>NC_091459.1:71437871-72637871 GCF_027789765.1 Dendropsophus ebraccatus | reverse complement strand
ACAAAGAAATAGGCTTTCTGCCCAATAATCTTGTATTATAATTTAGGGTCTGGGAATGTCCTTTTTCATTAAGGATGCAGCATAGTATGGTACTTAAGGAAGTATCGATTTTTTTCACCTCCACATTTTGAAAGCCTTATAATTTTTTTTGGTTGATGTAGCTGTAGTGGGGCTTGTGTTTTGCAGATACAGTTGTATTTTAATGGCATCATTTTGGGGTACATATAATGTTCTACCATTGCTTTTTGGGTCATGTTTTTGCATTGTTATCTGGGCAGTACATATTTCACAGCTTTATTTTCTGTTGATAGGAAATGTGTATACTTTTTCCAATATGTTTTTAAAACGTGTTTTAAATGATAAATTAGAACAGTGCCTGCACATGAGTAGGATATATAAAGCAAGTAGTTAGTAATCCCACTCATTTCTTTAATTTTCTTGGTCAGAGTTCTCACAATAATTCAAGATCACACAATTTTTTTCCCTTTAAGACTTTCCAACACATATTCTTTACACTCCCCATATTGCCATTATTATTATTTATTTATAAAGCGCCCATAATTCCAGATAGGGGGTAACAAACAGGAACAATACAAGATCAAAACACATTACATGAAGGCAAATGGCAGACAGGTGCATGGGGGAAGAGGACCCTGCCTGCGAGGGCTTACAATCTATAAGGTACTGAGAGAGAGACAGGAGGTAAAGTGCAGCCAGTCAAGTGTGATGCAGAATTGTTACAAGTTGTAGCCTAGTTTGAAGAGATGGGTTTTCAGGTTACTTTTAAAGGACTTAGGGACAGTAGTGGGATATCAGGTCAGAGATGTACTGAGGGGACAAGTTGTGGATGGCCTTGTACGTCATGGTCAACAATTTAAAATGAATACATTGGGCAATGGGGAGCCAGTGAAGAGATAGGTCCTCACTATCCCCCACAGCAAACAAATCATTGTAACAGAAGGGAGTAGTATAAGGGAAGAGTATATATTTCTTGACTTCACCCAATTTCTAGACTTCTACCCAATATTTGTTTTGGTAGCGATGATAAAAACATTACTGTATCCTGAAATACAGTGAAAAATAGGACTAGAAACCTTAGCTGCTTTTAGCTAAATTGTGACTTGCCTTGTGCTGTTTTATAAACTAATACATCTTCTTTTGCATTTCTGAGTTGCATCACAATCAGAGTGTGATGTGGGATTTCAACAGGGACTCCATGCCCTTGTTTTCTGCACTTTCTGGAAAACTGTATCCTAGAGATACACAATTTAAACATTAAATATTTGTTTGAGGGTATAAACCCACACACCGTATACACAGCCAGTGGCGTAGCTACAGGGGTCGCAACGGTCGCAGTTGCGACCCGGCCCGCCAGCCATGCCACCTTGCTGTGTCCCTGAAGCTGCTTGCAGTGGCGCAGCTACCACGGTCGCGACGGTCGCCGCCGCGACCGGGCCGCTACCAAGGGAGGGCCCGCGAGGCCCCCCCTTGCCACTGCACTGCTCCCCTCCCACTCCCTCTTGTGACCGCAAGCAATGTTTTGCCTGCGATCACAAGAGGCAGGCTGGGACGGGGCCGGCTGACGTGCGGGGCTGGGAGCATCAGGTAGGCAAAAAGACAGGTCCCGCGAAGCTCCGCCCCCTCCGCGGGAAGCCCCGCCCCCGCAGCGAGAAGCCCGCCAGCGCGCGTGCCTAGAAGACTAGAGGAACCATTCAGGTGAGTAAAGATTTTTTTGTTTTAAAGGACATGATGAGGGGTGTAGTGGTAGGAGGATGGAACAAGAGGATGATGGGGGTGTAGTGGTATGAGGATGGAACAAGAGGATGATGGGGGTGTAGTGGTATGAGGATGGAACAAGAGGATGATGGGGGTGTAGTGGTATGATGATGGGGGTGTAGTTGTATGATAATGGAACAAGAGGATGATGAGGGGTGTAGTGGTATGAGGATGATGGAACAAGAGGATGATGGGGGGTGTAGTGGTATGATGAAGGAACAAGAGGATGATGAGGGGTGTAGTGGTATGATGATGGAGGGCAGGAGGATGATGGGGGTGTAGTGGTATGAGGATGGAACAAGAGGATGATGGGGGGTGTAGTGGTATGAGGATGGAACAAGAGGATGATGGGGGTGTAGTGGTATGATGATGGGGGTGTAGTTGTATGATCATGGAACAAGAGGATGATGAGGGGTGTAGTGGTATGATGATGAAACAAGAGGATGATGAGGGGTGTAGTGGTATGATGATGAAACAAGAGGATGATGGGGGGTGTAGTGGTATGATGAAGGAACAAGAGGATGATGGGGGGTGTAGTGGTATGATGAAGGAACAAGAGGATGATGGGGGTGTAGTGGTATGATGATGATGGAACAAGAGGATGATGAGGGGTGTAGTTGTATGATGCTGGAACAAGAGGATGATGAGGGGTGTAGTGGTATGATGATGAAACAAGAGGATGATGGGGGGTGTAGTGGTATGATGAAGGAACAAGAGGATGATGGGGGTGTAGTGGTATGATGATGATGGAACAAGAGGATGATGAGGGGTGTAGTGGTATGATGATGAAACAAGAGGATGATGGGGGTGTAGTGGTATGATGATGAAACAAGAGGATGATGGGGGTGTAGTGGTATGATGATGGAACAAGAGGATGATGGGGGTGTAGTGGTATGATGATGGAACAAGAGGATGATGAGGGTGTAGTGGTATGATGATGGAACAAGAGGATGATGGGGGTGTAGTGGTATGATGATGAAACAAGAGGATGATGGGGGTGTAGTGGTATGATGATGATGGAACAAGAGGATGATGGGGGGTGTAGTGGTATGATGATGAAACAAGAGGATGATGGGGGTGTAGTGGTATGATGATGAAACAAGAGGATGATGGGGGTGTAGTGGTATGAAGATGATGGAACAAGAGGATGATGGGGGGTGTAGTGGTATGATGATGATGGAACAAGAGGATGATGGGGGTGTAGTGGTATGATGATGATGGAACAAGAGGATGATGGGGGGTGTAGTGGTATGATGATGATGGAACAAGAGGATGATGGGGGTGTAGTGGTATGATGATGAAACAAAAGATGATGGGGGTGTAGTGGTATGATGATGAAGGAACAAGAGCATGATGAAGAGTGTAGTGGTATGATGATGGAGGGCAGGAGGATGAAAGGGGTAGTAGTATGGTGATGAAGGGGCAGGAGGAGGGGACAACATGGGGGGCATCTGTAAGGGGGATAAAATGGGGGGCCATCTATATGGGGGATAACATGGGGGGCATCTATATGGGGGATAACATGGGGGGGCATCTATAAGGGGGAAACATTGGGGGGCCATCTATAAGGTGGACTACATGGGGGGTGTATACAATAGGGCATGCACAGAGGGGGATATGTACTATAAGGGGATCACATAGTGTCAGGGCTAGCTACTAAATGAGGGTGTAAAGGGGCCAATACAGATGTGCAGTGTGTATAGAGATGAGGATGGTGTCAGTGTGAGGAGACTAATATGTCTGTCTGGCAGATTCTGTGGATTCGTGGCTCAGACGTTCTCATAATGGCCCAGGGCAGATGGAGAAGAAGATGAAAAGGGAAGAACTCCGATCAGAGAAGACGTCCCCTGTGAGTCACTTGATATAACTGCACTGTAATTTATATGGTGTATAGAGCCTGTGTGGAGCTGCATCCACCTCTATATGACTGGATGAGGTGATATTGGTCTATGTACAGAGGATTATATTCAGTAGCAGTGGTGGTATTAGTCAGTAGCAGCAGTGGTGTTAGTCAGTATGTGGTGGTATTATTTGTTGTTATCTGGTACTGTGTTTTATTGGATTTAGTATACTGGATTTGGTCAGTAACAATATGGTGGTGAGGGTTGTGGTGTGGCAGTAATATTTCCCCTTGTGTACTGGTAATATGGGTCTCAGTAAACAGGATTTGTTTAGTAACAGTATGGCGGTAATATGTACGGTGATAATATTTCCTGTATACTGGTATTATTGGTAATATCAGTCTTGAGATATATATCTACCAATAGCATCGAGAAAGGGGGGGGGGGCCCAAGTTGACCTCTTGCACCAGGGCCCAAGAGACATTAGCTACGCCCCTGTACACAGCGTATTTACTGCTGCGATACGCAGCAAATACGCAGCAAATACGCAGCAGATTAGATCTAAATAACTGAACACAGCATCAAATCTTCACCATCAAACTGCTGCGTATTTGCTGCGTATTTTCTGCGTATACGGTGTGTGGGTTTGTACCCTTAAAAAAAGTGAAATATATTTTGCCTTCACAGATACAGTATATCATTTGCCTCCATCTTTTTTCTTTGGTTTTAGTTTCAGTCAGTTGTCCATCATTTCTTGTTAAAGGAGAATTTTTAATAAAGTATTGTATTGCCCCCCAAAAGTTATACAAATCACCAATATACAGTTATTACAGGAAAGGCTTATAAAGTGTTTTTTTCCCTGAACTTACTACTGCATCAAGGCTTCACTTCCTGGATAACATGATGATGTCATGACCCGACTCCCAGAGCTCTGCGGGCTGTGGCTGCTGGAGAGGATGATGGCAGGGGGGACACTGAGGGACACAGGGCACTGGAGGGACACTGAGCATCCCTCTGCCATCATCCTCTCCAGCTGCCACAGCCCGCACAGCTCTGGGAGTCGGGTCGTGACATCACCATGTTATCCAGGAAGTGACATCACCATGTTATCCAGGAAGTGAAGCCTTGATGCAGTAGGAAGTGCAGGGAAAAAAAGCACTTTATAAGCATTTCCCATAATAAGTGTATAACTTTTTGGGGACAATACAATACTTTAATAAAAAATGTCACCGGACTTCTCCTTTAATCTGTTCTAATAAATGAGTTTTTTTGTTTTCTTTTGCACAACACCTTTCCACTTATGTCTGTACATTTCACAATGAGGCATTACATTTCTGCACAGCTGCCATGGGCTATACAAGGCAACTTTTTGATGGCTATTTGAACTTCCATAAAGCAAATCCCTTATGCTCTGTATATTCTGGATATTTGAATATTAGTGATGACCAAGCATGCTCGTCCGAGCTTGGTACTCGATCGAGTATTAGGGTACTCGATGGTACTCGTTACTCGGACGAGCTTCTCGCAAATCTCGAGAAAATCTCATCATCCTTTTCCTGTAAGCTTGGGCGCAATTTCTCAGCCAATAAACATGCAGGAGACTCTTTGGTACATTCTGCGATCTCGTGGGTCCCATACATGTAGATAGCAGCGACAATTGGCCAGATCAGATGACCCTGCCATATAAAACGCGCAGCCGGCAGTACTCGCTTCAGACGCATGCTGAAAGAGATTAGGGACAGAGCTGCTGCTGGTCAGGGAGAGTGTCAGTGTAGGATTTAGCGTTCCAGTAGGCAGGGAATACTAGCAATACAAACCGCCCTTTTCAGGGCTTAAAAGCGTTTTTTAATAGTATTACTACGGACTGCTGGCTGGGACTTGCAGTGCTGCTACCACGATTTCAGCAGCACACTGTGGTGACTCTAGACCCTAAACTAGTGGGTACTACACTGTATTGCTGGGATTTGTAGTACACCTGCATAAAACTTCACTGCTCATTGTAAGGGGGCATCCCAGCGTGTGTCTAGGTCCAGACACTACCAGATTGTACCATACAGCCCCTCCTAAACTAGTGGGTACTACACTGTATTTCTGGAATTTGTAGTACACCTGCATAAAACGTCACTGCTCATTGTAAGGGGGTATCACAGAGTGTGTTTCTAGGTCCAGCCACTACCACATTGTCCCGTACAGCCCCCCTAAACTAGTGGGTACTAGACTGTATTGCTGGGATTTGTAGTACACCTGCATAAAACTTCACTGCTCATTGTAAGGGGGCATCCCAGCGTGTGTCTAGGTCCAGACACTACCAGATTGTACCGTACAGCCCCCCTAAACTAGTGGGTACTAGACTGTATTGCTGGGATTTGTAGTACACCTGCATAAAACTTCACTGCTCATGGTAAAGGGGTATAACAGAGTGTGTATCTCGGTCCAGCCACTACCAGTTAGTACCGTACAGCCCCCCCCCCCCCTAAACTAGTGGGTACTACACTGTATTGCTGGGATTTGCAGTACACCTGCATAAAAACTTCACTGCTCATTGTAAGGGGGTATCACAGCGTGTGTCTAGGTCCAGCCACTACCAGATTGTACCGTACAGCCCCCCTAAACTAGTGGGTACTACACTGTATTGCTGGGATTTGTAGTACACCTGCATAAAACTTCACTGCTCATTGTAAGGGGGTATCCCAGCATGTGTCTAGGTCCAGCCACTACCAGTTTGTACCGTACAGCCCCCCCTAAACTAGTGGGTTCTACACTGTATTGCTGGGATTTGTAGTACACCTGGAGAAAACTTCACTGCTCATTGTAAGGGGGTATCACAGCGTGTGTGTCTAGGTCCAGCCACTACCAGTTTGTACCGCACAGCCCCCCCCAAACTTGTGGGAGCACAAGTATTTTTCCTGATTTCTGTATTTCATACGCAAGGCCTATCTAATTTCAATCACATCACAACTGCTTTCATAGAGTTAAGGGTGTGTCAGAGAGTGTGTCTAGGTCCAGCCACTATCAGATTGTACCGTACAGCCCCACAAAACCAGTGGGTACTACAAGTATTTTTCCTGATTTCTGTATTTCATACGCAAGGCCTATCTAAGTTCCATACTGTGCAGTGTCCATAAAATAGTGAACCCCAGGGGTAAGGGTCGAGGACGAGGGCGTGGGGTTCCAAGTGATGCCGTTGCCGGAGGCCGTGGTTCAGGGCAGGGTGACACAGCAGCACCTGTTGAGGAGATAGCAGTGGCACACCACAGACGGCCACTCCCTAGCTTCTTTGCCCAACTTACGGGGTCTCAAGGTAGACCGATATTGAAACCGTAGCAGTGTGAACAGGTGATCATGTGGATAGCGGATAATGTGTCCCGTAACTTATCCACCAACCAGTCTTCCACGCAGTCCACCCACGCTACCCAAGGGAGTGAAACCCTTGCTCCATTAGCTCAGCCTCCTTTCCCACAGCCTGACCCCTCCAGGGAAAGAAGGGATTCAGATCCACCAACATGCTCCCAGGAACTCTTTTCTGGAACCTTCCCTGAGTCAGAGCAACCGGAGCAGTCGATCTGTCCCAATGCCCAAACTATGCTGGTCACGCAGTCAGTGGGTGATGATGATGAGGCCCGGTTGTCAGACAGTGAGGTTGTTGTCATGGATGTAACTCAAAGTGAGGAGGAGAATGAGGAAATGGAGGAAGAGCTGGTGGATGAGGACAAGGTGACTGACCCGAGCTGGGTGGATAAGCCTAATGAAGATCGTGCTTCTGAGGAGGCAAGTTCACCCGCAGGACCAGTTGGAAGAGGAAAAGGGGTGGGCAGAGGGAGAAGCAGGGGCAGAGCGAGTAGATCAGCAACTGTTTCACAGAGTTAAACTCCCGTGACCAGGGCTAGATGTTCTCAAGTCTGGAGGTTTTTTAAAGAAACTGCGGATGACCGACGGACTGTAGTGTGCAACGTGTGCCACGCCAGGATCAGCAGGGGAGCCACCACTACCAGCCTAACCACTACCAGCATGCGCAGGCATATGAGTGCTAAACACCCTACTCAGTGAAACCAAGGCCGTTCAGTGACTGCTCCTTCCCCTGTGTCACATGCTGGCTCTGTTAGTCCCCCCGGCCCAGGCCCCAGGCACAAGGGCCTCCCACCCTACACGCACCCCTTCACCTCCACTATGCTCCACACCCTCCAGCAAGGTGTCCAAACGCAGTGTTCAACTGTCCCTGCAGCAGACGTTTGAACGGAAGCGCAAATACCCTGCCACTCACCCGCATGCACAAGCCCTAAATGTGCACATAGGCAAACTGCTGAGCTTGGAGATGCTGCCCTATCGGCTGGTAGAGACAGAGGCTTTTAGGAACCTCATGGCGGTGGCTGTCCCTCGGTACTCTGTCCCCAGCCGCCAATACTTTTCATGGTGTGCTGTCCCAGCCGAGCAATGCAGTTTGAGAGTGAATCAATATCAACAGGCCCTGGTGCAGAAGCTGAAAATGTACTTCCCATCTGACACCACTAGTGCCAGAGGACATAGTTCTGTGGGCCAAAGAGTGGGGGAGAGGAGAGGTGGAGCAGGCAGCTTGTCAAGGGGCAGGGGAACACTCTCCAATGCTTTTGACAGTTTCATGGCACCCCAGCAAGACTATGTCAACCGTCCCCAGTCTAGACAGAGTAGGGGGGAAGCCTTTAGGAAGATGGTGAGGGAGTACCTTGCTGACCATACCACCGTCCTTCCCAATCACTCTGCTACCTACAACTACTGGGTTTCAAAGCTGGATACGTGGCCCCAACTGGCGCTTTACGCCTTGGAGGTGCTGGCCTGCCCTGCCGCAAGCATGTTGTCAGAGCGGGTCTTCAGTCCAGCTGGTGCCATCATCACTGATAAGCGCACCCGCCTGTCAACTGACAGCGCTGACAGGCTGACATTTATAAAAATGAACAAAGCCTGGATTTCACCTGAATTCAATTGTCCACCCGGGGAAAGCAGTTTAACATGAAGATTCTTGGTATCTCATCTCCTCCTCCTCCTCTTCCTCCTCTTCCTTTAATTCTCAGCGAACTGCCAAGTCTTCTTCCACCATGCAGGGTCTGGCATAATTATTGGGAGGCTTATTTGCTTCCTCACTCACTTCTAATGGTTGTCTGTGTCCTTACTGCTATGCTCTGATGTCACCCTACGTCTGCTGAGGAGCAGGACTGGTTGCCGGGCGCCCGCTGATCGCGCCCCCGCCAACCAGCAAGCTGTTTTATTTCTTTTGGTCTAGCCATGGCCGGGGCCTCACCTCCCCCGGTCGAGAGGCATCAGGTCTACCCTTGATGGTGACTGACAGCTGGCCCAGCCAGTTAGCTGTCAGTACCCGGGTTCATGTCCACTAAATATCCCTGTCCCTGGACTCACTCCATTTTTTGGGTGGGCTCACTTGCTTCCTCACTCACTTTTAATGGTTCTATGTGTGCTCAATGCCATGAAGTGTCTGGCCTAATTTTTGGGAGGCTCACTTGCTTTCTCACTCACTTTTAATGGTTCTCTTTGGGCTTAATGCCATGTAGTGTCTGGCATAATTTTTGGGAGGTTCACTAGCTTCCTCACTCACTTTTAATGGTTCTATGTGTGTTCAATGCCATGCAGTGTCTGGCCTAATTTTTGGGAGACTCACTTGCTTCCTCACTCACTTTTAATGGTTCTATGTGTGCTCAATGCCATGCAGTGTCTGGCCTAATTTTTGGGAGGCTCACTAGCTTCCTCACGCACTTTTCATGGTTCTCTTTGTGCTCAATGCCATGCAGTGTCTGGCCTAATTTTTGGGAGGCTCACTAGCTTCCTCAGTCACTTTTAATGGTTCTATGTGTGCTCAATGCCATGCAGTGTCTTGGTCTATCCAAATCTCGAGTGCGGCGCCCGTTTGTCCGGAGTGGGTTCCAACACCACTCCTGGCCACTGTAACAATTGCCCAAGTGACCCTACACCTACGCACAGTGTCAGACTGGGATACCTGGGGCCTACCAGAGGAAATGATCCTTCGGGCCCACCAAAGAAGAATCGGTAAAAAGCGACATACTGACCCGGCCCTATCCTGGATTCATCTGGATCTGCGATAACTCACTTGTGAATGACATGTGTGTGTGATGGTATGTTGGTGTGATGGTACCTGACTTGGCTCCTGCAGCGTCTTCTTCGGGCTCGGCTCCGGCGGAGCCGAGTGACGTCACGGAGACCCGACGGCGTCACTAGTAACCAGGGACGCCGCGGTCTCACGTGACAGTCAGCCGGCCGGCACAGCTGATTCGGCTCCCGTGCAGGCTGAGTGACAGATCGCTCTGCCACTCTGCCTGCAGCGCCGCAGCTGCATTGCTACTGGAATCAGGAGACAGGACCAATCAGTGTCTGGTTCGGGCTCCTGATCCAGTATCCTCGAGGTCGTATATTCAATCTGTCCTGTCCGGAGAGAGAAGCTATGAGGGAATATATAAAGGATAGCCTGCGTAAAGGTCATATATGCTGATCTTCTTCTCCCATGGGGGCGGGGTTCTTTTTCGTGGGCAAAAAGGACGGAGGTCTCTGTCCCTATATTGATTACCGGGAGTTGAATAAGATTACGGTTAAGAATCAACATCCGTTGCCATTGATTCCCGATCTGTTTAATCAAATCATAGGAGCCAATTGGTTTTCCAAGGTGGACCTGCGGGGAGCATACAATCTAATCCGCATCAGGGAAGGTGATGAGTGGAAGACCGCATTTAATACCCCAGTGGGCCACTTCGAGTATCTCGTCATGCCCTTTGGGTTATGCAATGCTCCGGCGGTCTTCCAGCACTTTGTAAATGATGTTTTTCGTAAGTACCTTGGACGATTTGTAGTGGTGTATCTCGATGAAATTTTAATCTTTTCCCCAGATTGGGCTTCCCATGTGTTGCATGTCCGTACGGTAATGGAGCTTCTCAGACAAAATAATCTTTATGCCAAGTTGTCGAAATGCCAGTTTGGCCTCCAGGAAGTCTCATTCTTGGGTTATAATATTACTCCCCATTCGTTTAGCATGGACCCGGTCAAGGTAGCAGCCATTAAGAAATGGGAACGACGGTTTTTAGGCTTTGCTAATTATTACAGGAAATTTATTAAGGGGTTTTCCATCATAGCTAGGCCTCTTACCGATTTGACCAAGAAGGGAGCAGACCTTGTACACTGGTCCAGAGAGGCTATTGAGGCATTCGACACACTTCGACATTGTTTCTCAGAAGCTCCAGTACTGACTCAGATTTTGAACGCCCGTTTGTTGTCGAAGTAGGCGTTTTACTAGGTGGGGGTGGGGGCAGTCTTGTCCCAGGGGTCGGACACAGGGGCATAGCTAAAGGCTGATGGGCCCTGGTGCAAAATGTTATCTTGGGGCCCCCCCATCTCACCCGATCAGGCAAAGTCATATCTAACGTTATATCCAATTACTCTAATGTGCCACCATGTTCTAATGCACTGCCACTGCCTCCACCTCATGTACTGCACTACTGCCCCCTATAATTAATGGACTGAACTGTGTCATTGTCTAATCATTGTATTGCAATCTTTGACTCTCCAGCTGAAAAACTACAACTCTCATCATAAACTGCCAGTTGGAAACGATGGGGGTTATAGTGCTGCAACCTGAA
The DNA here is from genome assembly GCF_027789765.1 of Dendropsophus ebraccatus. NCBI lineage: Eukaryota > Metazoa > Chordata > Amphibia > Anura > Hylidae > Dendropsophus > Dendropsophus ebraccatus. The sequence goes on along the minus strand of NC_091459.1, from coordinate 72,626,623 downwards.
GAGCCACATGCTGCAAAACTACAACTCCCATAATAAACTGTCAGCAGGGCACGATGAAGTTTGAACTTCTGCAACCTGGAGAAGTCATCTGATATCACCTGCAGTCCTATGTAACACCACAGATAACAGTGATATCCCTCTGAGTACAGATAATGTAGTAGTCACCTACAGTCCTATGTAACACCACATAACACAGTGGTATCTCTGAGTACAGATAATGTAGTAGATTTCACCTGCAGTCCTATGTAACAGCACAGATAACACAGTGATATCTCTGAGTACAGATAATGTAGATGTCACCTGCAGTCCTATGTAACAGCACAGATAACAAAGTGATATCCCTCTGAGTACAGATAATGTAGTAGTCACCTGCAGTCCCATGTAACAGCACAGATAACACAGTGATATCTCTGAGTACAGATAATGTAGATGCCACCTGCAGTCCTATGTAACACCACAGATAACAGTGATATCCCTCTGAGTACAGATAATGTAGTAGTCACCTGCAGTCCTATGTAACAGCACAGATAACACAGTGATATCTGAGTACAGATAATGTAGATGCCACCTGCAGTCCTATGTAACACCACATAACACAGTGATATCTCTGAGTACAGATAATGTAGTAGTCACCTGCAGTCCTATGTAACAGCACAGATAACACAGTGATATCCCTCTGAGTACAGATAATGTAGTAGTCACCTGCAGTCCTATGTAACAGCACAGATAACACAGTGATATCTCTGAGTACAGATAATGTAGATGTCACCTGCAGTCCTATGTAACACCACAGATAACACAGTGATATCTCTGAGTACAGATAATGTAGTAGTCACCTGCAGTCCTATGTAACACCACAGATAACACAGTGATATCTCTGAGTACAGATAATGTAGTATCTGTCACCTTGGGGGCACTCCTACTAAATGATGTTCTACAAAATAAGAAAAGTGTCATACAGGGACTCACAGGTGACGTCTTCTTTGATCTGAGGCGTCACTCTCCCTTTTCCTCTCCATCCGGCCCAGATCTCCATGATGATTCCTTCCAGATATGTTTCATCTTTTCAGAACCTGCGAGACAAACAATTTAGGCTCTGCACATTTCTAGCAACTTCCTTTCCTTTCTCCCTCCTGTAGGCTCCCATAGTAACTGCGCTGTTTGGTGTTATGTGCAGTAAAGCGAGTAGGAATGTGGGATGCCCCCTGTATGTAGGATCCCCTGCTGTGCCCCCTGTATGTAGGATTCCCTGCTGTGCCCCCATGAGCTAATAATGCCCCCAGAGGTGCCTCCATGAGCTAATAATGTCCCCAGAGATGCCCCCATGAGCTTATAATGCCCCCAGAGGTGCCCCCATGAGCTAATAATGCCCCCAGAGGTGCCCCCATAAACTAATAATGCCCCCAGAGGTGCCCCCATGAGCTAATAATGCCCCAGAGGTGCCCCCATATACTAAAAATGCCCCCATAGGTGCCCCCATATTCTAATAATGCCCCCAGAGGTGGCCCTCATGAACTAATAATGCCCCCAGAGGTGCCCCCATATACTATTAATGCCCCAAGAGGTGCCCCCTGAACTAATAATGCCCCCAGAGGTGCCCCCTATGAACTAATAATGCCCCCAGAGGTTCCCCCTATGAACTAATAATGCCCCCAGAGGTGCCCCCTATGAACTAATAATGCTCCCAGAGGTGCCCCCTATTAACTAATAATGCCCCCAGAGGTGCCCCCATGAACTAATAATGCCCCCAGAGGTGCCCCCATGAGCTAATAATGCCCCCAGAGGTGCCTCCATATACTAATAATGCCCCCAGAGGTGCCCCCATATACTAATAATGCCCCCAGAGGTGCCCCCATGAACTAATAATGCCCCCAGAGGTGCCCCCATATACTAATAATGCCCCCAGAGGTGCCTCATGAACTAATAATGCCCCCATTGGTGCCCCCATGAACTAATAATGGCCCCAGAGGTGCCCCCATATACTATTAATGCCCCCAGAGGTGCCCCCCATGAACTAATAATGCCCCCAGAGGTGCCCCTAAAAAAACAAACATCATACTCACCTAATCCGCACTGTGTGGCTGCAGGCAGCAGCTCTTCCTCCTCTTCGGGCTCCATCTTGCGAGCCGCAGGGATGGGAATTCCGGCAGGCGTGATGACGTCACATGATCACGCCTGCCGGAGAGGTCACGTCCCGGCCTCCCATAGGCTGCTGGTATGAAGTGCTGGCAGCCTCTGGGAGGGAATACAGGAGGAGGACGCTGACAGGTCCTGCTCCTGTATTCTGATCGCTTTAATGTTCCGCCCGCTCACTGTGCGGGCGGAACATCAAAGCGATTTGTGCATCCCGAGAAGCTGCGCGGCCGCAGCTTCTCAGGATGCTCAGAGACAAGTGGCGTAGGGGCCCGGTCGCCATGGCGAACGCTGCGACCCCTATAGCTACGCCACTGGTCGGACACCCTTACCCACCTAAGGCCGGTTGTGTTCTTCTCGAAAAAAATTTTGCAGGCAGAACGCAACTACGATATTCGCAATAGAGAACTATTGGCCATCAAGATGGCCTTTGATGAGTGGAGGCACTTCTTGGAAGGGGCCAAACATAAAGTCACGGTCCTCACTGACCACAAAAATTTAGTTTACCTCGATACTGCTAAATGTCTTTCTCCATGGCAGGCCTGGTGGGTGTTGTTCTTTTCTAGGTTCGACTTTAAAATCACCTATTGACCTGGTTCTCGTAATATCAAGGCTGACGCCCTCTCCCGCAGCTTTGATTTTGAAGTTACGTCCGAAAACGGTGTTGATACGATACTAAAACCTGGGGTTGTAGTATCGGTTTTGAAACCAGACTTCGTGTCTCTAGTCACGCAGTCTCAGAGTTTTTCCCCCCATAACACTCCTGAGTCTCTCTTGTTTGTGCCGCCGAATCTTCGTCTCCGAGTATCGGAAGAGATTCATAGTTCTGTGTTGGCAGGACACCCTGGTATTGCTGGAACCAAATATCTGCTTTCACGTAATTTCTGGTGGCCAACCTAAGGCCGAGATGTTAAATCGTTTGTTGAAGCCTGTGAAATCTGTGCTCGATCCAAGGTTCCCCGTAGGCCACCGGAGGAGTTGTTACACCCTCTGCCGGTCCCTACGAGGCCTTGGACGCACTTATCCATGGATTTTATTACGGACCTACCACTATCTAGGGGTAAAACTGTCATTTGGGTGGTGGTGGATCGCTTTTCTAAGATGTGTCATCTTATTCCACTGCGTAAACTACCCAGTGCTCGCTTATTAGCCACGCTGTTTGTTAATCATGTGTTACGCTTGCATGGGATCCCGGAGAACATTGTTTCTGATAGGGGTGTCCAATTTTTTGCTAAGTTTTGGAGAGAGTTTTGTAGTAAACTGGGGGTCTCATTGTCTTTCTCTTCTGCGTTCCACCCTCAGACGAATGGACAGACTGAGAGGATCAATCAGTCATTGGAGCAGTTTCTAAGATGTTTTGTGTCTAATACCCAGGACAAATGGCGTGACTTCATTTCGCTCGCTGAGTTTGCCCTAAACAACCATGAGCAGCGCTCTACTAGTATGTCGCCGTTTTTTTGTAATTATGGGTTTAATCCCAGATACTCGTCCGTCCACTCCGCCGAATCTGTAAACCCTCCAGCTGAAGATATATTCTCGAAACTGTGCACAGTTTGGGCCCAAGCTCATCAGAGCTTGGTTAAAACCCAAGAGACCTATCGAAAGTATGCCAACAGAAGACACATATCTGGCCATCAATATGTTTTAGGCGAAAAAGTCTGGCTCTCAACTAGAAATCTGAAATTGAGAGTCCAATCAGGGAAGCTGGCGCCCAAATACATTGGGCCATATACTATTGTAAAGGTTATTAACCCAGTAACTTTTAGGCTTAAACTACCATCATCCCTAAAGATTCATTCCGTTTTTCATAAAGCCTTGCTGAAAAAATATGTGCCACCGGTGTCCCCGTCACCTCCTCTTGCTCCACTAGTCGTCCAGGGTGAACTGGAATATGAGGTAGAGAGAATTTTTAACTCTCGGTGGGTACAGGGTTCATTGCAATACCTAGTCCACTGGAAGGGTTTTGGACCAGAAGAGCGTACATGGGTGGCAGTTAGGGACATACACGCTTCTCAGTTAGTCCGACGATATCATGCCCAGAATCCGTCTAAACCCGGCCCAGGGGATAAGGGTCCTGAGGCCCCTCAGAGGGGGGGGTTAATGTCAGGACCTCACCTGACCTGGCTCCTGTGGCGTCTTCTTCGGGCTCGGCTCCGGCGGCCGGCTCGACAGCGCGCCGGCACTCCGCCCGCCAGAGCCGAGTGACGTCACGGAGACCCAACGGCGTCCATAGTAACCAGGGACGCCGCGGTCTCACGTGACAGCTGGCCGGCACAGCTGATGCAGCTCCCGTGCAGGCTGAGTGGAATCAGGAGACCGGACCAATCAATGTCTGGTTCGGGCTCCTGATCCAGTATAAAGTAAAGTTAAAGCCAGTTGGTAATCGCTGGCTATTAGTTCATTCTGATCCCAGCTCCCCCTGTCCTATTCCTGCGAACCCCATCCTAATTCCTTCTGCCTGACTTACTCGTGTTCTGACCTCCGCCTGACATTTGACTATCCCTTGTGTTACTGATTTTGTACTACGTTGCCCGTGTGGTTTGACCCGGATTGTTCCACTATTCGTTATTGTGTTTGTCTGCCTGTCTTGTTCTGTGTTTCACTTACGCAGCATAGGGAACGCCTTTGTGGTTGTCCGCGACCATTTAGGGTCGACCGAGGCAAGTAGGTAGGGTCAATAGGTGGGTTCAGATCCAGGGCCCACTGTCTCTGTCCTGTCTATGCTTGCCAGTCCTGACATACAGTATGGCGATTATATATATAATCGCCATACTGTACCTATCAACATACAATTACACTGTTAATGACCAAATCCAGTCCACAAAGAACAATAAAACCAGTATATAAGAAACAGAAACATTACCACACCGCAATCACAACCATTCCAACCACATAGTAACTAATACCACCATACCATTGCTGAAATCCAGTATAGCAAGACTAAAAATACAAGTATATAGGAAACAGATATTATCACAACACCTTCACCACTACCATTACCATCCCCATACCATTACTAAATAACATCCACCGTACAAATATCATTCCCTTACGTCATAAGCGGCAGCACATAATGGGGAAGATTCTACCTTCCTGCAATGATAGGACAGATGGTAACAAGCAATTAAGGAATTAAATGATCCTGCCTATGAGAACCCCTGGAGCCTCAGTCTCATTGTGTTTTTTTCTGTCCTTCTGTGGGACAGGTGGAAGAGGAAGGAGGGGGAGACTACAAATGTTTTTTTTCCTTGTTTCCTCTCAAGCGCCTCTCCCCCTGCATGGTCGTGTAGAGGGAGAGGGGATAAGTATTATTTATTTATGTCTTATGTATTATGCTGTACCGTTAGTTTCTAGGAGGTACGGCCCGGGCTCCCTGTGTAGAGGCGGGTTGCGTGAGTCTCGCTGCCGATGGCGGCTTCCGGAGCATGCGCAGTAAGGCGGTGATGTCGCCTCTGACGTCATCACGTTCTCTCATGTGACCTCGCTTGCGATCACGTGACTCGGCCCGTCATTCATGCGCGCCGTAGCACGGAAGCTGACGCCGGCGCCGGGCGTGCGAGAGGGCACACCAGCACATTTAAGCTGGGATCAGTATGGAGGCAGCTCTCTCTAAGCTTCCTGCTGCGCGTGGCGCCCGGGGAGGTTGCTCAGCTAATTTGGAAGGTATGCAGACATGTAGCCTATTTCGGATCCATGGCGTGCGTAGTTTTATTCTGGTACTTAGTGTTTGACATAGTGTCAGACTTAGTTTTTGAGTGGCACAGAGTTTTGTTTTATTATGTTATTTAAGCTGTAGTTTATGTAGGTTTGGGAATTGCTAAGCTATACATTGGTCCTATGAACCATCTTATCTCAATCCTAGATGTCTCAAGTTTCAGGAGAGAGATTGAAGGCATCTAGCAAGCACAGGAATCTGGCATGTGTAGCCTGCAACACTACATTACCTGACAGTTGTGAGGCCAGGATGTGTGTGAGCTGTACTTCGCAGGATACCCCGTCTGATGAGCAGCTGTCAAGCAGAGAAATGATGGCGTGGATGAGGAATCTCATGAAAACATCTCTAGCCAAACTCAACAGGAGGAATGAGGCCGCTCCCTCGGTAATCTGGATAGTGGATTCCCCATATCAAGAGGCCTCTCCGCAAGGTTCAGTTTGTTTAGAAGATCTCCAAATTATTGATGAAGTGTATTATTCTGGATCCAATGAGGAGAATGAGGAACCTGATTTCAACTTTTTTCCTATGGATCAAATGAATAGGTTTATCAAGTTCCTGAAGCCAGAAGGCATTGTTAATGCAGAGATTACTGCCGAGGATGGCTCTTCTAAAAAGGTGAGAGCCTTTAAAATTGATACTGTGATAAAGAGATTAATGATGCACAAATGGAAAGCTCCTGATAAGGGCCCCTTTTTGAATAAGAAGTTTAAAGTTATGTTTATGGTTGACCCCGAGCAAGACACAGAGTGGGGTTCCCCCCCTAAAGTGGATTATGCAGTCACTAGGCTGTTTAAACTTACGGTGGTCCCTAGTGAATATGGAGCTAATTTTTCTGACCCTATGGAGCGGAGATTGGAGAATTCTCTCAGAAAAGATTATCTGATGGCCTCAGCTCAAGCTAAGGCTGCGGCTTGTACATACACAGTATCAAAAAATTTAAGGTCATGGCTCCTCCAGATGGAGAAGGACATTGACAGGGGGGTCGCAAGAGACGATCTCCTGAAGAATTTCAAACAAATCACTTTGGCGTCTGATTTCTTGTGCGATACGTCAGTTCAGCAGGCGCGATTTGCTGCCAAAGGTATGGCACTATCATCATCGGCCAGATGGGCTTTATGGATCAAACCTTGGGGGGCCGATGTCCACTCAAAGAACGCCCTGTGTAATATGCAATTCAAACCAAATAGGTTATTCGGATCGGAGTTGGATTCACTGATGGAAGGATTGGCGGAGAAAAAGGGCAAATCCTTGCCTCTTATTTACAGGAAGAAAAGAAGCTCCTTTCGATCCCACTTTAACAGGAACACCAGCTCTGACAGGGGAGAGAGCTCGTATTCACTAAGAGGTCGTCCATCCCAAAGGTCCACCAACCAACGTCAGAGGGGACGTGGCAGAGGTGCTGCAAGTGGGGCAAGAAAATCTGCATTCTGACGCCAGAAGTGTCCCCGCGGGGGGTCGTCTATCGCACTTCGTGACTCAGTGGTTCTAAAAATCATAAAGTTTGGTTATCTTATAGAATGGCGAAAGCCGCCAGTAGACAGATTCCGTCATACCCCCGTAATGCCTCAAGTAAGACAGCTCTCCCTGGAAAGTGCAGTCTTGGACGTCATCCGCATGAAGGTACTAGAGGATGTTCCTTTCCGGGAAAGGGGGCAAGGAGTCTACTCACAGGTATTCTTAGTACCAAAGACATCAGGAAAATGGCGGATGATAGTAGATTTAAGGATTCTAAACAAGTTCATAGATCGAAGGAAGTTCAGAATGGAGACCATAAGATCCACCTTCCCTCTTACCTCCAAAGGAGACTTCTTAGCAACCCTGGATCTGAAGGACGCCTATCTGCATGTCCCTATACACAAGAACCACAGAAGATACTTGCGTATCAAGGTATGTGTGCAAGGGGTGTGGCGACACCTTCAATTTACTGCTCTCCCCTTCTGCATAACCTGTGCCCCGTTCCTCTTTACCAAAATCGTGTCGGCAGTGACTGCCACATTGAGAGAGGAAGGAGTAGTCATTGTCCCGTACCTGGACGATTGGCTATTGATTGCCAGTTCGGAAGAAAAACTTTCGAGGGACATAGTTTTCACCCTGAGATATATTCAATCTCTAGGGTGGCTGGTCAATGAAGAAAAATCCCATCTTCGACCATCCCAGACAAAATTGTTCCTCGGATTCATCCTGACTACAGACACAATGACTATATCTCTACCCCCAGAGAGGCTTCAGACTCTGAAGCTGGCAGTCAGGACTCTGAGGACACCAGGTCTGGTTTTCCTTCGTCATATGATGAGGGTGTTGGGTCTCATGACTTCAACAAGCGACGCTATAGAATGGGCCAGGTGGCACATGAGACCCCTCCAACAAGAAATCCTTCTAGTCTGGGACAGAAGGACAGAGTCTTTGGATAAAATGAGAGTTGTTTCCAAGGAAACAAGAGCTTCCTTAGCCTGGTGGCTTTTCCCGGTCAATGGCAGAAGCTTTGCCCCATTACCCTGGATAGAGGTCACAACCGACGCCTCCGGCTCAGGTTGGGGCGCTCACATGGTTGGTCAACGGGCAAAAGGGAGATGGTCCTCCCTAGACAGCTCTCTATCATCCAATCTCAGAGAGATGATGGCAGTCCGTATGGCCTTAACCCATTTCGAAGACAGGATACAGGGTCAGCCGGTCAGAATCAGATTGGACAATGCCACAACTGTGGCGTACATAAACCGCCAGGGGGGAACGAGTTCGCACCCACTCTTGATGGAAGCAGAAAGATTATTCGCATGGGCAGAGAGGCGTCTACACAGACTGTCAGCAGTGCATCTGAAGAAAAGTCACAATGTCCAAATTGAGCCGAGATCTTCCAATATCGGGGGAGTGGTCCTTGAACCCCGAGATCTTTCACCAGATCACGCAGAAGTGGGGGGTCCCATCAGTGGATCTGATGGCCATGGCAGACAATACGAAGCTGCACCGGTTTTGTTCTCTGTACAAGGCAGACAAACCGTGGAAGTTGGACGCTCTGTCGTTCCAATGGAACTTCAGGTTGGGGTATGTCTTCCCGCCAATACCTATGATCCCCAAAGTCTTGCAAAAGACAAGACAGGATCAGGCCTCAGTGATAATAGTAACACCTTATTGGCCCAAGAGAGCCTGGTTTGCTCTCCTAATGACGATGTCCAAGGGAACCTTTTGTAGACTCCCATTAGTCCCACACCTGATAGCCCAGGGGGACAGGCTATGTCTGGACTTGGACCGTCTTCACCTAACGGCATGGAGGTTGATGGCTCCCTACTAAGAGGAAGGGGTCTTTCGGATTCAGTAGTTAATACCCTTTTGCAGTCCAGAGCCTCCTCGACGAATAAGACCTACCTGAGGGTTAAAGGAGCATTCGATGCTTGATGTGGCAGGAATCAAGTCTCTTCCCTTTCTCCATCCATTGAACAGATCTTGCAGTTTCTTCAGGATGGTTTTGATAAAGGCTTAAGTCCTAACACGATGAAGGTGCATGTGTCTGCTCTGTGTGCCCTTCTAGGTAGAAGATTGTCTCAGGAGACGCTTATCCAAAGATTTATAAAAGCTACACAGCGCATCCGCCCCTCGGTCACAAACCCAGCTCCCAAATGGGACCTAGGGGTGGTCCTCGATCAACTATGTAAGCCGCCCTTCGAGCCTCTGTCCTCAGTGGATGTGAAGTACCTTTCACTTAAGGTATGTTTTCTGGTGGCAATTACCTCAGCAAAGCGAGTCAGTGAGATTCAGGCGTTAGGTTCAGTGGAACCATACTTAATTTTTCTACAAGACAGGGTGGTGTTAAGAACCCTACCCCCCTTAACCCCTAAGGTTCCTTCCTTCACGAATATCAATCAGCAGATTGAGCTGCCAGTGTTTTTTCCTAATCCCTCCAATGAGGATGAGTCAAGACTGCACCCTCTGGACGTAGGTAAAGCGTTAAGTATCTACTTAGAACGCACAACGGATTTCAGAAGATCTGATTACCTGTTTGTCTCCTTTGCAGGAAGGAACCGGGGTAGTAGAACCTCAAGAGCCACCTTATCCCGATGGATAAGAGAGACAATCACACTGGCTTATGAAGGGGACAAATATTCAAGTTCCTGAATCAATCAAGGCTAATTCCACCAGGGCAGTGTCAAGGTCCTGGGCGGAGCGGAATTGTATCCCCATTGATCAGATTTGCAGGACTGCATCCTGGACTTCTTCCAATACCTTTTCAAGGCACTATAGACTGGACATTAGAACCTCAGGTCATCAGTCGTTCGGTAGTGCTGTTTTGAGAACAACTGTTTGATAATTGTCCCTCCCTTGTGTGATCTTGCTATATCCCCATTATGTGCTGCCACTTAGGACGTAAGGGAAAGTGTAATTTTTACTCACGTAAATTCTCTTTCCTGTAGTCTGAAGCGGCAGCACATGCAACCCCCCCCCCCAATAAAGTTTATATTTTGCATCATATTTTGAGTGTGTCTGGATGTTTTTTTTTCTATAATAGAATGTGTATAAGACCAAAGTCGTTAGAACTACACAATGAGACTGAGGCTCCAGGGGTTCTTATAGGCAGGATCATTTAACTCCTTAATTGCTTGTTACCATCTGTCCTATCATTGCCGGAAGATAGAATCTTCCCCATTATGTGCTGCCGCTTAGGACGTAAGGGAAGAGAATTTACATGAGTAAAGATTACACTGTATCATCCCCATATACTGACCCACATAGAGGTAAATACCAGCTGTACACAGGCTCTGCACATCATAAAAGTGATTACATTGCAGTCACATCCAGTGACTTACAGGTGACGTCTTCTCCGATCGCAGCCCTTTCACTTTTTTCTCCATCTGGCCTGACCCGCTTTGAATCAATATAGAGGTTAGGCACCCTTCTGAGCATCCATATAGAAGTTAGGCACCCTTCTGGGCACCCTTCATCCTCCTGCTCCTTCATCATCATACTACTACCCCCTTCATCCTGCTGCTCCTCTATCATCATACTACTACCCTCTTCATCCTCCTGCCCTCCATCATCATACTACCCCTGTTCATTCTCCTGCTCTCCATCATCATAGTACTACCCCTTCATCCTCCTGCTCCTCCATTATCATACTACTACCCTCTTCATCCTCCTGCTCCTCCATCATCATACTACAACCTCCTTTATCCTCCTGCACCTCAAAGATCATACTACCCCTTCATAATCCTAGTACTACCCATTCATCCTTCTGTCCCTCCATCATCATAATATCACTATACTACTAGCCCCTTCATCCTCCTGCCCCTCCATCATATTACTACCCCTCCATCATCCTCCTACCCCATCATAACCCCTTCATTCTTCTGCCCTTCCATCATAATAGTAGTACCCCTCTCATCCTCTTGCAACTCATCACCATACTACTATCCCCCTTATCATTCTCCTGCCCCATCATCTGTATTTAAAACAAAAAAAGCCATACTTACCTCACCTGTATGGTTCATCTGGTCCCCCAACGACTCCTTTCCCTGCTCTGCATGAGGGACATCAATCACGCCAGCAGGGGGCGGGGCTTTCCACGGTGGGGAAGGGGTGCTGACAGGAGGCAGAGGAGAAGCCTTTAAGTAAAGAGAAGGCAGAAAGCGGCTCTCCCTATCACTGTGGTGCTGATCTGCAATCTACCTCTCCTCAGCACTCACTGACACTGCACTGCAGAGGCGCGGGATGAAGCAGTCCATCAGCCTCTCACTCCTCTTCGGCAAGGCTGTGCAGTGTTATTGTGGGTTTTTACAGAGGGATACTATATGGGGGAGGGGGTTACTACAGAGGAATACTATATGGGGAGGGGGTAACTACAGAGGGATACTATATGGGGGAGGGGGGTTACTACTGTTGTGTCCCATCACGAGCCCAAGGCTCCGGGGGGGGGGGGGGGGGGGCCACGCCACGCCGCCCACATTATAATCCGCCACTGACTCTCTGAAGTGCGGCTGCCGGGGGTGTCCCGTCCTATCCCGCGCACAGGGAGCTCTCTGATGCGCGCGCTGCCGGGGATAGGACGGGACACCCCCGGCAGCCGCACATCAGCCAGAGGCTGCAGAAGTAGAGAGGCTCGACGGGGGAACAGACGGCAGGTGAGTTCTGTTTTTTTTTTTTTTTTTGTGTTATCTGCTGGCAAAAGGGGGACCATCTATAAGGGGGGGGGGGAGAGAGGGGGACCATCTATAAGGGGGGGGGGGAGAGGGGGACCAGCTATAAGAGGGGGTGAAGGGGGACCATCTATAAGGGGGGGAAGGGGGACCATCTATAAGGGGGGAAAGGGGGACTATCTATAAGGGGGGAAGAGGGGGGACCAGCTATAAGGGGGGGGGGGGAGAGGGGGACCAGCTATAAGAAGGGGAAGAGGGGGACCATTTATAAGGGGGGGAAAGGGGGACCATCTATAAGGGGGGAAAGAGGGGGGGAACAGCTATAAGGGGGGGGAGAAGTGGGACCATCTATAAGGGGGGGAAGAGGGGGGGCCAGCTATAAGGGGGGGGGAAGAGGGGGACCAGGTATAAGAGGGGGAAGAGGGGGACCATCTATAAGGGGGGAAAGGGGGACCATCTATAAGGGGGGGAAGGGGGGATCAGCTATAAGGTGGGTGAAGAGGGGCACCAGCTATAAGGGGTGAAGAGGGGGACCAGCTATAAGGGGGGGGGGGGGAAGAGGGGGACCATCTATAAGGGGGGAAGAGGGGGACCATCTATAAAGGGGGACCATCTCCTATAGAATTAGCACCCTCCTCTCCTGACATCCTCTGTGCTGCTGTGACCTCCCCTATAAGATCAGCACCCTCCTTTCCTGACATCCTCTGTGCTGCTGGAAACCTGCGACCTCCCCTATAAGATCAGCACCCTCCTCTCCTGACATCCTCTGTGCTGCTGTGACCTCCCCTATAAGATCAGCACCCTCCTCTCCTGACATCCTCTGTGCAGCAAGGGACCAAACATTATGTTTATTGGGGCCAGCAGGGAGGGGAGGCAGGCAGTGTTTATTGGGGACAGCATTGGGGGGGGGGGGGCAGTAGTGGATTATAATGTGGGCGGATTGACCGGAAGGGGGGGGCAGGTTATGTGGACAGCCCGGGGCCCAGGGTACATTTAATCCGCCACTGCCCTTCACAAAGGTCTGTACTTATTTATGTAAGTGGTAGTGTAGTAGTACCAGGGTTTTACCACTAGGTGTTGTTGTTATGTTTTCTTATGTATCACCCGAATCTATACACCAATGAGAGTTCTTTCTTTATCTCTCCTATCACCTTTCTCTTTACATCTCTCACATGCACTCCTCACCCACTCACAGCACACCTTATATGCACCTTAGGAAGGAAGTCACATGGGTAGAGGAGGTGTAGGGTCTTTCTACCCTGGATTCTGTAGAGGAAGGACGCAAGCTAGGACACCCCCTACAGCAGTCAAGTTGGACCCTGGCAGGTCCCCCAGTCTAGTTAGTTGTGGTCTAGACGTTGAGCAGAGCACATACACATGCTAGACCTAGACACAGTTTCCCTCAAGAAACACCTCTAAACATTATGCAGTGTTAAGTCACTACTAGAGAGGAAAAGTCAGGGATCAACTCAACCTACGCAGAGAACCAGAAGGAACACAGTGCAGGACACTATCCATAAAGAATAAAGGAACTAATGTGGATAGAGCAAAGGTACTAGAAGCCTAGGCACTCTATCTCGCAGCGTGGGTGTAAGCAGGGAACCCTCAGCATACAGCTTATCCCGGGTAACAGGGTCTGGGGCTTGTGTCACCCTCTGCAAAGACCAAAGAGTCAAAACACGGGCACAAGTATTATCTCTTCTTTCAAGTTTTCTACTTATTCTACTTCTCAAAGTTTCAGCAGAGCACAGTACTACTTGGGTTGAGACTCTCTCGACATCCTCCTCTCTACTCTGAACTTTCTACTCAGCACGCAACTCAGCCAGCATGGCTAAAATAAAAGCAGGTGTGCCAGCATACCTGTGTGCCCAACCGGCACTCGTGTCAAATTACCACCAGGCAGGGCTATATCTCGGCCAACCACCACAAGTAGTGGTGTCACACCTAACCATCTGACAAGTGAAGGGTCGACCACACTACAGAGGGATACTTTATGGGGGAGGGGGGTTACTACAGAGGGATACTATATGGGGGAGAGGGGTTGCTACAGGGGGATTCCCTAAGCTACTAAATAATATATGTAAGCATAGAGGGGGCATATATTATATGGGGGAAAGAGTGGGTGTATACGGATATGTATTTATGGAGGCACAGAGGGGTCTATACTGTATGGGGCACAGAGACATATGGGGACAAAGGTCGGCCTGTCTACTATTTGAAGGCACGTATTGGGCATAACTGCTTGGGCCTATCCACTATATGAGGGCACAGAGGGGCAGATGTGGATTCAGATGTGATGTTTGTAAAGAGATGAGGATGGTGTGAGAGTGAGGAGTCTAAGGGTCCTATTCCACGGGCCGAGGAGGGCCCGATCAACGATGTAAACGAGCGGCGATTTGCTAGATCCCCGCTCGTTTACTGGGCCTATTCCACTGCCCGATGATCGTTGAGTGAGGGCTGCAAGGACATTGTTACCGATGTCCTTGCAGCCCTTGCAGCATCATACATTACCTGTCCCACTGTCTTCATCCCCGGGTCCCGCACGCTCTATCTTCAGAATGGCCGGTCAGCTGACAGGCCACACTGAGTCAATCACAGGCCGCGGCGGTCCCGGCCTGTGATTGGCTGAACGGTCAGCTGACCGGCCATTCTGAAGATAGAGCGCGCGGGACCCGGGGATGAAGACAGCGTGGAGAAGAAGCCTGGACAGGTAATGTATGCTGCTACTGCTGCTTGTCAAATCGTCGGTCGCCTGCTGTGCATCGCTATTCAACCGTAGTGATTCGCGGTGGGGGAACAATGATTTTAGGTCTGGCTCTAAATGAACGATCAGCCGATGACACGATCATCGGTTGATCATTCTCTCAATTTCACCGAACGATACCCGGCCGAATTGGGCCAAATGGGGCCGATCTGGCCGATTATCGTTACTGTGGAATAGGGCCCTTAAATGTACAGTATCTCTGGCAGATTCTATGTAGATGAATCATGGCTGGGAGACGTCCTCATGATGACCCAGGCCAGAAGGAGACGGAAAGGAAAAGTGAGCGATTCTGATCAGAGAAGACGCCCCCTGGGATTCACTCAGTGAAGATTTTCCCACTTACATGGTAAGCAAAGCTGGTGTACAGCTCTTAATACCTATACACTGGTATTATTGGTAAAATTAGTTTTGGTTTATTGGATTTAGTAACTAGGGGTCCTTTCACACATACAGGATCTGCTGCAGACTGATGGAACACTGCAAAAATCTGCTGCAGAATCCTCCAGTGGACCCCAACATCTGTGCTTTTAGGGACCTCCAGAGAATCCAAGACACATGTACCAGATACCCGGGTGCACGTATAATGAGTCTATGTTTCGCTGCCACATGCAGTTTCTTCCGTGTGCCGGATCTCCAGACCGTTGTACTACTTCATCTTTTCCGTTAATCTCGCTATACAGCGCAGGTTGGACACTGACAGTAGCTTTCTTTAGGACACCTTACCTTGTACAATTAGGAACTTGCTCTGGCATTTTGCCACCCTTTGTCTTTATCTAGCTTTTTTGCTTACTATGCATTAGACAGCAGTTTTCCATAGGAGAGACTGTCTCCCCTTTTTACAATCATACAGTATATTATCTTGGCAATAGAGAATATAGCGAAGGTGGCACTCACCAGTATTGATAAAAGATGCTTTATTGGGACAGTAAAGTCATCAGCAAAGGGTGCTTTCCACAAAAATTAAAGAGCGACGGCCGTTTCACGTATAAATCACTTCTTCTCGGCTCATCCATTATCTATTTATCCGTCCCTTATTTTTTGCTCTATGTACGCTATTCGTCTGTCCTTGTCGCTGTCTATATTTACTATTTATATACTTGGTTTACTGATCATTGGAGTCCGGTATTTCTTTGCTGTGCGTACGGTTCCTGTTCCATTGTGTTTTTTTCTGTGTAGGGTTTTTTCCTTTTTAGTATTTTTCAATTATTATTTTTTTGTTCAGTGGTATTACTTATTTGTTATTTGGTGTATGTGTTGTTTTTTTTTTAATAAAAGTCAACTTTTATATCCCAACAAGACGCTTTTTCCTTTTTCTGTTATAAGTTATGATCTTATAGCGTGGGATTACAATCAGGGTGGGAGTTTTTCTATTTTGTACTTTCTAAAGTATAATGGGACTGAGTAGGGAGAAAGTACTGGATATACGACACTAAAGTGTTTTTATGATATTATCTTGGCTACTACTTCCCTCCAGTGTTGTTTTTAACTTGTTCTACCGCCTGCCTGCCTGTGTCCCTGCTGCCTGTCTGCCTTTGTCCCTGCCGTCCTGTGTCCCTGCTGCCTGCCGTTCTGTGTCCCTGCTGCCTGCCTGTGTCCCTGATGAACTTTCCTATGTTCATTATTTAGAATACGAGAGGAGAAGGGGGGGGGGTCAGAGCTTGCAGGACACTGATTGGTCCTTCTTTTAGGGTCACCGCCAGCAGTTTTGAGGTGGAGTGTGGGTAGTGAGGGTGGCGTGGTTATCAGGCATGGTAAGTTGGGTCATGGCTAAAGGGGGTGCACACTCCCCCAGCCCCCCTCACTCTCTCTACTGGCGGCCTGACACCACATACACACTATTTTAGGAACTTCTGACTCTGCTGGCAGCCTGAGACCTCATACACACTCCCCCAGCTTCCCTTCTCTATGCTGGCAGCCTGGCACCACATACCACACTCTTCTGGCATCCTGACACCACACTTACACACACACTCACTCACTTACTCACCGTTGCTGTTTCCTCTGTGTCCCAGAGCTGTTACTGACATGGAGGAGGTGAGCCCCGCACATGCCCTGCCCCCTGCTTCAGGCCTTCAGTGAAGGAGAGGAGAAGGTACTTGTGATCTCTGCAGGGTCCAAAAGTGAGATTTGAATGAGCAGGCCGAGCTCATTGCACATCTCACTGAGTTAACTGGACAGGTTTCAGGAGGCTACACCACTGAGCAGAGGTGTATGCAGAGCGGCCTTAAATGGATCAGGTGTCCTCAGCCCTTTAGTGCCTGGGGGGAGGGGGAGCAGCCTGGGGGGGATGCCACCCTGCCCACTGACCCACCCAGCCCCTGTGTGTAGCTCACCTGTAGTACATGCCCCCCCTGTATAGTCCCCCTATAGTAGGTCACCCCCCTCTTTGTAGTCCCCCTTTAGTAGATGGCCCCCCTCTGTGTAGTAACTCTACAGTAAAAGGCCCCCTCTGTGTAGCCAACCTATAGTGGATGGGCCCCCTCTGTGTATTCCCCATATAGTAGAGGGCCCACATGTGCAGACCAGAAAAAAACAATAAACAAATAAACACTGTCTGTGTCAGTAGTCCTGTCTGCCTGCGGTCAGTAAATTTTATGTGCATCTTAAAGGCACCCACACAATTGAATTGTATGCTCACTTTGGCTCAGACAGCCAAATAAATTCCATGGTGACCATGGAATGTTTTTTTTCTTTAACAATGCCACTTATCAAGAAGGATATAGTAATGACTATTGGGTAATTGTGAGCGTAACATATCAAAATGTATTTTCTTACTCCTCCTCCAGTATTGCAGCACTGATTTTGGTTTACTTTCTACGTAAGGCAATAGGGTTTAAGAGTGGGTTCACACGTAACGGATTTCAGTAAATTTCATGCTGCGAGTTCGCAGTGAAACCCACAGCATATCCCTTACTGTCATTCTGAATAGGGTTACATACTCGCAGCAGAATTTTCATCTCGCTGCGAGGTGTATACATTACTAGTCCACGCTGCCGCTTGCTTCGGGGGCTGCCAGCATCCTGACATCCCGCTCAGCCAATCAGTGGCTGCGGCAGGGGAGCAAACTGATTTACTGAGAGGGACATCAGGATGAAAATTCCGCTGCGAGTATGTAATCCTATTCAGAATGACAGTGGATTTCACTGCAAATTTGCATAGTTAAATCCACTGCTGATCCGCTACGTGTGAACCCATCCTAAGGCTATGTTCAGACAACTTATAAAACCGTCCGTTGCAAAGCAATGGATAGTGTTATAATGCCGGCCGACGGACTTTGTTAGGCATTATCCTGCAGCCGATATTTCTATACTTTTTTACATATACTTGTATATCTTTACATATACTTCTACATTTTTTTCTACAATTGACTTGCGTGCACCGTTGGGTGTGCCCGCAAATCAATTAATCACTCACTCCAATGTAAAGTACAGCCACTAGCCATACTTTACATTGTGTGAACAGCTGTTGTTTCCGGATGCTGTCCAGCAAACAGTGTCCAGATATAAAAGGAAATTAATGCCCATTCTAAAGAATAAGCGTTGAAATAAAACTGTCGGCACACAGCAGGCAGCACTGCATTGAATTCAATGCAATGCCTCCCCTGCAGAAAAGAACAGACTGATTTCATTACAATCAAAGTCCGTTCTATTCTTAAAACGAACAAAGTGTGCAAATTCCCTTACAGTGCTTTTTTTTTTATTGCACTACAGATTTTATTTAAATTCTAATAAATGTTATATTTTACTAGTACTTCTAAGGTTTTGGTATTTATGTTTGATAAGGGTGAGCACCTATTTACGACAAATAAGTAGCCATAGTCCTTGTGATACCTTTTTGTGTATTTTCTCTGATGGCAACAGAGGAGTTGAACACTTACCACTAGGTATCCCTACAGACTAGGGGCCCTAGTACATGGCCTCACATGATCTGTACTTACTTGCAGGGCCTTGGCAGGGTACAACTAATTGAGTGGCCTGGCCGCATGAATGATCAATGTATCATTCGTATAGACTTTTAAATATATTATTATTGACCGCATATCTCCTTTTAGACAGAGAATTATGCAACTGATAGCAATGATTTTACGGGCCACAAAAAAAAAATCAAATCAGTTGTAGAGCTTGTTGACTGATCACTGGCCCTTTTAAGCAAGCTGATTATTGGCTGAATGAGCGTTCTTACCAATGTTCATTAACAATAATTGGTGCAGGTGAAAGGGCCTTAAAGGGTACCTGTCATGACATATAAATTATAAAAAAAACACCAGAAAATAAAGAGTTAATGCTTCCCTTATGCATGCTGTCAGTTTTTATTTTTATGCTGCAGCTTCTGCAGTCTGTTTATTGCCCCATTGTGCTGCTCATGCTTCAGCATTTCATTTCGTGCCGGGGGGACATTTGCCTTAGGCAGAGGTGCATGTACGGCTGCTGGCCAATCAGCATTCTGTGCAGAGCAGAGGGACAACAGATAACACTTCCTAAATTTGGTCTCTTTTTCTTTATTTATTTTTCCTTTTTTTTGCTCTTACTAAAGATCAAATCGGCTTAATGTTGGGGCCTCAACTGTAGTTTTCCAGTACATGAGACGGCTAGTGGCTGAATATATAGCATTGTATTTCATATAGAAAACAGGTAAAAAAACAATGAAGTAAATTAGTAATTGTAATTACAAGGCGATTTAAAGCTAATCAAAAGGGTTCCATCTGTGGGGTACCCTGTGATCAGAATAATTTCTGAGTACTCTATTTAGGTAAGTTCACACCTGCATTTGACTCATTCATGAACGGATCTGTTAATATAAAATTAATTGATAAACACAAACTGATTGCAAAATTTTCACTTTTGAATGTTTGCATTTTTTTTTGAAAACAATAAATATCAACAGGATTTCTGTGTCCATTATGCTTTATGCCAGTGCTTCTCAATTCCAGTCCTCAGGCCTCACCAACAGGTCATGTTTTGAGGATATCCCCAAAGAACACCTGTGAGAATACCTGGTGCACTGAGTATAACTATATCACCTGTTAAATACTGAGGAAATCCTCAAAACATGACCTGTTGGTGAGGCCTGAGGACTGGAATTGAGAAGCACTGCTCTATGGAGAGGGGAGGGGTTGAGAGGAGTGAGTGAGAACAGAGGAGTCCTGCACAGCACAACACCCTGCAATTTTCTCTCAGCAAGTTCCTAGATAGGCACTGACCTTTCTGCCCCTGAATCTGGCATTTTAGGTGCCCAGACAGTCTACAAAGCTGACCTTCATGCTCACTCATCACCCTCGGCCCCCTCCCCCTCCATAGGATATAATGGACACAGCGGAACCTGTCTTCACTTGCTTCTCTGTAATGAAGACTGATTTGCCTGATAATGCACAGATAAGAAGTGAGAGGGGAGGCTGGGATATTGCTTTTTGAGTACAGAAAGAGGCTTTTTTTTGCCTAATAAAACCTATTATAGAGTTTCTTAAAATCACCTATACTACTAATCTCTGCAATAAAAAAATAAATAAATGAGTTACACTTTAAAAACTTACTTTTCTACATCAGTTAGCTTCAGTTAACAACCATTTGCATACCAGTTTATTTCTCTTTAGTTTCTCACTTCTGCACATGCTCAGGGAAAAAAAATGATGAAAACTGATACTTGCTAATGGATGTGAACTACTGTGAAATACCTTCTGTTTCGATCTGTCCTCATTGACTATAATGTAAAAAAAAAACAAAAAAAAAACCCAGAAGTACAATTTTCGTGTGTGTAAAGGGGAGTATGACGAATCTGCTGGGTTCCATTTCTCTGTTATCAAAATGGAGAAGAGAAACGGAATTGTGGTGGAGGATAAAACGCTGGTGGGAACCTAGCCTTGATTACATGTATATAGCAGATTTCTCTGCATTTCCTTTTTATGGAGGTTTAGTTGTGATTTAAAATAATGTTTGGTATTGATGGCTTTAACTGAACCCTTTTAGCTTTCTAATTAGTCTTAATTTGCCTCTTTGTAGTAGCCAAGCAGGCAAAGCTCAAAAATCAATAGACGTGATACAAAAACCACTGCACGACCAAATTCCACTGACAGCTTCTGAGCTTGGTGTTAACGAATCATTATATGCATTAGCAACAAGGTGTTAAATATTCTGTAATTGTACCACATCAAGAGAAAATCCTTGACATTTTTAGGAGATAATGTATCTGCAAGATGTAAATGGTAATTGTCCAGTCCTGAATGAGTCTATTAGCACTAATGAGTAGGTTTGCTTTTCCATCAGATAGTTCTATTTTTAGGTCAGAGGTAGACAGGGCATCTGCAGTTATGTACAGTACAAGAAATGAATAACATTGAATCATTTATACTTGCAGTCTTGACTTTATTAGAAACAAAGACTTACAATCCCCTTTGGGCAACAAAACCAATTAAATGTCAGAAACAGACAATGAAATTATGTCAAATAATAGCTTTCCTATACGGCTCTTATATAATAGATTTTAGTGCTGTGCGTGTCATATCTTTTCCCTGAGAAATAGACCTATGACTGCTGATGCTGTCTTAATACATCCAATTACTGTCCCAATGCCTTATCCTTGAACCTAAAACATAATAGGTTTGTGTGAGATACACATCCATGTCCATGCTGTGCCCTTACGCCTGAATGTTACAATTAATCTCATTTATAGGCCTCCTACCGTATCAATCTTATTTCATTATTAAAAGGAGGAAAGGAAAAATAAATTGCTCCTAAGTAATGTCCCTGAAGCAACAGAAATAACCATTCATAATGGGAAATAGAAGAAAACTGTTAAATGCTGCGCTCCCATCCTAGTATTCATCATTAATATGTATTACTGTTAATTGCAAGCTGCCCTGAATGCTGGCATTTCTTTTATTACTTAGGCTGGGTTCACACTACGTATATTTCAGTCAGTATATTTCAGCCAGTATTGCAACCAAAACCAGGAGTGGATTAAAAACACGGAAAGTCTCTGTTCACACAATGTTGAAATTGAGTGGATGGCCACCATTTAATGGCAAATATTTGCTGTTATTTTAAAACAACGGCTGTTATATTGAAATAATGGCCGTTATTTACCATTATATGGTGGCCATCCACTCAATTTCACCATTGTGTGAACAGATCCTTTCTGTTTTTTTAATCCACTCCTGGTTTTGGTTGCAATACTGACTGAAATATACGTAGTGTGAACATAGTTAAAGGGAATCTATGAGCAGGCTAGAAGTATCTAACCTGCTGATATCTCCCTGTAGCACAAGGGGCGATGAGGATGAATCATGGTATAATAGTAGGCATTATGTAGTGCCACAAGCTTGTGAAAATCTGTATATATCATTCAGAAAAAAATGTTAAAGCGAATGTACCATGAGGTACATTACTTTACAATTTTTACATCAATGGACTGGCACCAGCGGAGATGTCGGTGCCGCATCAGCCTGGTCTGAAGCACTTTAGGTGGACCTGTCCGCCTCCAGTATGACGATCTGCCCTCCCTTCTGTGATGCGGCACCATTGATTCTAATGGAGCCACTTCACAGAGGGGAGGGGGTTTCATCACACTGGGGGTAAGCAGGCCTGCCTCTATTTCTCCAGGCCAAGACAGTGACTGGGAATAGACTGGCGCTGTGCGTGGGAACCAGGCCACAGTTAAAAAAAAAGGACAGTGGCACCTGACAACCTTAAAATGAGACACTAGTGTAACCAGGCAGTGGGGAAAGCTATCTGTATGCTGTATAGCTAGAGGTATAACCAGTAGAAAGAGCTCTGGTAAGACCACATCTGGAATACTGTGTCCACTGGGTACTGTGTCCACTGTGTATCTGTGTACTGTGTCCACTGTGTATCTGTGTACTGTGTCCACTGTGTATCTGTGTACTGTGTCCACTGTATATCTGTGTACTGTGTCCACTGTGCATCTGTGTACTGTGTCCACTGTGTATCTAAATAAGGATATTGATAAAATAGAACGGGTCCAAAGACGGTCTACAAAAATGGTGAAGGGTGTGAGGCATAAAAAATATCAGGAAAAACTTAATTATTTGAATCCATATAGTCTGGAGGAAAGAAGGAAAAGGGGGGACATGATCAAAACTTTTAAGTATGTTAAAGGAAAAAACTGAACTCAAGAACAAGGACACAGTGAGAGGATAGTTGGGGAAAAGATCAGAAGCAATGTGAGAAAATATTACTTTACTGAAAGAGTAGAAGATGTTTGAAACAAACTTCCAGCAGATGTGGCAGATAAATTTATAATAAAATGTTTGGGTGCCGACTTCGCATCACTACATGTAAGAGTGATGTGCGGACGGTGACTGACTATTGGCCTGCAGCACATTGCCCAGCCACAATGGATAATGGATAATCCCTTTCACTTGGGCATCCACAATTTTGGATTCAGTTCTTAAAAACTCAAAACATTTTCCCAAATTAAATTTTTTGCAAAGTTTGGAAAGAATCTCTGTCCAGGAAGTTTGGTTTTCTTATCTGTAATCATCAGTTCAAGGTCAGTTTTATAGCTCATGAATTAGGCATTTTATTTGGCTTGCATTCCTTGTATTCTTAATTTGTGAGGGGTGATTAAACCACGTTGATCCTAAGACCAAACAAGAGTCCATGCAATGGAAGGACAAGGGTTCACCAAAAATTTTCAAAGAAAGTCAGCTGGAAAGATCATGGTAACAGTTTTTGGATTATGGAAGTTTTTTGTCATTAGAATTAGAGATAAGCAAAGCGCTTTGTTCAACACTCCACTTATCATGCTGCCGGCCTCCATTCCCTGCCACTCCACCCCGGGTGTCGGGAAAAAGCTACATCCAATCTTGGGAAACCGGGAGAGGTTTTTCAAGATTGAATCCAGCTTTTCCTGTCATCCTGGGAGGAGTGGCAGGGAGCGGAGCAGTGCTGAAAGGCCAGTGGCTTGATGAGTGGAGCGCAGATCAAACGAAGCGCCACACTTCTTTTAGATTAATGATTCGCTCATCTCTCATTAGAATTCATGACAACAATTCTGGTGACACCTACTATATGCTTCAACAGTAAAGACAATACATGAAGGAATTAAAGAGAAACACTTGCTGGGATGTAGCATGGTGTGTTGCTGCTTCATGAAGATGTGCCAAGTCTCAATTTCTTGATGATAAAGCTGGTAAAAGAGGCTTTAAAAGGGTTCCTGCAGCAGCAAGAAGTCTCCTTTTATTCTGAGGGCATCCCATCACTGGAGGAGAAGTGGAATAAGTGTGTTGAAGTCAAGGGGGATTACACTGAAAAGTAGTAAGTTTAATTTTCTCTGGAACATGTATAACAAAATGACTTCTGATTAATGTTGATGAAAGCCTCAACTCTTGGCCCACTCTCTTAGTATACAGGGTGGGACAACAGCTGATTGGTCAGACCAATCATGTGACCTCATATGCTCCTTCAGACACAAGACAACCATGTTTCTACTCCTCTGTCGGGCTATATGTTTGTAAGCTATCAAAAAGGGAAGCTGAGAATGATGTGCATGACTTTAAAGGGGTTATTCAGGATTAGAAAAAATCTAAAATAGCACCACCTTTGTTGTTTGTAGCGTACAATTCAGCTCCATTCAGTTCATTGGAATTAAGCTGCAAAATCATACCCCATCACAACCCATTTTTGTGCTGTATTTTGTGGCTGTACTTCCTGTTTCAGCAGTTGCTCACAGTACTACAGGTTCCAGAATGCATTGCGTTCCCTCAGCTGTTCATCACAGTCCACCCCAAAGCTGTTGCAGAACATCTAGGCTGTGTTCACACATTGCAGTTTCATTGTGTTACTGAATTAATTGCAGTATCATTTTATTGTGGTCCCACCCACACAGCACACTGTATTCTCTCCCTGTAAAACCACACAGCACACTGTATTCTCTACCTGTAACACCACACAGCACGCTGTATTCTCTACCTGTAACAGCACACTGTATTCTCTCCCTGTAAAACCGCACAGCACCCTGTATTCTCTACCTGTAACACCACACAGCATGCTGTATTCTCTACCTGTAACACCACACAGCATGCTGTATTCTCTGCCTGTAACACCACACAGTACACTGTATTCTCTACCTGTAACACCACACAGCATGCTGTATTCTCTACCTGTAACACCACACAGCACGCTGTATTCTCTACCTGTAACACCACACAGCACACTGTATTCTCTACCTGTAACACCACACAGCACACTGTATTCTCTACCTGTAACACCACACAGCATGCTGTATTCTCTGCCTGTAACACCACACAGTACACTGTATTCTCTACCTGTAACACCACACAGCACACTGTATTCTCTCCCTGTAAAACCACACAGCACACTGTATTCTCTACCTGTAACACCACACAGCATGCTGTATTCTCTACCTGTAACACCACACAGCACACTGTGTTCTCTACCTGTAACAGCACACTGTATTCTCTACCTGTAACACCACACAGCACTGTATTCTCTACCTGTAACACCACACAGCAAACTGTATTCTCTACCTGTAACACCACACAGCATGCTGTATTCTCTACCTGTAACATCACACAGCACACTGTATTTTCTACCTATAACACCACACAGAACGCTGCATTTTCTACCTGTAACACCACACAGCACTGTATTCTCTACCTGTAACACCACACAGCACGCTGTATTCTCTATCTGTAACACCACACGGCATAGTGTATTCTCTACCGGTAACACCACACAGCACACTGTATTCTCTACCTATAACACCACACAGCATGCTGTATTCTCTACCTGTAACATCACACAGCACGCTGTATTCTCTACCTGTAACACCACACAGCACGCTGTATTCTCTACCTATAACACCACAAAGCACGTTGTATTCTCTACCTGTAACACCACACAGCACACTGTATTCTCTACCTGTAACACCACACAGCACGCTTTATTCTCTATCTGTAACACCACACAGCACACTGTATTCTCTACCGGTAACACCACACAGCACACTGTACTCACTACCTATAACACCACACAGCAGGCTGTATTCTCTACCTGTAACACCACACAGCACGCTGTATTCTCTACCTGTAACACCACAAAGCACGCTGTATTCTCTACCTATAACACCACACAGCACGCTGTATTCTCTCTCTGTGAAACCACACAGCATGCTCTATTCTCTACCTGTAACACCGCACAGCACTGTATTCTTTACCTGTAACATCACAAATCACACTGTATTCTCTACCTGTAACACCACATAGCATGCTGTATTCTCTATCTGTAACACCACACAGCACGCTGTATTCTCTACCTGTAACACCACACAGCATGCTGTATTCTCTACCTGTAACACCACACAGCATGCTGTATTCTCTACCTGTAACACCACACAGCATGCTGTATTCTCTACCTGTAACACCGCACAGCACTGTATTCTCTACCTGTAACATCACACAGTACACTCTATCCTCTACCTGTAACCCCACACAGTACACTGTATTCTGTACTTGTAACACCACACAGCACACTGTTTTCTCTACCTGTAACACCACACAGCACGCTGTATTCTCTACCTGTAACACCACACAGCACACTGTATTCTCTAATTGTAACACCACACAGCATGCTGTTTTCTCTACCTGTAACACCACACAGCACACTGTTTTCTCTACCTGTAACACCACACAGCACGCTGTATTCTCTACCTGTAACACCACACAGCACACTGTATTCTCTGGCTAGGTTCACACTATGTAACTGTGCGGCTGTATTTTTTATGCGGCTGTAAATGTGCTAATGAAACTCCGGCCGTGGGAAAAAATAGACATGCGGCTCAAAACATATGGTCATTTACTTGGAAATCTGGTTCAACTAAAAATAACAAATAAAATCTTAAGAAAGTGATGCAAACACCTCTGGATGCATCTGGGAAAGCAGGGAACACAGTTTACATGAATTGCTATTACTGGGGTTTGCGATCCTCTGCACTAATGTCGATGTCTCTCATGGTTAATCTATTAAAATAATAAAACACATTTTCGTTGTAATAAAGTGCCTTTCGTTGTTCACTAATTAAATTTAAACTAATCCATCATTTTGCAATTAAATATACTGTTAAAATAAATAGATATATAAATAAATGTATATTTATATATATATTTATTTTTTGACAGTATATTTAATTGCACAATGATGGATTCGTTAGAATTAAATTATTGACCAACGAAACTGAATTTATTTCATCGAAAATGTGTTTTATTAATTAAATATTAATTAGTACAGGAAGCTCCATAAGCCGTTAATTCATATTGCCGGCAAAAGAGCATTCTGTACTAATCATCACTTTACTTTAATGAAAACATCAAATGTTTCTTCTAATTATGTTATCACAATAGCATTATTAGAAGAAACATTTAGAATTATATGTGCGCTCAGCTGATTGGCTGATCGGCTGAGCGCACATATAATGAGCCGGTCCGCAGCACAGTGACTTCATTGTGCTGCGGACCAGCGAAGAGGACACATCGGGGTGAGTATAGAGCTCTCCCCACCCCCTCCCCAGGGGGGACCCTATGCGTTTTTTTTAAATTATTTATTTATTTAAAAAAAAAAACGCATAGGGTCCCCCCTATTTTTATAACCAGCCGGGTTAAAAACCAAACGACAGCAGCCTGGTAACACCAGGGTGGGAAGAGCCATTGGTTTAGGCCCTCCCCAGCCTAAATCTTACCAGCCTGCTGCCGCCCGGTCCAGGAGCGCCAATTTTGACCCTCTGGGACCACTGGCACCCGGCTCTTCCCAGTACCCCTGGTGGCATTGGGTACTGGGGTAATAATAGGGGGTTAGTGTTAGCCATTTTATACCGGCTAACACTAGGCCCCAACTTAGTAATGGATTCCGTCTATTAGACGGCTTCCACTACTAAGTCTATAAAGTAAAGAAATAAAGACAAGACACAAGTTAAAAAATTTTTTTATTCAAATAAAAACACCCCCACACCCCTCATTGACCATTTTATTAAAAAAAAACATTAAAAAAACGCTGGTCATCGACGTAGTCCACGGAATCCGATGTAATCCCCAGGATACCGATATCTGAAAAACAAAAAGGGAGAAACACACAAAAAACACACAAACAGGAGCACAACACCCATCATTGTGAGCGGTGTTGTGCACCTTACAGTATACAGCATCTTTACAGATCGCTGCTTACAGTCTGGCCCCCAAGGGGTTAAGGGAGGATGTATTGCCTCCCCCTTAACCCCTTGGAGGCCAGACTGATGTCAGACTGCACCCATCCCAGCAAGGAAGGGGTTAACTGACCCCCCCTTCCTTGCTGGGAGGGGTGCAGTGCTGGGGAGGGGGTGGGGAGAGCTCTATACTCACCCCGATGTGTCCTCTTCGCTGGTCCGCAGCACAATGAAGTCACTGTGCTGCGGACCGGCTCATTATATGTGCACTCAGCCGATCAGCCAATCAGCTGAGCGCACATATAATTCTAAATGTTTCTTCTAATAATGCTATTGTGATAACATAATTAGAAGAAACATTTGATGTTTTCATTAAAGTAAAGTGATGATTAGTACAGAAAGCTCTATTGCCGGCATATGAATTAACGGCTTATGGAGCTTCCTGTACTAATTAATATTTAATAATAAAACACATTTCCGATGAAATAAATTCAGTTTCGTTGGTCAATAATTTAATTCTAACGAATCCATCATTGTGCAATTAAATATACTGTCAAAAAATAAATATATATATAAATATACATTTATTTATATATCTATTTATTTTAACAGTATATTTAATTGCCAAATGATGGATTCGTTAGAATTAAATTATTGACCAACGAAAGGGACTTTATTACAAAGAAAATGTGTTTTATTAATTTAATATATTAACTATTAGAGGCATCGGCATTCGGCATCATTGCCGGCTATTTTTTAAGTACTCCGTACGGACCGCCTGTCAATCCTCGGCCGCATGTCCAGCCGCAAACAATGGTCTTGTTCATTTTTTACGGGTCCGTTTACGATCGGGCCGTAGATTCATACATAGTGTGCACTGTGCAGCCGTATATCCTATACTTTTTAGCGTACGCATGAACCACCAAAAATACCATCGCACAATTACAGCCGCAAATACAGCCGCACAGTTACATAGTCTAAACCTGGCCTCTACCTGTAACACCACACAGCACGCTGTATTCTCAACCTGTAACACCACACAGCACACTGTATTCTCTACCTGTAACACCACACAGTTTACTGTATTCTCTACCTGTAACACCACACAGAACACTGTTACTACCCGTAATGCCAATATTGAAATAAAGTAAAGATTTTTTTTAATTCAATAAAAAAAAAAAAATTCTTCTTCTCATCTCCACACACGTATTATGATCAAGCATCTTTTGTCTTTAAAGTTGAGCCCCACAATAAGGACTTTATCTGATATTATCTTACATGGGATATACTGTTTATGCCTCATTTTTGTCCAGGTGGGATTGGCAGTGCTGGCTTTGATCCTCTGTGCTGTTTACCATCATTTAATTGTGTTACTGCATCATTTTCGTGAAGACGCTGCAGTACTGCAATGAAATTCCAACAAGTGTGAACATAGCCAGATTTTCACTGCAGACTTTTGCACAATCACTGCAGCTTCTGTCACTCCTTGCCTGCTCAGATGTAGGCTGGAGAGGTTGGTCAGAAATGGTGAACCACTCAGGGGGGTGGGAGACGAGATCCAGCCAAGCCTCCTGTGACATCACACCCACTCCCTGTCTGCATCATCAGCCTGTGCTCAGCAAACAAACTTAATGTGATACAAAAGCATGTAATCTCTGTCTCCAGAGGGGGGAGAGCAAAAGAAGCAGGAGACACAGTGGATTGGCACAGAGGCCAGTTTCCCTTACGTCCCATTGGCATCACAACATATGGGGTAAATTCGCCCCTGCGAGCCCCTGGGACGAAGGAATATTTAATGAAAAAATAACAATTAAATTTTAATCCCCTCCTCCATGAGGTATAAATAGGCTCCACCCCCCCCTAGACCTCAGTCTTTTTTTACTTCGTTGCTGTTAGCCCTAGGGGACTTTGTCCCTCCTCCGTTTTTATGCTTTGTTAACCTGTTGCATTCAGGTTTTCCCTCCAGGTAATGATTGCTGGGATGCCGCTGGAGCCGGTGTCCAGGTAGTATCCTGATATTTGCTTCTGCAGGTCTTAGCTTTTAAGTTTTTCTTACCTAGTGCTTCTTGGAACGCACTCTGCGTGTCACCCGAGCCGCTGGCTTTTCTTCCAGTCGCGTTCGACTGTGGAACGCATCGGCGCTGCGTGCGTCTCAGCACTTCGGCGTCATGTCACTTCCGGCGTCCGGCAGCGGCGCACTCTCTGCATGCCGGATTAGCTGTGTGTTCAAGGCAGAAGGTAAGCTGTTGCTACCTCTAGGTCCGGCTGTCTTCCTCTGGAAGGATTTTCTGTGGCTCATTTGGATCTAATAGAAAACATCTGAGTGCAAAGTGCTGTGATCTCTCTTCTATATACTTAAAAGTAAGTGTTGCTGCCACCTAGTGTCTCTTTCCGATATCACTCTAGCCAGGCTAGTGGTTTATATGTATTGTAATACATTGATTATTTGCAGATGTCTGAAATGGAGACCAGTCCTGCTGCTGGCAAAAGACCTTCTAAGGAAGCACTTCATGTACCGAGTGTGAGACTCCTCTACCTGACGGCTATGGATACCGTAGGAGGATCATTTTTTCCAGATAAGATTCATCCTTTCTTTCATAAAAATATTTATGAATGCCTAAAAATATTTATAATGCCTAAGTACGCTGTCCTTCATGCAGACCTAAACCTATGAGGAGCCTGATGTTCAGGATGTAGTTGTATGGGTCAAGGACTATGTGCAAAAGACTTTAGCGGCTAATGAGAATCGCCGCCCGTGTCCTAAGTTAAAGACCAAATGGAGTATTTCTCTCTCTACTCCCAGCCTTTAAGTATATTACTTTATGGCTGTAGGATTATGGTCATTTTCAGTTTTACTGTGATTGATGAAGTTAACTCATCATCTTCTTCTGAAACCTCTTCTACTTCTGAAGATGAGAAAGAATTATTCAGGGGGTATTTCACAGCTGATAGAATTCACAAGCTCTGCTAAGCTGTGCAAGCTGAAATACACCCTGAGGAAATAGAAGAGGATAGGATTGGTCCTCCTCAAAAAAGCCTAGGGCTTTTTCTGTGGGTAAGACTTCAGTGTCTATGTTACAGGCGGAATGGAAGGAACCGGAAAAGGCTCCGGGTTTGAGCAAGAGGTTTAAGACCTTATATGTTCTCAAGGAAGAACAATGTAAGGACTGGATTGAGCCTCCAAAGGTGGACCCGGCCATAGCCAAACTGTCAAAATGTACTGTGCTGCCTGCGGAGGACGGATCCAATCTTAAGGATCCGATGGATAGAAGGGTGGAGGTAGCCCTCAAGAGATCATATACGGCAGCGGCAGCCCAAGGGGCAGTCTCCATTTCTTCTTTTGAGGTTTCTAGAAGCCTAAGAAGATGGCTGACCAAGGTCCAGGAAAATTGGAAGGTAGAGCTAGCAGGGACAAGGTCCTTCGCTCCTTAAAAAAGGTCATTATGGCCATTGACTTCCTCCGCGATGCTGCATCTCAGGGAACCAGGTTAGCGTAAAAAAACTAGTACGCTCTCAACCGCTGCCGAAGGGCGCTATGGTTAAAACCCTGGGTTGGAGATGCTAACTCCAAAATTCAGCTCTGTAATATGGAGTTCCAGCCAGGTAGGCTGTTTGGCTCTGAGCTGGATAAATTAATGGAGGAATTGTCTGACAAGGAGGGGAAGTCCCTACCATTGTCCTATAAGAGCGGTGATTCCTTTCGCAGAGCAAAATCTCCTCAGCGAGGCAAAGGGAGATACCAGTACAGAGGTCGAGGAAGAAACTATTCCAGAAGAGGTTCCGGGAAGCAGCAGAATAAGGACACCAACAAGAAACCAGACTTCTGACGCAGAAGCTGTCCAGTGGGAACACGTCTGAGTTTGTTTCTCCCTGCCTGGGAAGAATTAAGAAAAGATCACTGGGTGTTAAATATTATTCAAAATGGTTATGTCCTTCATTTATCATCTCTTCCTCCTCCAAGATTTCTTCTGTCAAGAAATCTTAAGCCAGAAAGACACTTAGTCCTAGAGACAGAAATTCTTCGCCTCCTTTCCATTGAGGCTCTAGAGGATGTTCCTCTATCAGAGATCGGTCAGGGAGTTTACTCCCCAGTGTTACTAGTGCTGAAGCCATCCGGAAATTGGAGGCTTATTATAGATTTGCGATATCTCAACAGATGCATCGTAAAGAAGACTTTCCACATGGAGAACATAAGATCGGTAAAATCTATCCTCCAGGAGGGAGATTTTATGGTCACCATAGATCTACCGGATGCATATCTTCATGTACCGATTCTGAAGGCTCACAGGAGAGCCTTCGCCATCCAAATCCAGGGGAAGGTAAGACACTTACAATTCAAAGTCCTTCCACCCGGAATACCTCCGCACCCTTTGTTTTCACAAAGGTAGTGTCACCATGATGGTTCGCTTCCGTTTACAGGGGATAAAGTTATCCCTTACCTGGATGATTGGTTGATTATGACTCAGACTCAGGATCTTCTGAGAGTTCAGTTGAACTATGTCCAGGACATACTTCAACAATTAGGTTGGCTTATCAACATAGAGAAATCAGACTTAATTCCTAATTCCTCCTCGTCAGGTATCCATAAGAACATAAATGCGCTTTTTAGGGCTCCTTGCCTCAGCTGCGGACGCGGTGCCATGGGCGTTATGGCACATGAGATTTCTTCAGAGAGAAGCACTAACAGTATGGAACCGAGGACTGAAGGACTTGGATGCGATGCATGTTCTATCGACTCAAACAAGACATTCTCTAATGTGGTGGAGACAAGTCAAACATGGAGTTTATTTTCAGAACCACACTGGATAACCATCACGACAGATGCTTCAGGAACAGGTTGGGGAGCTCATCTGACAGTCATCACGACTGCAGGATCTTGGAGTCAACAGGAATCCGCTCTGCCCTCCAACGTGAGGGAGCTTAGAGCGATTTACCTAGCTCTTCTTCATTTTTCTCCTCCTATTTTACAGAATCCGGATGAACGACATGACCTGTGTGGCGTACCTAAACAGGGAGGTACCAGATCCCCTTCTCTCCTCAGGGAAGTAGAGAAGATTTTTCTGTTGGGCAGAAACCAGAATAACCAGACTCTCTGCGATTCATATCAGGGGTGTCGACAATATATTGGCGGATTGACTGAGTCGAGGCCTGACATTACCGGGGGAATGGTCTCTCTCAAGGAGAGTGTTCATTCAGTTAACCCAGAGGTGGGGGCTTCCTCAGAGAGACCTCATGGCATCAGCAAGCAATGCCAAACTGAGGAATTTCTGTTCCCTTTACAGGGCAGACAATCCCACGGTAGTGGACTCAATGACAATACCATGGACATACCAGCTGGCGTATATCTTTCCTCCCATAGCCATGATTCCCAGAGTTTGATGAAGATCAGTTGTCAGTGATAATAATAACTTCCTTCTGGCCGAAGAGGGCATGGTTCACCCTGCCCATGAATATGAGCAGAGGGGAATTTTGGAGATTACCTCTGCATCCAGATCTAATATTCCAGGGTCAACATCTGTGCAGGAATCTTTCCAGCCTCAGCTTGACAGCTCGGAGACTGAGAGGACCGTATTAGACTCTAGTTTTTCTGAGAAGGTATAGTATACCCTTTCTCACGCTCGTAGTTGCACTACAAATAAATCTTATGCACGGATTTGGAAGATTTTCAAGATTGGTGTGTAAGCAGGAGTATTGATGGACTTAAACCTTCTACTCCACAGTCATTGGAGTTTTTACAGGAAGGCTTCTATAAAGGATTAAAACCTAGTTCCATCAAGGTGCAGATAGCAGCCCTCTCTGCACACCTAAACTCACGTTTCTTTCAGATCTTGGAGGTAAAGAATTTTGTTAAGGCTAGACTAGGCCTAACCTGGTAAAGCAGGTAGACCCATGGGACTTATCCTTTGTGTTGAGACGCCTGTGTCTTCCTCCCTTTAAGCCTTGGGAGGAAGTAGACTTCAAGTTAACATTGAAAGTTTCTCTTTTACTAGCCATTACCTCTGCTAAGAGAGTTGGAGAACTTCAAGCCCTTGGCTCCGCACCTCCATACGTGACTTTTTCCCAAGACAAAGTTATCCTTAGGTTCCTTCCAGGATTCCTGCCTATGGTGGCTTCATTTGCCAACATCAACCAGCCAATAGTATTGCCTGTATTTTCTCCTACTGGATCATCTAAAGAAGACTTGGATCTTTCTTTATTGGACGTATCCAGAGCTATCAAGATCTATCTACATAGAGTAGGTGATTTTCGTAAAGACGAGAATTTCTTTATCCCTTTCGCAGGAAAGAACAAGGGGAGAAAGGCTTCAAAACCTTTAATATCCAGATGGATCTGTGACTCCATTGCCTTATGTTACTCTTCTGCTGATCTGGATCCACCAGAATTTACCAGGGCTCACTCTACTAGAGCTGTGGCCTCCACTTGGGCAGAGCGTGCCGCTGTGCCACTTGAGGACATATGCCAGGCAGCTACCTGGTCGTCTTTGACAACCTTTGTGAGATATTTCAGGCTGGATACTTCTTTCTTGTCAAGAACAACCTTTGCAAGATCTGTTCTTAATGCGGACGTAATAAATAACCCGCCCATTGGGGATAATGCTTGCTAATTCCCCATATGTTGTGATGCCAATGGGACGTAAGGGAAGCTAAAATTATTATGTTAATTTGTTTTCCCTAAGACCCATTGGCATCACAAGACTCCCTCCCTGTGTTTTATGTTTCTTTATAATTAGACTGAGGTCTAGGGGGGGTGGAGCCTATTTATACCTCATGGAGGAGGGGATTAAAATTTAATTGTTATTTTTTCATTAAATATTCCTTCGTCCCAGGGGCTCGCAGGGGCGAATTTACCCCATATGTTGTGATGCCAATGGGTCTTAGGGAAAACAAATTAACATAATAATTTTAGCTTTCTTCACTTCCTGGATGTCAATCAGCTACCGATGTGGCAGAACCATACAGATATGGTAATACATTATATAGACACATCTATATAACTTCTAATGTAATTTCCCTATGCGGAGTTCCCCTTTAAACATTTATGGCAAATCCTGTGGCTATAAAGCTCTAAAGTGCTGCGGAAAATGTTGGTGCTACATAAATAAAAATTATTATTATTTTTTATTATAAGCCTTAGCATTTGTCAAGCAAAGGCACTGTATAATCAAAGCATGACATATATGCTTTTGGCGATCAAATAAACGGTTTAAAGGGGTTATCCAGTGCTACAAAAACATGGCCACTTTCCCCCTACTGTTGTCTCCAGTTTGGGTGGGGTTTTGAAACTCAGTTCCATTAAAGTAAATGGAGCTTAATTGCAAACCACACCTGAACTGGGGACAACAGTAGGGGGAAAAGTGGCCATGTTTTTGTAGCGCTGGATAACCCCTTTAAGTTTTACACCTATGGATACTGTCAGATGTCCATTTCTGAAGTCTACGGAGTGCCAACTTTTGGGATTCTTGGTTGTTTAGTGTGTACATCACATTCTGATTAACAGTGAGCCTAAAGAAATGCTATTGGAAAATTTCTCTAGCCAATGTCTAGGGACTAGAGATGAGTGAACCGGGTTCGGGTTCGAGTCCATCCGAACCTGAACATTCGGCATTTGATTAGCAGTGGCTGCTGAACTTGGATAAAGCCCTAAGGCTTTGTGGAAAACATGGATATAGTCATTGGCTATATCCATGTTTTCCAGACAACCTTAGAGCTTTATCCAAGTTCAGCAGCCACTGCTAATCAAATGCTGAACAATCGGGTTTGGATGGACTTGAACTCGAACCCGGTTTGCTCATTTCTACTAAGGACACATCAAAAGGTTTGATCTGTCAGGGTCTCACTCTTAAAGCGACTCTGTAACCACAATATGACCCCCCCGCCAAACCGCTTGTACCCTCGGATAGCTGCTTTTAATTCAAGATCTGTCCTGGGGTCCATTGATGCAGTTATTGTCCTCAAAAACAACTTTTAAACTGGCAGCCCTGTGCCCAACGGCCAGGGCTTAGATTGTGTATGCATTAGGCTGGCACAACCTCTCTGTCCCTCCCACCCTCCTCATCATTAGAAATGCTCCAGGCAGATTGTCTCCTATTTATCAGCTGTGTGAATACTGAACATGGGCTAGATTGTTAAGGCCCCTGTGCAATGTTCGGACAGGAGAAAATGTTCCTGTGGGATTCCTACTGATAAAGAGGGTGGGGAGGAGGGACGGAGAGGTTGTGCCAGCCTAATGCATACACAATCTAAGCTCCGGCCGTTTGGCACGGGGCTGGAAGTTTAAAAGTTGTTTTTTAGGACAATAACTGCATCACCTGCCGAACGGACTCCAGGACAGATCTTGGATTAAAAGTAGCTATCCGAAGGTACAAGTGGTTTGGGAGGGGTCAGATCATGGGTACAGAGTCAATTTAAGATTCCCACTGATCAGGAGTATGAGCGGAGTGCAGCTGCACTTTCTCATTTAATTCACTACCAAATGCATCTTCTGGCCTGCTCTGATGGTAGTGATCTCAGTAGTGAGACCCGGACTTATCAAAACTTAACATGTCCATGTACCTAAATATTTGCTGAAGTACAAAGGATCAGGTTACTCACATAGGTTCTTCATATTGTAAGGAATAATTCCTTTATTTTTAGCAAGTCCATTTGTACAGCCAGTATAAGGCTGCGTTCACACTACGTATATTTCAGTCAGTATATTTCAGTCAGTATTGCAACCAAAACCAGGAGTGCATTAAAAACACAGAAAGGATCTGTTCATACAATGATGAAATTGAGTGGATGGCCGCCATATAACAGTAAATAACGGCCATTATTTCAATATAACAGCCGTTGTTCTAAAATAACAGCAAATATTTGCCATTAAATGGCGGCCATCCACTCAATTTCAACATTGTGTGAACAGATCTTTTCTGTGTTTTTATTCCACTCCTGGTTTTGGTTGCAATATGAGGACCACAATACTGACTGAAATATACATATACTGACTGAAATATACGTAGTGTGAACGCAGTCTAAATATACATACAGAGAGGGCTAGAGGTAATTCACTTCACACCCCAGGTACTGTCTCCCTGCCACATGGCTTTTTGGAGAGACATATCTCCTTAATCAGGCATGGGACTTACATGTTTTAAACACTTAGGGGGAGATTTATCAATGGGTGTAAAATATTCACTGGTGTAAACTGCTCACAGCAATCAATCACAGCTCAGCTTTCAGCTCTGGTAATATGGAAGAGAAACTGTGATTGGCTGCTGTGAGCAGTTTACACCAGTCTATATTTTATACCCTTTGATAAATCTGGGCTCCACTGTATAACCTGTATATATATCATACTAGAAAATGTACCCGGCACTGCCTGGGTAAAAAGTGTCAGTGTATTAATTTTACCTTCCCAACTACCATTAGTGTGTATGTGTTTGTGTGTCAGGGGAGCGTGGTCAGTCACTAAAACCATCTTTGTGAGGTAAAATCTGGCCTCCAGAACAGTCAACCATTCATTTCTATGGATCTGTTTTAACTCAGCCATCCCTAGAAGCCAATTAGATTCCAGCTTCCTTTGATAATGAAAGTAGTAATCATATTGTCATCATACCTGTGCATTGCTGGGTAGACAAGCAGCTCCAATTATGTCACGTTTGTGCGGTGTGGAAATTGTGAAATGAAAAGAAAATAGAGTCAAGATATTGACAAGGTTAGAAATAATGATTTGTATTTGAAATAACATTGATTTTACATCAAACTTTGCTTTCGTCAAAGAATCCACCTTTTGCAGCAATTCCAGCATTGCAAACCTTTGGCATTCTAGCTATTAATCTGTTGAGGTAAGCTGGAGAAATTGCACCCCACACTTCTAGAAGCAGCTCCCACAAGTTGGATTGGTTGGATGGGCACTTCTGGCGTACCATACGGTCAAGCTGCTCCCATAACAGCTCAATGGGGTTCAGATCTGGTGACTGCGCTGGCCACTCCATTACCGATAGAATACCAGCTGCCTGCTTCTGCTGTAAATAGTTCTTGCACAATTTGGAGGTGTGTTTAGGGTCATTGTCCTGTTGTAGGATGAAATTGGCTCCAATCAAGCTCTGTCCACTGGGTATGGCATGGCGTTGCAAAATTGAGTGATAGCTTTCCCTATTCAGAATTCCTTTTACCCTGTACAAATCTCCCACCTTACCAGCACCAAAGCAACTCCAGACCATCACATTACCTCCACCATGCTTAACAGATGGTGTCAGGCATTCTTCCAGCATCTTTTCATTTGTTCTGCGTCTCAAAAACGTTCTTCTTTGTGATCCAAACACCTCAAACTTGGATTCATCCGTCCACAACACTTTTTTCCAGTCTTCCTCTGTCCAATGTCTGTGTTCTTTTGCCCATCTTAATCTTTTTCTTTTATTGGCCAGTCTCAGATATGGATTTTTCATTGCCACTCTGGCCTGAAGCCCAAAATCCCGCAGCCGCCTCTTCACTGTAGATGTTGACACTGGTGTTTTGTGGGTACTTTTTATTGAAGATGCCAGTTGGGGACCTGTGAGGCGTCTGTTTCTCAAACTAGAGACTCTAATGTGCTTATCTTCTTGCTTAGTTGTGCAACGCGGCCTCCCACTTCTTTTTCTACTTTTTTGTACTCTGAAGGGAGTAGTGCACACCGTTGTAGAAAATCTTAAATTTCTTAGCAATTTCTTGCATGGAATAGCCTTCATTTCTAAGAACAAGAATAGACTGTCGAGTTTCAGATGAAAGTTCTCTTTTTCTGGCCATTTTGAGCGTTTAATTGACCCCATAAATGTGATGCTCCAGAAACACAATCTGCTCAAAGGAAGGTCAGTTTTGTAGCTTCTGTAACGAGCTAGACTGTTTTCAGATGTGTGAACATGATTGCACAAGGGTTTTCTAATCATCAATTAGCCTTCTGAGCCAATGAGCAAACACATTGTACCATTAGAACACTGGAGTGATAGTTGCTGGAAATGGGCCTCTATACACCTATGTAGATATTGCACCAAAAACCAGACATTTGCAGCTAGAATAGTCATTTACCACATTAGCAATGTATATAGTGTATTTGTTTAAAGTTTGGACTAGTTTAAAGTTATTTTCATTGAAAAGTACAGTGCTTTTCCTTCAAAAATAAGGACATTTCAATGTGACCCCAAACCTTTGAACGGTAGTGTATCTGCCTGCCAAATTTGGGGTCAAGCGGTTCAGGCGTTCGGAAGTCTTTAGAGGATGGACAGACAGACCAACAGATGATAGATGTATGGACAGACATATGGACAGACATTGAATTTTTATTATATAGATATAGTTACATAGGAATACACATTTAATTAAAATTGACTTCTATTTCAAATAGCTTTATCAGGAATAGTCTATAGAGGACAGACAGACAAATGAATGGATAGATGTATAAACAGACAAGCGGACAGACATTAATTTTTATTATATAAAATAGTTACATAGGAGTACACCTTTAGGCCATGTTAACATGGTGTAAGACACAGAACGGCCGGTACTGCAGTACTGAAATTTTTTTTTTATCAATTGGTCAAACTAGAACCGATAATATGTTAATAAATGTCTACAGTCTTATTTCTAATTAGTAAAAAAAGTATGTAGAGAGCAGGCTGTATGACTGTACTTTAACTGGTGCAAAAGGTTTATTATACAGTCATTTTTATGTGACAACCACCATTACAGACATAGAAAAATAATATTTACATGTATAGTAGCAAGATTTGACTGTTCTGTCCCTGCCTATACTGCTGCAGGAACCCCCTGGTATGGGCGTCCCTAAACTTCAGGTGCAGGGGAACTGTCCCTGCACTTCATCAGTGTAAAACATAAACATATACTGGACTACACCATATATCCGTCTGAATAAACTGGTAAGCTGCATATAATAAAATGTAATTAATGATAAAACATTATATCCACTCAGCAATATGTTATGGTAGAGACAAAAAGATATGCACTGACTGGCACCCGTGGCTATTGTCTCTTCGCCATTCTGTGCCTTTGTATATACACTTCAACCAGACCCAATAGTCATTAATAGGTTTTTGAATTAGACGTCACACTTCTTCCAACGCGTTTCCCCCTGCTGTTGTAAATTAGGCGGGTTCATCAGGGAAATGTGGTGACTATATTGCTTGGTCAGTTGAAAATAGATATATCTCTTGATAGTAGGTACTCCTCACAGATGATATCTACTCTGTAGAGCCTTGAGGTCTAAGTAGGTGGGAGATGTTCCAAACAGCACATCTAGATCTCGATAAGTCTGGATAACGAGCACACCTAGATCACGGATAGTCTGGTTATCTGGATGCTGGTCCCCCGAGATCTGGTTGTGCCCCTCTTTGTGGTGCATATAGGTGTAGATATTATATACCGGATATCGGCGTCCGTGATGTCTGGAGAGCCGCGGTGCATGCGTCCATGATGTGGAGAAGTACTGCAGTACTGGTCAGATGATCTTCACTTCTGCAGAATTTGGATGCAGGTGCACCCGTGTGCGCTGGCATTCCGAATTCCCCGCTGCACACAATAGTCGGAGCCACACGCTCCATTGTGTGAACTGATAGGTTCTCTGCGGCCACTATTTAATGAATAGCGGACGCAGAAAACTGACATGTCAGTTTTCTGCGGGTCCCCTAGCGATCCCGGTGGGAGTGCATGCTATGTGTATACACTCCGGCCGGGATTCCCTCTAGCTGCAGCACAATGTAAGTGAAGTATTAATCACGGCCGTGTTGCAAATCGGCAATGACGGCTGTGATTAATACTTTACCTACGTTGTGTGAGCATGGCCCTAGTCAGAATTGACTACTAGCTCAAATAGCTTTATCAGGAATAGTTTAATAAGGGTACTTTTGTTTTGATGTCAGTCATGCTTGGGACACAATGAAACACAAGCAATAGTAATAACGATAAGAAAGAATATGAGCAAATGTCCACTGGTTTCTAGTTTCTATGGAAACAGCCAGGGTGCTATAAATGTAGCCCATGATTCAAGCTTCTACTGTAAAATGTAAATTGTTTAAGCTGTCTATTGCTGTCTTTGTTCTTTCTGACAAGAGAAGCTAAAATAATTGTATGTGCCATGTTTAGATTCAAAAGGTGTGTTATAGCTGGCAAATTTAAGAAATGACAGTAGATATTATATAAAGTCTGCAGAATTTGTTGAAGTTTTTTTTTTACTTAGGCCTCGCCCAAAAATATAGAACATACCCCATAACTACAATGAGAGTTCACCCTAATAATAGTGATACAGGAATGGTCTCCATGAACAGTTGACCAATATGGTGAAATACACAACTTTCACTTACTTTGCTCAGCACCTCTACTCTCTGCCAACAAATGGCTACTCACAAGTACGCTCATATCTTGGCAATATTAACAAAGAAATTCTAAGGAATACATGTACAGTACATGAGCAACCAATGGCTTTCTGATATTAAAACTGAAATTCTTGTTTTTTGGTGAACTTTTGCACTTCTAGGAGTATGAGAGTGGCCCCCTTTATTTTAACATTCGGGTGGTTATGCGGAAAGCCAGCTAAGTGGCTAACACGCCTGGTCTGGAATTGGTGGTAAAAGGTACTCCAATGACATCTAAAATATATTATTTTAAATGTACCAGTCAGCCAAAATACCAAAATCACTAAAAATCCATTAGTTTTGTGGGTACATCATCCTATTTACTCCCATGTCACACCTTCCTGCTTGAGCACTTACTCATTACTACAATTCTCAGAATGTATTGCTTTCCCTCAGCTCTCCATAACAGCTCTCCCACCTAATCTACAAATAATGGACACAAACAACAATTTCTTTTGTAAATCCTTCAAAAAGGAGCGATGAGTGAACTTTTCCAAAAGTTTGGTTCAGCAGGTTCGCTGAACTTTGTCTAAACTGAACCTTAAACAAACGGCACTAAAATAGCTAAACAATTGCAGCTACAGTAGTGGAACTATAGGGGCTCTTTTGCTGCAAAAACTGTGTCAAAATGCATGTTTTTTTCAACACAAAAACACACTTCCAAAACAACATCTCATAAAGCCGCCCTGAAGTGATATATCACTTCTTTGGAGCATTTCTGCTTATTCTAGGCATTAAAAAACACAGAAAAAAACATCAAAAACAACACCAGAAAAACATGTGAAAATAACTTTAACCCCTTAGCGACCCATGACGTATCTAATACGTCATGGCGCCGCGGGGGGTGTTCAGAGCGGGGTCCCGCCGGGACCCCGCTCTGAACGGCGCTGATCCCGGCTGACACGTGCAGCCGGGCAGTGCCTCTGTTAGCCGGCGCGGGTCCCGTTGCCGCGCCGGCTAATTAAGCACTTCAATGCAGCTGTCAAACCTGACAGCTGCATTGAAGGGCTTTAGACATCACATCCCTGGTGTCTAGTGGGTCGGATCTCCCCCCCACGATGCGATCGCGGGGGGGAGATCCGTTCTTCTGGCCGTGCCGGGCCTCAGCGTCGGAATGACGCTGATCCCGGCTCGGC
Organism: Dendropsophus ebraccatus; assembly: GCF_027789765.1. Taxonomy (NCBI): domain Eukaryota; kingdom Metazoa; phylum Chordata; class Amphibia; order Anura; family Hylidae; genus Dendropsophus; species Dendropsophus ebraccatus. The sequence continues at coordinate 72,584,202 of NC_091459.1, read as the reverse complement.
AATAGTTTGCTATGGCCTGCAGCAGGCCATAGCAATCTATGACCGATCTCATGGATCTTTGCTGTGTATATACACAGCATTGATCTCTATGAGAGATCATTGCTGTGTATATACAAGCCCCCTAGGGGGGCTTCTAGTCCATGTAAAAAAAAAAGTAAAAAAGTGTTTTTATTAATAAAAAATCCCCTCCCCTAATAAAAGTCCAAATCACCCCCCTTTTCCCATTTTATAAATATAAATTAATAAATAAATAAATAAACATATTTAGTATCGCCGCGCGCGTAATCGCCCGAACTATTAATTAATTACATTCCTGATCTCGCACGGTAAACGGCGTAAGCGCAAAAAAATTCCAAAGTGCAAAATTGCGCATTTTTGGTCGCATCAAATCCAGAAAAAATATAATAAAAAGCGATCAAAAAGTCGTATATGCGCAATCAAGGTACCGGTAGAAAGAACGCATCATGGCGCAAAAACTGACACCTCACACAGCCCCATAGACCAAAGGATAAAAGCGCTATAAGCCTGGGAATGGAGCGATTTTAAGTGACATATATTTGTTAACAATGGTTTGAATTTTTTACAGGCCATCCGATACAATATAAGTTATACATGTTATATATCATAGTAATCGTAACGACTTGAGGAACATGCATAACAAGTCAGTTTTACCATGGGGCAAACGGCGTAAATGCAAATCTCCCCGAAATCAAAACAAATTCGTTTTTTTTTCAATTTGACAGCGCAAATGATTTTTTTCCGGTTTCACAACATATTTTATGGAAAAATTATGCCTGTAATTGCAAAGTACAATTGGTTTCGCAAAAAATAAGCACTCATATAAGTCTCTAGGTGAAAAAATGCAAGCGCTATGGACTTTTAAACATAAAATGGAAAAAGCAAAAGCGCAAAAACGAAAATTGGCTTGGACCTTAAGGGGTTAAACAGTATTGCTGCCGGAAGCTGCAGTGGCTTTTACAGTGAAAAAAGTATGAAATCACAGTGGGAAAAATGTCAATCCTCAGCCAGGGCATCAACTTTGGCAACATTGGATACATGTCACAATGTTGAAGCTGTCAGCAGCCAGGCCCGGACTGGTAATCTGGCAAGACGGGCAAATGCCTGCTGGGCTGTCCAGATTACCAGTCAGTGGGCCGCCCGGGCTGGATAATGAAAAAAATATATATAAATCACCGCTGCGGCCCGCTCACCTCGGCCAGCTGGCCCACCCCTGCCCGCTCCTGATGTGCTCCTCCAATCCAATCAATGTGGGGCAGATGCAGGGGGGCTATTCTATTTAGGGGGGGGGGTGCATGGGGGCTATTCTATTGAGGGTGTGTGTGCAGGGGGGCTATTCTATTGAGGGGTGTGTGCGCAGGGGAGCTATTCTATTTAGGGGGGTGCAGGGTGGCTATTCTATTGAGGGGTGTGTGTGCAGGGGGGCTATTCTATTGAGGGTGTGTGTGTGCAGGGGGGCTATTCTATTGAGGGTGTGTGTGTGCAGAGGGCTATTCTATTTAGGGGGGGTGCAGGGGGCTATTCTATTGTGGGTTGTGTGTGCAGGTGGGCTATTCTATTGAGGGGGGATGCGGGGGGCTATTCTATTGAGGGGTGTGTGCAGGGGGGCTATTCTATTGAGGGGTGTGTGTGCAGGGGGCTATTCTATTGAGGGGTGTGTGTGCAGGGGGGGCTATTCTATTGAGGGGGGGTCCAGGGGGGCTATTCTATTGAGGGGGGGTCCAGGGGGGCTATTCTATTGAGGGGGATGCAGGGGGGCTATTCTATATGGGGGGATGCAGGAGGGCTATTCTATATGGGGGATGCGGGGGGCTATTCTATATGGGGGGATGCGGGGGGGCTATTCTATACGGGGGGATGCGGGGCTATTCTATATGGAGAGATGTGCAGCAGGGAGTGGGCTATTCTATATTGGGGGATGTACAGCGGGGGGGCTATTCTATATGGGGGATGTACAGCGGGGGGGCTATTCTATATGGGGGGATCTACAGCGGGGGGGCTATTCTATATGGGGGTATGCAGAGGGGCTATTCTATATGGGGGTGTGCAGGGGGGGCTATTATATATGGAGGGATGTATAGATGAGGATGTTGCTGGAGCAAGAAGCCTAAAATGTCTGTCTGGCAGATCCCGTGGAGATGAGACATGGCCAGAGAAGCCTTTATGATGGCCGAAGCCATGTGGAGAAGAAAAGGAAAAGTGGACGTCTGGTCATGCAGAGAAGACGCCTACTGTGAGTCAATGGATGTAACTGCACTATAATTACTTATAAGGTCTGCAGAACCTTTATACAGCTTGGATCTACCTCTGTATCAGGGGTGTCAAACTCCGGCCCTCCAGATGTTGCAAAACTACAATTCCCAACATGCTTTAGCTGTCCAGGCATGATGAGGATTGGAGTTTTGTAACAGCTGGAGGGACGGAGTGTGACACCTGTGTTCTCTGGTCACTGCTTTGGGAGAACATTGGTGTTTATATGATGGCTGTTATTTGGTGACAGTATAGTGGTATTATTCAGTTACTCTATGGTGAGAGTAGTGGGCATGGTGTGATGGTATAGTGGTATTATCCAGTCACTGTATGGTGAGAGAAGTGTGCATGGTGTGATGGTATAGTGGTATTATCCAGTCACTGTATGGTGAGAGTAGTGGGCATGGTGTGATGGTATAGTGGTATTATCCAGTCACTGTATGGTGAGAGTAGTGGGCATGGTGTGATGGTATTACTCGTATTATTGGTAATATTAGTGTTTTATATAGTGGATTGTATTCAGTCACAGTGTAGCAGTATTAGTCATTATGTGGTGATAATGGCCGTGCCCATGGTGTGGTGATATTATTTGTTACTTATATACTGGTAGTTTTGGAATATTGGTGGGTTTGTTTAGTAACAGTATGGCAGTAACATGTACAGTATGGTGATGATATTTGCTTACTGGTGTTAATAACTATGACAGTATTATCATGCACAGAGAATTCTTACCTATGTTACCTTTATATATCCTAAAATTTGTCCTGGGACCCTACTTATACCTGAGATAGATAGATTGATAGATAGGAGATAGATAGATAGATAGATAGGAGATAGATAGATATATAGATAGATAAATAGATAGATAGATAGATAATAGATATAGATAATAGATATAGAGTAGTGATGAGCGAACACTGTTCGATCGAATAGATATTCAATCAAATAGTGAGATATTCGAATATTCGATATTCGTACGAATATCCCGTGAATATTCGCTAAGTGTTCGATAAGCGTTCAAATCCCCCAGCTTCCGGTTTCACCCTCCAAATGGTCAAATAAATGTTTTTAACTAATCGAATACTTGTTCCCATAGACTTTAACCCCTAGCCACACCAGGGCGTTATTGTACGTCCTGGCAGGAGGTTACTTTCCGCACCAGGACGTACAATAACTTCCCGGCTCCCGGTGCTCACTGTTTACACAAACAGTAACCAGGAGCCGAAACTAAACTGTCAGCTGATAGCTGACAGTTTAGAGTAGCTGCTGTTGGATCCCCTGAAGGGGTCCAGCACAGGCGATCACCGGCATCAGTGGATCGGTAAAGATCCACTGATGCCGGTGAAGCAAGCGGTAAATCCCCGGTCCCGGCCATCCCCCTCCCCTGATGGCGTGTCCTCTGTTTCCCCTCCCCTGATGGCGTGTCCTCCGTTCCCCTGATGGCGTGTCCTCCGTTCAACCTCCCCTGATGGCGTGTTCTCCATTCCCCCTCCTCTGATGCCGTGTCCTCCGTCCTCCCTCCTCTGATGCCATGTCCTCCGTCCTCCCTCCTCTGATGCCGTGTTCTCCGTCCTCCAGCCCTCCCTCTGATGCCGTGTCCTCCGTCTGCCCCCCCCTCTGATGCCATCTTCTCCGTCCTCCAGCCCTCCCTCTGATGCCGTGTCCTCCGTCCTCCGTTTCCCCACCTCCTCTGATAGTGTGTCCCCGCCCCCCCTCCTCTGATTTCGTGTCCTCCCCGATCCTCCCCCTGCTGCTGTGCCATAGAGTTGGTCAGTATCCGTTATTGAGCATCAATCAGCCTCTGTTAGTAATCGTCAGTCAGTCATCTGTAAGTAAGCGTCAGTCAGCTTCCATAAGTAAGTGTGAGTAAGCGTCAGTCAGTGTCCGTTAGTAAGTGTGAGTAAGCGTCAATTAATGTCCGTTAGTGTGAGTAAGCGTCAGTCAATGTCTGTTAGTAAGTGTCAGTAAATGTCCGTGCATTTACTGCTAGAGCAGGAGAGCACACACAGACAGAGGTGCTGCTTCTCTTCTGAGCCCTGTTGTGCGCCCATACAATACTTTATGTTCACTAATGGGGTATTTCTGTGCTCAGGAGAAATTGTTTTACAAATATCGGTGGGCTTTTTCTCCTCCAAGTGTTTCGAAATTTGAAAAATTTGGGGTTTCAATAATGTATAAGTGTAAAAAATTTAATTTTTTATTTTCACGGCCCACTTTTGCAAAAAACTGAAAAACCTGTAGGGTCCAAATGCCCACTGTACCCCTTGTTACATTCCTTATGGGGTGAAGTTTTCAAAATGGGGTCACTTGTGGGGGATTTCCACTGTCTTGGCACTAGGGGGGCTCTGTAACTGTAACATGGTCACCTACATTTATTCCAGCCAAATTCCAGCCAAATTTAAAGGGTGCTCCTTCTCTTCTGAGCCATGTTGTGCGCCTGCATAACACTTTATGTCCACAAATGGGGTATTTATAAAAACTGCAGATTCAGAGGAATAAATGTTTTATAGCATTTTACTTTTTATAGCTGGTTTGGTATGGAAAAAATAGGATTGAATTGGAATGTCTGCAAAGAAAATGGAAATTTTTACTTTTCACACTTATTTTGCAGTTATTCCTGTGAAATGCCTAAAGGGTTAAAAACTGTTTTAAATGTCAAGTTGAATACTTCAAAGGGTGAAGAGTTCAAAATGGGGTGAATTATGGGGGTTTCTTGTACACAGGCCTCTAGAATATGCTTCAAAACTGAACTGATCCCTAAAAAATTCTGAGTTTAAATTTACACATAAATTTTGAAAATTGCTACTAAACTATTACGGCCTCTAAAATCCTAAAAAAGTTCAAACATGTTCACCAAATGCTGCCAACATAAAGTAGACATGCTATAGATATGAATAAACCAATATCCTTTGTGGTAGAACTATCTTCCTTAATGGCAGAGACTTTCAAATTTAGAGAAATGCAATTTTTTTCAATTTTTCACAACATTTTTGAGTTTTTCACAAAAAAAATTAAAGGTATCGGCCCAAATGTACCACTAACATAAAGTAGAACATGTCACAAAAAAACTATCTTGGAACCACAAGGATCAGTAAAAGCATTCCAGAGTTATTAATATATAAAGTGACACATGTCATATTTGGAAAATTTGGCCGTGTCATAAACACCAAAGCTAGCTGTGTCCCCTAAGGGTTAATGGGATCGAATATTCTAACGAATATTCGAATATTTGCGGGATATTCGTACGAATATCGAATATTCAAATATCTCACTATTCGCTCATCACTAATATAGAGATAGATAGATAGATAGATAGATAGATAGATAGATAGATAGATATAGAGATAGATAGCTATCCAGTAGGAAATAGCTATCTAGCACCTCATTACGTATCTTTGATTACACATGAGATCACAACCAGCAGACACATTTTAATAATTAAAACCTTACTACTTATACCGCCATTATATGGAGTGCAGATATAGTCAGAATAAAAGGGATTTAAAAATATAGTAACTTTTGTCCAAAAACAGCACCACCCTGTCCTCAGACTGTGTGTGGTATTATAACTTGGCTCCATTCACTTCAATGGAACTGAGCTGCAATACCTCACACAAACTGAAGAAGAGTGGGCACTGTTTCTGGAAGAAGGTGGCCATGTTTTTCTCCTTTAAAGGGAATCTGTGAGGTCCATACCAGGTCTAGGGCTGTAGATCTCAGCAGACAGGTGTGAGGGAGATATCACTGACAGGACCTTTAGTCCAGTGTAAACCTTTATAATTGTCCTTTTCATTACCAACTAAAGTTTCACAACAGCAGCCACAGCAGCAGCACCCTATACGTCCAATAGTCAGAGCAGGCAGGGGCGGGGGCAGAAGGTGCTGCTGTGACTCCACCTCTGTGACACTTCAGTGGTAATGAAAAGAATGATTATAAAGGTTTACACTGGACTAAAGGTCCGGTCCCTGATCTGTACGCTGGGATCTACAGCTGTGTACCTGGTATAGACACCACAGGTTCCCTTTAAGGGCACATTCATACCTAATCAAATGCGGATTTGATGCTTCTGATTTAATCAGTTGAAATAAATGCATAAACATGCCGCATCAAATCCACAGCAGATTATGTTATAGCATTATTTTTAGGTGCTGATGGTGTGGTTCACATGCTTAGGGAGTAGTGGGGACATGGCTAAATGAAGCAGAATTTGCTACAGCGGGTATTTTACACCGCTATCCATGATATGGTATGTGGGCTGCTGAGGTCTGATTGCCAGGGCTGACTTTAAGTCCCAGTCCGGCCCTGTCAGCAGCAGTCTTCGTGACCCCAGAGAACCAAAAACCCAGATGAGATAACGGCAGCAGCCCAATGGCAGAGTGTGTAGTGGTATCAGCGGTCTCTGTGACTTCACAGGGCTATAGACAGACAGGTGTAAAAATACGACATGTGTCACTTTATCCATTAATAACTTTGGGATGAAAATGTTTTCTTGTGACATGTCATACTTTATATTTCTGGTAAAATTGAGTCGATACTTACAGCCTATCTTTATGAAAAAAAATAAATAAATAACGTGAAAAATTTAGAAAAATAGCATTTTTCTAACTTTGAAATTTTGTGATTGTAAGGAAAATGCTTATCCCACACAAATTAGATATCAAATAACATTAGCAATATGCCTACTTTATGTTGGCAGCATTTATTAAACTTGCGCTCAATTGTTTAAGACAATACAAAGCTTCAAAGTTAACAACATTTTTCCAAATTTTCACAAGAATTTCAAAATCTGATTTTTCAAGGGACCAGTTAACGTTTGAAGTGTAAGTTATTACACTTAAGTAATAGGTTGGCAGGAAATGGGAGAGGGTGGCTAGAGGAGAGGGTGGCATGACAGAGGGTAGCAGGAGAGAAGACAGGGTGGCAGGAGAGGGGAGAGGGGCGCAGGACAGAGGTATGAGAGTGGTGGGAGAGGGTAAGAGGAGAGGTGGCAGCGGAGAGGGGATAGGTTGGCAGGAGATGGGAGAGGGTGGCAGGACAGAGGAGAGGGTGGCAGGATGGAGGGTGGCATGACAGAGGGTAGCAGGAGAGAGTAGAGGGTAGCAGGAGAGAGTAGAGTGTGGCAAGAGAGACTAGAGGGTGGCAGGTGAGGGGAGAGGGTGGCAGGAGAGGAGAGAGGCGGCAGGAGAGAGGAGAAAGGTAGCAGGAGAGGGTGACAGGAGGGTAAGAGGGCCGCAGGATGGAGGGTGAAAGGAGAGGGGAGAGGGTAAGAGGAGAGAGGAGAGGTTGGCAGGAGACGGTAGCACAACAGAGGGGAGGAGGGTGGCACGACAGAGGGGAGGATTGTGGCATGGTGGATGGCAGACGGGAGGAGGGGAGCAGGGTGGGTGGCAGAGCAATGGAGGGGAGCAGGGTAGGTGGCAGAGGGACGGAGGGGAGCAGGGTGGGTGGCAGAGGGATGGAGGGGATCTGAGAGGGTGGCAGAGGGACGGAGGGGAGCAGGGTGGGTGGCAAAGGGACGGAGGGGAACTGGGTGGGTGGCAGAGGGACAGAGGGGGATGCTGGTGGCCGTGGAAGACATAAGAAATGCAGAGAGACTGCTAACAGCGATGCTAGGGTGGCATGAGGGTGGCATGGGGGCGGCATGCCCCACATCGCATCAACATTAGTCTTTAACAATTCCCCAATTTACAATATAATAAATAAAAGTTATTCATAAGCATTGGTTCCTCTTGCAGCAGGACCCAGATCTAGATAGTATAACCTCCAACAAACCTATCATTGCCCATCAAAAAATATCAACCTAGGGGATGCCATTAACCCTTTCTGGACCGGGCTAATTTTCGTTTTTGCATTTTCGTTTTTTCCTCCTTGTGCTTAAAAGGCCATAGCAGTTGCATTTTACACATACAGACACACATGAGGCCTTATTTTTTGTGTCACTAATTGTACTTTGCAATGACAGGCTCATTTGAGCATAAAATATGCTGCAAAACCAGAAAAAAATTATATGCGCAGTGAAATTGAAAAAAACCCTGCAATTCTATTTCTTTCCATGCGAATGCATGGAAGCGAGTGACTTCCGGCGTATAATCACTGGTCAGAGAAGAGGACTCGCAGCAGCCGGCGGAAGTGAGCGCGCCCGATTTGAACGGGACCGTGGGACGAGAACTGACCGACGGGAACGGGACACCGATCATCTTCTGTAAGTATACATGACAGCGGCTTCTTTAAATTGATCTGCAGCTGTCTGTGTACTTTGGGTCTTTGCATCCTAAGGCTATGTTCACACTATGTATATGTCCGGCCGCGAAAATATTCAATATTTTGTACGGACCGCAAACTTACGCCCGTAGTCTACTTACGCTTCCCGAGCGCCCTACGTAGCGATCTGACAGTGGTCTTTTACTTGGAAATCTTCACCTAGCCCCGGACACCCCACAGAACCTTTTGGATCGGCAAAGAAAAGTGGAAAAATGAAGAAATCGCCACTACGTACGGGACCGCATGTTACGCTACGGGAGTAAGTTATGGCATTTTCGTCCTCAAACAATGGTCTGGTTCATTTTTTACGGCAACACGTACGATCCGGGCGTAAGTTTGTACGTAGTGTGAACTGTGCAGCCGTACATCGTATACTTTCCATTGTACGCAAACTATGTAAATCTCCGGCCGCTTATTCACGGAACGCGCTACGTCCGGAGACTTACGTAGTGTGAACATAGCCTAAAGATGGGTTTACACTGCATTTTTGAAGTTCGTTTTTTTTTTTATCTGTTGTTTTGCTAAACACAGATTAAAAACAACAGATGTATTTGTGTGCATCCCATTTTTAACCCTTTTCCCAATGACTTTAGTTATAAAAAAAAGTATAAAAAATTGATCAAATTGCATTCCTTTTTTTAGTGTATTACAAAAATGTGCTTGACGGATCAAAATGGATGCACACAAATACATCCGTTCTTTCATCTGTTTTTTTGCAAAACAACAGATAAAAAAAAAAAAAACAGACTGCAGACTGATCCCAGCCTAAAAATGTTTTACAAGCATTTTAACAACTCCCTTCCATCTGCCCATGCTCAGCCTACACATAGGTTTTGTGTGTAGTCTGTATAATTGAGGACACATACTGGAGCCCTGAGTAGGAGCTGTATTGAGAATGCTAATATAGTTTTGAGCAAGAATAATTGCAGAGTTTCCTTATCTTTTAATTTTTAGCTTTTAAATTGTGAAGTGAATTTAAAACACATTAAAAAAAAATGTTCAACTAGTCCCTAGAGCATGGATAGTGGCCCTGTTCTTAAAAGGTAAAGTAATTCTGGGAACCCTTGGGTGACCAGAGCTGAGCAGATGCATGTTTTATTATTGTTGACTTTCTTACATTATCTGTAAAGTGTAGGTAAGTAGAACAAAAGAAGATAGAAGGCTCTCCATTAGTCTTATTACAAATAAGAAAACATTTTAGAGTGAATGACATAAGTGGTTGACAGACTTTAGTATGGTACAAACTAAGTTTATTAGATTAGATACATTTGGAGCTTATTAACAGTACATAGTTGTGTACATTGTGAAATTAGTTATATAAACTTTTGCAAACGTTCATATTAAAACTGGGGGTACACAAGGAATCAGTAATACAGTAAAATATTATAGGCCTTGAATTTGTTATCCTTTCAACACTGTACCAAATTCTAGTGTGTGAGCTACAGTATTACAAATAGAAGTTAAGATTTAGCTAAAATCTAATGTAATAAAAGAAATATGAGACTTTAAACAGTTTCCCTTTTTTTGTATTTGACATTGTTTCCAGTAGGCATCTATCAGTAAGAAATAAACTCACCTAGAAATAATAATTATTTTATGGCTATTAGATGTTGAATGTGAATATTTTATTTCAACCTTAACGGCTCTCTAACCACATTGCAGAACTTGTTCATCTTTCATGTATATGAAGTCCTTGAACAGATGTTTTACACTCTGTATTTATAGACCAAATTTCCGTTAAATGCACTTAGACACATTTTGTGGTTGACCTTTTTTTATGCATCCAGAGGTACTTCATATTCTCTCACTTCTTGAAGGTGATCATTTTAAGGACATTATGTTTTCTATTTCCCAAATCTCACTTTGTATTATTTAGGCATATTAATCAGAAAAAAAAGATTGTAGTACACTCCAATATAGCTATTTGTACTGGTTAGAAAGCAATCTCATGTTAAAGGGTTAAAGGGATGCACTTTGAGGCTGGGTTCACACTACGTATATTTGAGGCTGTATGTTTGAGGCTGTATAGCAACCAAAACAAGGAGTGGATTGAAAACACAGAAAGGCTATGTTCACATAATGTTGTAATTAAGTGGATGGCCGTCATTTAATGGCAAATATTTGCTGTTATTTTAAAACAACGGCTGTTATATTGAAATAATGGAAGTTATTTACCGTTATATGGCGGCCATCCACTCAATTTCAACATTGTGTGAACAGATCCTTTCTGGGTTTTCAATCCACTCCTGGTTTTGGTTGCTATGAGGACCTGACATGAGGACCAAATACAGCCTGAAATATACATAGTGTGAACCCAGCCTAATGGAGAAACATTGAAATATGAAGTTACTTTTATTACCAGGGTTCTAAAAATTATCTACGTTTACGTCTCGTTCTTTGTCGCTGGCACCCTGGAACACTTAGACATCTAAACTGTTTGTCCCTCCAAACTTTCGCCTCAAGGTTTTGGAGGAGATTTATAACTCTGTATTGGCTGGCCACCTGGGAGTAGCTGGAACTAAGTACTTGCTTGTACTGAGTAAGTGCCTGTGTCAAGTCCAAGGTCCCATGTAGGCCACCTGAAGGTTTTCTCCATCCCCTTCCGGTGCTTATCAGACCTTGGACACATACATCAATGGATTTTGATTTACCACTTTCTAAGGGGAAAACTGTCATTTGGGTGGTGATTGATAGATTTTCTAAAATGTGTCACTTTATTCCTCTATGTAAACTCCCCAATGCTCGTACAATAGCTACACTGTTCGTAAACTACATCTTGCGATTGCATGTTATTCCGGAAAACATTGTGCCTGACCGAGGTGTACAGTTTGTTGCTAGGTTTTTGAGGGAATTCTGTGGCAAGTTGGGCATCTCATTATCCTTCTCGTCGGCCTTTCATCTGCAAACTAATCGGCAGACGTAAAGGGTAAATCATTCTCTTGTACAATTCTTGAGATGTTTTGTTGCAGGGACCCAAGAGAAATGGAGAGAATTTATATCATTGGCAGAATTTGCTTTGAACAATCATGAAAATCGATCACTTAAGATGTCGCCATTTTTATGTAACTATGGTTTTAACCCTAGATATTCATCTATCCATGCCGCAGAGTATGTAAATACTTCAGCCGAAGACATCTTTTCAAAACTGTGCACAGTTTGGGCCCAAGGTCATCAGAACTTGGTTAAAGCTCAAGAGTCATCCAAAAACAGTCTGGTTAGGTCTGGCAAACTCGCACCTAAGTGTATTGGTCCATATACCATTATTGAAATAATCAATCCTGTTGCCTTCAGATTGAAATTGCCTGCAACCATGAGGATCCACAACGTTTTTCACAAAGCTCTCCTATCTCTCATCTGTTCTCCCTGCTCCTTTGGTTGTTCAAGGTGAGCTGGAGTATGAGGTTGAGAAGATTTTGGATTCCCGCTGAGTGCTGGGCTCCTTACAGTACAGTACAGTAGGGAGATGCATGCTCCATGTCTTATTCATCAATACCACGTCTGAAATCTTTCAAGGCTGGGTCCGTTGAATAAGGGTCCTGAGGCCCCTCATAAGGGGGGGGGGGGGTACCGTCAAGGATGTGCAGTGAGCCTGGTGCGAACTGGGCCTGTTTTTACCTTTTATCTGACGCACCGGCTTTACTTTCTGCCTCCTGGCAATGCAGGAGTTACACTGCTCACTACTAGCAGCTGAGCAGTGTTTTTTGATTGACAGATGCCTCTGCCAGTCCAGAACCTTGAGGATCAGAGCATCAGTCTAATGGGGATCCGGACCGGGTTCTTGATCCTCATAAATGAAAGTAGAGCCAATTATTCCTTGCTGGCTATTATTATATACTAGTCCCAGATCCCCTAGTCTCAGCGTTCCCTGCCCTAGCCTCCCTTGCTGTTGTTCTGCCTGTTACCTGACTTCCTGCCTGACCACCGACTAACTGTTATCTTTCTGATTTTGTACTTCTCTTCCCGTTGTTGCTGACTTGGCTTGTTTACCTTTCTATATTGTGTTTGTTTGTCTGTCTGTGTTTTGTATTGCACATATATAGAGTAGGGACCGACTCTGTGGTTGTCCGCGGCCGTTTAGGGCAGGTCAAATGGTACTTGAAGGGGGATTGGAACATGTTAAATGGTTCATTATAAAGTTTATAGATTCTACTAATCCATTAACATCCACTACTCTCTAAGCTGAAAACTTGACATTTTTCAGTTTTTGGCACTGTTACAATAGCTGTTGAACAAAACATTACTTCCACTACTGTACCTACAATGGTTTGGCTGTTTGCATGAGATTTGCAAATGTTTGCAAATCTGACCGAATATTTATCTTGTGAAACAAATTTTTGACTGATTCACTCATCTCTAATAAAGACCTTTATGTTCAAAACATTTCTGTTTTGTTCTGGATTATGCAATACATTTTTTAAGAATCATATACTCCTGAATGCTTTTGGACTTCTGTTTACATTCCTGTACTGGCATTTGGGATTGGTAGAGTTCTAGCGTGCATCCACAAATCTGCTGATCTATTGGACTCAAATGGTGCTGTTGGACTTTGCTTTGTTCAAGACTATGGAGCATTGTCATTCAGACATGGAGCTGCATCACAAACAGCAACAATGGGCTTCTTATTGTTCTTTGTATTAAATGTTTTACCTAGGTTTAAAGCAAAAATTGGATTTCAACAATCAAAGACATACTACATAAAAAAGAATGTATAAATTATAAAGAAACATTTGCCACAAGCTTTCTGCTACATTTTGCATCATGGTGTTTTCTGTCATGAAAAAGGTTTGAAGTTTTAGGATGTAAGCGTCAAGAGGCACATTTATCATTAAAGGGGTATTCTGGGGAAAATCAATAAATTAGCAATGGAAAGGGTTAACAATGCTAACCCTTTCCTAATATACTTACCTGTCCGTTTTTGGCCCCCCCAAGGAGATCTTCGGTCCGGTCACGTGATCCAGGCTGCAACTTGCGGATCCTCTTCTCCTTCTGGTCCGGTGACGTCACTATACCCGGTCGGCGTCCAGCCCTCCTATTTAGCAGCAGAGCACTGAACCCTGACTGGTTTGGCAGTGTGTAGCCAATCGGTGTTCAGTGCTTTGCGTCCCCCCCACCTGCTGTACGAAGTTAGTCGGGTGCTGATCTCCTCCTACCCCGGCCCCCCCTCCTTCCTGTATAATCACCCTGATCTCCCCCCCGGTTTTCCTCCTTCCTGTATAATCACCCCGATCTCCCCCCCCCGGCCCCCTCCTTCCTGTATAATCACCCCGATCTCCCTCCTTTAAGCACTGCTGGTATACACCATGGAAAAGGTGCAGAGTTGATAGGCGGGCATGGCAAGGCACCTAATTTATCAGAGTTTACGTCTGGAAGCAGGTGGAAACAGACATCACAGTAGACAAAGTGCATCATGGGAAAGCCCAAACCAGGAAGTACAGAAGAAATTAAAACAGCAACTTGAGTTTCAGGAACCTGCAAGCAGCGGGAAATTCAAACGGAGACAGACTCAGGAGGGATGGTAAGTGGGAAAACTATGTTTATGATTGATTTTGTTTTTTTTTAATTAGCTCGGGAGTTGTCCTTTAATTTCACTAATAGGAACTTCTGTACTTTCACGCATAGTTAAATAATGGTGTGACAAATACTGCAAGGAAAGCCATAGGCTGTTTCTATGTTTTCCAGACAGTTTGTGGCTGCATCCTCCTTCTCAAGAGAGTGGGATTCAAATGCCAATCTTTCAGGTTTGTGCAAACCCAAACTTTCTTTCTGCAAAGTTCGCTCATCTCTACTGGAAATCCACTCACAGATCAGAGATTGCGGGCCTATTTTTAGGATAAGTTTCTATCTTTTTTTTTTAAACTGAGTTTATTGAAAATTGCACATGATATATATTACAGGCTGTATTCAAAAGAGTGACAATAAAGGATCATACAACAGCATATGCGTGTGTCTTGTCTATCATGTAGATGTGCAAATGGAACATTAGTATAAAACCAAAGTGTACAAACGAGCCCAACTCAGGGCATATCATGGCATAATACCATAGTTAACAAGAAACAAAAAGAAAAAGAAGAACATGCATCCTATCAGACAAGTACCAGATATAGGCCTGCGCCCTCCCATCCCACCCACGCCCATAGGGACATAAGTATGAGGCTTTAGGAGGTTTGGGATATTAGGGCATCTCGTTGACTAGTTTATCGGGCGGGGGAATAGTTGGTGTCTGGGGAATCACACCATGTGCCCCATACCTTGGATGGGCACCCCCTGTGCTTGAACACTATATTTTCATATGCAATCGCTGTGTTCACAAGAGATGACTATTTTAAGAAGGCCCGGAACGGCCAGCGGGAGGGCTGCCCACACTTTGAGCTTGTCCCTAACATATGCTAGAAGTGGGAAGATGTTGGACTGGAAGTCGTCCTTAAAGCTACAGTTAATAATAACTACGAAGTACTTAAAGTTATCTACAACTCTGAGGACTGAAGCTTCCTCTCCCCATGTAGCTGGGTGAAAGGGCATGAAATAGGACTTGCCCCAATTGATATGGAGGCCAGAGTGGGCTCCAAACCCCTCTATAATGTGTATGGCTACTGGCAGCGTCACCTCAGGGTCCAACACGAAAAGGATTAAATCGTCAGCATATATGCCAACCCTATCCTCCCTTATGCCATTGATTATACCATGATATTCCCTGCTCTGGCGAATGCGCAGAGCCAGGGGCTTTATAGCCAGAGCAAATAGCAAGGGAGAGATAGGGCATCCCTGGCCTGTACTCCTGGCTAGGTTGAAATATGGTGAGAATAGGCCGTTAACAGAAATGCGGCCCTAGGAGAGTGATATAACAGTGATATCCATTGGATAAACACCGGGCCAAACCCAAAATGAAGCAAGACCGACAGTAAATAGTTCCATTCTATTGAATCAAAGGCCTTGGCCGCATCCAAAGAGGCCAAGGCCCAATCCCTCTTCTTGGTCATGCCCACTTGTGTGAGTACTTGCACTCTACGTATGTTGTTGGATGTCGAGCGACCGGGTGTAAAGCCACATTGGTCAGAGTGTATTTCTTCCAGGATGACCTTGTTTAGACGGTTGCCAAGTACTTTTGTTAGAATCTTATAATCTGCAGAGATATTGGCCGATATGAGCCACAATCAAGCGGGTCTTTCCCTAGCTTTAATAAAATAATAATAGTGACATTGTAAAAGGACTCCGGTAGTCGACCCTAAGATAACGCTGAATGGAACGTGTCCAACAGGCGTAGCCGGTTCTCGAGGTCATCTGCTTTTAGTTTCCATTGGTCACTCTGTTTCTCTAGGGCCGTAATGGCTGCCGGTATTGGTGCCGTTCTGTCATCGAGATCTGATATGCGGTCCTCAGCATGTCTGACCCTGTCTCTAAGCTTATGGAGATCCGCCCGTATTAGGCCCAGGTCTATCTTCACCTCCTCAAGCATACCTATGAGAGAGGCCTTGCATGTGGTTATAGCCGCCAGGATCTGTCGCATTGTCGGCTCTTCCACCTCCTCTGCACCGCTATCAGCAGAGCCTCCAGCCGCACTGTCCTCAGGATCTGCGTGGACTTTGGTAGCGGCGCGGCTTCCTCCTCCTCCGCCGCCGCCACTTTGGGTGCTGGTGCGTGCACGCGATTGCAGTTTTTCAGAGGCCGTTTGCTGCTTAGTGAGTCCCATGTTGGATCTCTCGAATTGAGAGCGGGTCCTGGGTCTCTGTCGTGGCGCCTTGGAAGCCAGGATTTTAAGCAGGAGACTGGGTTTTCACGGGATCAGCGCGGAGCTACTGCAGCATGCGACTGCTCGCTCCGGCGTCCAGGCCACGCCCCCATAAGTTTCTATCTTGAGGCTATGTTCACACTATGTATGTGTGCGGCTGTATTTTTTATGCGGCTGGAAATGTGCGGCTGAAACTACGGCCGTGGGAAAAAATAGACATGCGGCTGAAAACATACGGTCATTTACTTGGAAATCTGGTTCAACTAAAAATAACAAAAATATATCTTAAGAAAGTGATGAAAACACCTCTGGAATGCATCTGGGAAAGCAGGGAAACAGTTTACATGAATTGCTATTACCGGGGTTTGCGATCCTCTGCAGTATGCCGATGCCTCTCATGGTTAATATATTGAATTAATAAAACACATTTTCGTTGTAATAAAGTCCCTTTCATTGTTCAATAATTAAATTTAAATGAATCCATCATTTTGCAATTAAATATACTGTTAAAATAAATATATATATAAATAAATGTATATTTATATATATATTTATTTTTTGACAGTATATTTAATTGCACAATGATGGATTCGTTTAAATTAAATTATTGAACAACGAAACTGATTTTATTTTAACGAAAATGTGTTTTATTAATTAAATATTAATTAGTACAGGAAGCTCCAGTAAGCCGTTAATTCATATTGCCGGCAATAGAGCATTCTGTACTAATCATCACTTTACTTTAATTAACATAATAAGAAGAAACATTTTATGTTTTATCACAATAGCATTATTAGAAGAAACATTTAGAATTATATGTGCGCTCAGCTGATTGGCTGATCGGTTGATCGCACATATAATTAGCGGGTCCGCAGCACAGTGACTTCATTGTGCTGCGGACCAGCGAAGAGGACACATCGGGGTGAGTATACAGCTCTCCCCACCCCCTCCACTGCACTGCACTCCTCCCAGCAAGGAAGGGGGGTCACTTAACCCCTTCCTTGCTGGGATGGGTGCAGTCTGACATCAGTCTGGCCCCCAAGGGGTTAAGGGGGATGCAATACATCCTCCCTTAACCCCTTGGTGGCCAGACTGTAAGCAGCGATCTGTAAAGATGCTGCATACTGTAAAGAGCACAACACCGCTCACAATGATGGGTGTTGTGCTCCTGTTTGTGTGTTTTTTGTGTGTTTCTCCCTTTTTGTTTTTCAGATATCGGTATCCTGTGGATTACTTCGGATTCTGTGGACTAAGTCGATGACCAGCGGTTGTTTGTTGTTGTTTTTTTTAATAAAATGGTCAATGAGGGGTGTGGGGGTGTTTTTTTTTTAATACATTTTTTTTTAACTTGTGTCTTGTCTTTATTTCTTTACTTTATAGACTTAGTAGTGGAAGCTGTCTAATAGACGGAATCCATTACTAAGTCGGGGCCTAGTGTTAGCCGGTATAAAATGGCTAACACTAACCCCCCATTATTACCCCAGTACCCAAGGGGTACTGGGAAGAGCCGGGTTCCAGTGGTCCCGGAGCGTCAAAATTGGCGCTCCTGGTCCGGGCGGCAGCAGGCTGGTAAGATTTAGGCTGGGGAGGGCCTAAAACAATGGCTCTTCCCACCCTGGTGTTACCAGGCTGCTGTTGTTTGGTTTTTAACCCGGCTGGTTATAAAAATAGGGGGGACCCTATGCGTTTTTTTTTTAAATAAATAAATAATAAAAAAAACCCGCATAGGGTCCCCCCTATTTTTATAACCAGCCAGGTTAAAAACCAAACGACAGCAGCCTGGTAACACCAGGGTGGGAAGAGCCATTGGTTCCGGCTTACTGGAGCTTCCTGTACTAATAAATATTTAATTAATAAAACACATTTTCATTGAAATAAAATCAGTTTCGTTGTTCAATAATTTAATTTAAACGAATCCATTATTGTGCAATTAAATATACTGTCAAAAAATAAATATATATATATAAATATACATTTATTTTAACAGTATATTTAATTGCACAATGATGGATTGGTTAGAATTAAATTATTGAACAACGAAAGGGACTTTATTACAAAGAAAATGTGTTTTATTAATTTAATATATTAACTATTAGAGGCATCGGCATTCGGCATCATTGCCGGCTATTTTTGAAGTACTCCATACGGACCGCCTGTCAATCCACGGCCGCATTTCCAGCCGCAAACAATGGTCTTGTTCATTTTTTACGGGTCCGTTTACGATAGGGCCGTAGATTCATACATAGTGTGCACTGTGCAGCCGTATATCGTATACTTTCCAGCGTACGCATGAACCGGAAAAATCCGGCCGATGATTTACCGCCCGCAATACAGCCGCACAGATACAGAGTGTGAACCTAGCCTTAGGATAAGTTTGAGTAAGAAAACCCTTTCCAACATCTTAATGAAATGCTATAGACATACAGTAGGTGTATATACAACATGATAAACTTGTTATACAGGCTTCCCCCATTTATTCAAGTTGTGATTAATTTAAGTTGTGCTACATGATGTGTAAAAATAGGTTGAATGTTCAACACCACTGCAGTGAAAGCAAGTGTGTCATATAGGAATAGCCCAATTAATACTTTACCTCTGCAATTGTAAATCTTTTTATGTTTTTCCATTCCAGGTCAGCGGCAAAACAATATAAAACAACAAAAAAGGCTGTGGTATCATTTGATGCCCCTATTTTACTTTATGTGGGAATGTATCCATAAGTTATTTTTATGAGTGTCACACACGTCAGGTGGTTTTGTTTATAGGAACATAAATGATTCACATTTCTACTTATTATTAGTGGGAAGCATTAAATAAAAACTTAAGATGTTTAAAAATGGGTTACATTTTAGGCCCACTCAGTGTAACAGTCGCACTCTAAAGTCCTCTTATCTGCTTAGTTCTATGAATATTAAACGGGCAAAATATACTGATGAGCTATTCTCAGGATAACTTATCAGCAATTGATCAGTGGAGTGGACCGCGCTAATAAGCTGTTCAGCGCCTCTAAACACACAATGGAGTTTGTCTGCATTCATTGTGTAGCTGTGGCAATGTGGCAATGTGGCTTTGGCCGCACTCTCTATTGTGTGGAATAGAGAATTGGGATGTGGGCGCACACGTGTTCATCCGCATCTCAATTCAACATAAATGAAGTTCATCTGGCCGGTATTGAAGTACTGACACCAGCCATTTTGTGACACGGCCGGGTTACAGAACTGCCGGTGTCATAAGATGTGTGAACCTGGCCTTAACCCTTAGACAACCCAGGGCGTATAGTTACGCCATGGAAGTCTGTCCCCAGACGACCTAGGGCGTAACTGTACGTCCTGGGTGGTACTCCCGCTATAAAGCGTGCTACGGAGCGGAGCGCGCTTCATAGCAGGTGGGGGTCGGCTGCATCCAGCAGCCGGGACCTCACCGGTAATGACACGCTGCAGCGATCACGCTGCCGTGTGTCATCAACCCCTTAAACGCCGGCGCGACCGCGGCGTTTAAGTGTAAGTGACAGGGGGAGTCCCCTGTCACTTACCAATCGGGGGTCCCGATCGGTAAAACGGAGCTCCGGAGGTCTCTCACCTTCCTCCGTGCGGTCCGATTGGCGATCTGCTGCACTGAGCCTGTACAGGCAGGCTCAATGAGCAGATCGCCGATAACACTAATCAATGCTATGTCTATGGCATAGCAATGATCAGTGTGTGTAATCACACTAGTGTATGTAAAAGTCCCCCAAAGGGACTTCAAATGTGTAAAAAAAAAAAAAGTTAAAAACACTAACACACAACCCCAAAACCCCTCCCCCAATAAAAGTTGAAATCACCCCCCTTTCCCATTATATAAATAAAACATATAAAAATAAATAAACAAATAAACATATAATATACCGTAGCGTGCGTAATTGTCCAATCTATTTAAATATTACAAGCGTCATTGCGAACGGAGAACGGTGTACACGAAAATAGGGGGAAAAGTGCGCAGATTACCGATTTAATGTTACATTATATATATAAAAAATTAATAAAAAGTGATCAAAACGTCCGATCTTCACAAATATGGTATTAATAAAATCTAGAGATCATGGCGGAAAAAATGACACCCCATACAGCCTCATAGGTAAAAAAATAAAACTGTTATAAGCGTCACAATAGGGCCATTTCATTTATAATTTATTGCAAAAAAAAAGGATTTCATTAAAAAAAAATATATAACATTAGAGAATCTGTGTAAACCTGCATATGGTTGTGTTCAGACTGACCTATAGAATAATAGTATCATGTCGTTTTTACCATATAGTGCATTAGGTAGACACAGGAACCCCCCCAAATGTTACCATATTGCATTCTTTTTTACGATTTCACCAATTTATATCTTCATAAATAATATATTTGGAATTCCATCATACATGTTATGGTAAAATGAAAGACGCCATTACACAGTACAACTATTCCTGTAACAAACAAGCACTTACATGGCTTGTAGATAGAAAACTGAAAGTGCTAGAGCTCTTAGAAGGGGAGGAGGAAAAAACGAAAACACTAAGATCAAAATTTGCGCGGTCCACTGGGTCATTTTGGTCCTGGTCCTCAAAGGGTTAAGTGGATCCAAATTACTGTCCATTCCAATCTCCACATCCTAAGTGGCAACTGCTCTGATTCCTCAATGCTACCAGCTTCGGGTGGGAATATTATGACATTTATAATATAACTAATTTGGTCTCTCAATGTTTCATCCTTCACTATTAGCTTAACCCCTTAGTGACGGCCGCATGTCTTTTAACGGCGGTCACTAATGGGCTTTATTCCGATGCGTAGGCCTTTTAACGGCGGATGCATCAGAATAAATTACCGCCCGGCGGCAGCAGAGCAGGGGTTCATCGGTAAGTGTGACAGCTGACCTACCTGAAACTGCCCGGAGCAGAGGATTATCCTCTCCAGGCAGTTTAACCCGTTAAATGCTGCTGTCAAAGCATGACAGCGGCATCTAACGGGTTCCGGTGGGTCCCGGTCGGCGCCGCGGTCATACTCACGTGGTGCAGTCCGATCCCCCGATGTCATCATGGTAACTCCGGGGAGCTAATGAAGGCCCACCGGGCTTACCATGCATATGCCATCCTGCTGACAGCAGGATGGTCACATAATACAATACACTGTACTGCAAAAGCAGTGCAGTGTATTGTGTAAGTGATCCAAGTGTTACACTAAAAAAGTAAAAATAGTGCACCAAACACAATCCCCCCCAGCCCCCCCCCCCCGTAATAAAAATGCATTACATTCCCCATATACAATAAACCATTACATAAAAGGGATCAAAAACAAATCATATACATATTTGGTATCGCTACGTCCGTAACACCCCAATCTATAAAAATGATATCAATAATTATATCACACGACACACGCTGTAAAAAAAATAAAAAAAAGTACCAGAATAGATGTATTTTATCAATCGGCTTTAGAAAATACGTTATAAAAGTGATTAAAAAGTCATATACATATAAAACTTGGTATCAATAGAAACTATAGCTCTTCCCGCAAAAAATAAGCCCAAAACCAGCTCTGTCGCGCAAAAGATAAGAATGCTATGGATCTTGCAATGTGATGACAATTTTTGTGGGTTTTTGCTAGGAAGATAGTTTCTATTGCGCTAAAGCGGTAATAGTTAAAAAAACCTATACAAATTTGGTATCGCCGTAACCGTAGTGACCCAGAGAATACATGTATTATGCTATTAGTGACCGCCGATACGGATTTTTACGGCGGTCACTAATGGGCTCTATTCTGCTGCCATCAGCTCTTTATGGCGATGGCACAGAATAGTGCAGAGGCCCGCAGCCCCCTCCTCTCACTTATCGGAGGTAGCTGAGGGGTTGGGGCAGAGTGTGGGGTTATTTCTGGCCGATCCCTGCACCGACAATCGCCGCTATTACCAGTATAACGGCGGCCACCGGTAACGGGCACTGCATGCTTTCATCTCCTTTCACTGTGAATCGACAGTGAGAGGAGATGAATACATGTCCCCCCTCCCAACCAGAATAACCTTAGTGTTCACAGTGATTAATTCCTTAAAAAAAGATCAAACTCTCATTCTTTCCACCACCAGTGGTGGCGGAGAGCATGGGGGAATGATCGGGGACTAGCCGATGTGGTCCCGGTACAAGTGATCAGCAGTATATACTATATACCACTGATCACTTGTTCCAAATGCTGCCGGCACTTTTTATCCCTGTCACCATAAATCATTGGTGACGGGATAAAAATTCAAGTGCCCCAGATTACCTGTAACCACCCCGCATTACCTGTCACCACCCCCTATTACCTATAATCACCCCAGATTACCTGTAACCACCCCGGATTACCTGTAACTACCCTGCATTACCTGTAACCACCCCAGATTACCTGTAACCACCCCAGATTACCTGTAACCACCCCAGATTAGCTGTAAACACCCCAGATTACCTGTAACCACCCCGCATTACCTGTAACCACCCCAGATTACCTGTAACCACCCCGGGCTACCTGTAACCACCCCAGATTATTCATAACCACTCCAGTTTACCTGTAACCGCTCAGATTACCCGTAACCACCCCAGATTGCCACAGACTGCCCGTAACCCTGCCCCCCCCCGATTGTCCATCACCACCCCAGATATCCAGTAAACACCCCCACATTGTCTGTAACCACCCGAAATAGCCAGTAAACACCCCCAGATTGCCTGTAACCACCCCAGATTGCCACAGGCTGCCCATAACCACTGCAGATTGCCACATATTGCCCGTAACCATCCCGGACTGCCCGTTACCACTCCAGATTGCCCGTAACCATCCCAGATTGCCCGTGACCCCCCAGATTGCCCATCACCACCCCAGATAGCCAGTAAACACCCCTAGATTGTCCGTTACCACCCCAGATAGCCAGTAAACACCCCAAGATTGTTCGTTATTACCCCATATAGCCAGTAAGCACCCCCAGATAGCCAGTAAACACCCCTAGATAGCCAGTAAACACCCCCAGATTGTCTGTTACCACCCCAGATAGCCAGTAAACACCCCCAGATAGCCAGTAAACACCGCTAGATAGCCAGTAAACACCCCCAGATTGTCCGTTATTACCCCATATAGCCAGTAAACACCCCCAGATAGCCAGTAAACACCCCTAGATAGCCAGTAAACACCCCCAGATTGTCTGTTACCACCCCAGATAGCCAGTAAACACCCCCAGATATCCAGTAAACACCGCTAGATAGCCAGTAAACACCTCCAGATTGCCCTTAACCACCCCAAATAGCCAGTCAACACCCCCAGATTGCCCATAAACACCCCAGATTGCCACAGACTGCACGTACAAACCCAGATTGCCCGTTACCACGCCAGATAGCAAGTTAACACTCCCAGCTTGCCCATCACCACCCCAGATTACCTTTAATCTCATTGAAGTTTTTTTTTTTAGCAACTGCGCTATTCTAATAACCGATACTAGCTGCGGTTTTGCTCCAGCAAAATGACGCTCCATTTCTTCTGAGCCCTGCTGTGTGCCCATACAGTGGTTTATGCCCACATATGGGGTACCGTTGTACTCAGGAGAACCTACTTTACAAATATTGTGGTGCATTTCCTCTCCTGTTCCTCGTGAAATTGAGAAATTTCAAACTAAACAAACATATTATTGGAAAAATCTTTTTTTTATTTTTACTTTCTAATTTTGAATACCTGTCAAAAGGTCAAAATGCTCACTGCACCCCAAAATGACTTCTTTGAGGGGTGCACTTTCCAAAATGGGATGACTTTTGGGGGGTTTCTCTTCTGCGGACATTACAGGGGCTCTGCAAACGCACCTGGCCGCTCAGAAACTTCTTCAGAAAAATCTGAAAATAAAAATGCTAATTGGCACTCCTTCTCTTCTGAGCCCGACTGTGTGCCCATACAGTGGTTTATGCCCACATATGGGGTACTGTTGTACTCAGGAGAATCTGTGTTACAGATTTTGGGGTGCGGTTTCTCTCCCTTTCCTTTTGAAGTTGAGAAATTTTAAACTAAACAGACATATTATTGGAAAAATTTTCTAATTTTTCTAATTGTCTAATTTTGAATACTTTCCTCTAATACCTGTGGGGTCAAAATGCTCACCGCACACCAAGATGACTTCTTTGAGGGGTGCACTTTCCAAAATGGGGTGACTTATGGGGGGTTTCACTCTGCTGACACTACAGAGACACTGCAAACGCACCTGGCGCTCAGAAACTTCTACAGAAAAATCTGCACTGAAAATGCTAATTGGCGCTCCTTTCCTTTCTGAGCCCCGCTGTGTGCCCAAACAGTGGTTTATGCCCACATATGGGGTACCTTTCTACTCGGGAGAACCTGCGTTACAGATTTTGGGGTGCCTTTTTTCTCCTGTTCTTTGTGAAATGGATACATTTCAAACTAAACAAACATATTATTGGAAAAATTCTAGTTTTTCATTTTTACTGTCTAATTTTGAATACTTTCCTCTAATACCTGTGGGGTCAAAATGCTCACCGCACACCAAGATGTATTCTTTGAGGGTTTAAATTTCCAAAATGGACCACAGAACCGCAAATCCATAACATGAATACACTTAATTTTGCGTCCTTATCACCCCCTGAAAAAGACCGAGGCATAGGTAACCCATACGGTGAGACATTAGCCAGTACCTACAGTTACAGCTCTAGACATAACTGATATTTGTTAATCTTTCCAACCCTGGATTAATAATTAATAATTAGTTGTGTGTTTTTGCATATGTTGTTATTTTATTGTAAGTTGCAGACCCGGCCAGACTTGAAGCTGGAACCTCCCATCCCCCCTCCCCCACCCTTCCCCTCCCAAATTTCGAAAGTTTGACCACTCAGTTATATTTTTGTACTGGACATCAGCCTTATCAGCCCTACTCTTCGTAACACCTGCCAGTATAAATAAGTTTATGTTTATACCAACTGTATTTAATTTGACTGTATTTCTCTGTACTATATTACAGTGTTTGGAAATTTGTCTGAAAACTTAATAAAAAATAAGTTATAAAAAAAAAAATTCCAAAATGGGGGGGGGGGGCTTTTGGGGGTTATCACTTCACTGGCACTACACAGGCACTGCAAAGGCACCTGGCGCCTGAAAACTTCTACAGCAAAATTTGCACTGAAAATGCTAATTGGCGCTCCTTCCCTTCTGAGCCCTGCTGTGTGCCTATACAGTGGTTTATGCCCACATATGGGCACCGGGTACCGTTCTACTCAGGAGAACCTGTGTTACAAATTTTGGGGTGCTTTTTCTCTCCTTTTGCTTGTGAAAATGAGATACTTTAATCTGAACAAACATATTATTTTAAAATTTCTATTTTCCATTTTTTTACTGCCTTATTGTGAATACTTTCCTCCATCCCCTGTAGGGTTAAAATCCTTATTTATACCCCTAGATTAATTCCTTAGGGTGTGTAGTTTCGAAAATGGGGACACTTTTGGGGGTTTCCAGTATACAAGCCTCCTAAATCATCTTAAAAAAAAGAACTGGTCCCTTAAAAAAAAATCAGTTTTGGAAATTTCATGAAAACTTGATAATTTGCTGATACATTTCTAAGTCCTGTAACACCCAAGAAAAGTAAAATATGTTTACAAAAAGAAGCCAGAATAAAGAGGACATATTGGTAATGTGACCTAGTAACTAATTTATGTGATACGACTTTCTGTTTTTAGAAGCAGAGAATTTCAAAGTTTGTAAAGTGAAAATTTTTCAATTTTTTTCATGATATTTTTATGTTTTTCACAAAAACCACACAAGATAGTGACCAAATTTTGCCACTAACACAAAGTGCCATATGTGATGAAAATCTCACAAGCTCAAGTTTCTGTCACTGAATGATCGGGTCCCGATCGCTTGTACCAACGGGTGGGGGTATGTTACTTACCGCCGTCCTTTCAGATCGGCCATCCATGCATAGAGTCTGCTCTCAGGCAGTCTCTATGCATAGTTTGCTGATGACACTGATCTATGCTATGCTATGGCATAGCATAGATCAGTACATGCAATCTAATGATTGCATGTTTTACTGTAAAATAAGAGTGCAAAAAAAATTTAAATAAAAAAAGTTTTTAAAAGTATTAACCCATAGCTGCACCAGGACGTTATTGAACGTCCTCGTGCCGCTATGGGAGTTCAGAGGGGGGTCGCGCGGCGACCACCCTCTGAACTGCCGCGATCCCGGGTGCCGCGTGTAGCCCGGGCTCGCGGCTATTAGCGGGCACGGTCCGATCGCCGTGCCCGCTAATTAAGTACTTAGAAGCAGCTGTCAAAGTTGACAGCTGCTTCTAAATACTTGCTTTTATTCATACCTGGTGGTCTAGTGGGGGGATCGCCCCCCTGCGGCGCGATTGCGGGGGGGCGATCCCTGCATCCATCCCGGGCCGGGGTCTGCTCCGTAATGGCGCTGATCCCGGCTCGGCATTCTATTGCTTTTGGCTGCAGCAGCCAAAAGTAATAGAACACCGATCTCATGGATTCATGCAGTATAACTATACTGCATGGATCTCTATGAGAGATCAGAGTACATATACTAGAAGTCCCCCAGGGGGGCTTCTAGTATATGTGTAAAGTAAAAGAAAAATGTATTTTTAATAACACAAAACCCCCTCCCCTAATAAAAGTCTGAATCACCCCCCTTTCCCCATTTTATAAATAAAAATAAATTAATTAATTAATAAACAAACATGTTTGCTATCGCCGCGTACGTAATCGCCCAAACTATTAATTAATCACATTCCTGATCTCACACGGTAAACGGCGTCAGCGCAAAAAAATCCCAAAGTGCAAAATTGCGCAATTTCTGTCGCATCAAATCCAGAATAATTGTAATAAAAAGCGATCAAAAAGTCATATATGCGCAATCAAGGTACCGATAGAAAGATCACATCATGGCGCAAAAAATGACACCTCACACAGACCCATAGACCAAAGGATAAAAGCGCTATAAGCCTGGGAATGGAGCCATTTTAAGTGACGTATATTTGTTAACAACGGTTTGAATTTTTTACAGGCCATCAGATACAATATAAGTTATACATGTTACATATCGTTTTAATCGTAACAACTTGAGGAACATGCATAACAAGTCAGTTTTACCCCAGGGTGAATGGCGTAAAAACACATTTCCCCCAAATAAAAGAAATGCGTTTTTTTTTTCAATTTCACCACACTTTGAATTTTTTTCTGGTTTCCCGGCACATTTTAGGCAAAAATTACATCTGCCATAGCAAAGTACAATTAGTTGCGCAAAAAATAAGGGCTCACTTGGGTCTCTAGGTGGAAAAATGCAGGCGCTATGGCCTTATATACACGAGGAGGGAAAAACGAAAACGCAAAAATGAAAACTGGCTGTGTCCCCTAAGGGTTAAAAAAAACCTTATAAACCCCCCTCCCAATAAAGGTTTAATAACCATAAGTAAATGTAAATAAACATATTGTATATCCTAGCATGCAGAATTCTCCAATCTGTTAAAATATAACATTATTGTTCCTGCACGGCGAATGGCATAAACGAAAAACAAAAGCAAAAAACCCCCCCAAGATTGCTGATTTTTTTTTTACAGATTATATAACAGAAAGAAATTAATAAAAATTTGGTCTGGTACACCAAAATCTGGTACACCAATGTGATATTAATAAAAAAGAAAGATCATGGTGCAAAAAATGACACCCCAACCGACCCAGTAGGGTGAAAAATAAAATCGCTATGGGTATTAGAAGGCGGAAATGAACATTGTATTAATTTGACCCAGACATCCGGGAATCAATGGGCTTGAGTGGGTTAAATACTTACCAATTAGTAAATAATGCTTTTTTTTCCCAAGGGTTGCACAATTTTATTTATTATTACTCATCTATTCAACTTGGATAGTGTGCATATGACATCTGGCTTCTCTTGTTCCGTATCTTCTCTGATATCCTGGAAACGACAGGTGGATTTTGTGTACTTGTTATACAGAACTCAGAAGACTGGCAGGTGGTAACATTATAAAGCTGGTCAATGATTGACTCGACAGGGGGATGGGCGGTGAAGGAAGCTAAGTGAACGTGCTCCTCCCACCCTCGTTGTTCCATGTCCAGGATGGTGGTACGAGAGGCAGGTGGCGGGCTGTGGTCTGCTGTGACCGGCTGTGGTGCTGTAATTGCCCGGCGTCCGGTGTCAGCTGAACTTTGAAAGGCACGCTGTGGCAGGGGGCCGCATGGTGCTCGGGGGTGGCTGCCTTGAGGGACGTGCCGAGCTAGACGTGTGGACACAGGAACAGCGGTCTGGAGAGTCAGAAGCATCTGGTTCCTGTATCAGGCTTGTATAGATCTGGGCTGCAAGTGCCAGGAGCGCCTGCTGGCGGGACTGCTTGGGGGAGCCGAAGTTAAACGGGGTCGGTGTGGCTGTTCTCCGTTTAGCGCTTAATAGACTTTGTGTGCTGGTGCACTGCCTGTGGTGGTGGGGAGGTGCTGAAGAAACTTGCACAGTGCCCCCCCAGAGCATTGTCTGGTCATAGGCTTAAGTGCGTGGAGATGCCCACTGCCCTCAGGTAGGCTCTCTCCCACGTGGTTTATGGCTGCCTCACCACGCTAAAGACTGGGCCCCTTTTGTAGGCTGCTCTAAGTGACCTCGTGGACCCGGGGTTGCCTGCACCCCTCAGAAAGTTGTGTCACCTGGGACTATGGTCCATGCATTATTTTCAACTAACTCCGCTGACGATTTATGCGCTCTGCTTTGAGAACTAACAATCATTGATGCGGTCTGATGACCATTCTGTCTAACCTCAAGCTTGCTCCAAAGTAATATACTAACTATCTAAGCAGGACTGTGGCTGAGCTTGGGGTTGATAAGTGAGGAACTTGCTTGTGGAAAGATCTTTTGTGAGATCTTAGGTAACTCACCGACTTGGCCGTCCACAATTTTGTTCTGGATTCATCTATACTATGTACTCTGCATTGCGTCTAAAGCTAAGGTTTTCAGATTCAGAGACTGTTGTCCCTAGCTTTATTGCATAGGAGGTTGTTTTTTCTTTTTTGTTTGGGCTTTGCCCTGAGAGACAACTACTGTATCTGGGAATAATTTACTGTATTTCTGTGAAATGTATTCATTTGTTACTGTTATAGTTGGCAACGGACTGAGAGTCAAGTGGTGGGAATTTGCTTCATGATCCTCTGCGTTTCTAGGCAGAAACAACTTCAGAAGCATTTATTCTTTCTCTCCTTATTTATTCTTATTGTTTTTGGTTTTCTGTCCAAATTAGTATGCCTCCCAAAAAAAAGTCCATTTAGCCCTAACAAAGAAAATTCAAAAGGGTCGGTGAAAATGGACAAATTTTTGTCGCCAGCAGGGACTAAGAAAGGGGGTGGTGATACAACTCATGCTGCCCACCAACAGAATGAGAGGGGGGAGGAGGCGGAAATAAGTTATGAAGCAGGGGAAGGAGTGGGTCCCTCTTTGGCAACTATTCTGGAGGCAGTTAACAAGTGTAGTTCATCGGTCGAGACGCTGGCTGTTAGGGTGGCAGGAATATGGACAGAGGTGACTCTGATCAGGGACGATTTCAGGAAGGTGAGGGAAAGGTGTTCTGCAGCTGAAGAGAGAATTTCCTCTGTGGAAGATGTGGTTAGCGGGATGAAGAAGGAATTGGAAAAGCTGTCAGTTAACAATAAATACCTTAACGATAAAATGACCGACATGGAGGACAGGGACAGGAGGGCAAATCTGTGGCTGATTGGGTTTTCAGAAGGGGTGGAGGTGCAGATGCTGTAAGGTTTATCCAGGACTAGTTGGAGAAGGTGGTTGGGAAGGATAAACTATCTTCTTTTTTTTTGTATTGAGCGGGTCCCAAGAAGAGTGCTTCCCTAGGTAGTAGACCAAGAGCAATAATACTTAAACTACTATGTTCAAGGGACAGGGAGAAGATTTTGAAGGCTTCCAGAGAAAGTGGAAGAGAGAATGGCTGGTCTTATTCGGGATCCAAAATTTCTGTACCCTGATTACTCTACTGAAACTCAGAAGAAATGGGTTTCTATGGGGTCCAAAAGCGGCTGCAGAGTAATGGGCTTAGATATTCCCTCTTTTTTCCTGCAAAGCTTCGTATAATTTACCTAGATAAATCTCATTTCTTTGCTGGCCCTGAGGAGGTAGAGGAATGGATGAATCTGCAGGGACTTAAGGCGGGATGATGGAGACGGAGTTGGGGATTGTATAGTCATGTATAATGGGCGCTGAACCGGAGGGTGGGTACTGCCTGGTGAGAGATTCATGTTTTTTTTTGTGTGGGTCACTTTGGAGGGATGGGATGGGGGGGGGGGGGGGTGAGTTGGACCGCATAAGGAGGGTTTGGGGGGCGGGGGCTCTTTCTTTAGTTTTTTAGTTTTTTTTTTTACCTTGGCTTTGCTTCTCCCTCTTCTTTCTGGCTGGAGTCCTGGTTACCTTCCGGGGGAGGCGGGCACTCTGACTAGCAGAAGGTGATGGAGTCTAAGTTGATTATTTGGAACTTACGGGGGCTGGGTGAGCGAACTATGAGAGTGACAGTAATGGACCTCATGAGAAAATGCAATGCAGGAAGAGTTTGTCTGCTCGAGACCCACTTGGTCGATTAGAAGGTTGCTTGTTAAGATCGTCCATGGTGGAGTCACCGGTACCATTCCTGCCACTCTTTCTATTCGAGGGGTGTGTCTGTTTTAATTAATGGGAGGACAGGATGGGTGGAGCGGGAGTAGAAGATCGACTTAGAGGGTAGATTTTTTTTTCTATGTAGCAAACTAGAGGGGAGTGAGTGTATTCTTGCGGTCATATATAATCCTCCCCCTTTCTCTTCCTAAGTTCTTGAGATTCTCTGTGAATATTGTAAGAAATGGGGGGACTGCCCAGTTTTGATTGTTGGGGATTTCAACCTGGTATTTGATGAGTCATTGGATCGGCAGAGGGCAGATGGTAAAGTGGGGAGTTAGGGCCCAACTCAGCTTGCGAAATTCTGTAGGGAAGTAGGATGGATTGAAATCTGGAGGAGTATAAATCCTGGGAAGAGAGTTTATTCATGTTTAAATAGGACACATAATTCATTATCTAGGATAGATTTAGCACTTGGTTGTGAGCACATGACATGTAGGGTGGTTTCTGTTGGGTACTTGGCACGTAGTTTGTCAGATCATTCTCCATTGCAAGTGGTGATTAAAGGGGGTGCTGGGAAGAAAAGTATAACTGGATGGATTAATGCACATTGGTTTAATTTAATTAGTCTTATGAAAATTTGGTTGAGTTATGCAAGGAACTTTTTTAGTTTATTTGGGGCCCAGCCTAGGATATAATAGTTTGGGATTCTGCAAAAGCTTTTTTGAGGGGTATCTTCATTCAGCACATAAGTGGTTAGCACTGTAGCCTTGCAGCGCTGGAGTCCTGGGTTCAAATCCCACCAAGGGCAACATCTGCAAAGAGTTTGCATGTTCTCTCTGTGTTTGCGTGGGTTTCCTCTGTGTACTATGGTTTCCTCCCACCCAAAAAACAAACAAAACAAAAACATACAGATAGGTGAAGCGCTGCGGAATCTGTGTGCACTATACAAATAAACAATTATTATTATTATTATTAAAAGAATTTAGTAGAGAAGAAGTTAGATTGAGTAAGCAGGTTAAACACTTT
Organism: Dendropsophus ebraccatus; assembly: GCF_027789765.1. Classification (NCBI taxonomy): domain Eukaryota; kingdom Metazoa; phylum Chordata; class Amphibia; order Anura; family Hylidae; genus Dendropsophus; species Dendropsophus ebraccatus. Next base: position 72,552,287 of record NC_091459.1, on the reverse strand, counting down.
GAGGAACAATATGTTAAGGCCCCTGACAGTGTCAATAGAGAGAAATGGGACTTAGCACAGGGGGAATATAATGGTTACTTGATGGTAAAGGCAAGGAATGGACTCTCTTTCCTGCATCATAGAAAGTTCCGGGACTCGGGTACGCCTAACAGGTTTTTAATGTCTGTCATAAATAGTCAGAAGAGTGCCAGTGGGTTTCCAGTAATTAGAACAAGTAACAGTGGGCTGAGTAGTTGCCGCCAGGTTATTGCTCAGGAAGTTCTACTCCAACCTCTAAACCCTTTATCTGAAGCTCAGTACACTCGGGATGAGTTGTGTACTTTTCTTGACCAGGTTAAGTTCCCCAGGATTTCCAGTGATCAGAGGGAGTTCTTGGACTCTCCTCTGGAATTCGATGAACTAAAAGTGGCATTAAGGGCGTGTAGGGGGAATTCTGCCCCAGACAGTGATGGAATTCCATTCAAACTGTATAGTAGGTTTGGTAATGCTTTGCTTTCCCCCTTGTTCAGGACCCTGCAATGTGCCCTGGCGGAGGGGCAACTTTCCGTGTCCATGAGTGAAGCTCTGATAGTTCTAATCCCCAAGAAGGGGAAGGACCCTGCCCTGGTGGAGTCATATAGGCCGATATCTTTATTAACTACCGATATTAAGTTGTATGCCAAGATTCTTGCCAATAGCCTTAAAACGGTCATTTCTGATATAGTCCATCCAGACCAGAATGGATTTATTCCAGGTAGAATGGCGAAGTATAACATCCAAAGACTGTATAACAATTTACAGGTTGGGTGAGAGGGGGGTGTTCCACTCCATCCTCTCTCTCTTAATGCTGTTAAAGCATTCGACAGGGTGGAGTGGGAGTACATTTGGGCAGGATAAGTTTGGGTTCGGTGATGGATTTATAAGGATGGTTAAGCTTCTAAATCAGGGGGCCAGGGCATCGGTTATGGTCAATGGGGAGAGTACGGAAGGTTTTACTCTTGAAAGAGGTACCCAACAGGGTTGCCCCCTGTCCCCACTTTTATTTGCCTTAGTGATAGAGCCTTTGGCTATTGCTATAAGATCGCATTCGCGGATTGAGGGGTTTGGTTCCCAGGGGGCAAGAGATGTTATTTCTCTCTATGCCGATGATATTCTCTTATACCTGGAACAGCCGGAAAAATCATTGCCGTGTGTGGCAGGGTTTTGATAGATTCTCTGGTTTCCAGATAAACTGGGCCAAATCGACACTCCTCCCTTTAGGGGAAAATAGCCCTCCGCTGATAGGCAACTTCAGAGTGCTACAAGAGAATGAGGAGTTTAAGTACTTAAGCATTTCCATTAATAGTAAGATTTTCATAGGCTTAATACTTTTCCGATGATAAGGGAGTTGGAGAGGAAGGGGGAGATATAGAATCAGCTTCCTATTTCTAGAATGGACAAGGTGATGCAGATTAAATCTGTTTGCTTGCCTATAATTTTGTACATATGGGGGGCTTCCCCCCTGTGGGTGGATGAATCTACATACAGGAGAATTCTTGGGTTATTTTACTCTTTGATATGGGGGTGAAGGAAAATTAGAAGATATCCACACTGTTTCAGCCCTTGGATAGGGGCGGTATGGGTATTCCTGATGTGAGGAGTTATTTTCTTGCAGCTCAGCTAGAGTTTATAGTGGATTGGAAGAGAATACCTTTCTTTCAATTCCTGTTAGATTCAGGGAAGGTGAAATATATGGATTTTTTTCAGTACCTTGAGGGGGGCCCCGTAAGAACCTGAAGCGTACTCAGTGTCCAGTTACATTCCTGATATTCAGGGTGTGGAAAATGTTTAACCCCTTAAGGTCAAAGCCTATTTTCGTTTTTGCGCTTTTGCTTATTCCATTTTAAGTTTAAAAGTCCATAGCGCTTGCATTTTTTCACCTAGAGACGTATATGAGCGCTTATTTTTTGCGAAACCAATTGTACTTTGCAATGACAGGCATTATTTTTCCATAACATATGCTGCAAAACCGGAAAAAAATCATTTGCGCTGTCAAATTGAAAAAAAAATGAATTTGTTTTGATTTCGGGGAGTTTTGCATTTACGCCGTCCGTCCTATGGTAAAACTGACTTGTTATGCATGTTCCTCATGTCGTTACGATTACTATGATATATAACATGTATAACTTATATTGTATCGGATGGCCTGTAAAAAATTCAAACCATTGTTAACAAATATACGTTCCTTAAAATCACTCCATTCCCAGGCTTATAGCGCTTTTATCCTTTGGTCTATGGGGCTGTGTGAGGTGTCAGTTTTTGCGCCATGAAGTGTTCTTTCTATCGGTACCTTGATTACGCATATACGACTTTTTGATCGTTTTTTATTACATTTTTTCTGGATTTGATGCGACCAAAAATGCGCAATTTTGCACTTTGGAATTTTTTTGCGCTGATGCAGTTTACCGTGCGAGATCAGGAATGTGATTAATTAATAGTTCGGGCGATTACGCGCGGCGATACTAAATATGTTTATTTATTTATTAATTTATATTTATAAAATGGGAAAAGGGGGGTGATTTGGACTTTTATTAGGGGAGGGGATTTTTTATTAATAAAAACACTTTTTTACTTTTTTTCTTTACTGTAACTAGAAGTCCCCCTGGGGGACTTGTATATAGACAGCACTGATCTCTCATAGAGATCAATGCTGTGTATATACACAGCAAAGATCGATTAGATCGGTCATAGATTACTATGGCCTGCTGCAGGCCATAGCAATCTATTGCCGAGCCGGGATCAGCGTCATTCCGACGCTGAGGCCCGGCACGGGCAGAAGAACGGATCTCCCCCCCGCGATCGCATCGCGGGGGGGAGATCCGTCCCACTAGACACCAGGGATGTGTTTACCTAAGCCTCTAAGTGCAGCTGTCAGGTTTGACAGCTGCACTTAGAGGCTTAATTAGCCGGTGCGGCAACGGGACCCGCGCCGGCTAATAGAGGCACTGCCCGGCTGCACGTGTCAGCCGTGATCAGCGCCGTTCAGAGCGGGGTCCCGGCGGGACCCCGCTCTGAACACCCCGAGCGGCACCATGACGTATCAGATACGTCATGGGTCGCTAAGGGGTTAAAGAGCTGGTGGGGGTATATGGCTTCATAAGTATGACCCCGTTATGATATAACTCCAACTTCAGTGAAGTTTATAGGTTGGGGACCCTTTCTTGTATGGCTGCGGCGGGGGTGAGCAAGATGGCGGATGTGTTGGATGGTGGTAGTGTGCAAGAATGGTGTGGTGTGGTGAGAATGTATAGTGGGAATATTTGCGGCTGAGACATACGTGGAGTCGGGAGAGGGAAATTCCTCAGTTATCTAGTGTTTCTGGTGTCCTCAAATCTGGTCTAGAGGGGAAGATAAAAGTAAGGGCGGTATCAGTGATTTTTAGGAATATTATGGAGCGGGTTGCAGTGACCCCTAGAAGTGTGGTAGTTTGGGATAGGAAGTTGGGGCCTCTGGAGGAAGATACGTGGGCTTTGATATATAAGAATATAAGGTTTCTAAAAATGGGGGTCATCGCCTGGTCCAGATAAATATACTCCACAGGACTTATTTTACCCCTGAATTTGTATTCTGGATCAACAGGAGGGAGGGGGACGCATGTCCGAGATGTGGGATGGATTTGGCTGGATTTCTGCCCATGTTCTGGCATTGTAGTGAAATCGAAAAGTTCTGGACTGAGGTTTTTAAAAAGGTTTTGCTTGATATTGGGGGCAATATGGAGCTCTCCCCACAGGTAGCTCTGCTGGGGGTAGTTCCTGTGGAGGTTCTAAATAAGGGGAAGAAAGCAGAGATTATAAGGAAGATTTTCTATGCCAGATTATTGATCGCCCGTAAATGGCTCTCTCCTATCCCCCTGACTGTAAATGAATGGAAGGTACTTGTTGGTACATTTAAATGATACAATCTGGAGTCTGTTTAGAGACTGATGGGGTGATGAGTTGGGGGAAGGGTTTAAGCCAAGGCAGGGTGGGGTTGGGGTGTTTTTTATGTGGTGGGTGGGGGGCAGGGGAAAAGTGGATTTAAAATTGTGAAACGTGTAATTATTACGATTATATTGTGTGCACACAAGTACTGATTGGTGCAATTTGGGGTTTTGTTTGTCTTTGAAAGTTAATAAAAATGTATATGATAAAAAAAAAAAGCTGGTCAATGCTTAAAATAAAAAAAGCTGCATTTTTCCCCTTTTAGCTTGCTCTGCGATTTACATGCTAAAATCAATGCTTAACTATGCCCTTTTAATGCTCCAACAGGAGATAATTGTTTCTGTTACCGCAAGTTTGGAATGAAGTGTTGGATTTCTGCCAGTGGGCTAAATATCAAAACATTGACTATTGTTTCTGATCATCTAAGTATGAAATGTCAATGTATAATTAAGGAACATCTGCCATCAAAATGCCTTTTTGCTTGTTTTGGATCAATCTGTTGAATAACTTGAAATAACTTGCTGCTTAATAATTTCTGGTCCCCATCACAAAGAAATGTCCGCTTAGCCCATCAATGGCCAACACTCGCCAGTCACCACTACCGATGTTGTTGTACAATGTTGTGGTTTGGTAATATAGCGGCAGGGACGTTTGTCTTTGGACTCCATCAGGCTATGAGGTACTATAGTTGTCAGGGGCTAGTATGCAGAACCTACCATATGACTATGATTGGTTTAAATGAGACCATATGACCATTTCATTGGATGCCCACATAAAATGGATGGGTTTCTTCCCAAACTGGAGTGTGTTGATGAGTGTATTCCTTATCGTCTTCTAAACTGCCACCGTCACAGTAGTGTGTGTTGCACCTTAGTCCCCATCATTTAAATTGGGGTTACCGTCAGAGTAACAGAGCCTTTGGGAGGGAGTGGTGAATTAAAAAGAAAAACACATAATTTTTAATCTCCTAGAATACCTTTAAAGTGACACTGTCACCCCTTTTTGTGCATTCTGACATCTCTACACAAGTGTAAAGGATAAATTTTGCAGTTTTCACACCTTATTTCGCACCACTTACCCCGCCCACAACAACACAGTTGGCCCGCCCCCTTTTCGGCCATTGGTGGGCCGACCTAGAGGGGGTAGGGCCTAGACCTTTAGGCCAGCCTGTTCCAATGGCAGGTGAGGGGGCAACGATTGTGTTGTGGGCGGGGCTAAGTGGTGATAATGTCGTGAGGCCCCGCCCACTTATGAAAACCACTAAATTTACCCTTTACACCTGTGTAGAGATGTCAGAATGCACAAAGGGGATGACAGTGTCACTTTAAGGAGACAATAACATTTATTAAACAAATGCTAACTAGTTTCTCCATTAAGTTTATTTTCCAGGACTTAATTGACCACTTGGTGTTGGACAATTCCTACTTCTTAGACAGGCCCTTTAGCTATAGCTAATCACTAAGTGTTCCCGCAGCAATCAGCTGTAATCGGTGGGGAACCAAAGTTTTTCTGCAATACCACCATAGTGGAATTTAAAGTGTAACTGTCATATAATTTTTGTTTTTAGTACAAGTGATTTTAAGAAACTCTGTAATAGGTTTTACTAAGCAAAATAGTTTCCTTCTTTACTCAAAAAGTTGGTTTGTAGCCTCCCCCCTCACTTCTTATCTGCTTCATTACAGAGGAGTAAAGTGAAGATGGGTTCTGCTGTGTTTATTATAACCCAAGGAGGGAGGAGGGGCCGAGGGGAATGAATCACTTAAAGAGGACAGAGCCAGCTTGTGCAGTTTGGAGACGGTGTCTGGGCGCATGAAACGCAGGTCAGACTAATCATTACTGCCATGGGAACTTGGTGACATAAGATTACAGGGTGTTGTGTTGTGCTCTCTACTATATAGTTGTTTGTCTCTTCTCCCTGCTCTCTCACCCCTCGACCACTCCCCTCTCCATAGACAATAATGGACGCAGACGCAGCTCAGCTTTTATTCCTTTATTTTTATAGCGCCAAATATTTTATAGCATTTTATTTTCTCATCACTTAACTCAGTCCCTGTACCCATTGGGGCTCACAATCTAAATGCCAAACTCATCTATCTGTATGTTTTGTAGTGTGGGGCAAAACCAGAGTACCCAGATAACACCCACAAAAACGTGGGGAGAACAAACCAACTCCTTTTAGATGTTGTCCTTGGTAGGATGTGAACCCAAGACCCCAGGGCTACAGGGCCACTATACAATGTACAGAGTTTTAGGCTATATTTCAGGCTCTATTTACTGTGCAGTGTGGGCATCATAGCTCTGCTAAACAGGTGATTAGATATTGATGGCCTATTTTTACGGACAGTATGTCGATATGTTTTCCCTTGAAAACTCCTGGGGGCTAGGTTCACACTATGTAACTGTGCGGCTGTATTTTTTATGCGGCTGTAAATGTGCAGATGAAACTACGCCGTATGAAAAAATAGACATGCGACTCAAAACATACGGTATTTACTTGGAAATCTGGTTCAACTAAAAATAACAAATAAAATCTTAAGTAAGTGATGCAAACACCTCTGGATGCATCTGGGAAAGCAGGGAACACAGTTTACATGAATTGCTATTACCGGGGTTTGCGATCCTCTGCACTAATGCCGATGTCTCTCATGGTTAATCTATTAAAATATTAAAACACATTTTCGTTGTAATAAAGTGCCTTTCCTTGTTCAATAATTAAATTTAAACGAATCCATCATTTTGCAATTAAATATACTGTTAAAATAAATAGATATATAAATAAATGTATATTTATATATATATATTTATTTTTTGACAGTATATTTAATTGCACAATGATGGATTCGTTAGAATTAAATTATTGAACAACGAAACTGAATTTATTTCATCGAAAATGTGTTTTCTTAATTAAATATTAATTAGTACAGGAATCTCCATAAGCTGTTAATTCATATTGCCGGCAAAAGAGCATTCTGTACTAATCATCACTTTACTTTAATGAAAACATCAAATGTTTCTTCTAATTATGTTATCACAATAGCATTATTAGAAGAAACATTTAGAATTATATGTGCGCTCAGCTGATTGGCTGATCGGCTGAGCGCACATATAAAGAGCCGGTCCGCAGTACAGTGACTTCATTGTGCTGCGGACCAGCGAAGAGGACACATCGGGGTGAGTATAGAGCTCTCCCCACCCCCTCCCCAGCACTGCACCCCTTCCAGCAAGGAAGGGGGGGTCAGTTAACCCCTTCCTTGCTGGGATGGGTGCAGTCTGACATCAGTCTGGCCCCCAAGGGGTTAAGGGGGATGCAATACATCCTCCCTTAACCCCTTGGGGGCCAGACTGTAAGCAGCGATCTGTAAAGATGCTGCATACTGTAAGGAGCACAACACCACTCACAATGATGGGTGTTGTGCTCCTGTTTGTGTGTTTTTTGTGTGTTTCTCCCTTTTTGTTTTTCAGATATCGGCATCCTGGGGATTACGTCGGATTCCGTGGACTACGTCGATGACCAGGGTTTTTTTTTTTATAAAATGGTCAATGAGGGGTGTGGGGGTGTTTTTATTTGAATAAAAATTTTTTTTAACTTGTGTCTTGTCTTCATTTCTTTACTTTATAGACTTTTTAAATAAATAAATAATTAAAAAAAACGCATAGGGTCCCCCCTATTTTTATAACCAGCCGGGTTAAAAACCAAGCGACAGCAGCCTGGTAACACCAGGGTGGGAAGAGCCATTGGTTTAGGCCCTCCCCAGCCTAAATGTTACCAGCCTGCTGCCGCCCGGTCCAGGAGCGCCAATTTTGACGCTCCGGGACCACTGGCACCCGGCTCTTCCCAGTACCCCTGGTGGCATTGGGTACTGGGGTAATAATAGGGGGTTAGTGTTAGCCATTTTATACCGGCTAACACTAGGCCCCAACTTAGTAATGGATTCCGTCTATTAGACGGCTTCCACTACTAAGTCTATAAAGTAAAGAAATAAAGACAAGACACAAGTTAAAAATTTTTTTATTCAAATAAAAACACCCCCACACCCCTCATTGACCATTTTATAAAAAAACAAACAAAAAAAAAAACGCTGGTCATCGACGTAGTCCACGGAATCCGACGGAATCCCCAGGATACCGATATCTGAAAAACAAAAAGGAAGAAACACACAAAAAACACACAAACAGGAGCACAACACCCATCATTGTGAGCGGTGTTGTGCTCCTTACAGTATGCAGCATCTTTACAGATTGCTGCTTACAGTCTGGCCCCCAAGGGGTTAAGGGAGGATGTATTGCATCCCCCTTAACCCCTTGGGGGCCAGACTGATGTCAGACTGCACCCATCCCAGCAAGGAAGGGGTTAACTGACCCCCCCTTCCTTGCTGGGAGGGGTGCAGTGCTGGGGAGGGGGTGGGGAGAGCTCTATACTCACCCCGATGTGTCCTCTTTGCTGGTCCGCAGCACAATGAAGTCACTGTGCTGCGGACCGGCTCATTATATGTGCACTCAGCCGATCAGCCAATCAGCTGAGCGCACATATAATTCTAAATGTTTCTTCTAATAATGCTATTGTGATAACATAATTAGAAGAAACATTTGATGTTTTCATTAAAGTAAAGTGATGATTAGTACAGAATGCTCTTTTGCCGGCAATATGAATTAACGGCTTATGGAGCTTCCTGTACTAATTAATATTTAATTAATAAAACACATTTTCGATTAAATAAATTCAGTTTCGTTGTTCAATAATTTAATTCTAACGAATCCATCATTGTGCAATTAAATATACTGTCAAAAAATAAATATATATATAAATATACATTTATTTATATATATATATATTTATTTTAACAGTATATTTAATTGCACAATGATGGATTTGTTAGAATTAAATTATTGAACAACGAAAGGGACTTTATTACAAAGAAAATGTGTTTTATTAATTTAATATATTAACTATTAGAGGCATCAGCATTCGGCATCATTGCCGGCTATTTTTGAAGTACTCCATACGGACCGCCTGTCAATCCACGGCCACGTTTCCAGCCGCAAACAATGGTCTTGTTCATTTTTTACGGGTCCGTTTACGATCGGGCCGTAGATTCATACATAGTGTGCACTGTGCAGCCGTATATCCTATACTTTCCAGCGTACGCATGAACCACCAAAAATACCGCCGCACAATTACAGCCGCAAATACAGCCGCACACTTACATAGTCTGAACCTGGCCTTAATCATTACTCAGCATCCATTCAAATCAAAGGGTTTCTGTGTGAAGCACAGCAGGTCCTCCAGAGCAATTGAAGATCTTTGTACCTGCTCTGCCCTGTGACCAAGAGATAACAATATAGGACCTCCGCTAGATGGATATACACAACATTCTTGCAATGCTTATAAAGGAGCATAGTACTAGAGGTTTAGGTCTTACATATTTTGAGCATTTTAAAATCTTGGCCAATCAGGCGTCAACATTTTTAACCCTTAATTTGAACCAATTCGTTCTTAATGTATATATAAGTATATAAATATGTTAATTTCTGTGTGTTGTATGTTGTTTTACAATTTAGCAAAGTAAAAATATCTTCAGATATTGGATGTCTAGGAAATAGAAGGCTACACATCTCCAGTCTGCAACAAGTGCTAAAAATATAACGACAAACGGAAAATGAAAATATATCTCATTACACTAACAGTGGTAGTGGGGGAAGGGAGGTGGATGTAATTAGGAATATCCAAAGTAGACAAATACAGTTGTTGCACTGGGGCTCCACCTACTTGTCAGAGGATGTAATGCAGTTACCCATGATTATGATATTACAATGTTATATTAAATTGTATGCATCTCTCAGCTTTTTTCACACAACGTCAAAAAGAGAGAAAAGGTGGACGCCTTTGTTATTTAAAAATACGTCCGTTATTGCCATAATGTCATTGACTTCAATGCAATACATTGAAGTCAATAGAATGACATACATTAAAGTCTGGTGAAATTTTTTATGAAAGTATTGTATTGCCCCCAGAAATTTATACAAATCACCACATGGCTGCTGAGGAGGATGATGGCAGAGGGATGCTCAGTGTCCCTCCAGTGCCCTGTGTCCCTTAGTGTCCCCCTGCCATCATCCTCTCCAGCATTCACAGCCCGCACAGCTCTGGGACATCACCATTTTATCCAGGAAGTGAAGCCTTGATGCAGTAGTAAGTGAAGGGAAATAAGCACTTTATAAGCATTTCCCATAATAAGTGTATATTTGTGATATGTATAACTTTTAGGTGGCAATACAGTACTTTAATAAAATTTTTTGCCAGACTTCTCCTTTATATGTGCACAGTGTATAAAATGCAGGACGTTGTCTGGGTGGACGTCAAAGTAATGACTATGACACTGTTTTTTTTTTCACTGTCCTTTCACAGTATTTAATTCAATCGACTTTTCAATTAAAGACACACCCAACGGCCAATTAGGGTCCATTTACACAGAAAGATTATTTGACAGATTATCTGCCAAAGATTTGAAGCCAAAGCCAGAAATGGAGTTGAAAAGAGGAAAAAATCTCAGGCTTCCTTTATGACCTGCTCCCTGTTTATAGTTTGTTTCTGGCTTTGGCTTCAAATTTTTGGCAGATAATCTTTCTGTGTAAATGGTCTTTAAGTCCACCTAAACTAGAATAATGTACCAACAGCTGCCATTGCAATGATGGGCGGAAATACAGTGAAATGATGGATGTCATATTAAACTCAATATGGGGACGTTATTTTTTCTTTTCAAAAACGAAGAGGAAAAAAAGTTGTGTGAACATGGCCTTGAACTTATTTTGATTCAATGGGATTTCTGAGCCAAGAAATTACCAGAAACCTGTTAGTGAACCTTAAACTTACCTATATCCTTACCTACAGAAACCTAGTGAACCCTGACACTTCCTTACATCCTTTCTTATTCATAAATATTTTATTTGTTCACATGTCCCAGAGACAAATCGAATCTATTACTATGAGTAGATCTTTGAAGCACTTAACCCACAATGCATGAGTCTACTAATTCTTTATCAATTGCACTAAGTGATATGTACAGTGATTACACATAGTAGTCATCTCGACTAATCTCGTCAATTACTTCAGTTATTTTGCAGCTTTTCTGAACTTGGCCTCACATACAGTAGGTAGTAGTCGTTGCAATCAGTGTCAGAGAGTCATTTATTTTTTAATGCATATTTAGCATTGTATTTTAGCATGGTATTACTGTGCCACAATATTGGGAAGTTGTGAGACATTGAAGCATAACTGTCATTTCAGGTCATTTTTCAGAAAACAATAAATATCAATAGTTCAAGCGATTTTAAGAAACTCTTTAATAGGTTTTATTAAGCAAAATAGTTTCCTTCTCAACTCAAGAAGCAGTTTCCCAGCTCCCACCCCCCTTCACTTCAGATGAAGCAGGATTTCTGTGTCCATTCTATTTTATGGAGAGGAAAGGGGTCAAGAGGAGAAAGTTGGCACGGAGGACTGAAAACACAGTTTACAGCCTTTCTGCTTATCTCCCCAAGCTGCTAGATGAGAACTGACCTTTTTTTTGACCTGTGAATCAAGTGTTTTATGTGCCCAGACAGTGAGTAAATAGCTGGTATGTGTGCCTCCCCTTCCTCCACCCCTCCCCCTTCCATAGGTTATAATGGACACAGGAGAACACGGGGGGGGGGGGGGGGGGGGGGGAGAAAAAGCCTTTTGAGCACAGAGTTTCTTTGCCTAATAAAACCTATTACAAAGTTTCTTAAAATTGCTTGTACTATTGATTCCTGCAATAATAATAATAAAAAAAAGACAGTTAGACTTTAACAAGACAATAGAAAGTGATTAGTAGCTCCAACTCCCCATTCTCCACACCTGACCCACATTTGTAATTAATTCATATAAATGCAACCTATGATGACAAATCTGAGCATAGGTGTGGGAGCGTGCACGTGCGTTTCCTTTGGCGCAGCACAGCTGAGGCTGCTTGATTGGGAGAGCGTGCATCCTGGCGCCAAATTTAAATCAGCTGCACTGCAGTGTTCAGTCTCTCCCCTACATCTATGGAGCAAGGTCAGAGACCAAACCTGGAGCCAGGGCAGAGCTCAACTGAGAGTAGGGCATAGCCTAAAGGTCAATATGCAATGCGTTTACTGTGCTGCAGGTTAGTAATGGGGCCCTTCTCCTCTCTTTACAAGGTGAGAAGGAGACCCCTAAAAGGAGCAAGAATGGATCTAAAAAACCTGCTCCTAAGGAGAAAAAAAGTATTATGTGTAATGCGGGTTTGGACCCAGCGTATCCCAAACAATTATGCCACTCATGTGTCATTCAGGTACTTAGAGAGGAGCGAGGTTCCTTTTTGGAACATATCCGATCCATGGCACGTGAGAAGATGAAGGTGTCTAAACAATCTTCTATAGCTATGCCTGTGGCAGATTCGGCTCAGCGCAAAAAAGTCAGGCACATAGCTAGCTCCTCCTCCAGTTCAGACTACAATGTCTGTAGTGGATGAGATGTTTGGGGGCATTAGAACCGAAAAACATAGTGTTTTTCCTGTAAATTCCAATCTAAAAGACTTAATTTTAGAGGAATGGGAACAGGCTGAGAGGAGACTGCCCGTACCTAAGGAGGTTAAAAACTGTGTTCCCTTTGATCCCCTTTGGATGTTAAGTTATGGGAAGAAATTCCCAAGGTTGATGTACAAGTAGCCAAAGTTGTAAAACGTACATCCATTCCATTTGGAGATTCATTGCTTCTGAAAGACTTTTTAATAAAACGTGGGAGGCCGCTAGCAATACTATTAAAACAAACATTGCTGGGATTGCTAGGACCTTAGCCGTATGGCTCAATCAGCTAGAGTAGATCATAGAAAACAAGACCCCTAGAGAGCAAATAGTTACCTCTCTTCCCCTGCTCAAAACGGCCACAGACTTTCTGGCTGATGCTTCGGCAGAGTCCATAAGATCTGGGGCCAAAGCTGCGGTGCTGTCCAAGTCAGCACACAGGACTCTTTGGCTCAAATACTAGTCTGGTGATAATTTGTCAAAGAGTAAGCTGTTCTCTTTACCCTTTTAAGGGGGGATACCTTTTTGGTTGTGAGTTGGACAGAATCCTAGAAAGAGCAGAAGATAAGAAAAAAGGATTCCCTGAGAAACAAAAATCTAAAAAGCAGCCCTTTTGGAAAAAATGTCTTTCCAGTAAAGATTCTAGGGGGAGGGGAAAGACATGACAGTTTGTGGGAGAAATTTCCTCCTCAACTCCAATTCCAACCAGCCCTCCACTTCTTTCAAACAATGACGGGCTTCTGGTCGGGGGAAGGCTTCTGGGGTTCTCGCCCGCCTGGCACCTGATCAACCCTTGGGTTCTCCAGGTGGTAGAATCAGGTTACAAAAAGAATTCAGAAGCCTTTCTCCAACCACATTCCTTTTGTTATGTAGTTATGTTCCGCCCCTGAAAGAGAAGTTGGGTTTTTACTCAAATCTTTTTTTTTTTTTTTTTTTTTTTATGAAGAAGCCCAACAGTTCTTACAGGACAATAATAAATCGAAAATGGCTGAACAAGTGGATTGTTTACCACAAGTTCAAGATGGAAACAGTCAGATCCATAGTGCCTCTGATCCCGCAGGTGTAACCCTGTTTCCATACTTGGACGATTTTCTGCTGCTCGCAGAATCAGTTCAGTCAGTGGTGGAACATCTCTCCTGGGTAAAAGAGTCAGACTTTGTGCCCGGAAGACAAAAGTTTTTTTTAGGAATACTGCTGAATTCTCAGAGCCTCCTGTCTTTCCTAACAGAGCAATAAAGAGAAGGCTATCTCCAAGAGTTTGCCAGCTTTCAGAAGAAGATGAAAACAACTATCCTAGAATGTGTAAGGGTTCTGGGTCTCATGACCTTATGCATTCAGTGTGTAGCATAGAGCCAGAGTCATTTTAGAATTCTTCAGGAATTAACTCTGAGGTCCTGGGACAAAAATCCGCAGTCACCAAAAAGGAAAATTATTATTTCTCAAAAAGTAAAAAAAAACTCCCTCTATTGGTGGCTTTGTCCAAAGAATCTAAAGAGGGGAGTTCAGTGGTTCCAAGAACCAGCAGTAACCATAATGGTAGATGCAAGCAGTCGGGGCTGGGGGGCTCAATATCAGGGCAGATTCACTCATTGGTCGTGGCTGACTGAAACGACAGCAGCCTCATCAAACCTAAAGGAGCTTCTGGGAGCATGGCAAGCTCTGCTGTCCTTCCAGGATCTGCTAGAGAACCAACACATAAGGGTCCTGTCAGACAAAGTGACCGCGGTAGCCTACCTGCACCACCAGGGGGGCACCAGATCTCCACTCCTCCAAAATGTAGCAGAGTACATCTTCCGTTTGGCCAAGGACAGGCCCAACGTCTGCGATTCACCTGAAGGGGGTGGAAGATGTAGGCACAGACTTTGTAAGCAGACAGATCTTTTCAGGGGAATGGTCCATAAATCAGATGGTGTTTTCTCAGCTGGACAGCAGATGGGGACTACCTCAGGTGAATCTCTTTGCCACAAGGGCAAACAGTAAACATAGCAGACAGACCCTGGAGACTAGATGCCCTGTCCATTCAGTGGGATATGTCCCTGACTTATGCCTTTTATTCCTTTCCGATCATCCCCCTGGTGGTCAGAAAGATCAGGAACAGCAAGGCTGCAGTAACTCTGGTCGCCCCCTACTGGCCAAAAAGAAATTGGTTTCCCCAGGTTAAGAACCTAACCATAGACGGTCCGATGTTTCTTTCAGAAATAGAGAACCTTCTATTCCAGGGTCCAGTAAGCCTTCCAGGAGTCTGCAGGTTGAAGCTTGCAGCCTGGCTCCTGAAAGGGATAATTACTGAGAAAGGGGTAATCTGAAAAAGTGATAGACACCCTCCTTCTAAATAGGAAGACATCTATGTCCTCTATAGACAGAAAATATTGGACTAGGTTTGTACAGTGGCGTGCCCCTAGGGTGTCAAATGTCCTTAAACCAGATATCCCAAACATTCTGAGTTTCCTTCAGGAGGGACTATATAGGGGCCTAAGTCTCAGCACTATTAAAGTGCAGGTGGCGGCCTTATCTAGTTTCTTTGATGTCTCCCTGATGGAAGGTAGTCTTGTTAATCGCTTTGTGAAAGCAGTGTCTAGAATCAGACCCCCTGTAATAAGGTCTGTCCCTACCTGGGACCTAAATATTGTCTTATCCGCTCTCACTTCAGCCCCCTTTTAGCCTCTAAAGAGCCTGTCCATCAGATTACTTTCTGCCAAGACAGCATTTTTGGTTGCCATAACGACAGCCAGGAGGATAGGAGAGAACCAGGCCTTCTCTAGCAAGAAACCACTGCTCAGGGTCTTTGATGACAGAATAATTATACGTCACAATCATTCTTTTCTGCCTAATGTCGTATTCGACTTTCATAGGGAGCAAGATATAGTCCTATCCTCTTTCTGTATTTCCCCCAAAAATGAGCAGGAAAAGAAGTACCACTGCCTTGATGTCAGACACATAGTTTTACACTATCTCTCGGTCACAAAACCCTGGAGACTAGACAGTAGCTTAATTATCCAATACCAGGGGAAGAATAGGGCTAAGAAGGTGTCAAAAAACACAATAGCCAGGTGGATTAGATTAACGATAACAGAATCCTACAAGGTGCAAGGGAAAACCATTCCTTTAGGTATAAGGGTGCACTCAACTCGTGGGGTCTCCTCCTCCTGGGCTAAAAGGGCAGACGCCTCGGTCAAGCAGATCTGCAAGGTGGTTACGTGGTCAAGCATACACGCGTTCATAAAACACTACCATCTAGATGTGCTGGCCGCTCATGACTGTGCTTTCGTACACAAGGTCCTGCAAGTAGTCATCCCTCCCTAAGACTTCTAATCTGTTAGGTCTCCATTCATGGTGCTGTCATGAAGGAGAATGCTGAGGACATTTGAAATTATTTACTCACCGTTAATTCCTTTTCCACAAATCCTTCATGAAAGCACCACATGAGTTCCCACCCTATGATGTTGTACATTAAATTTGTGGCTCTGGGTGCACCTCTATATTGTAATTTGGAATCACTGGGGGTGTGCCCTGGGAAGGGGCCTTTTATACTTAACTGTGTCCTGTCCCTACAGAGATGAATGGATCATAATTCATGGTGCTGTCCTTTCATGTGGTGCTGTCATGAAGGATTCGTGCAAAAGGAATTAACGGTGAGTAAATAATTCCAAATTTATCATTATACTCTTTTCTATTTTGGATGTTGAGTCTTTCGTAAAAAGTCTGTGTAAACTTTTAGACTTAAATTCTCCAAGTTATGTTTTTTTTCCCTCTCTTGATAAAATTAACAAAATTAACAATTTACTTTCCAAGCTTTACTGAAAAGGAATTTATATTGTGCACGCTGTGAGCAATTCTAAAGACATTTCTGTAATTTCAGGCAGCCAAGACTGGGTATTCAATAGGTATACAAGAGAACCACTGGTGATTATTCTATCAAGATGATTACAATAAGCCATACTGTCTGAGTCTCCTTTGAAGCTGGTGTTAAAAACTTCATAAAGCACTATATCCCAGTGAGCTGGAGTTACGGCACTAATGTTATACAAAATATTGTAAAATCTTGCTGGTGCTGGTGCATTTCTTTAATCATCTTTAATGTGCAAGAAGGTCAATCTTCTAGATCTATAGTCAATAATTTTTAAGCTCTTGTACTTTAGTTGTTAGCATTGCAGCTAGGTGCTATCTAATCTTCAAAATACCATGAGCTGGGTTGTATAATTGTGTTAGATGAGATTTATCAAAAGCTAGAGCTGAATTACTCATTGAAAGTCATTTAAAGCATGTTCTTTGTTAGTATATAATAGTATTTTGTTACATGTTTCACAGCTAATGTGCTTTTATACAAAACTATACTATCTGTAAAGTTTATATTCACCTTTAACTATTAAATAACGTTGCTATGGCGCAGCACAGTAAGCTACTTGTAAAAGGGTTAGAGCATTGTAATGTTCCAGAAGAGAAAGACCCTAATAACACAAGTAGCCTAAAAAAATAGTTTTGTCATTAAAGCAAGATTTTTCAGATGCCACATTTAAGGCCTCTTTAGAGTAAACAGAGAACATGATGAACACATGTTGTGAAGAACATATACTAGGAAAGTGTATGATCTTTCTTTATGCAATAAATAAGCTTTATGCACTAAAACCAGAATATCCTTTTAAATATGGTGACTAGCATTAAATGAGCTCAAGTGGTTGTTACTCAAGTTGAACATTTTTTAGTGATTGAGTACTCAAATTGATTAACCAGCCCCACTGAAAACAATGAATGATTTGAGCATTTAGGCAGGTGCCTCCTACTTGGCAGTGCGGAGAGTACCTGGTTAACCAGAAATGTTACAAAGTGACAGTCTGGCCCCAGGGGGTTAAGACTCTGTTGGGGGGAGGTAAAAATACTTACAGTTCTGGTTTTCTATCTTAACTATCACAAATCAGCAGCTAAGGTGGGCACTGCTGCAGCTAGTGATTGGCTGAATGGAGATAGTAAAAATAGAAGACTGGAGCTGTAAGTATCATTTCAAATGTTCAACAAAACCAGCAAGTATAGTACGGTAGTCACTAACTCCTCACTCATCCTTTACTGTATAGTGCCTCCCGCACCCCAACACTGTAAAGGGTGGGAGATGGTGGTGCACTGTACTGTACTACTGACTGTACTACTACTTTACTGTATATGCACTCCAGCAATCTTATACAATATTGTACAGGATAGGAAATGGTGGTGCACTGACTGTACTACTACTGTACTGCATATGCACTCCAGCAATCTTATACAGTACTGTACAGTTTGTGAAGCCTCACTAGTGCTAAACTCACCACATATAACCCACAGTCCATGCTAGCAAAAACTTTTGGATTCTGAGCAAAGTTTGAATTCTGAATGTTACTGTCGGGGAAAAGTTTTGTTTGAGTGCCGAACA
Source organism: Dendropsophus ebraccatus (assembly GCF_027789765.1). Classification (NCBI taxonomy): domain Eukaryota; kingdom Metazoa; phylum Chordata; class Amphibia; order Anura; family Hylidae; genus Dendropsophus; species Dendropsophus ebraccatus. Next base: position 72,534,386 of record NC_091459.1, on the reverse strand, counting down.
GTTTAAATTCTGAAGGGTTTGAACACCGAGTTATTACTGTACTTCTATATTGGGTGCCAAAAAAGTGTTTGAGAAACAGGCAAGAGTTTTAGTTCTGAAGCAAACTTCCATTGAAAATACTGTTTGAGAACTAAATTGTTTCCGTTCAGAGCAGTTTGAAAACCAAGGTACCACAGTGCATATATAGGGTCTGCTGATAAGTCTTTGGCTTTTTGTTCTTTTTTTGTTTCTATGGTAATGATTCAATGAATGTTACATCACATGAAAGCCTTATATGTCTAATATATGTTTTCCAAATTTTGTGTATGTAGCTTATGGCAACAGTGATCTAGGCATGCAGGAAAACAAAACGGTGGAGTCTAAGACGATATTCACAGCAAATGAGAGCCGAAGAGTGATAAAACTCTTGTTTCTGCAAGGATATTTTTCTAAAGGATATTCATGGTGATATGTCGCAGACATTTGGGGATCAATGCCCTTCACATTCTACATTCAAGAGCTGTGAAATTTAAATTAAAAATTTAAAAAAGGCTGAAGCACCAAAGGTGAGGAAAGTGCTGGATGACCAACGGTGGTGGTTGTTGCGGAGATCATCGATGCTGTGCACAACCTCATGCTGGAGAATTGGCCAATTTTAGGTAAGGAATAGCAGATATCATGGGGATTTCTCGTGAATGTTTTTGTGTCATTATCCATGAACATTTGAACATGAAGAAGCTATCTGCAAAGTAGGTTCCCAAATTTTTGACAATTGACAACAGATCAGAAAAGCATGCAAGTGAAAACTTCCTGGTCCATTTGTCAACGTTACTGAACTGATAAAAACTTCCTGGATTGACTGATCACAATAGATGAGACCTGGAATTATTTGTATGACTCTGAAACCAAGGGGCAGTCAAAAGAGTGGAGGCACAGTGGTTCTCCTAGTCCAAAGAGGTTTATGGTGCAAAAATCAGCCATTAAGGTAATGGCGTCTGTATTCTGCAATAAGGAGGGTGTGCTGCTGGTGGACTACCTCCAAAATGGTTCCACCATCAATACAAGGTATTACATTAAACTTTTGGACCAACTGAAGGCAGCTCTGAAGGCCAAAAGGTGCATCAAGTTGTCAAAAGGAATCTTGTTCCTGCAAGACAACGCCTGCAGGAGCGACTATGGCAAAACTGATGAAGCTAGCCTTCCAGATGATTGACCACCCACCTTATTTACCAGATCTCCAACTATCATGTGTTTCCAAACCTGAAGAAATACAGTACCTCAAGGGTGCCAAATTTCACACCATTTCTGATGCCATGGCTGCTACAGATTTTGCATGGCTTACAAAACTTGGAATAATGATGTAAGAAGTGAGTTGAGATCAGTGGAGAGTATGTGGAATAAATGTAAAGTTTAATCTTCCTATCTTGTTTCTTTCTGTGTAAAGTCAAAGACTTATCAGCAGCCCCGCGTGTAAATATATATATATATATATATATATATATATATATATATATATATATATGTCTGTTAATGGATTTATCTATATCTATATAGGTAAACATATTTGGCATCACCACATTAAATTATAATATTATTAAAATCTCATGATGAATGGCACAAACAAAAAATTCCAAAGGCCAGAATTATGCCACAAAATTAAATAAATAAAAAATAATACTTCATGACAATAAATAAAATGTCCGATCTATGTAAAAGTAGCTAGAAAAATGACAGCTGATGGTGTCAAAATAAGCCCTCTACTGACCAAAACTTTTCATATGTCTCTATGACATATTATGCTTTTTTTTTTTTAAGGATAATGCCATTTTTCCCAAAATATAATAAGGTCTGTGTTGGCATTGCATATAATAAAAATGAGGAAGGAATATCCTTTCAAGAACTGATATATTGTGGGGTATTTGTCAATGGTGTAGATTTTTATGTGTGTGTTTTAGCAAACCAACTGGGTGTTTTCCTCCCAAATTATCATTTACACGCACATTTCTTAGTAATCGTGTTGCAACGTTTTTACCGCAATGCAATAATTATTAAATTACATCAGATGCAGAACTACTCCCAACATGGGCAACAAACTTTCACATGTAAAAAGAAAGAAAAACATTAAAAAAATAGCAAGATTTTTTTTAACAATTAAATTTAAAATAACAACAATTCAGACTATTGAAAGATTTAAATTCAAACAAAAAATCCACAGAAAACAGGAAATATCCAGACAAAACAATAAAAATCCAGACAAAACAGAAAAAAAAATCTAAATGAGTTACAGCTGTTTTCAGAGGTTGCAGTTGCACTGCATCTTCTAAAAACTCTACAATAAAAACAATCTACAGCACTCACCTTGCATAGTGTAAAGTTATTTTTAAAAACAGGTTACACAGATATCAGTGACCAGCAATTGTTTTGTTATAAAAGCCTCATCAGGGCCATGGCTGTGATGAAGCTTTAAAGCGGAAGTCCGGGCAAAATAATTTTAGGATATGTTATTGCCCAACAAAACTTATGAAACTTACTAATAGACACTTATAGGAAATGCACCTATTGTGCATTTCCTTTCACTTACTACAGCATAGCGTGTTCAGGGGAACATAGTGCAGGGAAAATGCACTATAGGGGCGTTTCTTTTAATAAGTGTCTATTAGTAATTTTCAGAACTTTTGTTGGGCAATAACATATCTTAAAATTATTTTGCCCGGACTTCCCCTTTAATAGCGAAACAAATATTGCCTACTTTCATAGCAAAAAAAGCATTGCCATTCCTCTGATCAGTCAGGATCTGAATACTCAGACCCTGACTGATAAAAACATTTGACATGTCTCTTTGACTGGTACGCTCTGAAATGTGCATACTAGGGGACTGAAATGAATAGAGGAATGCTGATTGTAGTCTGATGAAAGATTCTCTGCACCCGTTTGTACTTACTATGGCCTGGAAAGTAGCTCACTTACAGACATGTGTGTGATCACTACATCTTTTTATAAAAATAATTATTTTTATGTTGAGGCCATGTTACCATTTCATACAAGCAACGGTTATTGTTTGCACTTACCAGTACGTAAATGGAACATAGCCTTAAGATGTCCATAGATTTCACCTATACACAGCAATGATTGAAAAAATGTGGAACCCTAAACTAATGGAGTAGATTGAGCATTCAAATGTTACTTGCTGAATAAAAAAAAAAAAAAAGACTTTTATAAAATCCTGTTGACGTATGTTTAAACTTTAATGATTAACATTCAATCAAAGTATTTAAAAGTAACACAATTTATTTTACATCGCTGTTAGGTACTCACTTGGGATTCTGAGTTCTGAATATAGAAACATTTACAATGCTGAAAAGATAAAGATGACATGACCTCCAGACAGAATGGAGAGCAGTTGCACAATTAGACTTCATTATTAAGAAATGTAAAACCTTATTAGACATTTCAGAAATGGGAAATACAAAGACCAGGCTCAGCAGTAGTATTTTCTACCACACTATAGGAAGTATGACTTGCCCTGTACTGTTTTCATATGATTGTTGAATTTGGCACTAACACATTGTTTGCCTATTAGATTCACAGTAGGAGGACTGGAGCTTACATTTATGTCTCTTTGCATGGAGCGTTATATATAAGTCTCAAGGCTGGCTTCACATCACACATCCTTTTTCAGACACAAGTGAAGACTAGAGGCACTTTAAATGGTTTTATGATTTCAATTGTGTGAATAGCGCCCCCTCCCCTTAAAAAAAAAAAAATAGAACAAACTGCTAAGTTTTTGGAAACTTTATACTGCAAGAAAAGTTTAAATAATTTACTGGCAAAATGGATACTATAATTTTGATATAAGAAGGATTTGTGGTTAGCTGTGATAGTTTTGCCATAAAATAACACACTAAACAAGGTTTTCTAAGGTATACAGTAACATTGATGATACAGAATATGCCCTAGGATATGCCACACCATGTTACCACTAACACCTGTATGGATTACAAGAATTATTTTATAAACCTATGTTACAGTCTGAGTTTTTGCTATACTGTAAGTCTAAATTGTTTTAGTTATCACATTATTACATTGAATGTGACCCAAAGATGCACTGAGATGGTGTGAACACTGACTGGTAATCCAACAGAAGGGCAAGCCCAAGAACCAATAAAAATAGTAGCATTGCTTTATTTTGTATCAGGTAAAAGCGAACCTATTATAACTTGAATGCGACCCAAGCCTTAAGTCTTAAGAGCTGTCCCAAGAGGGACTACCTAAATGTGGTTTATATAACATGAAAATGGTTACAGTTTGCCTTTAAATTCTACAGACAATGGTCATAGTGCAACCACTAACAGGTTTCAGACTTTAGTCATAGTATCCATTTACCATGGCCTGTACCGCTACCTCCGAACCATTGCTGCATTTCCAAAGTCTTTTTTTGTTGTTGACAGATTTGTAGTTCTGACAGGCATATGTTGGTCAGTTGAGTGCCCCCCCCCCCCCCCATGGACGCAGCATTCAATAACAGTTGGGGTTGCTTGTCTTCCCTGTTTGTTATTAACAGAAGCTTGCCGCTAGTTTTAGGGTGCCCAAATCACTGGACGCATGAAACACTAACATGCTCTCTTTTCTGAATCACTAGAAAGATAGCCCGACACTGCTTCCTGGAAAGCCGGTTGACCGATCATCCAGAAATGAAACATACTTTCGATACTAGGTGTTCTTTGTATGGCATATCCTCAAAACATGACCTGTTGGTGGTCCATGAGGACTGGAATGAGAAGCACCGCTATAGATAACATGCAATTGTATGGTTACTGTATTTATGATCAGATGTTTGTAATGTAAAGCCTAACCTTGACCAGATTGAACTTTTTTAAAAACATCTAGCTTTGTCATTATTATTCTCAATCAATGGAAGTGACATGAGGCTGGCAAGTGTGCAATGCCAGATAAAGTTGTCTATGAGAAGCCTAATTAAATGGAATCATCATGAGTACAGTAGTAGCATGCATTTATATGACCTCCATAATTTAATGCCAGGGACATCTGCTCCATTTACCATGACAGTGGAAAATATTACAATGAGATGAAATACATACACTTAAAAAGTGACAGAATGAATATGCCTCCAAGTCTGAAGTGACAAATCTAATGGATTATGAATCTAATGGATGGGCCCTAATTAGAGGGATGCATTTAATTGAAGCATACTCAAGTTTTTGCTTCCTTTAAACCACTGGAGAATGTCTGCACTAAATTGGAAGATTGGGAATCACTCATCTTGTAATTAGCATTTAATAACAACCATCATCTTGGGCTTCTTAAGACAAAGCTGTTCACAGACACCGGGGATACCTAGGTTTGACATATATACAGTATTTATATATTTTTAATATCATTGACTTTTTTTTCATTTCAGCATAATTTGTTTGCTCTAAGGTGAGCAGATATTATTTTAAGAAAAAAGTTTCAGTTTAGTTACTGAGGTATCTTTTTAATATGTCTTACTTTTTAGAGTAAAGCTTACCTTCTTTTGCATTGAGCTGGCAATAAGCGTTAGATAAATGTGCACTTATTTATTTTTTTGGCTTCCAGTTATCTGTCCCAATGTAATCTGCTTTGGACTTGCTTCTTAAGGCCATGTTCACATGGCGTAAGAGACTGGCCTTTCCATGACCCGACCAGGTTACAGAGCGGCCAGTCTCTGATAAGATCATCCCGGCTGGTACTGCAGTACCGGCCAGATGATCTTTCACGCCGCAGAGTTCTGATGCGGGCGCATCCGTGTGCCTCCACATCAGAACTCTCCACAGCACACTATGAAGCTTGCGGCTGGAGCCGCTCGCTCCATAGTGTGCACTGACATGGTTTTCTGCGGCCGCTATTCACTGAATAGCGGCCGCCGAAAACTGACATGTAAGTTCTTTGCGGTGTCACAAGAGATCTCGGCCGGAGCATATACTATGTGTATACGCTTTGGCCGGGATCCCATAGACAGAAAGCCAACATATTTTTTCATATTAACCACGGCCGTTGTTGAAATCGGCAACAGCAGCCGTAGAAATACGAAAAAATACGTTGTGTGAACATAGCCTAATAAGGAATCCAAGACTCTTTGTCCAGATCGAGTGAGGGCTGCTTTCAAATGTATGCACACATGGAGATACAGTTGAAAGTTGTCAGTGTAACCACAGGCAGCTTTAGATCTGCAACTTTGAAGGAGTATGAAAAAAAGGAAATGATTTAACTGTTGAGTACGGGTTATGGATTTGTGTTTGCTATATACCATGGGGACCTGAGACCATGCACATTCTGCCCAGGTGAGTTGTAACCTAATAAGAGAGAATGCAGTACCCACGCTGATACTCTGTACCCTGTTTCCCTAAATATAAAATTTATAAATAAAGACTAAAAGTAAAAATACCCAGCACAATGTAATTAATGACTGTAAAAACCTATAATTAGTTTACACAATTCCTCAAAATGTTCAATGTGATAATACGCTGAGGTATTGAATAACATAACTACAAATTTCAGAGTCATGGTTTATATTGTGCTTGGTATCCTTTAGCTATTATTTATGGTCTTCGGTTATGTAACAGCCACTGCTGGGAGGAGAACAGTGGCTGTCATACAGTGTTCATGGTTTCCCCAGGTACTGGGGATCTGCAGCACCTTGTGAAATGCCAGGAGGAACAGATGTCAAGGCCTTGGCATCATATGTGAGACTAGGCCATGGCTGCACCTGTGGCTGTAAAGGGAAAATATGTCTACAAAACACAGGCGTGGAATGCCTGTAACGGACCCCCTTCCGCCCGGGCAGCATCTGTAATTAGATGCTGGGAGAGGGGGAACTGTATGCATATGCGTCACGCTGTCATTACAGCGCAGCGCATATGCACACAGTTCCTCGGCTCCCCACATCTTATTACAGATGCTGCTCGGGCGGAGGAGAACTCCCTTACATGTATTCCACGTCCGTGTTCTTTGCAGAACACAGAACTTGTGAATGCGGAATCAGGCTATTTTTCCAACTAAAACCAGGAGGGGGTTGAAAACAAAAACTGTGCACATCTTTCCATTATAGTTTTTCTATATTTAGTATATAGTTATTGCTGAGATAAATCTTGACAATAATACTAGGTATAAACATAGCCTCAATGTGATTTACAGCTTCTAGTAGCTACTCAATTCTTTATGTGAAGATTTGCTTTATCTACATTAGTTATCCACTTATTATTTTCTTTCATCTTAATTTATTCTGTTTTTTGGTAGGCAGTTTGGAGACTTCAAAAGTAATTGCTAGTTTTACATTATAGTGTTATGATATCAAGGTACAATGTTTTCTAATGCTGGTGGTTTTATAGATGTGTAAAGGAAATGTTTATGACATTTTCCAACATGGATTTTACAAGAGAAATCACAGCAGGAAAATCACTGGTGTGTCACTGCCTTAAGACTAAATCCTTACAACACCTCTAAAGATTTTCTACCTGAACAAGTTGTCTTCACACAACAGATCATTTACAGTATATGTGAAAAGGAACAGCAAATGTTTCTTCATTAGCACTGCATTTTTATTCAAAGGATAGTCATTTACTTGAATATTTACTTATGCACTTTGTACAATGAACACTATGAGGTTTTATCCTCTGGTGACTTTAATCTCTTTCTGTTCTAAGATCAACAAAGAGTGGATGTAATTAGACATCCACAAAAACTTCAAGTACACAACAGCACACATAATATTAACTTGCCGAGATCCTGACAGCTTTTATATTTGGACATGATGACATGTACAAGTAAAGAATGGTAGACAGAATCCTTTGGGACACGGATTTAAAAGTGAAGGGCTTCTTTGCTAAAATTTAATGTAAGGGCACGTTCTCGAAGATCTGTTGGCAGCATTATAAGGCTCTCTAAGTGTTACTTATAAGAGTGCCCTCACACATAATTTTTTTGTGATATTTTTCTGGTCAATACAAAATGCTAGAAAAAAACTCCAATGCAGCGCATGGCTATTTTCATGGTGTTTTTGTGTTTGTATTGTGTTGGTGCTTACTATGACATTTTTTTGATCTGCGTTTTGAGTTCCTCCGGTCTTCTCACAGTATTTACTTCATCAGTTAATCAGCGACTTAGGGTATAAACCCACACACCGTATACACAGCGTATTTACTGCTGCGATACGCAGCGAATACGCAGAAAAAACGCAACAAATACGCAACAAAAACGCAGCAGATTAGATCTAAATAACTGAACTCAGCATTAAATCTTCACCATCAAACTGCTGCGTATTTGCTGCGTATTTGTTGCGTATTTGTTGCGTATTTGCTGCGTATACGGTGTGTGGGTTTGTACCCTTATGGTACTTTTACACGGACCGATTTATCGTTCGAATTTGCACTCTAACGATTGAATTCGAACTATAATCGTACGTGTAAACACAGCGAACGATCAAACGACAAGTGAGAAATCGTTCATTTTTATCTTTTTTAACATGTTCTCAAATTATTGTTGGTTGTTCGTAAAGAATTCGCAGATCGTTCAGTGTAAACAGTCTATCAACGATTTCACCTATGTGTGAGATAGGCTTAAACGATCGCAAACCGATCGCATAACGATTTTTCCGTACGATGTATCGTTCCGTCTAAATGCTGATCGTTATTAAAAAAAACATCGTTCATTCAAAAACGTTAATCTTGCGATCCGTGTAAAAGTACCATTAGACAGGACCCTGCTGCAGCTGCTAATTGGCTGAGCAGAGCCTAGTGCAGTCTCAGCTCAGCCAATCAGTGGCTGCAATGATGTTCCACCTCAGCCACTGATTGGCTGATCAAAGATATGAAGAGTCAGAGCCCAGCACACTTCAAGCTCAGTGTGCCAAGCTCTGGTGAAGAAAGAAGACAAGAAGAAAGAATACAAAGAGGAGTATGGTTCTTGCCCCCAGGGGGCTAAGTGGGGATACAATATATTTCCACAAACCCCTTGTATGCCAGATTTTTCAGTTTGGCCCTCAGGTGGTTAAGTGTGGATACAATGTATCTGTCATGATCGCGCCTGAAAAGGCATCAGTGCCACCCTCTGCTGCGAAGTTTCGACCTCTGCGCCAAAGACTGCCCTTTTTGGCCACGATCCATTCCGTGTTTTCTGCTTGTGTCTTCTGTGTTCCGGTCCATGTTTTCTTAGTTTTCCCTGCACTTTCCTTGTTGTGGTCTGTTCACTAATTGTGTCTGCTGTGGTGTGATTGACAGGTCTCTTCTCCTCTGGTTTTCTGTTATTCTCTGGTGTGTTTCTTCTACTCAGCCTATCAGCTTGGAGTCCGGGACTTCTGATCCCTTATACCTGTGCCTCTCCCTTCACTCAGGGCTCTTGATAGTTTTGCAGCTTGTCTGTTCTGCTAGATCCTGCCTTTGTGATATTGTCTGTATTCCTGGTTTCCTGATCCCTTGCTTGTTTATTAGCTTCTTTGTCTTTTGGTTCAGTGTTCTCCTTAGTCCTCAGTTTACCTTGTTTAGTGCTCAGTTTTTCTTGCTTTATCTTTGGCTTCACTGTTCTGGCTTTGGCTTCACCGTTACCTGGTTGCATCTCTGGCTTTTGTCCTCCGTTCGTTTGGTCCTCTGTTCCTTGCTGCTTTCTTGGTCCTGTCCTTCTGTGTGTCTTTGTGACTTTGCCTTGTCTGCTGTCATTGTACCTTGTTCGTCTGTACTGTGTCTTGTCTGTGTTCACGCTTATTTGAGTGCAGGGATCGTCGCCCAGTTGCGGACTGGTTGTTTAGGACCTGCACTGCAAGTAGGTAGGGAGAGTGTGGGGGGTCTTAGCTATAGGGCCCACTTGTCCTGTGTGTCTCTGTGTTCCTGTGGGCCCTAACAGTATCCTTACTTAACCCCCTGGGGGCAACATTGTTCAGTACGGCACTCAAAGGGTTAAGTGGGTATGTAATGCACTTACCTTTGGAACTTGGACCCTATAATAGTGTGGATCGAAGAATGGGGCATTATAATAGTGTGGGGAACAGAATGGGTATTGTAAGTGTTGGGTCACAAAAAGAGATATTATAATGGTGTGGGCAGAGAAGGAGTCTTTATATTTATTTTGTGGAATAAAAGGTGTATTATTGTTTTGGGGCACAGAAAAGTAAAAGTGAACAACATCAAAGATGTCACTTGTGAATCACTGGATATACTGTACCTAAACTAATTACTTACAAAGTATCTACCACTATATGGTCAATAAATGGGGAAATATTGGTCTCTGTATGTTTTTAGTGTTATAGTGAAGAATAATAGTGTTACATACATTTACTGTTCAAAAACTCTGCTCCTTGTTTACTCATTTTAACCTTAGGACTGGTAACAATTTGATAGCCTTGGAATAACATAGGAAATATATTTTTACATCACCATAATTAAAAAGGCAATAGGTTATAATTCATGACACTTGGACAGACAGATCAACTATACATACAGTGCCAACAGTGAATAAATAACATTTCTAAAATGTAAAAAAAACTAAAATCTGGTTACTCGATACAGCACAATAACAGTAACAAGAGCTACATTTCATTTTCCCTGTAAACATACCTTTTACACTAGCTACTATTCAGTAGCATTAATAACATCAAAATGATCCAGGTTCTTGTCAATGGACAGTGAGGCAGGTTTATTTGTATAAGACGTCAATGACACCCCATTTGCTCTAATTCAGAATGACAGTTTCAGGCCATGCTCTACATCTCAAGAAAGATTTAGCAGTAGTTATTGATCACAATGTTATTGCTAGTGATTTACTGCCTCGCTCATTCTGTAATGATACAATGAGGTCATCAGCAGGGAGAAAAGAACTCTTTATACACACAGTCAAAGTTATACGATCCAATGTTTCTAATTATAGTACACCACATGTGTTGTAGGCATTTATATCTTACTCATAGGAATACATGTGCTTGTTAAATTAATAAAATATTATAACCGAATACTGTATCTGCAAAACTTGATATGACACACTGTCACCATCTTTATTGTTGGGTACGTGTCTTGGGATATTTTAAATGGATGTGATCAGCCAAGAGTACTTAGTCGCTACCTAAGCATCAAGGTTGTTTGGTTCCTGTCCATTTGTGAAAGTGTTTATTTGTTACTATTTTGGGTTTGACCCAGGTTCCTGCTCATTAAATTGTTGCTTGTCTGACTTATATCATGTTGCATAAACACTGCCACATTGGACCTTGGATTTGCACTATAATTTCTATGTTTAGACGCTGGTGCTGCCATGCAGCTGTGTAAACCATCAAGTTTATTTTGGAGACTCAAGCTCTAGAGTTTGTGGGGCATTTTAAGGTGAAAACTGCAACATTTTCTTATGCAAAAAATGTGTAAGCTGGACTTCTGCAGCTAGAGGTCACTAGGTTGCTCAACAAGTGTGGTTCTGGTGTGAGCAACAACTGGCTCCTAAGAACCAGACAGTATCAGTGCAAGGCACTAGGGAACACGCCAAGTATGCATGGTCAGCAAGCCAGGTCATCAGCAGGAGTCAGTGCAGTATCAGGGATAAGACGGGTATTGTAGTCAGACAGGCAAAGGATCAGGGCAGGCGGCTTCAAAGGCAGGTCAGACAATCCAAGTCCAACAGGAGAGGTACCTGGTACAGAAGGAGGTCAGGCAATAAGCGTAAACTAAAGAACAGGTACAGGTTATAATTCACAGAGAGTCAGCAGAATAGCAGAAATACACCTTCAGTTTGAACGCTGCTGGAGCTGGTTTACATAGTAGCAGGTGGCTCTGGATTGGCAGATGGGAGTAGCAGATGGAGACAAGCTGCCTCTATTAATCCAGAACAGTTGGCAGCCTGCACACTCTAGTGGCCAGAAGTGTCACTGCAGCACAGCACAGCAGACAGGAAGGCGCTGCTGCTGGTAAGCATTACATCTCTCTCTCTCGTTGAGCAAAAAAGTAGAGATCCAGCCAAAGGCCTCAATGACATGTTTTGAATTCTTGCACTGCATGGGGTAGGTGTAATATACAGTTGAAACCAGAAGTTTACATACACTATACAAAAACACAAATGTGCAAGTTTTTCCCGCTATCTGACATGAAATCAGAGTAAACTTTTCCTGTTCAATTCCTGGTCAATTAGGATTACTAAAATTATTTATACAGACATGGAGAAAAAGGAGCTGCTGCACCTGACACCTATGGATGACACTAATGCCTGTCGGCTACATTTAAAAACCAACACCAGGATGTTGGTATATAATTTGATCAAACCATGCTGCCTCATGTACCACATGCAGGTCCCCTGGCCCACATGAGTCCCTACACTCATGTCCCAGAATGTGCAACCCAAGAACAAAAGCAAAAGACCTTGTGAAGGTGCTGACTAAAGCTGGTAAGAGTGTATATTATCCTCAGTGAAACAAGTAATGGTATCCACATGGGCTGAAAGGCCACTCTGTCAGGAAGAGCCATTACTCCGAATGAAACTAACCCCCCCTCCCAAAAAAAAACAAAAAAACGGATTAATGTTTGCAAATGCACACAAGAACAAAGATCCTAATGTTTGGAAACATGTCCTGTGGTCTGACGAATCTAAAGTTGAACTATTTAGCCATATTAACCATTGTTATGTTTGGAGCAAAAAGGAAGAAACTTGACGCCTAAAAACACTATCCCAACTGTGAAACATGGGGAGGGGGGGAGAGGGGGGGCATCATCATGTTGTAGTGTTGTTTTGCGCTGCAGGAGGGACTGGTGCGCTTCACAAAATAAATGGCACGATGATGAAAGAACATTATGTGGCAATACTGAAGTAACATCTCAAAACATCAGCCAGGAAATTAAAGATTGGGCGCAAATGACCTGAAGCATACTGCCAAACTGGTTACAATGCGGCTAAAGGATAAAAAGTTTAAAATTTGTAGTGGGCTTCACCAAGTTTTGATCTCAATCCTATTGAAACTTTATAAGCAAAGCTGAACAGGCAGGTGCAAGCAAGGCTGCCTACAAACATGGCTCAGTTACACCAGTTCTGTAAGGAGAAATGGGCCCAAATTCCTACCAACTATTGTGAGAAGCTTGTGGAAGGATATCCCAAACGTTTGACGAAAGTCAGTTTAACGGCAATTGTACCAAATACAAAAATGTGTGCAAACTTTTGACTTTGCAGAAAGTAATAAAAATGCCTTAAAATTCTCTCTCTCTCACTCTCTCTATTGAACTGGGAAAAAAACAAGAAGCAGCGGGTTACACTCTGAATGCTTTGGGCTATGTAGCCTGTCATGATCTATAGAAAATAAACAGCAATGTAAAAGCTACACAAACTGATAAAGGAAGCGGGGTACCGTGGTTGAATCTAAAAATTTAAGAATAGAAAAAAAGCTAAATTGATGGAGTTAGATTGAAACGTCAAATGTATCTCTTTATGAACCAAAGTTTATATCGAACAGGCTTCTACCTCCTCCAATAAAATAGGCAGCAAAGGCTGACATCAATATTGTCCATCATATAGACAGCAGAGCTGGAACTACATGGAAGCAATTGCTTCCTAAAATGCAGTTTTCAGTCTTTTTCATTGAAGTAGATCTATCTCTGCCACATAAAACCCCACTAGCCCGTTTAACAATCACATGAGATTTATTTAGCTGAACTTGGTTAAACATAGAACAGTAAGAGCTGCTGCAGTGGAGCCATCTTGTTGTATAAACTGCTAAATTACCTGCTCAACAGTTCTTTCTCCTTGTCTTCACAAACAACTAAAGGATCATAACATTTAACAAACATGGGAGTGTTCTATAGATATTTCTACTTTATGATTGGGGACATCAAATTCAGATTAAAAGATTTATAACAACCACGGTAGAGCGTTAGAAGCCCTAATTTAATTGTCTGAGTTGGCACATTCAGGCACAAATAAAATAATTCCTGCTCGTCTGAGCTCTAACTAAACACCAGCGTTCCTAACTATACAGGTGACTTGCTATTTGTCACCTGACACAAAACAACACAGGTTAGTACCAGCAGAGGTTTTAACGCTCTCCATTGCCAGGAGAGATATCCATTCACAGCCCCCTTCTGCACACTGTGTGCAACCTACAGTATATGAGACATCATCTATGTACAATCTGCAGATAAAATATGAGACTGGAACTCATATCAGTCTAAATAATTGAAAAGTTTAGGTCCTAGGGTTAAAGCAAAAATATTTTTCTTTCAAATTTGATTTGAAAGCAAAAATATTTTTCTTTCAAATCAACTAGTTTCAGAAAGCTATATAGATTTGTAATTTACTTCTATTTAAAAATCTAAGTCTTCCCATACTAATCAGCTGCTGTATGTCTTGCAGGAAATTTTCTTTTCAGTCTGACACAGTGCTCTCTGCTGACATCTCTGGCCGCGACAGGAACTGTCCACAGCAGGAAAGGTTTTCTACAGGAAGTTGCTGCTGCTCTGGACAATTCCTGTCTCGGCTAGAGATGTCAGCAGAGAGCACTGTGTCACACTGAAAAGAACAACATTTTCTGCAGGACATACAGCAGCTAATAAGTATGGGAAGACTTTGATTTTTTTATGAAACCAGGTGATTTAAAAGAAAAAGATTTTCGCCGGATAACCCCTTTAGGGTACGTTCACACTTACCGGATCCACAGCTGATTTTCTGCTGCGGATCCGCAGCAGATCTGCAGCAGATCCGCAGCAGATTTCATTTAATTAACTGAACACAGCATCAAATCTGCACCATCAAATCTGCTGCGGATCTGCTGCGGATCCTGTAGGTGTGAACGCACCCTTATTGTGACATTTTACCTCAGATGGATAACCTTAGTCCAATAACTGCCCCTGTATAAATTGTTGCCTTAAAGTATTGTCTAAACACTGAATGTAGTTTGATAATTCTTGATACTTGATAATTCAGGTAATCTCACAGATGGTATAGCTCAATGATCGATTATTTCCTGCTATCTATTAGGTTATTTTAGTATTTTCCCTGTGGTTTTTCATTCAGCTCTAATTAAAATGTGGATTTTTTTCCCGTATAATGTTTACAAATTAAACAAGTGAAATATTGCCGCCAATCTATAAAATCTTATTCCCAGAAAAGCCGTCATTTACATCTTTAATGATCACCAGGCGTATCCATTATGCAGGCCTTCAATGATTAATGATGTAAAGGGCTAAAATAGGCCACAGTTGTTTGTAAATACAAAATAAAAAAAGCTGAATGTTTCACAGCCAATACAATTTTCTACAAAACATGTATAGGAACATTAGCAATGTTTATACATTAAGGAATAGAGATTACAGTTAAAATGCGTTGCACAACTGCAATTTAGTCATCCCAGAACACAATGTTCCAAAATAAAAGCAGAGCATTGAGCTGCAGTAAAATCAAATACTTAAGGTCAGGTGTGCTGGAGATGACTCAGACTGAATTTTTATAAGGAATTTTCTACTTGTACAATTTATAGTCTCTAAGCTCTGTTTTAATGTATGATGATGTGCCCTGATAAATAATATGAGCCTGTGAAGATTGAAATGTTATACAGGCTTAGAATGACAATGACTTTTGCTCAAATTTCAGTAAAGAGTAGGAACAGAATAAAAGGTTTGGAGAATTATTTTTTTTATACTGTAACATAATATCATATTATTATATGATGTCATATTAATAGTCTATAAAAATCTGTGTCTTTACAGTTTTAATACAAAAAAATATTAGAGTGTCAGAAATTAGATTAAATCAGATTTATGACCAAGCATCAGGCTATGTGGCAGTCATGGTGGCAGTCCCTGGTGGCTTCACCCCACCAATCTTGAGTGATAACTTTTTCCCTGTTTTGGTTTAGAGAGAGATCTATAAAGGAGGTCCAGTTGGGCAGGGGAAAGCCACCGGGAACCTCCCTGATGACTCAGATGGAAAGTTTTTGACAGGTTCCCTTTGAACAATGCACCTTTAGCTTCATCTCATAGATATTTCCTTAGCCTGTGAGCAGCAATAACTGATTATGACACTAATATCTAGAAATGTATGGCTCTCTGTGATATCCTCTGTACTTTGTACATCTTGTGAATGCCGTTGTCAGGAACCGGATAGCAGGACAATACAAGACAGTGAGCCCTAAGCTCAGCCCCGCCCACTGTCCTCTACCTACTTGCCACAATCCGCCCTAAGATGGCGGCGAGCAACTGGGTGGCGGTCCCTACACTGGCTAGGTGGGACACAAAGACAAGACAGACAGACAAAACACAATAAAGAATGGTCGACAGTCCGGGTCACAACAATCGGGGAGCGCAGTACAAAAACACAGTCCAAAAAGCAAGGTCAATAAACAGGCAGTATGGTCAGGGGCAGGCAGCTATCAGGGATAGTCAGAATACAAGGCAAAGTAGTCAGAATAAACACAGAGCTAAACAGAGGCAGAAGCAGGCAGAGACAAGCTCAATATCCGGCAGTGAGAGGCAGGCTGGCAGACACTATATAGGAGACCAGAGGTCCAGTGCAGAAGCTGATTGGACCAGACCCCTAATCTCCTCAGAACACCTGGGGCAAGAGCAACCTGACTGGCAGGGAGAACAGTCAATCAGACTAGCTAACCAGCATCATAGTTAACTCCAGAGTGGCCAGGAGTATCTTATGCAAAGCGGGTGTGGCTGAAGAAACACAGAAGGAAATAGAGCAGTGTTCAGACAGGGTTCAGGACACTGCACAAACATACAAAAACAATGAATATCAGCGCCATCTCAGGCGCGCAGCACGAGCCAAGGGGCGCACGGAGTTCGGCACAGGCACATTCATGACAGCCGTTTTTTGCATGTTGTACACAATTGCCAGCCAAAGTTCCTCCGTACCTTTAGGGTACAAACCCACTTGGCGTATTTGCTGTGTGAATCAGTCTTAAAAATAAGCAGCCAAAACGTAGGTTGGCTTTATACAATTGTTCTGCGTTAAAATACGCAATTGCGTATTTTTGAAGCGTGAAGCTACATGCGTTTTTCGCACAGGTTGTTAACAACTGATGCTTTGCTAACAACAAGCTTCACGCTTCAAAAATACGCAATTGCGTATTTTAACGCAGAACAATTGTATAAAGCCAACCTGCGTTTTGCCTGCTTATTTTTAAGACTGATTCACGCAGCAAATACGTCAAGTGGGTTTGTACACTTAATACATATTCTCCTTCATACTGCTGCCCATTTTGTTCCATTATTGTAGGTAGATGAGTGGCGAATCATATATTTTAACAATGTCTTCAATATCATAGAAAAATATTTGGGGGGACTAAGCATCCCTGTGCCTGATCTAGTTTGGAAGAAAAGTTGCAAACTTTGTGGAACCCGCTTGGTTTGTACTAAAAAATATTGAGACTTTTTTGCAGATCTACATCTTGCTTGTTTGATGGGTGGGCCGGGGGCGCTGCTAGACACAGACATGGCGTTGCATCCTCCTGCACTCCATTTATTATCGTCTACACCTGCAAGCTACACCACCCAATAAACCTTGTGTGTTACACTGGGGTGGGAATTCAGTTATACAGATACTCCCATTGCTTGTATTGATTTGCTTATTTTGTAGCATATAAAGAATTAATGGAGGACATTTGGCGTCCCATTACTTCTGGTCACTATCAAATATCGGGATGAGGGAAGCCTGCATTTTTTTTTAACCAAAACTAAAATCACCCTTGAAAAATACAACTTAAATTGCCCTACTAAGAATATGACAATCTCCATACTCTATGCATTCATGAGAACCTTTAGAAAACATATTACATACATAGTAAAGATTGTACTGTATCTATGTTAAAGCTTCATGCAGGTTAGACAGGAATTATAGGTGCATAGATGACATTTTGATGTAAGCTACTAGAATCGACTTTCCTTTGCTAGAATATACTGCAAAATTCACACATTAATGATTACATGGGGATTTACACAGGTAAAATCCATGGAGGAATGTAGTAGCAAGCAAGTTGAAGAGATTTTACAAATCTTTTTATATACTTTTATAAATGTATCTGTGGTGCAAATTTAAATTTTTACGTTTATATTAAATTGCATTGGATTCTTGATGTAAGTTTAGCAAAACTATCTCTATTTCTTTACATCCAAAAAATATTGATTATATTGCAATTCACATTTTAAGTACTTTCATGTCCTCTGTAAGCTCACTGCAGAGTATTTATTATCCATGGTTATAGTGATATTAATAAATTCAGTTTATCCCTGTACCAGTTAGTAAAATAAGCTCATAAGCCATGCGCAGATATTGGTGAGAATTGTAGACATATAGTTTCATTAGGTGAATGATATTTTGCTTTCTTTCATTATGCTGACCCCTAGTGTGATTAGGAAAAGCACACAGTTATAAATACAACAACATTCGCTCTTTTAGTAAAATACATAAATATTACATTTTTATATGGCCTGTCAGAAATTCAAAAAGTAATCTGATTGTTTGTTCTAGGCAATTGACATTCTTTGTATGTACTATTTATACATGTTTCAAGAATAGAGATAAGCAAACTTTGAGTATGTTTGGGTTCGTATACACCTGAAGTCTCTGCATTTAAATACAGGTGGCTGAAGAAGTTGGATGCAACCCCAAGGCTGCCAGGAAAACATGGATACAGCTATAGGCCATGTTTACATGGCGTATTAGACGTTTGGTGACTCGGCCAGGTCACGGAACGGCTGGTCTCTGCAAAGATCATCCCGGACGGTACTTAAGTACCGGCCGGATGATCTTTCCGGCCGCAGAGTTCTGATGAAGAACCCCTCATAGCACACAATGAAGCGCGGCTGGAGCTGCTTGCTTCATTGTGTGAACTGACAGGTCTTTTTGCTGTCACAATTCACTGAATTGCGGCTGCAGAAAACTGACATGTCAGTTCTTTGCGGCCCAGCATGGGATCCCGGCCAGAGCGTGTACGATGTGTATACAATGCAGCCGGGATCCCATAGAGCAACATAAAGCTAATCCACTCAACAACAACGGCCGTACTTTTACGTAGTGTGAACATAGCCATAAGCTGTATACATGGTTTCCAGGTCGCTCTAGGGGCTGCAACCAACATCTTGAGCCACCAGTAATTAAATGATGAGAGTTCAGGTTTAGATGAACCCGAACATACTCAAAGTTTGCTTATCTCTATTTAAGAAGTCTCTCAATCCATTTAGAAAGCATGCCCAAGGAGTAAAATGATAGCTATCTTCCCCTCTCAAATGCAGGAGGAGAGTCCTGTAATATTTTATTGGTTGTAATATTCAAGGGAAATGGTGTTGTGTGTTGGTGTTGTTTAGGTACTTTGCATTGCTGTTATCTGAGGACTTTTTAGAACTTTAACTATTTAACCTGTTAGTGACCCCCAGTACGCCTTTTTACTGCGGTCACTAATGGACTTCATTCTGATACATATGCCTTTACCCGTGGCTGATTGCCTGGGTGGTCCCCTATCATTGCCCCATGCTTTGATAGTTTGCATTGATCTATCCTGTGAACAGACAAAGTCTGTTCACAGGAATGCTGGCAGCAATCTTGGATTTGTTGGCAGCCCGTGGAGGGGACAGTTAGTTACCTGGCCACCAGAGGGTTAATCCAGGGGGTGGGGGGACATGTATTCATCTCCCCTTACCGTGGATTTATGGTGAGGGGAGATGAAAGTGTTTAGTTGTGCTAGCAATGCCAGTTGCTGGTGGTCAATGTTATAGCGTTACTAACAGGGATTGCTGGTGTGGGAACTGGCTGCGATGAAGCCAACACACTGCCCTGACCCCCAGCTACCTCTTATAGCTTAAAGGAGGGGGCTGCGGGCCTTACTGGCACCTCTGCACTATTCTGAACCATTGCCGTAAAAAGCTGATGGCAGCAGAATAAAGCCCATTATTGACCGCTGTTAAAAGCTGGTCTTTGCGCCTAAATTTAGGTGAGTAATTGGATTTCACCAATATTTGGTCTAATTTCTATTTATAAACCAATATTTGACGGGCAAATATTTTTTAGATTCAACTTTTGTCCGCACGGAATCTCTGCCCCGATTCCATAGTGTGAACGGAGCCTAATATATTGAATTAAAATAAACATCAACCCACATTAAAATAGAAGCACACATTAAACTCCTTAGTCTATGTCCCTCAGTATGCTTTGGCTGTATTCACATCTACTCCAGAGGTTCCCTTACAAGCCTCAATTGCTGGGTCCATTACCAATAAAATGGACAAAATTGTGGGGCGTTTCTTTTCCAGTAAAACACTTGACACCATTATGGATTAAAGTCAGTGGGGTTTGTAGGTGCTGTGCCTCTCATGTAAGGATTTAGCATCTACGCTACTTTTATTGTTCTGCTCCTAAGATAGAGAAGATTATTTTCCTCCCTAAGTTACAGAATCTCTGACCAGCTGGCACAACAGTAGCTATACCATGTCAGTACTCATAGCTAATCCATATTTCTTGCAACTCAAACAGTTGAACCAGTTTTAGACAAGCATGATAAAACCACACTTTTTCATTCATATTATGGATGCCATATCCTTGCAATGCTCTCATTTTGTCATTAGAACATCACTTGTTGGCATAATAAAGACATAAAAATGAGTCTATTCAGAGCCATAGTTACAGCTTGTTCTGCCCCAGGCACTCTGAATATTGAGTACACTCTATTAGGCCCCGTTCCCACTGAGCAAAACTAGCGGAATTCCGCGGCGGACAATTCCATGTTCATTCTTCAGCGCGGATAGGGCAGGAGCGCGCACCTCCCAAAGACTCCCATTATGAGCGGGAGGCTAACGGCATTATTGTCTGCCGCGGAATTCCGCTAGTATTGCTCAGTGGGAACGGGGCCTTAGAGGGTACTTTTACAAGCGTCAGATTTTTTTTTGCATGCAGATTTGTCACAAATACTCTGCAAAAATTAAATTAGTTATATGTGGATTTTGTTGCATGTACACTGTGAATCTTACCCCCATATACAGAAAGTAGTGAAATAAATCACAAATCTACAAAGTAATGAGCAGCTGTGGTGACAAATCTGCAGTTAAATTTCACATTAGTACTAATCCATATGGATTCAACAGGAGAATTTTTTTTTACAGTCCACAGCATGAAAGTAACATTTACATTAAAAATACATGTACATTTTTTTACTCATTGAAGCACTGCGCTCCTGAAAACTGCTGCCCTATGCCCAAGACCACAAGTGCCTAATGGCAAATTCAGCTCTACAGGATCATTGAACTCTAGCCATTTGTCTCCACACAGTTTTCTTATTTCAACTAGGACCTACATTTTAGGCCTCCATATGTGAAATCATGTATAACATTTGCTTGAATATTCATACCTGCAGTTCCAAACAAATTCAACTTTAAAATAAGATCATTATCAATCTGACTGTCAGATTTCACACATGCCTATTTTCCAGCAGTATATTCCACTGCTCCCTATAATCAAGGAACAGACTGAATGTGCCTAGCCCCGAGTCACCACCGTGTCATATTACCTGAACCCACTGTTATATTCTCTACTATGCATCTTACTAATGTAATTTACATACAAAAATAAT
This sequence comes from Dendropsophus ebraccatus, assembly GCF_027789765.1. NCBI lineage: Eukaryota > Metazoa > Chordata > Amphibia > Anura > Hylidae > Dendropsophus > Dendropsophus ebraccatus. Next base: position 72,512,857 of record NC_091459.1, on the reverse strand, counting down.
TTGTAAAGTGTTCTATATCCATGGTAAACTTTAGAGAAAAGTATAAAAATTCAACTGTGTAAAATATCAGGTTAGAATAATTACCTGCAAACTACAGAGATTCTTCAGAAATGGCACAGATCCCTTTAGAAGTTATCTAAAAAGTATTTAGTCAGTCACCAATAGTGCAAGTTCTCCCACTTGTAATGTGATTGGTGTCTGTAATTGACACCATATGTAGACCTCAACTATGAGAGACAAAATGAGAAAACAAATCCCGAAAATCACAGTCTGATTTTGTAAGAAGTTATTTGCAAATTATGGTGGAAAATATGTATTTGTTCACCTACAAACAATCAAGATTTCTGGCTCTCACAGACCTGTAACTTCTTCTTTAAGAGTCTCCTCTTTCCTCCACTCATTACCTGTAGTAATGGCACCTGTTTAAACTTGTTATCAGTATAAAAAGACACCTGTGCACACCCTCAAACAGTCAGACTCCAAACTTCACTATGGTGAAGACCAAAGAGCTGTCAAAGGACACCAGAAACAAAATTGTAGCCCTGCACCAGGCTGGGAAGACTGAATATGCAATAGGCAACCAGCTTGGAGTGAATAAATCAACTGTGGGAGCAATAATTAGAAAATGGAAGACATAAAAGACCACTGATAATCTCCCTCGATCTGGGGCTCCACGCAAAATCTCACCCCATGGGGTCAAAATGATCACAAGAACGGTGAGCAAAAATCCCAGAACCACACGGGGGGATCTAGTGAATGAACTGCAGAGAGCTGGGACCAATGTAACAAAGCCTACCATCAGTAACACACTACGCCGCCAGGGACTCCTGATCCTGCAGTGCCAGACGTGTCCCACTGCTTAAGCCAGTACATGTGCGGGCCCGTCTGAAGTTTGCTAGGGAGCATTTGGATGATCCAGAAGAGTATTGGGAGAATGTCCTATGGTCTGATGAAACCAAAGTGGAACTGTTTGGAGGAAAAAGAATACTGAGTTGCATCCATCAAACACCATACCTACTGTAAAGCATGGGGGTGGAAACATCATGCTTTGGGGCTGTTTCTCTGCAAAGGGGCCAGGACGACTGATCAGGGTACATGAAAGAATGAATGAGGCCATGTATCGTGAGATTTTGAGTGCAAACCTTCTTCCATCAGCAAGGGCATTAAAAATGAAACGTGGCTGGGTCTTTCAACATGACAATGATCCAAAGCACACCGCCAAGGCAACGAAGGAGTGGCTTCGTAAGAAGCATTTCAAGGTCCTGGAGTGGCCTAGCTAGTCTCCAGATCTCAACCCTATAGAAAACCTTTGAAGGGAGTTGAAAGTCCGTGTTGCCAAGCGACAGCCTCAAAACATCACTGCTCTAGAGGAGATCTGCATGGAGGAATGGGCCAACATACCAACAACAGTGTGTGCCAACCTTGTGTGAACTTACAGAAAACGTTTGACCTACCATTGCTCACAAAGGATATATAACAAAGTATTGAGATGAAATTTTGTTATTGACCAAATACTTTGTATTTATGTTATTTATGTTATTTTCTGGATTTTTCTCATTTTGTCTCCCATAGTTGAGGTAAATGATGATGTAAATGTAAAGATGATGTAAATTACAGACGCCTCTCATCTTTTTAAGTGGGAGAACTTGCACTATTGGTGACTGACTAAATACTTTTTTTCCCCACTGTATACCAATTAAGTCTAAGTATCAATCATTTTTCTTTGTCCTGGCTCGCCTGCCATTCTCCTTCATTGTATTTTTCTAAGCACAGTGCACTTCCTTCCAGATGCAATTTTGTTATAATTAGGTGAGGATCCCAAACTTCTTGAAATCATAATGTCATGTTTTAGGCTACAAACCCACTTGGCGGGTCTGCAGCGAGCCCCCTCGCTGCGTATTTGCAGCGAGGCTCGCTGCAGATCCCGGCCCTATACTTTTAATGGCAGACAAACACGCAGCAGGGATGTACATCCCTGCTGCGTGTTTGTCTGCAGCCCACCCCATTAACCCCCCGAGCTGATGCTTCACCTGATCCCGGCTCCGGCGGTTCCCGATGTCTTCAGCAAGCCGGAGCGGGGACCAGGTGAAGTATATGCTCCAGCTGGCCGCCCGCAGCCCCTTTAACACCTCCCACAGCCCCGGCCGCCCGATCGCCCCCCCGCAGCACCGATCGCTTGCACGCCCCCCCTCCAATTGCCCCCCGCAGTCCCGGCCGCCAGATCGCCCCCCCCGATGGGGGCTGCAGGGGGGCGATCGGTGCTGCCGGGGGGGGCGATCGAGCGGCCGGGGCTGCAGGGGGGTGATTGGGGGGGCGTGCGAGCGATCGGTGCTGCGGGGGGTGGGGCGATCGGGCGGCCGGGGCTGCGGGAGGTGTTAAAGGGGCTGCAGGCGGCTGGCTGGAGCATATACTTCACCTGGTCCCCGCTCCGGCTTGCTGAAGACATCGGGAACCGCCGGAGCCGGGATCAGGTGAAGTATCAGCTCCGGCGGGGTTAATGGGGTGGTCTGCAGACAAACTCGCAGCAGGGATGTACATCCCTGCTGCGTGTTTGTCTGCCATTAAAAGTATAGGGCCGGGATCTGCAGCGAGTCTCGCTGCAAATACGCAGCAAGGGGACTCGTTGCAGACCCGCCAAGTGGGTTTGTAGCCTTAGAAGATAACATCAATCTGGGTATATACATACACACATATGTGGATTCCAACAATATAACTAATGCAAGTTGTTTTGTGCATAATAAAAAAAGACTTTTATTTATTCTATTAATCTGTTACTTCTAGAGATGAGGGAAACTACATTTCGGGTTTGCAAAACCCTGAATACTCAGCATTTAAGATGGATACAGGCCTACAGCTGCCTAGAAAATATAGGTGCTAAGGCTATTTCTTTGATATTCACTATGTGAACAATGTTTTGTTTATTGGTATAGACAGCATTTAGTGTGCTGCCCTAGATCTACTGCTCACTTCTGTGGTTTGTCTGAGTGTTTCTGCACATTTGTCATGGCAAGCATTTATGGTGTCTACATGTTTGTTTCATAGTAGTTGGTCAATCATCCTACAGCTGCAGTCATCCTGGGGAGTAGTACTCACTTTTTTCTTTATCATATACGTTTACAGGTTGGTCAGCCTACCTTTCCCTACCACTAACACCTGGGGGCATCTAAATATCAGGAGAATTTATTTGGATCTATGGAAGGTTAAAGGGAACCCTTCCCCATCAAAATGCTACCTAAGCTACTGCGTTTCCTCGAAAATATGAGACTCCCTCCTAAAATAAGACACCCCAGCTACTCTACCCTCTAGTCTAAAGTAAGGTACCCCCCCCCAAAAAAAAAAAAAAAAAAAAAAAGCAAGACACCCCCTATTTTGAACTAGGGCACCCCTCAAAAGTAAAGCACCCCCCCCCCGAAAGTAAGGCTACTCCCGGCACCCTCTGGACTCACCTAATGCCCTCGTGGACCTCCGAGGCAGGCACCACAGGCAGCCTGGTCCATGGCTCCCATGTCTTCCACGCGTCCTGACGTAAGCCGCTGCCATACATAGTCACGCCGGAGGATCCGGCGCTGACCCACGTCATGGTGCTGACCCAACGCGGGACTCACTTCTGACCCACAGCACGCTGCCGACCCACAGCAGGACCCGGTTGTCTTATTTCTCTCCCCCCGTCGGCGGGGTGGGGGTGGGAATAAGACATCCCTCAGAAATAAGCATAATGCCTTTTTTTGCGTGTGGGGGGGGGGGAATATAAGGCACTGTCCTATTTTCAGGGAAACCTGGTATCATGTTTCAGAGCAGTACATATATATACAGTACAGACTAAAAGTTTGGACACACCTTCTCATTCAAAGACTTTTCTGTATTTTCATGACTATGAAAATTGTAGATTCACACTAAAGGCATTAAAGCTATGAATTAACAGATGTGGAATTAGATACTTAAGAAAAAAGTGTGAAACTGAAAATATGTCTTATATTCTAGGTTCTTCAAAGTAGCCATCCTTTGCTTTGATTACTGCTTTGCACTCTTGGCATTCTTTTGATGAGCTTCAAGAGGTTGTCACTTGAAATGGTCTTAAAGGAGTTCCCAGAGATGCTTAGCACTTGTTGGCCCTTTTGCCTTAACTCTGCAGTCCAGCTCCCCCAAACCATCTAGTAGCGCCCCATCACTCTCCTTCTTGGTCAAATAGCCCTTACACAGCCTGGAGGTGTGTTTGGGGTCATCTTACTGTTGAAAAATAAATGATAGTCCAACTAACCGCAAGGCATACCGCATGGAATAGCATGCCACTGCAAGATGCTGTGGTAGCCATGCTGGTTCAGTATGCCTTCAATTTTAAATACATCCCCAACAGTGTCAACAGCATAGCACCCCCACACCATCACACCTCCTCCTCCATGCTTCAGGGTGGGAACCAGGCATGTAGAGTCCATCCGTTCAAAGATCTCAAATTTGGACTCATCAGACCAAAGCACAGATTTCCAATGGTCTAATGTCCATTCCTTGTGTTCTTTAGCACAAACAAGTCTCTTCTGCGTGTTGCCTGTCCTTAGCAGTGGTTTCCTAGCAGCTATTTTACCATGAAGGCCTGCTGCACAAAGTCTCCTCTTACCAGTTGTTGTAGAGATGAGTCTGCTGCTAGAACTCTGTGTGCCTTTGGCCTGGTCTCTAATCTAAGGGGCCTATTCCACGGAGCAATAATCCGGCGAATCGGCCCGATTCGGCCGATTATCGTTCGGTTGAATAGAGAAAACGATCAGCCGATGATCGTGTCATCGGCTGATCGTTTATTTAGGCCTAAACCTAAAATCATTGGTCACCCACCACGCATCGCTTCGTGGAATAGCGGTGCGCAGCGGGCGACCGACAATTTGAGAAGCAGCATACATTACCTAGCAGGGCTTCTTCTCCACTTCGTCTTTCTCCCCGGGACCCGCGGCGCAGCATCAGCTTCGGTGCGGCCTGACTGAGCTGTCAGACCGCTCAGCGACTGCCGCGGCCAGTGATTGGCTGAGCAGTCTGACAGCTCAGTCAGGCCACTCCGGAGTTGATGCTGCGCCGCGGGACCCGGGGAGGAAGATGGAGCGGAGGAGAAGCCCTGCTAGGTAATGTATGCTGCAAGGGCTGCAAGGACATCGGTAACGATGTCCCTGCAGCTCTTGCTAATGATTGGCACTCGTTTACATCGTTGATCGGGCCCTGCTCGGCCCGTGGAATAGAACCCTAAGCTGCTAGTAACCTACTATTTCTGAGGCTGGTGATTCTTGGTCTTCCTTTCCTGGGGCGGTCCTCATGTCTTTGTAGCGCTTGAGGGTTTTTGCAACTGCACTTGGGGACACTTTCAAAGTTTTCCCAATTTTTCAGAATAACTGACCTTAATTTCTTAAAGTAACGATGGCCACTCGTTTTTCTTTACTTAGCTGCTTTTTTCTTGCCATAACACAAATTCTAACAGTCTATTCAGTAGAACTATCCACCTGACTTCTGCACAACACAACTGATTGTCCCAACCCCATTTATAAGGCAAGAAATCCCACTTATTACACCTGACAGGGCATACCTGTGAAGTGAAAACCATTTCTAGTGACTACTGCTTGAAGCTCATCAAGAAAAATGTGCCAAGCAGTAATAAAAAAAAAGATGGCTACTTTGAAGAACCTAGAATATAAGACATATTTTTTTAAGTTGTTTCACACTTTTTTGTTAAGTATCTAATTCCACATGTGTTAATTCATAGTTTTAATGCCTTCAGTGTGAATCTACAATTTTCATAGTCATGAAAATACAGAAAACTCTTCGAATGAGAAGGTGTATCCAAACTTTTGGTCTGTACTATATCTATCTATCTATCTATCTATCTATCTATATATACTGTATATATATATATATATATATATATATATATATATATATATATATATATATATATATATATATATATTAGAGATGAGCGAACCGGGTTCGGGTTCGAGTCCATCCGAACCCGAACGTTCGGTATTTGATTAGCGGGGGCTGCAGAACTTGGATAAAGCTCTAAGGTTGTCTGGAAAACATGGATACAGACAATGACTACATCCATGTTTTCCACATAGCCTTAGGGCTTTATCCAAGTTCGGCAGCCACTGCTAATCAAATTTGTGGTAAAAGATTCAATTTAACTTATAATTGATTAAATTTTTCTGATGTTTTCATCCTAAACAGTCTAGTCCATTGAATGACACTGTGCACTGGATTCCTTATCACAGAATAAGCAGGGATTTCCGTCAACATGTTACAAGTGATACTGGATCTTTTCCCAAGAAGATATATATCAATCTGCTCAGTTCTTCCTGCTCTATGACATGATGGCTATGGATTAGAATGCATTGTCTTGGTGATAGATTCTCTTTAAGTCTGGTTCTGCAACCTAGTGACCATTAGTATTTGTTACAAGAAGTACAATGCTGTATTCTTTGTCTCTCCTTGCAGTAACATATTAGTAGAGCACTGTGCAGGAAGAGGTTAAACTTGTTGATACATTTCTTTATAGATTCTTCATGCCACATAGCTCCAAGCAAGCTATGAATTGAATGACAGTAAAACAGTACATTGCCCATAATGTATGTTCAGAGATACTCATCAAAACTCGATTATTGCCTGAATTTCTAACTTAGAAACATAGAAGATTGTTGGCAAAAAGACTGCCTATTTATTATAACATTAGGCAGTGGCCTAGATACCATAAAGGCAGACAACGCTACTGCTACAGGCCCTGGGCATTAGGGGGGGATCTTGGCCCTTTAGCCGTGAGTGTTGATGAATGCTTACAGCTAAATGCTGCGACTTTCTGACTAAAAGAGCAAGAAACCAATGGCCTCCTGCCCTGAGAGTCTTTCTTGTGGCTGGAGGCAGCATTACACTGCCAGCCACAAAAGCACCCCCCCCCCCCCCATACACATAATCACCTGTCCCGGTCCAGTCTAGGGGCACTGTATGTGGGGTGGGCTCGATGAATCCTAGCAACACACCTGACCTTAGGATAGATATATGTTTATGGCCTGGGTAAGTCCAATATTTTGCAGGGATTTTTGGCTTCCAGTGTACCCAGTAGGTCTAAGAAAAAAAAACTTCCTTAGACTTTTCTAGAACAAAATGAACTACAGTCAGACCCAAAGGATAAAAGCGCTATAAGCATGGTAATAGAGCGATTTTAAGGAACATATTTATATTCATGGAAAACACAAAATTGTTTGGGTGACCCCAAACTTTTGAACGGTAGTGTACATATTGTTGTAATCGTTGTGACTTGAGGAACATATAAATCAAGACAGTTTTACCACAGGGTGAACGACGTAAAAACAAAAAATAAATAAATAAAAAAAATGTGTTGTTTTTTTTTCAATTTCACCACACATTAAAAAAATTTCTGGTTTTACAGTGTACTTTATGCCTGTCCTTGCAAAGTACAATAAGTGGCGCAAAAAATAAGGGCTCATGTGGGTTTCTAGGTGAAGAAATGCAAGTGCTATGGCCTTTAAAGCACAAGGAGGAAAAAAAAACGAAAATGTTAAAATTTAAATTGGCCCGCTCCTCTAAGGGTTAAGACCCCTCACAAAGTATCTTAAACCAAGTCTACTTTACAGTGTAATTACATCCCACAGCAAAATATGCAGGGGGACACTGCATTCACACAACCAATTTTTAAAGTGGATTCCAACATGGATTTTGCATCAGAACCAGAGTGACATCCACATCCTATTATTTTAATAGGAATCTCTATCATAATTAAGACTTAAGGCATCTTTTCTGCCATGGATTTGATCACTTTTATTTTGCAGAAATAAAAATAACTGTCACGTCACTTTTTGACTTATTCCTTTTAGGTAGATGGATGCAGATGGTCCCTATTGTATAAAGCTAATCTCCATTTAAATTAATGAAATAGCAAGAGTCCTAGGATTTCTGCCACAGGATAAGCAACAGATATTTCTGATATATCTGTTGTATGAACATGTTCTCAATTTCTGAAAAGAAGCAACAATAATGATAACTAAAATACAATAGTTTTGTGGAAATCAGTTTTAAAGTGACACTGTCACCCCCAATAATCATTTTTCAATCTTTACAGGTGTGTGTAACCCGCCTATATCTCTCTGCATACCTGTAATTATTTTTCTGTTTCATGAGGTGGCTTTGCCTGAAATTGTAATTTGGCCGAGTATCTTCTAGCGCCACTGGACGGGGCTTGGTCCCTGAGGCGCCACATAGCCCCGCCCCCTTGGGCACGTCATATGTCCCGGCCGCCGCTCCATTTGAGGCCTCCTTGACGTGCGAGTCCACATCTCCCGCCGTCTTCCGCGTGCGGGAGCATCATGCGCAGGCGCAGAAGGTGACCGCCGGGTCACCCACAGCCGGGCTGTGCATGCGGTCGCACAGCCCACCGATTACACCGGCCGCACCGTCCCTTGTTGTTTGGGACTCTCCGGAGGCCTCGCTGCGGCTGTGAAACCCTCCTCACAGCCAGCAGCGAGGTGCAGATATAGTGCGCAGGCGCACTGCTGCATCCACCACGCACTGCGCATGTGCCGAAAAGGACTATGTCTGCGCCTCGCTGCTGGCTGTGAGGAGGGTTTCACAGCCGCGAGTCCTCCGGAGAGTCCCAAACAACAAGGGACGGTGCGGCCAGTGTAATCGGTGGGCTGTGCGACCGCACGCACAGCCCGGCTGTGGGTGACCCGGCGGTCACCTTCTGCGCCTGAGCGCCACATGACGCTCCCACACGCGGAAGACGGCGGGAGATGTGGACGCACACGTCAAGGAGGCCTCAAAACGGAGCGGGGTCAACGGCGCTGTAATGGGCGGGGCTATGTGGCGCTTCAGGGACCAAGCCCCGCCCAGTGGCGCTAGAAGATACTCGGCCAAATTACAATTTCAGCAAAGCCACCTCATGAAACAGAAAAATAATTACAGGTATGCAGAGAGATATAGGCGGGTTACACACACCTGTAAAGATTGAAAAATGATTATTGGGGGTGACAGTGTCACTTTAATGTCTTAAAAACTAAAGAATATTGAGAATATTGAGATTAAACTTTCTTATGTATAATTATAAAAAAAATAAAATAAAGAAAATGGGTATAAAACAAGTATGGTTATTTTATATGAAAGGAAATAGAGACATCTAGTGTTGTAAAGGGTAAACAGTTAGTATGCTTGACAAATCCAACTATCAACTTAAAAATAAACAGAAGACTTTCACTTTACAACTCAAAAGTCACTTTACTACTCTGCCTTTATTGAACTATGTGGGCGATAAGTTTGTAGATGTTTAAAATCTAATTGTTATGATATGCTGCATTGCGTTGTGCTAAGTTGCTCAATGTGTGAGTTTGGTATCATGAAAGACTAGTAGAAAGTGAAGGATTCTTATAGCATAGTGAAACTAGCATAACTATTTTCTTAAAATCCTTTAAAGGGGAAAAATCAGCAGGCCAGACAAATCTAACCTGATAGCTACCTATTATCCACGGGGCTCTGAAGATGATAGTATGTCTCTTACCTTCACCCTCAGCGCCACTCTTGTGCAGTTGTTAATGTAATTGTGTCTCCGGTCATTTGAAGGACTGCCTCGCCCCATAGTTCCGATCTACCCCTGGCCGACTTGCCCAAGCCCCAGTGCTCCCAATGGCCTTACTAGAGACACAATTATATTAACAACTGCACAAGAACGACACAGAGGATAAAGATAAGAGACATATCTTCATCTTCAGTGCCCTGTGCACAATAGAGGGAGATCGGCAGGTTAGATTAGTCTAAACTGCTGATAGTTCTTCTTTAATAATATTAATCTTTGATAACTCATAATGAAGCCACATGGCTTTTCCTAAAATATTTGTATAAATGGTAATCTCAAGAAGTATATGTTATAAATAAAGCATAGTAGCATAGTACACATCGAGTTAATCCCTTAAAGGGAATGTGTCGCAAAGTAAAAAAAAAAATTGAAAGTGTTAAAACTGAATTTGTTATTTTTTTTGTTAATTTATATGTTTTTCTTTTTTTTTTTTCATGTAAGGTAATATGAAAAATTAACAATCTAATTTTCCATATTTCCCAGTGATGGCCATCAGGGGGAGCTCCACCAGGAAACTGCTGGTAAAAGCAGCCTGAAAGCCGGCTGCTGAAAAAAAGAGGCAGTCTCTGCTCAACTTCTGTGACATCAGCACCTCCCTCCTCTTTTCACAGGCAAACAAAGAGGGGAAAGGTGATATTATGTGTACTGTTGGGCAGCGCCATTTTGTTGTTGCCTGCACAGCAGGAAAGATACAAGTATGTCCCTAGCCTTTCATAATACACCTCAATCTGCTGCAGAACCACATACAGGTCGCCTGCCCACACTCTCCTCCCGCACTTCTCACCGCCCATCCCCCACATGCACATAGTATTGTTGTTACACTCATACAGACAGCTCATGCCTGTACACTTGGGATCAGCAAATGTACAGCAGTAGCGAAACCCTTCGCTATGCTCGGCCGTCAGCCGGCTGCATTAGAGCTCCGCTCCAAGTGTCTGGAAAATCTGGTTACAGCTCTGGAGAACTTCTCCCAGGACTGCATCCAGCTTTTCCAAACACCTGGAGCGGAGCTCAAATGCAGCTGGCTGACGGCCGAGCATAGCGAAGGGTTTCGCTACTGCTGTACATTTGGTCATCCTTAATGTACACTCATACAGGCAGCTCATACATGCGCTCTCACACAGGCAGCTCGTACATGCACTCTCACACAGGCAGCTCGTACATGCACTCTCACACAGGCAGCTCGTACATGCACTCTCAGGGTATAAACCCACACACCGTATACACAGCGTATTTACTGCTGCGATACGCAGCGAATACGCAGCAAAAACGCAACAAATACGCAACAAAAACGCAGCAGATTAGATCTAAATAACTGAACTCAGCATTAAATCTTCACCATCAAACTGCTGCGTATTTGCTGCGTATTTGTTGCGTATTTGTTGCGTATTTGCTGCGTATACGGTGTGTGGGTTTGTACCCTCACACAGGCAGCTCGTACATGCACTCTCATACATTAGTAGTAGTAGGGGGCTGGGTGTAGTGGTAGCAGTAGGGGACTGGGTGTAGTGGTAGCAGCAGGGGGCTGGGTGTAGTGGTAGTAGTAGGAGGCTGGGTGTAGTAGTGGTAGCAGTAGGAGGCTGGGTGTAGTAGTGGTAGCAGTAGGAGGCTGGGTGTAGTAGTGGTAGCAGTAGGAGGCTGGGTGTAGTGGTAGCAGTAGGGGGTGGGAGGCTGGGTGTAGTAGTGGTAGCAGTAGGAGGCTGGGTGTAGTAGTGGTAGCAGTAGGAGGCTGGGTGTAGTAGTGGTAGCAGTAGGAGGCTGGGTGTAGTGGTAGCAGTAGGGGGTGGGAGGCTGGGTGTAGTAGTGGTAGCAGTAGGAGGCTGGGTGTAGTAGTGGTAGCAGTAGGAGGCTGGGTGTAGTGGTAGCAGTAGGGGGTGGGAGGCTGGGTGTAGTAGTGGTAGCAGTAGGAGGCTGGGTGTAGTAGTGGTAGCAGTAGGAGGCTGGGTGTAGTAGTGGTAGCAGTAGGAGGCTGGGTGTAGTAGTGGTAGCAGTAGGAGGCTGGGTGTAGTAGTGGTAGCAGTAGGAGGCTGGGTGTAGTAGTGGTAGCAGTAGGAGGCTGGGTGTAGTAGTGGTAGCAGTAGGAGGCTGGGTGTAGTGGTAGCAGTAGGGGGTGGGAGGATGGGTGTAGTAGTAGTAGTGGTAGCAGTAGGAGGCTGGGAGTAGTAGTGGTAACAGTAGGAGGCTGGATGAAGTAGTGTAGTGTAGTGGTAGCAGTAGGGGGTAGGGGGGATGGGTGTAGTAGTAGTAGTAGTAGGACTGGGAGCAGTAACATCGTAAGGCACAGTGTGGGGGAGGGGCGGGGAGCCCTGTCAGCTCCTTACATCCTCTCCTGTGGAGCTCAGTGTCTCTCCTGCCTCTCATTCTCCTCCTGACGATCTTCCTGCCGGGAGGTAAGGACCTTCACTGACAGATCTTCTCCCAGCTAGGGCTGCACGGGGGAGGGGGCGGTCACTATTCATGTGTGAAGGGTCTTATCTGCGGCGCGCGGGAAGGAGGAGGAGGGAGGGGGAGCTGGTGTTTGGCTTGTGATGTTGAAGCCCGCACACTTTACTTTCATAAAGGTGCGGGCTTCACAAACATGGCATGCAGCCCTCCCACAGTTTCAGGATACTATGTGCTGAGCATGCCTGTGCGCATGCGCAGCACACAGTGACGGAGCTTCCAGTGCAAGTGAACCAGACGGACTCCGTCGGTTCACTTCAATGATCTGGAGGTGCCGTATAGTGTCTGTGTGTGTGTCGTGAAATGACGTCACACACAGACACTATAAACATGGCAGCCCCCTGTGCAAAACTAAATGTTATGAATACTACTCAAGCACTATGTTAAAAAAAATAAAAAAAATCCAACACACTTATTTGTTCTTAGTACTATTCATTTAAAAAATTTCAAAAACATGACACTGTCCCTTTAAGGACAGAGCCAATTTGCATTTTTGCACTTCGTTTTTTTCCTGCTTGTGCTTAAAGGTCATAGTACTTGCATTTTTTCACCTAGAAACCCACATGAGCCCTTATTTTTTGCTCCCCTAATTGTACTTTGCAATGAAAGGCTGAATTTTTTCATAAAGTACACTGCAAAACAAAAAAAAAAATTCAATATATGGTAGGGCTGGGCGATTAATCGAATTAATTCGATTAATTCGCCCAGAAGGTTAGAATCGATTTGATTTTTTGTGAAAATCGTAAATTCGATTTTCACAAAAAATCATTGCGGGCAGAGAAGGGCAGAGAAGCGCGGAGAGTCAGTCGGGCGGGCGGGCGGACGGGAGGTGCAGGTGCCGGGCGGGAGATGGAGGGCGGGCAGCACTGCGTGGAGGTGCCGGCCGGCGGGAAGTGAGGGGGCGGCGCTGTGTGGAGGTGCCGGGCGGGCGGGAAGTGCGGCGAGGTGCAGGTCGGTCGGCAGTCCCCCAGAGCCGCGACCGACCTTCCCCAGCTGTACACATAGCGTTCTGTTCCCCTACCGGCCACACATGCAGGTCCCGGTCTCTGCAGGAGGCTGCAGGGACTGTAGTGGTGATAGCGTCGCTGCCATTACTGGAGCTGTACAGCAGGATCTTCACCCCTGATCCCGCTGTACAGCTCCAGTAATGGCAGCGACGCTATCACCACTACAGTCCCTGCAGCCTCCTGCAGAGACCGGGACCTGCATGTGTGGCCGGGGTGAGGGGAGGAGGGCTATGTGTACTCCTTTTTCCAATCATTCCCAGCTGCCCCAGCCCCCCTCCATCACCCCCAGTCGCCCTCCATCACCCCCAGTCCCCCTTCAGTCACCCCCAGTCCCCCTCCATCACCCCCAGTCGCCCTCCATCACCCCCAGTCGCCCTCCATCACCCCTAGTCACCCCTAGTCCCCCTCCATCACCCCCAGTCGCCCTCCATCACCCCCAGTCGCCCTCCATCACCCCCAGTCGCCCTCCATCACCCCTAGTCCCCCTTCAGTCACCCCCAGTCCCCCTCCATCACCCCCAGTCGCCCTCCATCACCCCCAGTCGCCCTCCATCACCCCCAGTCGCCCTCCATCACCCCCAGTCCCCCTTCAGTCGCCCTCCATCACCCCCAGTCCCCCTTCAGTCACCCCCAGTCGCCCTCCATCACCCCCAGTCGCCCTCCATCACCCCCAGTCCCCCTCCATCACCCCCAGTCGCCCTCCATCACCCCCAGTCGCCCTCCATCACCCCCAGTCCCCCTTCAGTCACCCCCAGTCGCCCTCCATCACCCCCAGTCCCCCTTCAGTCACCCCCAGTCCCCCTCCATCACCCCCAGTCCCCCTCCATCACCCCCAGTCCCCCTCCATCACCCCCAGTCGCCCTCCATCACCCCCAGTCCCCCTTCAGTCACCCCCAGTCCCCCTTCAGTCACCCCCAGTCCCCCTCCATCACCCCCAGTCGCCCTCCATCACCCCCAGTTGCCCTCCATCACCCCCAGTCCCCCTTCAGTCACCCCCAGTCGCCCTCCATCACCCCCACTCCTCCTTCAGTCACCCCCAGTCGCCCTCCATCACCCCCACTCCTCCTTCAGTCACCCCCAGTCGCCCTCCATCACCCCCACTCCTCCTTCAGTCGCCCTCCATCACCCCCACTCCTCCTTCAGTCATCCCCAGTCGCCCTCCATCACCCCCACTCCTCCTTCAGTCACCCCCAGTCGCCCTCCATCACCCCCACTCCTCCTTCAGTCACCCCCAGTCGCCCTCCATCACCCCCACTCCTCCTTCAGTCACCCCCAGTCGCCCTCCATCACCCCCACTCCTCCTTCAGTCACCCCCAGTCGCCCTCCATCACCCCCACTCCTCCTTCAGTCGCCCTCCGTCACCCCCAGTCGCCCTCCATCACCCCCACTCCTCCTTCAGTCACCCCCAGTCGCCCTCCATCACCCCCACTCCTTCAGTCGCCCTCCGTCACCCCCAGTCGCCCTCCGTCACCCCCAGTCGCCCTCCGTTACCCCCAGTCACCCCCAGTCGCCCTCCATCCCCCCCTAGCTGCCCATCTATACCTGTACTACTACAGCCCTCATCTGTACCTGTACTACCACACCCCTCATCTATACCTGTACTACCACACCCCTCATCTATACCTGTACTACCACACCCCTCATCTATACCTGTACTACCACACCCCTCATCTATACCTGTACTACCACACCCCTCATCTATACCTGTACTACCACACCCCTCATCTATACCTGTACTACTACTACACCCCTCATCTATACCTGTACTACTACTACACCCCTCATCTATACCTGTACTACTACTACACCCCTCATCTATACCTGTACTACTACTTCACCCCTCATCTATACCTGTACTACTACTACACCCCTCATCTTTACCTGTACTACCACACCCCTCATCTATACCTGTACTACTACAGCCCTCATCTGTACCTGTACTAAAACACCCCTCATCTTTACCTGTACTACTACTACTACACCCCTTATCCACTATACCTCCACTACTAAACACACAAAGAAGATCTCCTATACTATATGGGGGCCCAGAATGGCACACAGGGGGCTTGTCTACTACAGGGGAGCACTGTTACAGTGAGAAGCAATACAGTTGTCTCAAATGTCATTAAAATAGTATCTGATGCTGCAAGGACAAAACTATTCTGTTTATTTAGCAAAAAGGAAAAAAATCGAGATTTAAATCGAGAATCGTCCAAAATTTTAAAAAAATCGAGATTTTATTTTTTGGCCATATCGCCCAGCTCTAATATATGGTGAAATTGTAAAAAAAAACACACAAAAAAACCAAAACATTTTTTTTTTTAATATGGGGGGTATTTATTTTTACGCCGTTTGCCCTGGGGTAAAACTGACTTGTTATTTATGTTTCTCAAGTCGTTACAATTACAACGATATATAACATGTATAACTTTTATTTTATCTGATGGCTTGTAAAAAATTCAAACCATTGTTAACAAATATATGTTCCTTAAAATCTCTCTATTACCATGTGTGAGGTGTCATTTTTTATGCTATGCGACACCAAATATGTGTACTTTTTTTCCAACATTTTTTATTTGCATTGGGGGACATGGGACATGGGGATTATGTGTTTATACCCCCAGCAAATGTGGGGGATAAAATGGATGTGCTGGTCTGTCAAAAAGCAGGAAGGGGTTAAAGCGTACCTGTCATCAAGTGTAAAAAAAAAAAAAAAAAATTCATGCAGGCTTGCTTGGCAAGTGTCTCTGATTCTTTAAATACCCTTTTTTTTCTTGTTTTACTCTTTTGCTTTGGCAGCAATTAGCCCCATTCCTCTGCTCACCATGTCTGTGGTTCTCCTAAACTCTGTAGGCGTGTACAGGAAGTGATGTCATCTGCCCTCACAGCTGGCCTAGTAGGGGAAGAGTGCAGTAAGGAAAGCTTCATAGTGGCTGCATAACACATGGTACAGATTATATATAACTCCCATATCATTTTATTAGCATATACAGTAACAGTTGCCTAGCACATACAAAAATAAATAAATCATCCTTCTTGACGTAATTCTGCCTCAGCAAAGCAAATTACAATCAAAACATTAAAACAGCAGCCCTATCCCAGGAATGTACAATAACCACTGATGCAGAACTACTACTGGCATATTGGCAAACATATCAGGGCATGATCGGACTTGTCTGCCATACATTCATCTACATATTAATATAACTCAGTTGTAAATATCTTGCGTTTCCTGACTACTACGCTCCATCTGCTGTGGCATCATAAGAAATATATATATGGAAACCTTTCTAACTTGTCTCTGTCAAAACTAGTCTGTAGTAAGGCTACAAAGCTAACCACTGAGCCGCTGTGCTGCTGATACATATATGCATACATTTCACATTCACACACATCCCACTTCTGTGCAAAGGACTGGGACTACTTAGGTCACTTCCTGTGTTTAGTGTGGAGGGAGCATGGACTATAGTTTATGAAAAATGGAGACACCTAGTGGCCGCATGCTTAAGGTTGATTTAAAGAGGCTGTCCAAAATAAATGACTTATCCCTTATCCACAGGATTTATTTATTCTTACAGAGCGACGGAAAGAGCCGAGTACAATGGAGGAGCATTGTGTTTGGCTCTTTCCTTTGGCTCCACAGGAATGAATAGAGCCATGGGTCGCGAGCTGCTGAAGTCCCATACAGAGATCGGCAGGGAGTACAGAAGTTGGACCTACTGTGACCTCCTACTTTTCCGCTATCCTGTGTATAGGAGGAAAGAATTTTTTTCCTGGATGGCCTCTTTAACCCTTTCCTGCACGAGGACGTAACTGTACGTCCTTGAGCCGGTGGGGGCGTTCAGAGCGGGGCCGCACGGCGACCCTGCTGTGAACCGCCGTGGTCCCAGGAGCCGCATGTAGCCCGGGGCTGCGGCTATTAGCGGGCACGGTCCAATCACCGTGCCCGCTAATTAAGTCTTCAGAAGCAGCTGTCAAAGTTGACAGTTGCATCTAAAGACTTCAGAGCAGCTTTTCCCTGGTATCTAGTGGGGAGATCGCTCCCCCGTGACGTTGTCACGGAGGAACGATCTCCGAAACTGGTGCTGCCAGGGGTCTGCGCCGTAATGGCGCAGATCCCGGCTTGGCATTCGGTTGCTTCTGGCTGCAGCAGCCGGAAGCAATCGAGTGCCTATCTCATCAATCTATGCTGCATATCTATGCAGCATAGGGCTGGATTCACACGCTGTAACTGTGCGGCTGTATTTTTTATGCGGCTGTAAATGTGCGGGTGAAACTCCGGCCGTGGGAAAAAATAGACATGCGGCTCAAAACATACGGTCATTTACTTGGAAATCTGGTTCAACTAAAAATAACAAATAAAATGTTAAGAAAGTGATGGAAACACCTCTGGATGCATCTGGGAAAGCAGGGAACACAGTTTACATGAATCGCTATTACCGGGGTTTGCGATCCTCTGCACTATAGCCGATGTCTCTCATGGTTAATATATTGAATTAATAAAACACATTTTCTGTCTAATAAAGTCCCTTTTATTGTTCAATAATTAAATGTAAACGATTCCATCATTTTGCAATTAAATATACTGTTAAAATAAATATATATATAAATAAATGTATATTTATATATATATTTATTTTTTGACAGTATATTTAATTGCACAATGATGGATTCGTTAGAATTAAATTATTGACCAACGAAACTGAATTTATTTAAACGAAAATGTGTTTTCTTAATTAAATATTAATTAGTACAGGAAACTCCATAAGCCGGTAATTCATATGCCGGCAATAGAGCATTCTGTACTAATCATCACTTAACTTTAATGAAAACATCAAATGTTTCTTCTAATTACGTTATCACAATAGCATTATTAGAAGAAACATTTAGAATTATATGTGCGCTCAGCTGATTGGCTGATCGGCTGAGCGCACATATAAAGAGCCGGTCCGCAGCACAGTGACTTCATTGTGCTGCGGACCAGCGAAGAGGACGCATCGGGGTGAGTATAGAGCTCTCCCCACCCCCTCCCCAGCACTGCACCCCTCCCAGCAAGGAAGGGGGGTCACTTAACCCCTTCCTTGCTGGGATGGGTGCAGTCTGACATCAGTCTGGCCCCCAAGGGGTTAAGGGGGATGCAATACATCCTCCCTTAACCCCTTGGGGGTCAGACTGTAAGCAGCGATCTGTAAAGATGCTGCATACTGTAAGGTGCACAACACCGCTCACAATGATGGGTGTTGTGCTCCTGTTTGTGTGTTTTTGTGTGTTTCTCCCTTTTTGTTTTTCAGATATCGGTATCCTGGGGATTACGTCGGATTCCATGGACTACGTCGATGACCAGCGTTTTTTTAATGTTTTTTTTAATAAAATGGTCAATGAGGGGTGTGGGGGTGTTTTTATTTGAATAAAAAAATTTGTAAACTTGTGTCTTGTCTTTATTTCTTTACTTTATAGACGTAGTGGAAGCCGTCTAATAGACGGAATCCATTACTAAGTCGGGGCCTAGTGTTAGCCGGTATAAAATGGCTAACACTAACCCCCTATTATTACCCCAGTACCCAATGCCACCAGGGGTACTGGGAAGAGCCGGGTGCCAGTGGTCCTGGAGCGTCAAAATTGGCGCTCCTGGACCGGGCGGCAGCAGGCTGGTAAGATTTAGGCTGGGGAGGGCCTAAACCAATGGCTCTTCCCACCCTGGTGTTACCAGGCTGCTGTCGTTTGGTTTTTAACCCGGCTGGTTATAAAAATAGGGGGGACCCTATGCGTTTTTTTTTTTTTAAATAAATAAATAATTAAAAAAAAACGCATAGGGTCCCCCCTATTTTTATAACCAGCCGGGTTAAAAACCAAACGACAGCAGCCTGGTAACACCAGGGTGGGAAGAGCCATTGGTTTAGGCCCTCCCCAGCCTAAATCTTACCAGCCTGCTGCCGCCCGGTCCAGGAGCGCCAATTTTGACGCTCCAGGACCACTGGCACCCGGCTCTTCCCAGTACCCCTGGTGGCATTGGGTACTGGGGTAATAATAGGGGGTTAGTGTTAGCCATTTTATACCGGCTAACACTAGGCCCCGACTTAGTAATGGATTCCGTCTATTAGACGGCTTCCACTACTAAGTCTATAAAGTAAAGAAATAAAGACAAGACACAAGTTTACAAATTTTTTTATTCAAATAAAAACACCCCCACACCCCTCATTGACCATTTTATTAAAAAAACATTAAAAAAACGCTGGTCATCGACGTAGTCCATGGAATTCGACGTAATCCCCAGGATACCGATATCTGAAAAACAAAAAGGGAGAAACACACAAAAACACACAAACAGGAGCACAACACCCATCATTGTGAGCGGTGTTGTGCACCTTACAGTATGCAGCATCTTTACAGATCGCTGCTTACAGTCTGGCCCCCAAGGGGTTAAGGGAGGATGTATTGCATCCCCCTTAACCCCCTGGGGGCCAGACTGATGTCAGACTGCACCCATCCCAGCAAGGAAGGGGTTAACTGACCCCCCCTTCCTTGCTGGGAGGGGTGCAGTGCTGGGGAGGGGGTGTGGAGAGCTCTATACTCACCCTGATGTGTCCTCTTCGCTGGTCCGCAGCACAATGAAGTCACTGTGCTGCGGACCGGCTTATTATATGTGCGCTCAGCCGAACAGCCAATCAGCTGAGCGCACATATAATTCTAAATGTTTCTTCTAATAATGCTATTGTCATAACATAATTAGAAGAAACATTTGATGTTTTCATTAAAGTAAAGTGATGATTAGTACAGAATGCTCTATTGCCGGCATATGAATTAACGGCTTATAGAGCTTCCTGTACTAATTAATATTTAATTAAGAAAACACATTTTCGTTGAAATAAATACAGTTTCGTTGGTCAATAATTTATTTCTAACGAATCCATCATTGTGCAATTCAATATACTGTCAAAAAATAAATATATAGATAAATATACATTTATTTATATATCTATTTTTTTTAACAGTATATTTAATTGCAAAATGATGGATTCGTTAGAAATAAATTATTGATCAACGAAAGTGTCTTGATTACAAAGAAAATGTGTTTGATTAATTTAATATATTAACTATTAGAGGCATCGGCATTCGGCATCATTGCCGGCTATTTTTGAAGTACTCCGTACGGACCGCCTGTCAATCCACGGCCGCATATTCAGCCGCAAACAATGGTCTTGTTCATTTTTTACGGGTCCGTTTACGATAGGGCTGTAGATTCATACATAATGTGCACTGTGCAGCCGCATATCCTATACTTCCAAGCATACACACGAACCACCAAAAATACCGCCGCACAGTTACAGCCGCAAATACAGCCGCACTCTTACAACGTGTGAATCGAGCCTAGATCTGTATGAGAGATCAGAGTGCTTATACTAGAAGTCCCCCAGGGACTCAAGGTAATCAAAGTACCGATAGAAAGAACACATCATGGCGCAAAAAATGACACCTCACACAGTACCATAGACTAAAGGATAAAAGTGCTATAAGCCTGGGGATGGAGCGATTTTAAGGTACATATATTTGTTAACAATGGTTTGAATTTTTTACAGGCCATCAGATACAATAAAAGTTGTATATGATACATATCATTGTAATTGTAACGACTTGAGGAACATATGTAACAAGTCAGTTTTTCCATAGATTGCTGAACTCAGGGAGAACAGCCAAATGACAACACTGCCGGCTGCTAATGAAAGCGCTCAATGCAGTGAAGTCCTAGGTGCATTGCCCCATGGGAAACATGAGTATGCAAAAGAGGAGTCCGTGGAGCCTTATTGAAGAGTCTAAAAACACAGGACTAGCCAGATATCCCTCCGAGAAGGACCCAGCCAAGTGGCAGCTCCTGTTAGGAAACAACCAAATCCACCATATTAAGTGGCCCTATAAGTCAGTGTAATGACAATGGATAAACCAAGGCTAGGTAACCATCCACAGACAGCTGTTTCGGGGTGTTGCCCCTCATCAGTGTGGAGCAGGATTCTGTCTAGGTGGGAGCAATGCCTAGTAGAGCCATAAGAGAAACAGATTGCTGAACTCAGGGAGAACACTAGGGAGGTTACCTAGCCTTGGTTTATCCCTTGTCATTACACTGACTTATAGGGTGTTTTTTGTGAAAAACATCAAAATATCATGAAAAATTTAAAAAATTTGCATTTTATGAACTTTGAAATTCTCTGCTTCTAAAAAAAGAAAGTCGTAGCACATAAATTAGTTACTAAGTCACATTACCAATATGTCTTCTTTATTCTGGCATAATTTGGTAAACATATTTTACTTTTTTAGGGTGTTACGGGGCTTAGAAATTCCAGCAAATTATCACATTTTTGTGAAAGTTTCCAAAACTGTTTTTTTCAGGGACCAGTTCTTTTTTTAAATGGATTTAGAAGTCTGGTATCCTGAAAACCCCCATAAGTGACCCCATTTTGGAAACTACACACCTTAAAGAATTAATCTAGGGGTATAATGAGCATTTTAACCCTACAGGGGCTTGAGGAAAGTATTCACAATAAGACTAGGTTCAGACGCTGTAACTGTGCGGCTGTATTTTTTATGCAGCTGTAAATGTGCGGGTGAAACTGCGGCCGTGGTAAAAAATAGACATGCGGCTCAAAACATACGGTCATTTACTTGGAAATCTGGTTCAACTAAAAATAACAAATAAAATCTTAAGAAAGTGATGCAAACACCTCTGGATGCATCTGGGAAAGCAGGGAACACAGTTTACATGAATCGCTATTACCGGGGTTTGCGATCCTCTGCACTATAGCCGATGCCTCTCATGGTTAATATATTGAATTAATAAAACACATTTTCTTTGTAATAAAGTCCCTTTTATTGTTCAATAATTAAATGTAAACGATTTCATCATTTTGCAATTTAATATACTGTTAAAATAAATATATATATAAATAAATGTATATTTATATATATATTTATTTTTTGACAGTATATTTAATTGCACAATGATGGATTCGTTAGAATTAAATTATTGAACAAAGAAACTGTATTTATTTCAACGAAAATGTGTTTTATTAATTAAATATTAATTAGTACAGGAAGCTCCATAAGCCGTTAATTCATATTCCCGGCAATAGAGCTTTCTGTACTAATCATCACTTAACTTTAATTAAAACATCAAATGTTTCTTCTAATTATGTTATGACAATAGCATTATTAGAAGAAACATTTAGAATTATATGTGCGCTCAGCTGATTGGCTGTTCGGCTGAGCGCACATATAATGAGCCGGTCCGCAGTACAGTCACTTCATTGTGCTGCGGACCAGCGAAGAGGACACATTGGGGTGAGTATAGAGCTCTCCCCACCCCCTCCCCTGCACTGCACCCCTCCCAGCAAGGAAGTGGGATCACTTAACCCCTTCCTTGCTGGGATGGGTGCAGTCTGGCATCAGTCTGGCCCCCAAGGGGTTAAGGGGGATGCAATACATCCTCCCTTAACCCCTTGGGGGCCAGACTGTAAGCAGCGATCAGTAAAGATGCTTCCACTACTAAGTCTATAAAGTAAAGACATAAAGACAAGACACAAGTTTAAAAATTTTTTTATTCAAATAAAAACACCCCCACACCCCTCATTGACCATTTTATTAAAAAAATTAAAACAACAACCGCTGGTCATCGACGTAGTCCATGGAATCTGACGTAATCCCCAGGATACCGATATCTGAAAAACAAAAAGGGAGAAACACACAAAAAAAATACAAACAGGAGCACAACACCCATCATTGTGAGCGGTGTTGTGCTCCTTACAGTATGCAGCATCTTTACAGATCGCTGCTTACAGTTTGGCCCCAAAGGGGTTAAGGGAGGATGTATTGCATCCCCCTTAACCCCTTGGGGGCCAGACTGATGCCAGACTGCACCCATCCCAGCAAGGAAGGGGTTAATTGACCCCCCCTTCCTTGCTGGGAGGGGTGCAGTGCTGGGGAGGGGGTGGGGAGAGCTCTATAATCACCCCGATGTTGTCTCTTCGCTGGTCCGCAGCACAATGAAGTCACTGTGCTGCGGACCCGCTAATTATATGTGCGCTCAGCCAATCAGCCAATCAGCTGAGCGCACATATAATTCTAAATGTTTCTTCTAATAATGCTATTGTCATAACATAATTAGAAGAAACATTTGATGTTTTAATTAAAGTTAAGTGATGATTAGTACAGAATGCTCTATTGCCGGGAATATGAATTAACGGTTTATGGAGCTTCCTGTACTAATTAATATTTAATTAATAAAACACATTTTCGTGGAAATAAATTCAGTTTCGGTGTTCAATAATTTAATTCTAACGAATCCATCATTGTGCAATTAAATATACTGTCAAAAAATAAATATATAGATAAATATACATTTATTTATATATCTATTTATTTTAACAGTATATTTAATTGCAAAATGATGGATTCGTTAGAAATAAATTATTGAACAACTAAAGTGTCTTTATTACAAAGAAAATGTGTTTTAGTAATCTAATATATTAACTATTAGAGGCATCGGCATTCGGCATCATTGCCGGCTATTTTTGAAGTACTCCGTACAGACCGCCTGTCAATCCTCGGCCGCATGTCCAGCCGCAAACAATGGTCTTGTTCATTTTTTACGGGTCCGTTTACGATCGGGCCGTAGATTCAGACATAGTGTGCACTGTGCAGCCGCATATCCTATACTTCCAAGCATACACACGAACCACCAAAAATACCGCCGCACAATTACAGCCGCAAATACAGCCGCACAGTTACAGTGTCTGAACCGAGCCCCCGGCAGTAAAAAAAAATGGAAAATTAAAATTTTCCAATAATATATACGTTTAGATTAAAGTTTCTCATTTTCAAAAGGAAAATGAGAGAAAAAGCACCCCAAAATTTGTAACGCAGGTTCTCTTGAGTACAACGGTACCCCATATGTGGGCGTAAACCACTGTATGGGCACACAGCGGGGCTCAGAAGGAAGGGAGCACCAATTAGCTTTTCCAATGCAGATTTTGCTGAAGAAGTTTCTGAGCGCCAGGTGCATTTGCAGTGCCCCTGTAGTGTCAGCAGAGAGAAAAACCCCCATAAGTCACCCTATTTTGGAAAGTGCACCCCTCAAAGAATTCATCTTGGTGTGAGGTGAGCATTTTGACCCCACAGGTATTACAGGAAAGTATTTAAAAGAAGACAGTAAAAATGAAAAACTCGAATTCTTCCAATAATATGTTCGTTTAGTTTGAAATTTCTCAATTTCACGAGGAACAAGAGAAAAAAAGTACCCCAAAATTTGTAACGCAGGTTCTCTTGAGTACAACGGTACCCCATATGTGGGCGTAAACTACTGCATGGGAACACAGCAGGGCTCAGAAGGAAGGGAGCGCCAATTAGCTTTTCTAATGCAGATTTTGCTGAAGAAGTTTCTGAGCGCCAGGTGCGTTTGCAGTGCCCCTGTAGTGTCAGCAGAAAGAAAAAAACCCATAAGTCACCTAATTTTGGAAAGTGCACCCCTCAAAGAATTCATCTTGGTGTGAGGTGAGCATTTTGACCCCACAGGTATTACAGGAAAGTATTCAAAAGAAGACAGTAAAAATGAAAAACTCGAATTCTTCCAATAATATGTTTGTTTAGTTTGAAATTTCTCAATTTCACGAGGAACAAAAGAAAAAAGTACCACAAAATTTGTAAAGCAGGTTCTCCTGAGTACAATGGTACCCCATATGTGGGCGTAAACCACTGTATGGGCACACAGGAGGGCTCAGAAGGGAAGGAGCGCCAATTAGCTTTTTCAATGCAGATTTTGCTGCAGAAGTTTCCGAGCGCCAGGTGCGTTTGCAGCGCCCCTGTAGTGCCATCAAAGTAAAATCTCGCCATAAGTCACCCCATTTTGGAAAATGCACCCCTCAAAGAATTCATTTTGGGGTGTGGTAAGCATTTTGACCCCATAGGTATTAGAGGAAAGTATTAAAAATTAGACAGTAAAAATGAAAAACTCATTTTTTTCTAATATTATGTTCTTTTAGTTTGAAATTTCTCAAGAGAACAAGAGAAAAAAAGTACCCCAAAATTTGTAACGCAGGTTCTCCTGAGTGAAAAGGTACCTCATATGTGGGCATAAACCACTGCATGGGCACACAGGAGGGCTCAGAAGGAAAGGAGCGCCAATTAGCTTTTTCAATGCAGATTTCGCTGAAGAAGTTTCTGAGCGCCTCAGTCGTCATCATACCATCTGAAGAGAGTGAGAGTCTCAGAGGAGGAATGGAGCCGGCCAGAAATTTGGCATGAACATCTGAAACTCCTGAATCCTGCGCACTGTGGTGATTTATTTTGTTATATTTTTGTATAAGAAGATTTGTTATATCGCATAAGAAAAAAGAAAAAAAAAAAGGGAAAAAAAGTAAAGTAAGGAAATTTCTGAAGATATGATTACTTTATTTTTACAACCTGAGGTAGTTACAGGTAATCTGGGGTGGTTACGGACAACATGGGGTGGTCACGGGCAACCTGCTGTGGTTACGGCAACCTGGGGTGGTTACGGGCAACCTGCAGTGCTTACAGACAATCTGGGGTAATTACGGGCAACGTGGGGTGGTTACGGGCAATGTGGGGTGGTTACGGATAAACTGAAGTGCTTATAGGTAATCTCGGGTGGGTACCTGTAATCTGGCATGGTTACCGCAATCTGGAGAGGGTCATTGGCAATTTGGGGTGGTCAGAGGCAACATGCAGTGATCAGAGGCAACGTGCGGTGGTCGGAGGAAACCTGCAGTTGTCAGAGGCAACCTGCGGTGGTCAGAGGCAACGTTGCATGGTCAGAGGCGACGTGAGGTGGTCAGAGGCAACGTAGGGTGGTTACAGGCAACGTGGGCTGGTTACGGGCAACCTGCTGTGCTTACAGACAATCTGGGGTGGTTACGGGCAACGTGGGGTTGTTACGGGCAACCTGCAGTGTTTACAGACAATCTGGGGTGGATACGGGAAACTTGGGGTGGTTACGGATAAACTGAAGTTCTTATAGGCAATCTGGGGTGGATACCTGTAATCTGGCATGGGAACCGCAATCTGGAGGGGGTCATTGGCAATTTGGGGTGGTCAGAGGCAACGTGGCGTGGTCAGAGGCAACGTGCGGTGGTCAGAGGCAACGTGCGGTGGTCAGAGGCAACGTGCGGTGGTCAGAGGCATTGTGGCGTGGTCAGAGGCAACGTGCAGTGGTTACGTGCAATCTGGGGGGTTACATGTAATCTGGCGTGATTACGGGAAACCTGGGGGGGTTATGTGCAACCTGGAAGGGTTACAGACAATCTGGGATTGTTACTGCTAAACTGAAGTGCCTATAGGTAATCTGGGGTTGGTAAATGTAATTTGGGGTGGTTACGGGCAATCTGGAGGGGGTCACTGGCAATTTGGGGTGGTTACGGGCAATGTGCAGTGGTTACGGGCAACGTGCGGTGGTTACGGGCAACGTGCGGTGGTTACGGGCAACAAGCGGTGGTTACGGGCAACGTGCGGTGGTTACGGGCATTGTGCGGTGGTTACGGGCAACGTGCGGTGGTTATGGGCAACGTGCGGTGGTTACGGGTAATCTGGGGTAGGGTTAGGGGTAATTTGGGAGTAAACTGCAATTATTACTATAATAAAAAGTGTGTGTTTTATTTTTTTGTATGTTTGTCACTTTTTGTACTTTACACATTCATTTTCACTGTATTACTATGATTACTGTGATATTTTCTATCACAGTAATCATAGTTCAGTGACAGAGACCAAATTGGTCTCTGTCACTTAAAATTTTCCAGAGTTGGCTGGTTGTGAAGCGCATGCGCACTTCATAACCAGCCAGGACGTCGAGGAGGACGGAGTTCCAGGATCAGGTGAGTATATGGGGAAGGGGGGGTGACTGGGGGACGGGGGTGACAGGGGGGTCCCTGATGACTGCCCCATGCTCTCCGCTACCTCCGGTGGCGGAGAGCATGGGGCTTTCATTCATTTAAACTTTTTCATCCCTGCGAACAAACATCGTTTGTTCGCAGGGATGGCGGCGGCCATCTTGGAAATGATGACCGCCGGGGGAGGGGGGTTAGTGATTCCCTACTAGGGGGGGGCTGATCTGGGGTCTGAGGGGACACTTATTTCATCTCCCCCCGCTGTGGATTCACGGCGTGGGGAGATGAAAAGCAGCGGCGGCACGGCTAATCCCCTTTACCGACGGCCGCCGCTATAACGTTAATAGCGGCGATCGTCAGTAAGGGGGGGGGGCGGGACGTCCTGGCCCCGCAGCCTTATTCTCTGCCATCGCCGTAAAAAGCTGATGGCAGCAGAATAAGGACCCTTAGTGACCGCTGTAAAAAGCCGTATCGGCGGTCACTAAGGGGTTAAGGTTTTATCTCCTTAACGACCACGGGCGTATATTTATGCCCTGAGGTCGTTAAAGGAGTTCAGAGGGGGGCCACGCGGCGACCCTTTTCTGAACTGCCGCGATCCTGGGTGCTTTATGCAGCCCGGGACCGCAGCTATTAGCGGGCATGGTCCGATCGCCATGTCTGCCAATTAACTTTTTAAATGCAGCTGTCAATTGACAGCTGCATTTAAAATGCAGGGTTTTCACTTCCTTAGTGTGTAGTGGGGGGGATCGCCCCCCGCGACATGATTGTGGAGAAGCGATCTCTGCATCTGCAGCCGTGTGGCTATACTAGATGTCCCCCAGGGGGGCTTCTAGTATAAGTTTAAATAAAAAGAAAATGTTTTATTATTAATAAATAATCCCCTCCCCTAATAAAAGTTAGAATCGCCCCACTTTTCCCATTTTATAAACAAAAATAAATAAACAACATAAATAAATATATATGTTTGGTATCGCCGCGTGCGTAATCGTCTGAACTATTAATTTATTGCATTCCTGATCTCGCACGGTAAACGGCGTAATATCAAAAAAATTCCAAAATGCAAAATTACGCATTTTTGGTCGCATCAAATCCAGAAAAATTGTAATAAAAAACTATCAAAAAGTAGCATATGCAAAGTCAAGGTACCGATAGCAAGTACAGATCATGGTGCAAAAAATTACACCTCACACAGCCCCATAGACCAAAGGATAAAAATGCTATAAGCATGGTAAAAGAGCGATTTTAAGGAACATATTTTTTTTAAAAGGTTTTAATTTTTTAAAAGCCATCAAATAAAATAAGTTAATAAGTTACAAATTACATATCGTTGTAATCATACCGACTTGAGGATCATATATAACAAGACAGTTTTACCCCAGGGCGACCGGCGTAAAAAAAAAAAAAAAAAGATGTGTTGTTTTTTTTCAATTTCACCACACATTTCATTTTTTTCTGGTTTCGCAGTGTACTTAATGCGAAAATTCAGCCTGTTATTGCAAAGTACAATCAATGTCGCAAAAAATAAGGGCTCATGTGGGTTTCTAGGTGAAAAAATGCAAGTGCTATAGCCTTTTAAGTACAAGGAGGAAAAAGCAAAAACGCAATAATTGTAATTGGTCCAGTCTTGAAGGGGTTATAATAATTTAGCTACTACCATAACTTGAAAAATAATAAAACACATGCTAAGTTTACATGGTGCATGGACAATTTAATATATCAAATTTCTCTGTAATAGGGTAGGAAAGGAAACTGTTTGTCCTCATTAACTGCTCTGTGAGAAGCGCATCAGGGGCTTTATTAAGTACATTTTTGGCTATAATAAACAATGAAGAATCACACTTTACATTTTTCATTATAATGTTTATTGCTATAGAACATTTTTAACTGAACTATAGTTCTGTAACAGAGTAAGCCATGAGTATATCACAGTCTGGTCCTGCAGAAATAAATTTTCCACCTTTGTGGTAGCAAGGTTAATTAATTCCTATAGGAGTGCTCATCCGTCTGTTCTTATCAGCCCTCTAGGGACTCATTTTCTCATATACCACTATAAAATAAGGGCAAAAATAATACATTAACTGAACTTTTTAAAACAATCAAAAGGCGTGAATTATTAAAGGTATTATCCCATGAAGAATTTTCAGATTTTTTTTTAAGGGAATCTCTCAACTGCAATTCCCATTCCAAGCTGCTGACAGTGCTGATAGCTGTTAGTTCCAGGAGACACATGGCATCTTTCATATTTCTGTCTTTGCTTCAAGAACATAGTACAATGCTTTAATTTTCCAGTGCAAAGAGGCTTTCCCAAGCTCCTCAAATGTTGAAAGCTAGAATGTGTCCTTGCACCTCTTCCTATACCTGAGCATGCTGGGGGCTCAGCTTCTAGCTATAAGGGTTTGGCTTATCAGCGGTGAGGGTTCCTGCCTCCCAAAAATTAGCCAGTGTAAAAGGACTTTAGGTTAGCTCTTGACTATGTAAAGATTATACCTTGTTAAGTGACCGATTTCTTTATTATTCCCCTGATGAAAGAGTTTGTGGCCTAGTAAGTTACATCTATAAACAAACTGTAATGTCTTCTCTCCATGTGACATTGTAGGGCTATGTTCACACAACCTCAAATTAAAGAAAAGGCAGCCGATTTTGATATTTAACCAAAAAAAAATTTTTTGCCGCGATTTAACTGACTGCAATGGCAATGCATTGAAGTCAACGGAAAGATGGCCGTGTAATGCACACAATGTACTGAATAACGGAATGGCCAGACAGCTAAATGACGTCCTTTATTTTAGACTCTAAATAACGGACGTCATTTTAAACGGAGCTGAAAAAACGTTGTGTGGGCATAGCCTATGTATTATGCAACATTTGTTAAAATTGACTTTATTTAAGTGCTCCGTTCTGTTTGTGTCCTAAATCATTTTTATCATAATTATACACTTTGAGGCTGCATTCACACTACGTATATTTCAGTCAGTATATGTATATTTCAGTCAGTATATTTCAGTCAGTATTGCAACCAAAACAAGGAGTGGATTAAAAACACAGAAAGGCTATGTTCACACAATGTTGAAATTGAGTGGATGGCCGCCATTTAATGGCAAATATTTGCTGTTATTTTAGAACAACGGCTGTTATATTGACATAATGGCCGTTATTTACTGTTATATGGAGGCCATCCACTCAATTTCAACATTGTGTGAACATAGCCTTTCTGTGTTTTTAATCCACTCCTGGTTTTGGTTGCAATACTGACTGAAATATACTGACTGAAATATACATAGTGTGAACGCAGCCTTCAAGGGTTATTTTGGTCAAAATATAAGGAAGAAATGGGGATTTATCAATGCAGTATGCTGATTTTCTGGCATAGGAAGTCGTACATTTTTTTATCAAGACCTATTTTAAAATAACCAGAAGAAAAAACAAACAAAAAAAACCCCTCTGTGATAACAGCAAATAAGGTGAGGTTCCCCTCTTCAATTACAAATGAAATCCATTAGAATGTAGGTGGTAGGATATACAAACTATAGATACACATATAGACAAGACAATATTTATCAACCTTTGACCAATACAATAAATGACCAAGTGTCATCCATGTAAACCAAAGCACAACAGCAAATTTGTAGATAGTATCCCAGCTCTACTAATAAAGTGCATAATGGGAAGAAAAGTGCAAAGAATAGTAAAAAGGCCAAGGCGAGCAAAGAAGAGAGAGAAGAGGGTGAACCCCAGCCAACCCATTGCTGGGGTTCTTTGCTGTGATCAGCGACACCATAGTTCTCATTGAGTTTATCATTTTTATTTTATTTTTAAAAATTGTTTCTAATTAACATTTTAGTTTTTTAACAAAAATGTTAACTGAAATTGCATATCCTATGCTGGTATTCATGAAAATGTCAGGTTTTGCTAATTTAACCAATCTTTTGACTGATGTTTGTTAATCCTCCATTTTACTTTCCTGGAGATCTGGCCAATATAGGCCTTGCCACAAGGGCACTTAAATAGATAAACTACTTATTTAGTGTTACATGAATGCCACCCTTGGATCTCAATGGGTATACCTTTGGTGGGGTGCATTACACGATCTCCTTTAATGATCACATTACAATTTTAGCATTACATATTGTCAATTTTGTATGAAGATAAGTTATATATGTAGCATGGCTGAAAATAGAAGAATGCAGTGGTGTTAAGCTCAGGTAAGAATATTTGTAACATATATCACAAAAAGTTGTTTTCTTTTTAACACTGCAGCGTTTCTGAAAAAACACATAATTCATTGTACTGTACTGGTGTGGATACTTAGAGCATCATGAATTTGCTGACAAGTTTATTACCATTTAACCATGAACCTTAACTTTTATTATGCATATTTCTTTTAGATATTTAACTTGAAGTCCAAGTGTGTAAAATCTGTTAAGCAGCACTATTGTATAGTTACATTAGAAAACAAGAAAAACACAGCATGTTTTTTCTACAAACAAATGTGAGTGAATACACAGAGGTTTTCAACACCTCAAACATTAAGAACAGAGACAGGATTTCCCTCTCCATAGCTCAGCCCCCACTTCCCTTATGTAGGGCACATTGGAAGCTAGACATACTCCACAATGCAGCTGGACAATATGAATCCAGGTACACAAAATTCAAGACCAGGATTGAGGTAGGACAAAGCTAAATCTATTTCCAGTCCAACTTCGGTTTACTTGCTTGGTTTCTACAGTTCATTCTATTGCATCTAAAATGAGAGATATTGTAACAAGTGGTTGCGAAAGTTGACTGATTACCTGTATGTGTTGCTATGTACTTTTATGATTCAGCTTGGTTATTCTATAGTGCCATGGCTTCTATATGTTGCATGTGGGCATATTGGAATAAAGGTTACGTTACAGCAGGATTTAGCATGCTAATACCTTCTGCTTTAGAGGTTCGTGGATGCAACTTTTCAGGGATAGGACATTTCCTCTGCAACCGGGACACTTAGAGTGAGCTGCATCTGTCCGTGATGAACTGTGAGGGGAGGTGATAAGTGCCCTGTAACAGAATAATTATGCACTACTTTGTATTAGTAAAATATATTGAAACTAACACAAATGGCACATATAACTTGTCCTTGCAAATGATGGTAAGAGACATTTTGGGTTTGTTAAAGAGGAAATCCAGCACAGGGGGAAAAATCATTCTGGGCAGTGGGTGGGGGGAACATAATAAAAAAAGGTATATTTACTTGTCCCAGTGCCCATGTACTGCCACGTCCGCTCATAGATCCTGTCGCCACTCTTTATATACCCCGTCCCGCACGGCCCGGCTGGCAGATGCCCTGCTGTCATCGCTGCAGTCACTGATTGGCAGAGCGGGCTAAACCTTACTCTTTGGTGATGTTTGAGCCTGGTCATGATGTTCCCAAATGACATTTGGCGGGGTGTGGGAGCCAGGTGATGCGGCACAGCACAGGCACAAGGTCTGGTAAGCATTATTTCTTTATGGTGTTCCCCCCCATCCCCTGCTCTAAATCTTCCCAACCCCCCTCACGCTTTAAGCCTTCTGGGCGTCCTACATATACCATATGTGAATGCAGCAAAATAAATGTTGTATGTGTGCCTAATTAAAAACATTTCCCTTTAGTCATTTGTGAAATATACTTATTTATTTTCTTTATTACATTTACATTTTTATTTGCCTAAAATGCGTATTAATACATAATAGTTAAAGAAGGCCTCCAGCAAAAACACAACCTTCCATAAGTGTACTTGTTATCTGATTGTCAACCAATGTCTTTGTGTTTTATACACTTCCAGCAACCTGTCAGACATTATCTGAATCTTTGAAGTTCATCCTAATTTCTCTTATTTTGTGATCTGTCAGCACAGCATTACATTAGTAGGTGCAGCCAGGACCATCTCTATCTGCCTGAGAAGGACAGTGAGATTATCCTTTTGTAAACTTAAAGGGGTACTCCGGCATTAAAAAAAAAAAAAACAACCAATCAATCATAAACATAGTTTTTACATTGTCTCTGTTTGAATTTCCCGCTGTTTGCAGGTCCCTGAAGCTCGAGTTGGTGTCTTCATTTTTTCTTCACTTCCTGGTTTGGGCTTTCCTATGATGCACTTTGTCTCCTGTGATGTCTAACTGACTTTGTAAAACTGTTAGATGGCTTACATCTTGTTCAGCCAATCAGAGCTGAGCAATCTGTGTAATCTGACAAAAGGGAGGCTGGCCTAACAGAGCTTAGACCCCCCTCTCTCTCTTGATGATGTCATTGTCACAAAATGGCTTCCACAGAGCAGCCTGGGGTCAACCGTCATTAGGTAAGAATGAGTTTACTTCACTTTCTGGTGGGGGGTGAAGGGGGTAAAAGATAGGAAAGGGGGACCGATAGGTGATTGAAGCATATTACAAAGTTATATAACTTTGTAATGTTTATCAATTACTGAGAAAAAACTTTTAGCTGGCTCACCCCTTTAAGGTGTCATATTACAAAACACAAGCTTAGTGTGTTTTAAATTGTGAGCATTGATTTGTCTATTAAGGTGATTGAAATGCAACATTAACGCTCTTTTACAATGGCTGTGATTATTAAGAAACTTACGTAGTGTGAACATAGCCTAATAATCGATGGGACAGCAGTTTGGTAAATGGCATTTTCTATAATGATATACAAACATTACAAAAGCTTATTTTTTTATAATTCGTTTAAGGATAATTGTTTGTAATTAGAGGTATACTTTAAAGTGATACTATGACCCCCGTGTGTAGTTGTCGTTTTCAGCACCATCACACTCTAGTTTTCCGTATTGTTCGCAAAATGCTTTTATAAAAGCTCTCTCTTCCTCTTTTTGCCTGTAAATCATTGGTGGACATTGTCACAAAGGCAGGGCTTCATGGCCGTTAAGCCCCCCTCTCTGCCTCTGTCCGACACTTGCTTCATTAGCAACGTCTCCTCCCCCAGCAATGACAAAATCAGTGGTATGGGTTATAATGCCGGATACTGTCCACGAATGATTAAAAGTTTTTTTTTTCTGTAAAGAGAGGAACAGAGAACTTTAAGAAAAGTAGTTTTAGAATGATCAGGAAAAGCTGGAGTATAAGCTGTGTATATTTTTTTTGTTTTAATACTTTTTGATAACTCACTTAAGCTTTGTTAAGTTTTAGAATATAATATTACTTAGTTCTATATAGAGGTGCACAGTGCCTAACAAGTTCTTTTTAAAACCACAGATTTGTATACTCTATAGAAAAAAAACATACAAAAAGAATTAGAGCAGTAGGGAGTTCAGATGAGATATTTAGTCACCTTGACTGCTCAGGAAATTGAACCCAGAGGCTATTGACTGTTTGTCACATACCATACAAATATACTGCTCATATTGCTTCCACTATTTAGTTCAGATGGGTTTTGCTTTCATGTCTAAAAGAAAGGATAAATGTAACTCAATGAAAAATATATTTATTTAATATAGTATTATACAAATAGATAGCTAGATAGCTAGATAGATAGATAGATAGATAGATAGATAGATAGATAGATAGATAACTAGAGTAAAATGCTAGGATCTTTTGAAGGAGAGGTCTTCACAAAGGAAATGACCACTGCTGTTTTTACTAGCTCTGAAAAGAAATAATAATAATAATAATAATAATAATAATAATAATAATAATATATGTTAAAATGCTTTCCTCTCCATTTCAGTTCTGTCTTTGTTTCCTGGACAGAAGCAGAAAGTTCTTGGCACACAGAGCACCAAAAATGTTCTGTTTCTGCCAGGGAACCCCTATGGCAGTAAGCAGTTGTCAGCAAGGTTTACTATAGTGGCGCAAGGGAAACTACTTACAGTAAGCTCAAAATGCATATTGTATCCCTAGCTTGTCGTATGTGCAGCCTGCAGTCAGTGTGTTTGTCAATATTCAGCTCAACCCAAGCTGTATGAGCTATAAATTGTGCCTATGTTATGGCCCTATTACACCAAGATTATCTGACAGATTTCTTTGAGCCAAAGCCAGGAACAGATTATGAACAAAGATCAGGTTATAAAGAAAAGACTGACATTTCTCTTCTTTTCAAATCCATTCCTGGCTTTGTTTTTTTTTTTTTTTTTTAAATCTGTCAGATAATCTGTAGGTGTAATAGGGACCTAGGCATGTCATGCTGGTGTCCAACAAAACTGAATGTATCACCAGTGCAACATGTTCAAATTGGGTCACATCTGTACTAGCACAGCTCTTCCCCTTATAGTGGATTTTCTCATCTCTTTCTAAAATGGTGATAAAAAGCTATTTTAGGTAAAAATATTTTATAAGTAAGTTGTAAAACAAATCTGAAACTATGTACATTTGTTATCTTTAGAATTATAATAATTACAATTAGAATAAAATAAACATGTCATGTTTGCTAGAATTGTGTCATAATGAAACCAAAATATTTCCTTTGTGAGTTTCGAACTCAGTATTAATACAACAATCAACATACGCTATCAAAACCCAGTGAGTGTGTTAAATTGTCACTGTGATTTCTAACAGATATGTAAATCACTTTATTTACTAAAAATGACTCCTTACTAGTGTTGAGTGGACTTTCTGAACTATTCGGGTCTGGGAACCCGAATGCTCAGCATTTCTGCATTTTACTCCTGGCAACCCTAGGGAATTTTGGAAACATGGATACAGCTTATGTTTTCCTTGCAGCCCTAGGGCCGCATCCAAATTCACCAGCCTCTGGGAGTCAAATGCAGAGTGTTCAGGTTCAGAGAACATTGCTGAACCTGAAAAGTTTGCCAAGTCTGGTCAACACTAGTAAGGAGTTATTTTTGGTCCTCTCAACACTACTACTTACCCCAAAAACCAAAAAGAAAGTCCTACAGTCATGGCTATTAGGTGTCTTACCTTCAATCAAAATGCTGTCTGGTGTCTGTTGTTATCAGACTTTCATCTCTAGCTGCTGCAAGAAAAAGATGAAATGCTACATGTGGGAGGGATAGGGCTTAGATAGGGTTATGTGCAGCAGAGAGTCTGGACTGAATGCATGCATCTTGTTTGTTTAATGTTTCTAGAAGGTCTATGCCTGAAAGATATCAAGGCTGCTCTTTCATTTAGCAACAATTTAGCAAATAAGTGCCAAATATCTTAGGCCTCATTCACATTTTCTAGCAACCCTTATTCCCATCCATTAGAAAACTAAGATTTTTCCTGCAGGTATAGAAAATAAATAATCAGTGGCAATTAAGAAGCATGCTACTTATCCAATGGATTTTGCATGAAAATGTTTAAAAAGGATTTCCAAGATTATTAAAAAAGTAAAAAAAAAAACATGATACATAGTACTAACATCCAAGTGTATTGCCAAAGCCTAAACAAACCTCCCTGTGTACTTTTTTTCCTCTGTCAGCTTCCCCTGCCATGATACAACTCTATTTCCACCCTGGCTGTTTGCTTACACTCTGTTCTGCTTGTTTCCTCTTTCCTTAGAAAGTGTGCATAGTGGGCAGAGGCGAAACTGCAGTGTACTAAGACATGACAGGAAGGTGTCTGGACAAGCCAGGGATCTAAAAAACAGCCAAACACCACAGTCCACATTTCCAAAAGATATATATGAGCAGCCAACTTTCCTTCATGGTGAGGAGTGGTGACTGCCGGTCCAATCAGCAGAAGACTGAGCTGAGAGGCTCTGTCAGCCATATAATATACTTGCACTTGCACAGCTCTATGATGTGATAGGTCTATGATGGCACTGCACAGGAGCTTTGCCATTAGCGTTTCCAGATGGCATAACACATAACCGTTCATGTCTCCTGGTGCCTGCACAGTGAGATCGCCCTATGATCGCTCTATGATCATTTCCAGGGTCCTAGTATAAATGTATGTGCCAACATGTTACACAGTATGCAAAAGTAAGCCAGCCCTGTCTAGAATCAATCTGAAGCCTGGACTCCTAAGAGAGGTATTATTTTGCTGGAGTTTCCCTTTAAGGGATAGAGGTGCCCCTTAAAGGGAAACTCCCGCAAAAAAAAAATATTTCAGGTCAATAGCTGTCAGAAAGTTAGACAGATTTATAAATTACTTATTTGAATCTCTAGCTTTCTAGTACTTATCAGCTGCATATGCCCTGCAGGAAATGGTGCATTCTTTCCAGTCTGACACAGTGCTCTCTGCTGCCATCTCTGTTAGGAACTGTCAAGAAAAGGAAAAGTTTTCTATGAGAATTTGCTACTGCTCTGGACAGTTCTTGTCCCAGACAGAGGTGGCAGCAGAGAGCATTGTGTCAGACTTGAAAGAATACACAACTCCCTGCAGGATATACAGCAGCTGATAAGTACTGAAAATTTTAAATAGAAGTAATTTATAAATCTGTCTAACCAATTGATTGAAAGAAAAAAAAAATCACAGGAATGCCTCTTTAATGGGACATTGTGAAAAGGGTGCACACTACTGACAGCAAAGACTATATAGATAGAAAAGTAAAAATAATAGAGACAATCCTAAAGGGTCAAATCGATGTGGTATGGATGGAAAGAGATACATTTGCCTTACAGTTCCTGCTGAAGTATCTTTGTAAAACTATATCACAATCGGGTTTACAGTCTGAACAAACACTTAGCCATTATAATACCTCAGCTTCAAAACATCCACTATTACAATAGCATTGTGACATATGAGAGCTACAAAGCAAAAACCTTACTTGTGGAAAGAAAAACATTAGCATATACTTACACAAGATGGCAGCATAATACCAACTACATCCCAGTCCCACAGTTCTTTTCTACAGCTCATAGTCTCTAACACCAATTTCATCTTGCTGGGATTTTGATTTGGCATAGTTTTACTTAATTAAATAAAGTTAATTTGCGTGTAAGCTGCAAACCCAGTAATGGGATTACGTTTTATTTTCATAACCAGTCAGTAGGAACTAAATTGCATTGGTTTATACCACATTATTTTCATTACATGGCAATTTAATGATAGGGTCAAGTTACATAACCTACTGTAAATATATATTTTTTAATATCCCTGAATATAGTTACAAGAGATAACACAGATATCTGATATCTAGTGTACATGTACACAACTTTCGGCAATATTTTCATGTATAATAAAAATCTCTTAAAGTTATTCTTACATATATTCTTAGGCATCATTGACTTACCCTATAACTCATTCTTCTTGATGTCCATTATTCTCACATTAAAACAAAAAGTCACCTATTGGTAAGTTAAAACTGATAGTTATAATATACTGTATGGGTTACACCATCATTACTACCTTCTTTTTTTCCACTTCGTTCTGTTTGACTGTGCCACACAGGCACCTCAACACGTAGGTGGCATCCTTTTACATATAAAGAAAGCTTTATCAGAAGAACCTTGACTCCACCAGCATGTCTTTTGCCTATAGTGCATCTTGGTATCATCTCTTCTTAAAGTAAGCAGCATACACCCACCCAGCCAGCCATCCACATGATGTAAAAGAAGATGTGATTCATCAGAAAAGGCCACCTTCTTCCATTGCTCCATGGTTTAGTTCTGGTGCTCATCTAACCAGTGTAGGTGCTTTTTGTAAGTAGTCTCCAACTACGCAGCGAGCTGTGATACATTGTGGGTTCTGAAATCTTTCTGTCGCAATCAATCTTAACTTTTTCAGAAATATCTGCTACAATAGCTCTTCTGCACTATAGATCTTCTAGTCTAGATCCACATGCATGTCCATGAGCTTTTGGTACCCATGACCCTGTTATCAGCTCACCTGCTCTCCTTCTTAGGACTACTTTTAGTAGAGGCACAAGATGTGCTATTTTGGCAATGCTCTGACTTAGTCATCTAGTCATTACAAACTTGACCTTGTCAAAGTCACTCAGATCCTCAGGCTTGCCCATGTTTCCAGTTTCCAACAAAACTTCAAGAACTCATCTGTGGGTTTTTCACTTTTTATTATAGCATTAACTTTTTCAATATGTGCTAAAGTAGCTCTTCTGAGCTACAGATGGTCTTGCCTTTGATCCACATGCACCTTAATGAGTGGTGCCTAAATTATGCCTCCACTTTCAGGTACCAGGGTTATTCACTTTACCTTTCAGTGGTGTGTATAATGTTATAAGCCACTAAGCGTTTGAGCAGGAAACCAATTTTCAGGCATTTCGTATTGTACTCTGTCCTATCCTTTGTTCCCTTGGGCGTAAGGAGACCTTGAGATTTCTGGTAGTTGCTTTTGGTTCATCAAGGTGGTTCTAAAGTGGAGACATTTTGCCGAGACAACCTCTTTAACACAATAACTAAGTAAAAAGAAAGAATCTTCATCTCCTGTGTCCTGCTACCCTGAATTTGGAAAGTACAGTAGGCAACTTGGAGGTGAAATCCTATAAGTAGGGTGGGCACTTGGCAACCCTACTTGCCAGAATAAGACACTTTGGAGGAGATTTATCAAAGGGTGTAAAATTTAGACTGGTGCAAACTACCCACAGCAACCAATCACAGCTGAGCTTTAGGCAGTGCTGAAAGGAAAGCTGAGCTGTGATTGGTTGCTGTGGGCAGTTTGCACCAGTCTAAATTTTACACCCTTTGATAAATCTCCCCCTTTGTGTTGATTGTTGAATGTTACATCTCTTTCATTACCCAGTTCTTGGTCTAGAGAGCTTACAGCTGGTAGTGCAGAGGTAAAGTGTATCTAACCCAGCATATAGTAGATGCTTTAATTAACGTCATTTGAATTTTTGAGTATATTAGATAGAAAATTAATACTTTTAAAATATATGCCATAGTAAAATAAATAATAAAACTGATGTCATGCATTGTACCAATATTACGAACAGCGGAAATCCTCCTGCTTACCGCTTTTTTCCTTTCTATTAGTCTGTTCGAGGCAATTGCTAAACCTGGCCCCTACATCAAAAAATCCCCCAAAAATTTATATTGTCCACAACCATAAGTTGGAAAATTCATGAATTTTATTTCAACAAAAAACCAGTCCACCCATAAAAACACATACACTGAAGACATCTGAACATCGCTTCTGGACAAAGCGGCAGTGAAACGCGTTGGAGTGTGGAGGAGTGGAGTCAGGACGCATGGCCACTGGGTCGGTATAGGGTGAGAAGTGGGATGAGTTGGGAGGTGTTTGGGCCTGGTTGGGTTTGAAGCACAGATACCGGGACTCCATGCAATTTATTTATTGGGGGACAAGTGCAATACTGCACAGGTGATTTGTTGGTCGATAAGGGCTTGTGCAATATAGGTAATGTACTGATCTATGTGCAATATAATGAATACACAGGCTATGTGCAATCTGACTGGTTTGTTCCCTTATCTCATGGTGTTAAGATAGTCCTCTGCTAATAATATACCATAGATTTGACTTGATTTCAACTCCTATTAGGATCTATCAATTTTCATTGCCCACAAATAGATTGTATTTATTGTGTGTGAAATCTATTTCATTGTTTGATTTAATGTTCCTGACTCCCAATTGATATGGTTTTAAATGTCTTCAGTGTATGTGTTTTTATGGGGGGACTGGTTTTTTGTTGAAATAAAATTCCTGAATTTTCCAACTTATGGTTGTGGACAATATAATTTTTTGGGGGATTTTTTGATGTAGGGGCTATATTTATTTGTAAAAAATCTCATATTGGAGTATTTGGTAAAGGTTTGATGTTCTTATGTAGGTGTAATTGCTAAACCTGGTTTGGTTCTTTATTGATCTTACAACCAGCCCTGTGCTTTTCTTCATGAAAGACACATACTGGGCTTGATTTGTGTTTACACCAGGACCTGAGGATTGGGGACATTAATCCATTTGCTTTTGCTATCTACAGGGTTTCAGAGCTCATTCAGCTACTATTATTAAAGTGGCAGCATAATCTAATGATTTGCTATCACTTCTTAAAACAGGAATACCAATTTAAATCATGATTTTTGTAGGATCATTGAAAGAATAGGTTATAACCATTAACCCAATTCAGAAGAAAATCCATCCTTTAAACCACATTCATATCATACAAAACATATATCACTGTATACTGTATAAAGCAGCTCTTTAAATTGTCAACATTTGGCATACTTGGATAGTGAACTAATAAGTGTTACAAATGTAAGCACAAAAAGTAGCGTTCTATGCACTTTCCATTATTTTAGGATTCTCAGACCTCAAGAAAACATTATTAATACCTTAGTCTACAGATCATGTATCTATTTCTCATACGCTCTATGTTACAGTTAAGGAATTACTGTGCTTTATTTAGTAAAGGTCACATTTGCATGCAGATGTAATGTTTTGCATCAGTACCATTCAAAATGGGTATTTTAATTCTCAGTTCAAGAATTTAACGTATCCATGTGATAACAGCTAAACCCAAAATTAGATGGTTCAAAATCTGTGTACATTTTACATTTTTTAATCTCCTTCTTATGTTTAAGCCTAGTTTGCACTAGTGATACTGTTCTTTGTTGTTTTTTTATGACATGCACAATGTGCACCAGTTGTTATTGGTTTTAATAAAAATAATAAAAACATAATAATAAAACTACTAGCTATTGCACATTTGAAATGAGGTACTCTGCACAAAAAATGCAATTAGGATATTTATTATAGGTAACAATAAGGATTTCAATCAACAAAATATAACGTTTTAGTCATTTAGACCTTCATCAGACTCTGTTAAAGGGTAACATATAAATAATTATACAAGTACGTTGCAAGGCATATGAATAATACACAAAAATACAGAGGTATAGGAAAACAACAGGATAAATAAGTACCATAAGAGATGTATGCGTGATTGCTTGGATTGAGTGTCCAGGGATACAGCCAGCTTCTTATGCTGAGGTATGGCATCCGGTATAGTAAAAACCTTATCTAGGTCCTGCAAGATTAGGGAGAATAAATCAACTATATTAACTATAGGTACATGAGAGAAAGATAGGTAAGGGGAGAACAGCAGAACAGTAAAAAGTCCAGTAGAAAGGATTAATTGACTCGAAGCCATAAAGGGGAAAGATATGCATGAAGAGCTCAGAGACAGGGTTGTGTGAAAGCATGCAAAAACACGGGTGCAAAAACACTTCTACTGTAGTAAAAGTTCCCAAGGGTACAGTGGCCTCCATAATTCATGAATGGTCACTCTGGCTGAGCTTCAGAGATCCTGTGTACAGATGGAATATACTTCTAGAAGATCAACCATGACTACAATCTAGGCTTTATGGCAGAAAGGCCAGAGAGAAACCTCATCTTAGTAAAAGACACTATAGCCCTCCTTCAGTTTGCAAAAAAAGCACCTAAATGTCTCTTAGACCATGCAAACAAGATTCTCTGGACTGATGAAACCAAGACAGAACTTTTTGGCCCTTAATTTTACGCATAATGTCTGACATCATGAGGAAACCAAGCACTGCTCACAAGGAAGCATGGGGGTGTTGGCAGCTGTGGGGGTTGTTTTCAGAAGCTGGGACAAGGAAGACTGGTCAGGGTTGAAGGAAAGCTGAATGGAGCAAACTATTGAGATATTCTTAAGAGAGATGAGCGAATTGAACTTCGTGGACCGAGAATAGTTACAGACTTTCAAAAGAGCTTGATTAATTACTGAACAGAATTTTTTGCAAAGTTTGCAACCAGTTCATAAAGATGCTATTCAGTTCATAAAGATGGCAGCAGCACTTTTTACTACACATAAAAAAAAAAAAGAGCCTGTGCTTACCTGTCCGTGCTTCTTGGTGCCCTATGTGTCTCTGGTGTCCCCCACCAGCTTGTTTTTTGTATAGTTCTTTAGCATGTTTTCATTCTAATGTTACTGTTGGAAAGGAGAACAGCAACAATGGAATGAAAACATTCTTCAATAAGTTAATACAGTGATTCCTCAGTGGGAGCCCGTGGCTAACAGAGCAGTGATACGGAGGACCGCTGGCGTCGGAGCATAGGCGCCTATGGCCTAGAGAGCTGCTGAAAGCTGGAAGTGGAGTTGCTGGTGGCCACCGCCAGGAAGAGAGGGAGCCGACAGCTGCCAGGTAAGCGGTGCGGGGGGCTAGCAGCACAGGAGATTCCCGTCATTTTGACGGGAATCTTCGCTCTGTGTTTCCCTCAGCAGAGAGAGAGAGGCACAAGCTGGTGCCTGCTTAAACTTGTCACACTGCTCCTGCGTCTCTTAGATGTGGGGAACACTCTATAAAGAAGTGGGCATTCCCATCATTAAGAAAGGAATCCCTGCTCCTGTAACCTTAGTGTTCCTGAACACCTCAATGACTGTCAGCTGAACAATAGTTCAGTTAACAGTTATTCTCCCCTAATTTTGTTTGAGGGGGGAATTTTGTTTGAATACTGAAGTGTTCGAACACTGAGGTATCTGGGAACTGCGGTATTACTGTAGAAGAAATCTTTGTAGTAAACTACTGAAAGGTGGTTAAAAAGATTGTCCGACCATTTTTTCCTATTGGTAAAGAGAATAATTTAATTCTTTATGACAAAATGTTGCTGCTGGAAATGAAAAACAGCAACACTGGAATGAAAGTCATAAGTCAATATACTGTACACAAAACAAGCTGGTGGGGTAGAAAGCAGTACATGGGGGTCATGTCTATTGATTTCTACCCTGCCCGCTTGTTTTGTGTATAGTTCTTTATCACAGCATGTTTTCATTCTAATGTTGCTGTTGGAAAGGAAAAACAGCAACAATGGAATGAAAACATGCTTTGATAAGTACAGTGATTCCTCAACATACAATGGCCTCAGGTTACATATTTTCAACATAAGATGTTTCTCTCTGAACCTCTGTAACTCTAAACCAGACTCAATATAAAATGCTACAGTCAGGATCTGCGGAACATGTGAATAGCAACATGACTGACCAATAAAAGTGACCATTTTACTGGTAAAATCTCAATATTAGTACATGCACTTCATAATGACTGGAATCTCCGCTCTAAAAGGGAGTTCCCCGCAGCAGAAAGAGAGAGGCACCCTTCTCTAGGCCACAGGCGCCCATGCTCCGGCAGCCCTCTACAACAGTAGTCTGTCAGCCGCCAGCTCCTGCTTCTTTCCGCCGCCTCTGTCCACTCCCCACACCTCAGGATCACCACCAGCTCTTTGCACCCCTCTCCTGAGCCATCGGTTAGCAGGTTTAAAATTTGTGCCAGATCAGAGGCCAGTGGAAAGCTCAAGAGCCTGCAAAGTGGTGCCAAGAGGTGGCGAGAGTAATCCTTGTGGCGTGGGGAGTCGGCAGAAGCAGAGGGAAGAAGTGGGAGCTGGTGGCTGACAGGCCAGTGATGCGGAGGGCTTGCACTGGATCATGGGCTTCTGTGGCCTAGAGAAGGGTGCCGAGAGCTGCTGAAGGCTGGCGGAAGAGTTGCTGGTGGCGGAGAGAGCCAGAAACCACCTTCGGGGAGAGAGGGAGGCGGCAGCTGCCAGGTGAGTGGTGCAGGGGGCTGGAAGTGTAGGAGATTTCCATCATTAGGACGGGAATCCTCACTCAGTGTTCCCCCAGCAAAGAGAGAGGCAGGAGCTGGTGCCGGTTTAAACTTTCCAAACCGCTCCAGCTTCTCTCAGATGTGGGAAGACCCTGTAAAGAAGTGGGGATTACCATCATTATGAAAGGAATCCCCGCTCCTGTAACCTTGGTGTACCCGAACACCTCAATAGCTGTCAGCTGAACAATAGTTTAGTTGACAGTTATCTCCCCTAATTCTGTTTGGGTATCAAACAAAACATAAGGGGGAAATTTTGTTTGAATACTGAAATGTTCGAACACCGAGGCGTTCAGGAACCGAGGTATTAGGGTTTATGCACACTGAGCAATTCTTGCAAAATTCGTACACAGTGTGAACATAGCCTTAAGGCGTACGCACAGCTAAACGTTGCTCTGGCCAAGGGATCTGGAACTTAGATTCCAGATCCCTGGGCAAGCCCTGAGGATGCAC
Organism: Dendropsophus ebraccatus; assembly: GCF_027789765.1. Taxonomy (NCBI): domain Eukaryota; kingdom Metazoa; phylum Chordata; class Amphibia; order Anura; family Hylidae; genus Dendropsophus; species Dendropsophus ebraccatus. The sequence continues at coordinate 72,468,019 of NC_091459.1, read as the reverse complement.
GGGGTGTGGCTCGGGTACTGTCGGGCGCTGCCGGGCACCCCCTAGCTGTGGGGCCCTGAGTTCCACCCCCTCCTCTCTAAATCTAGCTTCACCTACTCTACCCATAGGCAGGGAAATGTCTGTCTTACTACAAGTGTCTTTTGAGCAGCATGGTGGCTCAGTGTATGCATTTACTTATATTATCAAATAAACTAGTTTTGTAGAGTTCGCAAATTTTTATCTGATTTAGGACTACAAGCCCCATTACACCATGTAAATGTTGTAGTCCTGGATTACATACACTACAGTAGCTATCCTACCAGTGGGTGGTGTTTCAATGAGCCAGAAAACTAATGCAAGTTTACCTTAGCAGTAGATGTGACTGAATTAGCATCTCTTCTCCCTATATTACACTGCCCGGATACTGTAGATCCTTACAGTACAATAACAATATTGTTCCTTTATTTATAGCTTCAACTTATTTTGCAGTGCTATACAGTACCTGTCCCCAATGGAGCTCACAATGTTTGGGAGTATTTGATAAAATCAGTGCAGACATGGGGGGGGGGCGTGGGGGTGCATACATGCAACTGTTATCCATGGTGGCATTTGATCCCAGGACCCCAATGCTACAAAGCAACATGGCTAAGCTCTGTGCCACCCACAACATAGTTAGCAGCTCCTGGTTAGGGATGATCAAACATGGGAAAATCGAACCTTGTCGAACCTTCCGCATTTGATTCCCGATGCCTTCCCGATCCGCGGGGAAGGAGGAGACAGCCCGGGTACCGCCTGGAATTCCAGGATTCAGTCTATTACCTAGGCTGTATCCCTGTTTTCCAGGCGGTACCCGGGCTGTCTCCTCCTTCCCCACGGACCGGAAAGGCATCGGGAATCAAATGTGGAAGGTCCGAGTTCGATCGAACCTAAGATTTTCCGATGTTCGATCCTCTTTACTCCTGGTCTCCTCCGTGTCTGGCTGCCCTCTTACTGGTGTTGTTTCTACTGGGCTCAGATGCTAGTTTCTCCCACAGGGTTGGGCTAAATCTATGTGGATGCATAACCCCACCCACCTGATGACTTATTGGCAGGAACAGTATACAGACAGGGAGTGTGACATCACAGGATATAAAAGAAAACACAGGCAGAGAGGTCATGTAACTGAGCCTGAGAACACAATAAGCTCTCTAAATAAAAAATAAAAGTGTATATAGAGGATACAGCACCCACAGAAATCAATGCAATGCTAGTTTTTTTGAAAAATCCTAGACAACCCTTTTAAACAAAGGATGTGTGAAATATAGCCTGTGTAATTGTTATTGGCTACATGAGGAATGGAGATGAGTATGTAAATCAGAATGTATCAATACACATTTCATTTTGTGGAAACTGTAAATTGTATTCAATGCCTGAACATGGCATAGTGACAGCTGGCAAGGGTTTACATTCATCACCCCTATAACTCTCTATACGTAGTTGACAAGTGTGTCAATCATTTAGAGTGAGACTGTTATTATTACAAAAACTATTTCTAATAATGAAATACAACGCTTTACTGTATCTAACTTTCTCAATGCCACGCAAAGAAATAAAATTGAAATGATGTGTATCGTACACTATAAAGCTATGTTCACACACTGTGAATATAGCCTTAGATTTGCATTGAAGTCCATGCAAACTATCGCTTTGTTTCACACAATGTACAGAACAATGGGCAATGTTTGGCTACAGATGTCGAAATAATGTTAACGTAATTTATTTCTGGACATAGTCCATAGACTTCAATGCAATTTTTAAATTTAAAATAACGACCATTGTTTATATGTAGTGGGATCATAGCCTAAGGGTATGGGTACACTATGAAATACACACGGAGACTTAAAGTGGATTCCACTATGTGCACTCCACTTGAAGTTCCGTCCGTCCCATAGACTTAATGATGTTCAGCATCGAATTCTGCCGTCCACCTAAAGAATTGAAATATCAATGACAGGTCCAGAATTAATATGTAGAACAAAGTGGAACCTTGAATATAAGCATTTCTGTGTACCATTTCAAAGACCAAAAGTTTAAACATGTAAATAGCATAAAGAGAGTGATAAATTAAATATTAAACATAGTTTTAGTAATAAAGTAATAAAGAGTACAATTATGATTGTATGTGACAACTTTTCACAGGTATACATGGTAATGTGAATAGGTTAATTTCAATCATTAGTCAAATGTATAAAATATATGTACAGCTAGATGACTGAATGAATTAATGAATGAATAAATAAATAAATAAATAAATGTTAACTTAAATGCCTAGGAGAGGAGGGAAAGAGAGATAAGGAAATACAAATTTGGTAGGGAAGCCAAGGGCAATTTTCCATTGTCTTTCTCTACATGGTTTAATTCCCAACATAACAGTATTAAGAGTATTTTGGAAGATAATTGGAATTTGCTATCTAGGGACTCATATCTCATAAACTCATTAAAGGAATAAAAAAAGATTATTTTTATATGAGAAAAAACCTTACATAAAATATTAGCCCCATTTTCTGTTAGCCTTCTTCTAATTTTTACATGAACACTAGAGAAGGGTGAAACCTTAGAGGGGCATATAGATATGGACTAGTGATGAGCGAATATTGGTCGATCGAATACATATTCGATCGAATAGTAAGGTATTCGATCTATCGAATATTATCGAATAGTTCGCCGAATATTCTATAAATATTCGCTAAGCGTTCAAATCCCCCAGCATCTGGTTTTTACCTCCAAGTGGTCGAATAGATGTCTTTCAATAATCGAATACTTGTTCCCATTGACTTTAATGGGATCAAATATTCAATCGAATATTCGGGAGATATTCGTACGAATATCAAATATTTGAATATTTCACTATTCGCTCATCACTAATATGGACATATACACTTATCAGTGTTTCTAGTAACTCCTTCTGGTTTTGTTTTTAAAGGTGACTCTGAGTGTTAGTTATAAAGGCTATTAGATTACTGGGTAAGTTGAGTATTGTATTGAGTATAGTACTGTATTAGGCTGGGTTCACACTACGTATATTTCAGTCAGTATTGTGGTCCTCATATTGCAACCAAAACCAGGAGTGGATTGAAAACACAGAAAGGCTCTGTCCACACAATGTTGAAATTGAGTGGATGGCCCCCATATAACAGTAAATAATGGCCATTATTTTAGCTGTTGTTTTAAAATACCAGCAAATATTTGCCATTAAATGACGGCCATCCACTCAATTTCAACATTGTGTGTATTCAATCCACTCCTGGTTTTGGTTACAATGTGAGGACCACAATACTGACTGAAATATACGTAGTGTGAACCCAGCCTCCAAATGTATGGTTGATAAATGAAACTGTCTGCTATTACATTATTCATTATTGGGGCAGATCTCAGGCTGCATTGAGTGAGAAAAAGTATTTGTACAGGGCAGTAGGTAAAACTACATAAGAGGGTAAGTAACCTGCAATGACATAATGGTCACATGAGCGCATAGGTTCTGTATCTGGCATACTCTGAAAACTACATACAAACACAGGAGGTAGAAAGAAGCCTGGAAAGCACTTCTGGCCAGGGCACTTCTGTCTATCTGCTCATTCCCATGAAATGGGGAGTCTGCTGCCAATCTGGAGGGCTTTAAAATAGGGAAAGTGCCACTGCCAGTAGGGGTCAGTGGGGGGAATGCTTCTGCCAGCAGAAGGCATGGGAAGGGATTGAACACTGCTGCCAGAGGAGAATGGGTGGTGGAATACTGCTGCCAGTTGGAAAGGAGTTAATACAGATGCTCCTGTCAATAAGGAGAAAGTAGTTACTAGGGATGGTCCGAACCTGCCGAGGTTCGGGTTCGTACGAACCCGGACTCTCAGAAATTATTCCCGCTGTCTTAAACCTCTGTGCAGAGGGTGGATACAGTGGGAAGACCGCCTGGAAAACTGGAATACAGCCTATGTCCTTGGCAGGTTCGGACCATCCATAGTAGTTACCATTGGAAGTGTTGGTTGGAGGGATTGCTGCTGTCAGTGGATGAGGTGTGGGCCAATACTTCTGCCAATGCCTGTAGTTATGGGAATAGGGAAAATACTGCTGCCAGTGAGGAAGGAGAAGAGCAGGACACTGGAAGAGACACTATGACAGTGTTCTTGAATATTTAAATAGATTTAGTTGTTTAGCCTTTTTGTTTGTCCTTATGACCATGATATTCTTGTTTATTATTCTATTTTATTATGCTATTCTATGTTTATTTTATTTTATTTTTTTCTAGTAATAAAATGGGTTTAAATTGACATCTTACTTATGTGTATGGAGAAATAAGGCCCGAAATACAACTAATGTTGAAATGAAAGGACAATATATTCATGTAAATAAAGAAAAACTGAAAGAAAAATACAAAACAAAACAAAAAACAAAGTGTCCCTGGCACCATTATGGGTGTTTAGTAAACCTCAGGCACACCTGGTCTAGTCTGAACCAGAGCATGCAGCATTTGATTACTGGTGGCTGAAAAAATTGGATTCATTCCTAGGGAGACCTGAAAAACATGGATATAACCCCTGGCTATATTCATGTCTTCCAGGCAGCCGTAGGGTTGCATTAAACTTCTTTAGCCTCCAGTAGTAGAATGTTGCATGCTTGAGTTTGCACTAATCCATGCATGCTCGAGCATTACTCATTTCTAGTGTTTATTAGCTGGGTGGCTGAAAAAGCCCGAGGCATAGAAAGGCCCATTGTGACTATATAGCGATTTAAAGGGGCTCCCTGGATCTCATCAAGCCAAGTAAATATAAAGAATATGTACAAAAAAAACTATGGATATGGAGAACAGAAAGCATTAATGTAAATAGATATGTAGAAAAAGGTGGGGAAACTTAGATTTTTAAAGGATCAAAATGTATTGAGAGCTATGGAGAACCAAACTAGAAAATTACATATGTAATTTTAAAAGCAGCTGAAAAAATGTTGTGTGAACATAACCTAAGAGAGAAAAGGAAGACAAACTAAGAGAAATATAAAATATAGAAGGATAGAAAAGGGAAAATAAGAGGGAGGGTTATTGTTATAGTTAAATTAGTATAGACATTATCTGTCTTTTTTAAAAGACAAGGTAAAGAGCCAGGTCCAATCTGCAATAAAAAGACATTGCTGTTTTCTTAGACTCTGGAAATGTTGATACTATCACTGTGCCATGATACACTGTTATTAGACTTCTAAAATATTTTTTCTACAAACAACATTTCTTTTTTTTACATTTTTGTGCAACTTTTTGACGTGTAATGATGACTTTTGCTCAAAAATAGTTATTTTTATGACACTAAAGTTGTAAACTGCACAGAAGAATGATATCAAAGTCAGTGTAAAGTTGATCTGTTGAAAACAGAATGAATACAAATGAATGAGTAGGACAGCTTTTCTAAGCACTGCAATGTCAGCTCCATGCTAATAGGATCTGACATTGCGGTGCCTTAAAACAAATTAGTGTCACATGGAGTTAGTGATTCAAAGACGTAGTTTTTTGATGCTGGCACTCGTGCTATTTAAAGATATGTTCTTTTGACATCAGCAAGCAAAAGGAGCAAACAGACTTAGTTGTTGGCTCTGCACTTAGTGTCTTATGCAACTGTTTACAATAGCTATATATATATATATATATATATATATATATATATATATATATATATGGAATATATATATATATATATATATATATGCACAACTCTCCATATAGTTGTAAAGAATAAGTGTATTTATTGATAATTAAAACTCAACAGAACAATAGATAATTGTACATTACATAAGACTGCATCCATAATATATCATAGCTTTTGTTTACAGTACATTGCAGATTTGTAATAAACTAAAGTGCTGACAAATCCTTATGGACCCCAAGAGCCATGTACACTGGACTATTCTTGCTGTCATGAAACTCTTTTAGACATATGTAAATATGCATCCTTACATGTTCTAGAATGTCCCAGTACATGTAAATTACATACCAGAATTACTGATAAAAAGAACTGGAGCACAAGAAACAAATTTAAGTCAATGTTATCAATAGCCGACCAATATGTGCTTTATAATGAGCTTCTTGTTCTGTCAATATTGATTTTTCAAATTGTCTACTACCAGTGAATGCTACAAGTATAGTGCTATGTCCTCACAGTACTGGAGTATAATAATGATAATGTACAAAAACAAATATAGGCACATGTCCAGAGAGTAAATTGAAGTGGGTTTCCAGGCTAAAAGCTTACCACAGTATGTGGAAATATAAGGAACACTGCCTTGTTGATCCAACATTACTTGTTGAATGGTTCCACACTGTTCTTCGTTTGAACAGTAGGACTTTCCATATTCATATGTGACCACTGGCCATGGCTATTGTGTAGCATACATAATAACATAACCAATGTAGTATGCAATTTGTTAGGACAATACATCATACATTGGTATGGTAAACATACACAGGTAGAAGACCACAGTTTTTTTTTTTTTACTAAGGCTATGGAGTGTGCAGAATATCTGTTAGATGTGATTTTTTTTTACATTAATTCCTGACATATTTTTAGAGTTAGTATCCCTTAAAATTATATCAAAACCAACGCTAAGCAGGGCAAGGCCATTTACAGCATACTGAACTGATAAGTTCTATCAGTTTCATTTAATTCTTCACGTATTACCACATTGTAAAAGCTTGCACAGTAAGATGATAAATTTGAGAAGTTTTATGATTTTATGTATTTTAAACATTTGTGCCATTAATGCAGCTGTAGACTATGGACCCTATTACATGACAAATCATTGTCATTTGAATTTAAGCAATAATTTTTCTGGGTGTATGCAGGCAATGATCAAACGTCTAACGAAAATTTCGCATCTCTTGAGATGACCATAAAACCATTGGTAATCGTTTGCAAATCTTTCAGTTTATGTACACATTGTTCGTTGGTAATTACGATCATTTGTATACTAGCATGTACAAACATAATATAACTGCTGTAGACTAACTTAGGATGGGCCGTCTAAACAAACATAGGGGGATATTTATCAAACATGGAATAAAGGGAAACTGGCTCAGTTGCCCCTAGCAACCAATGAGATTCCACCTTTCATTTTCCAAAGAGTCTGTGAGGAAAGTGGAATCTGGTTGGTTGCTAGGGGCAACAGAGCAAAGCAGCACTTCTCCTGTGCCCATGTTGTATGTGGTGTTGCAATTCATCTCCATTCACTTCAGTGAAACTGCTTGGAAGAAAGCAGCCAAAAGTTTTCTAAGCCTAGATAACCCTCATTTATTCTCCCCTAGAGTTAACATTTCTTACTTCTGTTATATGTGTCTACATTTTCTTTTCTTTTTTTTTTTTTCTTTTTACTTTTTATTTATTTCTGCATGTTTGATGTTTTTAGAGTCAATGATAGCAACCCAAATACTGTACAACAAACGACAAACTTTTTACACCTCTAGAAGGTTGTTAGGTACTGATGATTAAGTACTAAAATGCTCGGGTGTTCGTTACTCAAGACAAATATTTACCGATACTTGGGTGCTCATTTCGAGTAACGAACCCCATTGAAGTCAACGGGAAACTCGAGCATTTTTGCAAGGGACCCAAGCTCGGTAGAGGGAAGTTCGTGTGAAAACCTGTCAACCTCAGAAAATGATGGAAACACCATGGAAATGGACAGGAAACAGCAGGGGCAGCATGCATGGATGCCCCTGAGGCTGCCTAATCGCACTATTATGCCAAATTATGGGCAAAAGTATGGCAATGATCACACAGTGAAGGATTAAAGCAGAGGTAGCATATGAACCAACCCCCAAATTTAGCCTGACACAGCATGGCAGTGAGAACACAGGAAACCATTAAAACAGAGGTAGCATATGATGAACCACCCAAAATCTTTACCTGACACAACATAGCAACATCCAAAGAAGGTAGAAGGTACTGGTAATAGGACAGCAGAGGACACCCTTAAGATGACATCCACAGATAATGTGGTTCGAAATGGACAAGACAAGGATGCTAAATTGGATTTGACTTTGAATTTGACTGTAGCAGTTGGGGTAACATTCCCTGCATCATGTGACTCCCCACTTCTCCCCCCAACGGTTTTGAGTTTGAATTTGACTGTAGCAGTTTGAGTAACATTCCCTGCATCATGTGATGTTCATAGGGTATAGCTGTCTCAGCACAATACTCAACATAACTGCAGAACTGATGTGGTTCAGGCATCCTGGTTTTAATTTCTTGAGGATTTGTCAATTGTCTCATGCAAAGGGATCATCACTTGAGGTCCTGCCTTATTAATTGCTGCCCAACAACTAGAATTGTCATTTGTTTCTTTAGTTTGAGCAGCGTCTGCGTTTTTTTTCCTTTTTCCTCTTTTGTTTTGTTATCATTTTATGCCAGCAGACAGACACAGGTCTGTATACAGACATATACAGGTCTGTATACAGACACACACTTAAGAACAGAATACTGACAAAGTTTAGCACTCGGTTTCCAAATTGTACAAAAAAAAAGAGTAAGAGAGAGAGAGAGAGAGAGACAAGCACAGAATTAGACAGCAAAGTTTGCATTGTTCATTGTAGCACTATTTGGTAATAAAATAAATACATGTTTGTGCATTTTTATGTGAAGATCCTTCTCGTATTTCATTTAGAAAGATGGGCAAGGTCAGCTTTCTTCATTTCTTCTGTTTTTGAAAGGCAGAGAAGTATGTATCTCCTTGCAGTGCAAGGATCTGCAGGCCCCTGTGGCACGGAATGGGCAGACAAACCAATAATCCATTCTTAAGGAGAAAGATATTGCCGCAACCTTTGGACAATTTCCAGAGTTGTGTATCACTGAGCGTCATCTTTCCAGAATGAGCAAAACACTGTGCAGTCTTTGATATGATTTTGTAATAAATTTATAATAAATGTGCTCAGACTCAGGGAAGGGTCCAGAAAAGAGTTCCTGATAGCATGGTGGTGGTGGTGGTGGATCTGAGTCCCTTCTTTTCCTGGAGGGGCCAGGCTGTGGGGAAGGAGGCTGAGCTGATGGAGAAAGGGTTCCACTCCCTTGGGTAGCATGGGTGAACTGCGTGGAAAACTGGGTGGTGGATAAGTTACTGGACACATTATCCGCTATCTACGTGATCACCTGTTCACACTGCTGCGGTTTCAATATCGGTCTACCATGAGACCCCGTAAGTTGAGCAAAGAAGCTAGGGAGTGAACGTCTGTGGTGTGCCACTGCTCCCTCCTCAACGGGTGGTGCTGTGTCACCCTGCCCTTAACCACGGCCTCTGCCAACTGCATCGCTTGGAACCCCACGTCCACGCCCTCGTCCTCGACCCTTACCCATGGGGTTCACCATTTTATGGACACTGCACAGTATGGAACTTAGGTATGCCCTGAGTAAGAAATACAGAAATCAGAAAATATACTAGTGGTCCTACTAGTTTTTGGGGGGCTGTGGGATACAATCTGTTGGTGGCTGTACCTATACACTCTCTGACCCCCCCCCCCCTTTACCCTGTGCAAGCAGTAGTAAACTTAGATATACCTTGCATAAGAAATACAGAAATCTGAAAATATTCTAGTGGTCCCATTAGTTTTTTGGGGGGCTGTGGGATAGAATCTGTTGGTGGCTGCACCTATACACTCTGTGTCACCCCCTTTACACTGTGCAAGCAGTAGTGAACTTTGATATGCCGCTCTTGAGTAAGAAATACAGAAATAAGAAAATATACTAGTGGTCCCACTAGTTTTTGGGAGGCTGTGATATACAATCTGGTGATGGCTGCACCTATACACACTCTGTGACACCCCCTTTACACTGTGCAAGCAGTAATGAACTTAAATGTCCCTTGAACAAGAAATACAGAAATCAGAAAGTATACTAGTGGTCCCAATAAACTAGTACTGAGCACTTTTTAGGGGTCTGTGTGCAACACCTAATGTCCCCTTTCTGCCAGCAGCCGATCACCACAGTGTGCTGCTGAAATCGTGGTAGCTGCACTGCAAGTCCCAGCCAGCAGTCTGTAGTAATACAATTTAAAAACGATTTGAAGCCCTTACAAGGGCTGTTTGGTTGTTTTGCTAGTATTCCCTGCCTACTGGATCGCTAATTACCTCCCTAACGCTCTCCCTGACCAGCAGCAGCTCTGTCCCTGATCTCTTCCAGCATATATGTGAGCCGAGCCTTGCCGGCCGTGCTTTTTATATGCCAGGGTCATCTGATCTGGCCAACCAATTGCTGCTATCGACATGTATGGGTCCCTCATGATCGTAGGATGTACCAAAGAGTCTCCTGCATGTTTGCGCCCAAGTATCGTGTATCGCGAGATGCCATCGAGTACCCTACTGCTTGAAGGAGAACAAAGCTCGGAAGAGTATGCTCGCTCATCACTATTGTTAGGCATTACCATTGTTATTTCTTAAGGACCTTTTACAAGAGCTTATTATTGTCCATGATTGTTGCAAGAAACCCTCCTGCGGCGCATTTTCGCAATGTATAAAAGTGACAGCAATCAGTTGAGGACCAGGTCAATGCCGCTTCTTGGCTAATTGTGTCTTTAAAGTTTGTCTCAAATATAATTTTTATTGGTTGCACATCTTCCAATGTAAACAAGGTAATGTATGGACGATAACGATTAAGGGAAACATCTGTGCTGTCAGTTTCCAGATCACACAGCAGTACTGTCAGGATGGTATCTTTGCGGAGCGTTATGCGTCCCTCTGCTCGTGCTGTGCGGCCGAGAAGGCGCTGATATTCTCTTATTCTGTTCTGTGTTTTGTTTTGCTGTGTCTGAACACTGGTTTATTTGCTCTCTTTGGGAGACACACCCGACTTCACCTGCTGAGTTCTGTCTGGCCATGTCAGGGTTAATCTGTGTTTTGGTTCTGCTGTGACTGACAGGTCTTCCTGCCAGTGGATCTGTTTTGTTCTCAGGTGTCTGTGCTTGGAGATCAGGGGGATGGTCCAATGATGTTCTGGATCAGAACCCTGACCTCCTATATAACCTCCTCAGTCTGGGATATCATTGCTGGTTATTGACTTAGTCTCTGCCTGCTTGTATCGTCTGTGTATTTGCTATTCCTGATCTTTGCCTTATTCCTTGACTTCCCTAGCTTGCCGCCTGCCCTTGACCATATTGCCTGGACTTTGACTACGTTTATTGGATATTGATTTTGTACTTTTGCTGCCCGATTGTTGTGACCCGGACTGTTGACTATTCTTCATTGTGTTTGTCTTTCTGTCTGTTTGTCTTGTCTTTGTGTCCCACCTAGCCAGTGCAGGGACCGCCGCCAAGTTGCTCGCCGCCATCTTAGGGCGGATTGTGGCAAGTAGGTAGAGGACAGTGGGCGGGGCTGAGCTTAGGGCTCACTGTCTTGTCTTGTCCTGCTGTCCGGATCCTAACAGAATAACCAGCCATACTTTTTTTTTTTTTTTTTTTTTCTCTCTCTCTCCACCTTGCTATGGACCCCATGAAAGCTCTGGTTGAGCAAATGCAAAGTCTCAACCAGCTTGTTCTGGACCTTACGCAACGGGTGCAGCAGGTAGAGTCTTTCCTGGGCCAAAATGCCATGCTATCTGCTGCTGTTCCCCCAGAACCTCCAGTGCAGCTTCCTGATAGGTTCAAAGGTGAGAGAAGGGCCTTTCGAATCTTCAGAGAGGGATGTAAGTTGTTTTTCAGACTTTGTCCTCGGTCCTCTGGGGATGAGAACCAGAGAGTGGGCATAGTTATGTCACTCTTACAAGGACCTCCACAGGAGTGGGCCTTTTCTTTGCCTCCAGATGCCACTGAGTTATCTTCTGTGGATCAGTTTTTCTCTGCATTGGAGTTACTCTATGATGACCCTGACAGGGCAGCAGCAGCTGAGAGGCAGTTGACTACTTTGAGACAGGGCAAGCGACCGGTGGAGGAGTATTGTGCTGAGTTCCGCCAGTGGTGCGTTCCATCCGGATGGAATGATCCTGCACTTAGATGCAAGTTTAAGCAGGGGTTGTCTGATGGTATTAAGGATGCCTGGACAGGACACCCAGATCCCTCCACCCTTAAGCAGGCCATGAATTTGGCTATTCGTATAGACCGCAGGCTCCGTGACAGACATAGGGAGAAAGTAGACTCTGACTCTTCTAAACAATCTGTCTCCAATTCTGTCAAAACCCCTCTTTTTACCCCTACTATTCCTGAGGAAGAGCCCATGCAGCTGGGACTATTAGACGCCAGGACCAGGCGAGAACACCGGAGACACAATGGTCTGTGTTACTACTGTGGTGACAGTGGCCATTACATCAGTTTCTGCCACAAGCGTCCCAAGCGGCAAGAAAACCTGCACCCAGATCATCGGCGTCCAGGTGACTCCCAGGAAGGTCACTTGGGCGCACAGGTACCCTCCGGCGAAATTAATATTTCTAGTTCTGTTGTACCTGATTTGCCTGTATCTGATGTGAATTTAACATGTTGTTCTGCTCGTCCTGTCAGTAAGCCTGTTCTCCATGCCATGGACTCGTCTTCTGATGAATGGGAGTCAGATGGCAATCTTCTAAGTGAGGTTGAGTCCTGTGAGGGTCCTGAGGCCCCTCGTAAAAGGGGGGGTACTGTCAGGATGGTATCTTTGCGGAGCGTTATGCGTCCCTCTGCTCGTGCTGTGCGGCCGAGAAGGCGCTGATATTCTCTTATTCTGTTCTGTGTTTTGTTTTGCTGTGTCTGAACACTGGTTTATTTGCTCTCTTTGGGAGACACACCCGACTTCACCTGCTGAGTTCTGTCTGGCCATGTCAGGGTTAATCTGTGTTTTGGTTCTGCTGTGACTGACAGGTCTTCCTGCCAGTGGATCTGTTTTGTTCTCAGGTGTCTGTGCTTGGAGATCAGGGGGATGGTCCAATGATGTTCTGGATCAGAACCCTGACCTCCTATATAACCTCCTCAGTCTGGGATATCATTGCTGGTTATTGACTTAGTCTCTGCCTGCTTGTATCGTCTGTGTATTTGCTATTCCTGATCTTTGCCTTATTCCTTGACTTCCCTAGCTTGCCGCCTGCCCTTGACCATATTGCCTGGACTTTGACTACGTTTATTGGATATTGATTTTGTACTTTTGCTGCCCGATTGTTGTGACCCGGACTGTTGACTATTCTTCATTGTGTTTGTCTTTCTGTCTGTTTGTCTTGTCTTTGTGTCCCACCTAGCCAGTGCAGGGACCGCCGCCAAGTTGCTCGCCGCCATCTTAGGGCGGATTGTGGCAAGTAGGTAGAGGACAGTGGGCGGGGCTGAGCTTAGGGCTCACTGTCTTGTCTTGTCCTGCTGTCCGGATCCTAACAAGTACAAATTTATATGGTGTGCTGCTGTGATCCGGTATCCTTTTCTTTTTCTTTGCCGTTAGCCACTATATCTTCAGGGCGCCTCCTGCTCTAGAATGAATAACAGCTGAAAGATGCAGGGCCTGAAAACACAGCAGCTCGCAGAGTGAGAGGGAGAACAGTATGCCAAATTACAGCAGCAGATATGTACTTCTGCGTAATCTGGAAACTTGCAACACAGATATATGAATATCCATGGCAGCAAGATTAATACAAGGATTGTTTGTGCAGCCCAGCTGCAATCGAGCACCGATCTCACTAATCAATCTTGTTTGCAGCCGCCCCACAGCGACTAATCTCTTAATGCTCTTACGCCAGTACTTTTCACGTTTATTTATTATAAATACTGCTCTTGTACAAAATGATGCATGAAAGGTTACAATCTAGATGGGACATTTTTATGTAAACTTAGTGCCTAGTGCCTAGTAAGCTCTATGTGCACACATTTTACTACAAATTACTTAAATTTTAATACAATTTACGTAAATTTTTGAGGCTGCCACATGGCAGCTGGAATGCTCAGGGTTTATAAGGAGGTGTACACTTATTGATAAATCCAACAAAGCAGAGATGGGAGGGGCAATTAGAGCAGCATCTGAAACATCACTCTTGATCATTTCCTTTTTTTTCTATGTCATTGCTCTTTTTTTAAGAATTACATAACATTACACTAGAACAACAGAAATCCATTAATTGCATAATGGCAGTAGTTTTAAAACCATAAGATCTTCCCAGTTAATCAGAGATGGATCTACGTTTGATGCATTGGCGCACTTGTGTTTGAAGGTAATGAAGCATTGAAATGCATATGTGATACTTTTGAACTGTTAGCCTACAAAATACTGCTTTGGTCTTTTCTGGAAATAAAGATTAAAAGGACAATTAACTACACATATGACTAATCTAACGGAAATGCTATACAGCATAATGATCATCAAAGCTTGAAGGTAAAGGACAAGGTCACTTGTTCTATTATAAAGCCAGCTTCATGGGTATAAATGGCACAATGGAAGCCACAATGACTATGATATAAAAACACTGTTAATGTAATGCTGCAGTCTGTAGGTGCACAAATGGCCAATTATGCTTCAGTGATCCATGTAAAGGGTCACTTACCCCACGATTGAAGGAATGACATACAAAGAGCAACATGCAACTTAAAAGATCGATACATAATTGGAACCCATTATAAAGTTGTGCACTAAATCAAAGTAGCACAACTAACTTCCCACATCAGTATACATCTTACCTACTTTATTCTTTAATTCTAGCTGCAAAATGAAAAAATATGACAGCATCTTTTATGTGTGGGCACAATATAATCTCTATATTCCACATGACTGACTCTAAAAGAATTGTCAAACATAGAAAAAGAAATATACTGAATCTATAGGGGAGAACTACAGTATCTTTCTAGTCCTCCATAGAATTAGGAAATGTATGTACTACATTTTTTATTGGAGAACTGATTTTGAGACAGCTGGTTTCATCCTCAGGCACTCTGTGATACAGAAACTGGTATGTAACAATATCTGTACCTAAGGACATACCAGGGAAGAAAGTGTTATTAATTTGACAGCTCACCCTGGATATAAATTAAAAGATCAATCTGGGATCCCTAAAGGACCACAGCACCGAAAAGAAGTTATACTTAAAATTGGTGAAGATCTATTTCCCAATTCATTGATTTTATCTTCTATATTAAATTGATCATATACAGTTGTGCTCAAAAGTTTTCATACCCCAGAAGAATTTTTGCTTTCTTATCCTTTTTTTCAGAGAATATGAATGATAACTAGTGATGAGCGAGCATGCTCATCCGAGACTGGTACTCGATCGAGTATTAGGGTACTCGATGGTACACGTTGCTCGGACGAGCATCTCGCGATACTCGAGAAAATCTCATCATCCGTTTCCTGTAAGTTTGGGCGCTATTTCTCAGCCAATAAACATGCAGGAGACTCTTTGGTGCTTCCTGAGATCACGTGGGACCCATACATGTCGATAGCAGCTATTGATTGGCCAGATCAGATGACCCTGCCATATAAATGCGCAGCCGGCAGTACTTGCTTCAGACGCATGCTGTGAGAGATTAGGGACAGAGCTGCTGCTGGTCAGGGAGAGTGTCAGTGTAGGATTTAGCGTTCCAGTAGGCAGGGAATACTAGCAATACAAACCGCCCTTTTCAGGGCTTCAAATCATTTTTTAATAGTATTACTACAGACTGCTGTCTGGGACTTGCAGTGTTGCTACCATGATTTAACCAGCACACTGTGGTGACCGGCTTGTGGCAGAAAGGGGACATTAGGTGTTACATACAGACCCCTAAGAAGTGCTCAGTATACTGTTTTTTGATTTTGTGGTTGGTGGTCCTGATGTACTACATTGGATTGCTCGGATTTGTAAAACACCTTTATAAAACTTCACTGCTCATTGTAAGGGGGTATCACAGCGTGTATCTAGGTCCAGCCAGTATCAGATAGTACCGTACAGCCCCCCTAAACTAGTGGGTACTACACTGTATTGCTGGGATTTGTAGTACACATTTAAAAAACTTCACTGCTCATTGGTCGGGGGTATCACAGCGTGTATCTAGGTCCAGCCAGTACCAGATAGTACTGTACAGCCCCCCCCCCCCTAAACTAATGGGTACTACACTGTATTGCTGGGATTTGTAGTACACCTTTATAAAACTTCACTGCTCATTGTAAGGGGGTATCACAGCGTGTATCTAGATCCAGCCACTACCAGATTGTACCGTAAAGCCCCACAAAACCAGTGGGTACTACAAGTATTTTTTCTGATTTCTGTATTTCATTCCAAGTGATGCCGTTGCCGGAGGCCGTGGTTCAGGGCAGGGTGACACAGCAGCACCTGTTGAGGAGGTAGCAGTGGCATACCTCAGACGTCCACTCCCTAGCATCTTTGTCTAACTTACGGGGTCTCATGGTAGACCGATATTGAAACAGAAGCAGTGTGAACAGGTGATCACGTGGATAGCGGATAATGTGTTCAGTAACTTATCCACCACCCAGTCCTCCATGCAGTCCAACCATGCTACCCAAGGGAGTGGAACCCTTGCTCCATTAGCTCAGCCTCCTTCCCCACAGCCTGGCCCCTCCAGGGAAAGAAGGGATTCAGATCCACCACCATGCTCCCAGGAACTCTTTTCTGGACCCTTCCCTGAGTCACAGCAATCGTAGCAGTCGATCTGTCCCGATGCCCAAACTATGCAGGTCACGCAGTCAGTGGGGGATAAGAGTGGGGACTTGCAAGCGGGGCTGGAAGAGGTATCTGATGATGACGATGAGACACGGTTGTCAGACAGTGAGGTTGTCATGGAAGTAACTCAAAGTGAGGAGGAGAAAGAGGAAATGGAGGAGGAGCTGGTGGATGAGGACAAGATGACTGACCCGAGCTGGGTGGATAAGCCCAGTGAAGACCGTGCTATTAAGGGGGAGACAAGTTCACCCGCAGGACCGGTTGGAAGAGGAAGAGGGGTGGGCAGAGGGAGAAGTAGGGGCAGAGCAAGTAAATCAGCAACTGTTTCACGGAGTCAAACTCCCGTGGCCAGGGCTAGATGTTCCCAAGTCTGGAGGTTTTTTAAAGAAATTGCGGATGACCGACGGACTGTAGTGTGCAAAGTGTGCCACGCCAGGATTAGCAGGGGAGCCACCACTAGCCTAACCACTACCAGCATGCGCAGGAATATGAGTGCTAAACACCCCACTCAGTGCAACCAAGGCCGTTCAGTGACTGCAAGTCGCACCCTTGATCCTTCCCCTGTGTCAAGTGCTGGCTCTGTCAGTCCCGCCGCCCAGGCCCCAGGCACGAGCGCCTCCCGCCCTACATGCACCCCTTCACCTCCACTATGCTCCACACCATCCAGCAAGGTGTCCAAGCGCAGCTTTCAACTGTCCCTTCAGCAGACCTTTGAATGGAAGCGCAAATACACTGCCACTCACCCGCATGCACAAGCCCTAAATGTGCACATAGGCAAACTGCTGAGCTTGGAGATGCTGCCCTATCGGCTGGTAGAGACAGAGGTTTTTAGGAACCTCATGGCGGTGGCTGTCCCTCGGTACTCTGTCCCCAGCAGCCACTACTTTTCACGGTGTCCTGTCCCAGCCTTACACCAGCACGTGTCAGACCAGCACATCATCCATGCCATAACCAACGTGGTCAGCGACTAGGTCCACCTAACCACGGACACGTGGACAACTGCTGGCGGGCAGGGACACTATATCTCCCTGACAGCACATTGGGTCAACTTGGTGGAGGCTGGGACAGAGTCTGATCTTGGTTCCGCTCATGTGCGGTCCACACCGAGGATTGCGGGGCCAACCTCGGTCATTGTTGTACACCTCTTCCTCCTCCTCTTCTTCCTCCTCCTCTTCTCTATTTCCCTCCACGAGCACTTCGTCTCCATTTCGTAGCATCAGCAGTGCGGTGGGTAAGTGCCAACAGGCGGTGTTGAAACTGCTGAGCTTAGGCGACAAGAGGCTCACGGTCCAGGAGCTGTTGCAGGGCATCACGGCGCAGTCAGATTTTTGGCTCGCGCCACGGAGCCTCAAAACAGGCATGGTTGTGTGTGACAATGGGCAAAACCTGGTGGCGGCTCTGCAACTCGGCAGCCTCACACATGCCTGGCCCATGTGTTCAACCTAGTGGTGCAGCGGTTACTTAAAACCTACCCCAATTTGGCTGACTTGCTCACCAAGGTGCGGCGCATCTGTGCGCATTTCCTCATGTCAACCTTGGATGCTGCCACCCTTAGGGCAGTGCAAAGGCGCTTGCAACTGCCGGCTCACAGACTGCTGTGCGACGTGCCCACGAGGTGGAATTCCACCTTCCAGATGGTAGCCAGGGTTTACCAGCAACGCAGAGCCATTGTGGAATGCCAGATGTCAACCTCGGTGCAAAGCGGTAGTCAGGTCAGTCAGCTACCTCAAATCTACAATGAGGAGTGGACGTGGATGTCTGCTATCTGTCAGGTACTGGGCCCCTTTGAGGAGTCAACACAGATGGTCAGCGGCGATGCCGCCATAAGCCTCACCATCCCGCTGCTGTGTCTGCTTAAAACCTCCCTGCTCAGCCTGAAGTCTGACACTTTGCCTTCGTCTCAGAAGACGTGTAAAGAACAGCCGCTGCTAGATAGCCCTACCCTGTCCCTGACGTCAATTTCTCACCACGGAGTAGAGGATGAGGATGAAGAAAAGGAGGAAGAGGAGCAGACTGCTTCCGCCACTGAAGAGGGTACCCATGCTCAATCCTTAGTTGTTGAGCCTGTATGACCTGAAGAGTAGGATTTGGTGGAGGAGGAGAAAGAGGAAATTGGGGCTAGTGAAGAGAGGGAGTTCTTTCGTGTTGGGACCTGGCGCACATGGCTGACTTTATGTTAGGCTGTCTTTCCCATGACCCTCGGGTTAAATTTATTTTTTGGACAACACAGATTTCTGGGTGTTCACCCTCCTGGAGCCTTGGAACAAATACAACTTTTCCACTCTCATTCCTGCCGAGGAACGCAGTATGAGAGTGAATTAATATCACCAGGCCCTGGTGCAGAAGCTGAAAACGTATTTACCATCTGACACCACTAGTGCCATAGGATGTAGTTCTGTGGGCCAAAGAGGGGGGGAGAGGAGCGGTGGAGCAGGCAGCTTGTCAAGGGGCAGGTGCTGGCCTGCCCTGCCGCTAGCGTGTTGTCAGAGTGGGTCTTCAGTGCAGCTGGTGCCATCATTACTGATAAGCGTTCCCGCCTGTCAACTGACAGCGCTGACAGGCTGATGTTTATAAAAATTAACAAAGCCTGGATTTCACCTGAATTTAACTGTCCACCCGGGGAAAGCAGCTCAATATGAAGATTCTTGGTATCTCCTCTCCTCCTCCTCCTCCTGTTCCTCCTCTTCCTTCAATTCTCAGCCAACTGCCAAGTCTTCTTCCGCCATGCAGGGTCTGGCCTAATTATTGGGAGGCTAAATTGTTTCCTCACTCACTTCTAATGGTTTTCTGTATCCTCACTGCCATGCTTTGACATAACACTACGTCTGCAGAGGAGTGGGACTGGTTGCCGGGGGCCCGCCCATCGCGCCCCCGCAAACCAGCCAGCTGTTTTATTTTTATTTTTTTATTGCGCTCCTGCCCTGTGCTGATTGGATTGGAAGAACTCATCGATATGTCGGGTGGGCAGTAGGTGAGGCTGCTGCTACTACCGCTGCAGTGCTACCGGCGCAGGTCGAGGTGAGAAGACAGCCATCTGTGTAAGATCAAGTGTGTGTGTGAGATCAGGTGGGGTAGTGTGTGTGTGTGTGTGTGTGTTTAAGGGGGGGGGTGAGGTGGGGTATTGTGTATGTGTGTGGAGGGGGCTCAGGGGGGATGGTGTGTGGAAGGGGGGTCAGAGGGTATAGTGTGTAGAGGGAGGGGCAGGGGGGATAGTGGGTGGAGGGAGGATAAGGGGGATAGTGGTTGGAGGGGGGTTCAGGGGGATAGTGGTTGGAGGGGGGTTCAGGGGGATAGTGTGTGGAGGGGGGTTGAGGATAGTGTATGGAGGTTGGGGTCAGGGGGGATAGTGTGTGGAGGGGGGTCAGGGAGGATAGTGTGTGGAAAGGGGGTCAGGAGGGATAGTGTGTGGAGGTTGGGGTCAGGGGGGATACTGTGTGGAGGGGGGTCTTGGGGGATAGTGTGTGGAAAGGGGGTCAGGGGGGATAGTGTATGAAGGTTTGGGTCAGGGGGGATAGTGTGTGGAGGGGGAGTCAGGGGGGATAGTGTATGGAGGTTTGGGTCAGGGGGATAGTGTGTGGAGGGGGAGTCATGAGGATACTGTGTGGAGGGGGGATACTGTGTGGAGGGGGGTTGGGAAATAGTGTGTGGAGGGGGGCATGGGGGATAATGTGTGGAGGGGGGCAAGAGGGATACTGTGCGGAGGGGGGTCAGAGGGGATAGTGTGTGAAGGGGGGTCATGGGGGATAGTGTGTGGAGGGGTGTCAAGGGGGGATAGTGTGTGGATGGGGATGGGGGGGATAGTGTGTGGAGGGGGCAGGAGGGATACTGTGTGGAGGGGGCAGGAGGGATACTGTGCGGAGGGAGGTCAGGGGGGATAGTGTGTGGAGGGGGGTCAGAGGTGATAGTGTGTGGAGAAGGGCTCAGGGGGGATAGTGTGGGGAGGGGGGATAGTGTGTAGAGAAAGGGTCAGGGGGGATAGTGGGTGAAGGGAGGGTAAGGGGGGATAGTGGGTGGAGGGAGGTTCAGGGGGATAGTGTGGGGAGGGGGGTCGGGGATAGTGTGTGGAGGGGGGTCAGGGGGGATAGTGTATGGAGGTTGGGGTCAGGGGGGATACTGTGTGGAGGGGGGTCTGGGGGGATAGTGTGTGGAAAGGGGGTCAGCGGGGATAGTGTATGGAGGTTTGGGTCAGGG
Source organism: Dendropsophus ebraccatus (assembly GCF_027789765.1). NCBI lineage: Eukaryota > Metazoa > Chordata > Amphibia > Anura > Hylidae > Dendropsophus > Dendropsophus ebraccatus. Next base: position 72,447,263 of record NC_091459.1, on the reverse strand, counting down.
GGGATAGTGTGTGGAGGGGGAGTCAGGGGGGATAGTGTATGGAGGTTTGGGTCAGGGGGATAGTGTGTGGAGGGGGAGTCATGAGGATACTGTGTGGAGGGGGGCAGGAGGGATACTATGCTGAGGGGGGTCAGAGGGGATAGTGAGTGGAGGGGGGTCATGAGGGATAGTGTGTGGAGGGGGGTCAAGGGGGATAGTGTGTGGATGGGGATCAGGGGGGGATAGTGTGTGGAGGGGGGGTCAGGGGGATAGTGTGTGGAGGGGGCAGGGGGGATACTGTGTGGAGGGGCAGGAGGGATACTGTGCGGAGGGAGGTCAGGGGGGATAGTGTGTGGAGGGAGGGTCAGGGGGGATAGTGCGTGGAGGGAGGGTAAGGGGGGATAATGGGTGGAGGGTGGTTCAGGAGGATAGTGTGTGGAGGGGGGTCGGGGGGATAGTGTGTGGAGGGGGGTCAGAGGTGATAGTGTGTGGAGAAGGGCTCAGGGGGGATAGTGTGGGGAGGGGGGATAGTGTGTAGAGGGAGGGTCAGGGGGGATAGTGGGTGGAGGGAGGGTAAGGGGGGATAGTGGGTGGAGGGGGGTTCAGGGGGATAGTGTGGGGAGGGGGGTCGGGGATAGTGTGTGGAGGGGGTTCAGGGGGGATAGTGTATGGAGGGGGGTTCAGGGGGGATAGTGTATGGAAAGGGGGTCAGCGGGGATAGTGTATGGAGGTTTGTGTCAGGGGGGATAGTGTGTGGAGGGGGAGTCAGGGGGGATAGTGTATGGAGGTTTGGGTCAGGGGGATAGTGTGTGGAGGGGGAGTCATGAGGATACTGTGTGGAGGGGGGCAGGAGGGATACTATGCTGAGGGGGGTCAGAGGGGATAGTGAGTGGAGGGGGGTCATGGGGGATAGTGTGTGGAGGGGGGTCAAGGGGGATAGTGTGTGGATGGGGATAGTGTGTGGAGGGGGAGTCAGGGGGGATAGTGTATGGAGGTTTGGGTCAGGGGGATAGTGTGTGGAGGGGGAGTCATGAGGATACTGTGTGGAGGGGGGCAGGAGGGATACTATGCTGAGGGGGGTCAGAGGGGATAGTGAGTGGAGGGGGGTCATGGGGGATAGTGTGTGGAGGGGGGTCAAGGGGGATAGTGTGTGGATTGGGATCAGGGGGGATAGTGTGTGGAGGGGGGGTGAGGGGGATAGTGTGTGGAGGGGCAGGGGGGATACTGTGTGAAGGGGCAGGAGGGATACTGTGCGGAGGGAGGTCAGGGGGGATAGTGTGTGGAGGGGGGTCAGAGGTGATAGTGTGTGGAGAAGGGCTCAGGGGGGATAGTGTGGGGAGGTGGGGTCAGGGGGGACGCTGGTGAGCACGGGAATCCTGTGGACTTCTCCCCAATGGCGCTTGAGTCTGCTTTTCCCTCCCTGTCTGCTAGGGAGCTTCCTGCTTAGGTTACTGGGCCGGGCCTTAGGTCACAACCTTCGGGTCCCAGAGGTATCCAGGGGTCCTAGTAAAGCTTACCCCCCCGAATGTCAGGAAGATGGGTGCCGAGGCCTACGTTAACTCGGCTCCCTCCTACAGCCAAGTCTCTCCACTGGGTGTCTGTCTTTAGGATTCCCACTGACTGTATATGTGCTGACCCTTTCCTGAGGGGGCACCTGACAAACTGTCTCTCAAAGTCTCTCTTTCTCTCTCACCTCCAGCTGTTTGTTTTCTTGCTGCTCTGTTTAAGATCTTTCTCCTTGTTCCCCTCAGCAGCTTTTCTCTCTGTGGTGATCTCCTGAGGTGATGTTATTCCCTCTACAGCTGGTCGCTGGTCTCTTGTCTCCTGTCTCTTGTCTCACTTGTCTCAGCTAAGCTCTGCAACAGCCAGCCTTATATAGGGGGCCTATCTGCATAACCCCACCCCCTTCTAGCAACTTCCTAAGCTTACCACACTACCTAGAGCAGTTCCCTCTACGGTCAGTAGATGTCGCTGTAGTGTGTTGTGTGCAGTGAAAAGCATATAACCCATCTCTGCCTGCCAGTTATTGGTACAGAGAAATACACAGAATAGTTGCACATAAAACATGTTAACTCCTAAAATATATAATAACACTTGTTGACAGGTGCCATCCTCAGCCCAGCCACAGGAACCATGCTCTGGTATACTTCACTGATACCTCTATTGGAACTTTGAACTGTACTGTGTGAGGTGACCTCCTACATCAGGTGTGTCAAACTCAAATACACAGTGGGCCAAAATAAAAAAATTGGACAAAGTCACGGGCAAACCTTGATAACTATTGAAGGGCAACTGGCACTGTCAGTGGTATGCATCTCCCAGTGCTGTGCACTATGATAAATGACATGATAAAGTGATATGATATAATTAAACCCCAACCCATGTAATAGCCAACCCCCCCAATATTGCCCCATGTTGTAGCCAACCCATCCAAAATTGCCCCACATATTAGCCAGCCCTCCCCCATAGTCACTTATATAGTAGACATCCCTTTCCAGAGTCTCTTATATAGTAGCCAGCCCTCCCCAATAGTCTCATATAGTAGTCAGCCCTCCCCCATTGTCTCATATAGTAGTCAGCCCTTCCCCATAGTCTCTTATATAGTAGCCAGTCCTCCCCTATAGTCTCCAATATAGTAGCCAGCCCTCTCCCATAGTCTTTTATATAACAGCCAGCCCTCCCCCATAGTCTCATATAGAAGCCAGCCTTCCCTGTAGTCTCATATGGAAGCCAGCCTTCCCAATAGTGCCCAAATTGTAGCCAGCCCTCCCCAGTAGTCTCATATAGTAGCCAGTCCTCCCCCATAGTTTCTTATATAGTAGCCAGCCCTCCCCCATAGTCTCTTATATAGTAGCCAGCCCTCCCCCATAGTCTTTTATATAAGAGCCAGCCCTCCCCCATAGTCTCATATAGAAGCCAGCCTTCCCCATAGTCTCATATAGTAGCTAGGCCTCACCCATAGTCTCATATAGTAGCCAGTCCTGCCGCATAGTCTCTTATATAGTAGCCATGGCGGGCCAGATGCAATTAGCACTCTGAATTGCCTGGCGGGCCAAAAATAGTGCCACCACGGGCCACATTTGACCCGCGGGCCAGAGTTTGACATGACTGTACTTCATGTTAGTGTATTGTGGAAGCAAGCCACCTGTATAGCTAGGAATTGCTTGCAGGGTTTATTTTATTTTGTGCCTGAATGTAAAGGCTTCTTTTTGCATTAATAGGCAAACAGGAAGTGTCGGACTGGGGTTACTTGGGCCCTTCAGAGAATTTGTTTCTAGGGGCCCACCCTATTTACACCACATATAACCATGTCCGACATGTCCGATTTAACCAGATATCAGTATGATCACAATAGAAAACTTATATAACTTTTATTGTATTTGACTGCTTTTAAAAAATTAAAAAGTACAAAAAAAAAAAAAAAATGGGGGCAATTTATAAAGCTCTTATGCACTTTTTTTGGTGTAAAAAAGTCACAAACTTTTGTGCAACCGCATAGCTGCGCAAGATTTTCCAACTTTCCTTACATTGGCTAATCATGCCTACTTCAGCTTACGTTGAAACTAGGCATGATTTATCATGTGCCACTATCTAAAATAGTCTCACATGGGTCGCAAACTGACTCCACACTAGAGGTGGTGTATTTCACCACCTATAATGTGGAGCTGGTATGCTCCGTGGGTCGCTTGCTGTGCGCCTGGTCCACAAAGTGTAAGGGGTTAAGTAGTCATGCAGTAGCATCACTACTAACCCTCTGGGGCTGTACAGTAAGGAGGGGTGCATAGCGCACCCCTCCTTACAATACTGGAGCAGGGTATCCCCCTCATTATGCCGGGATCCCCTGCCCTACCGGGTTTCCCACCCAGGAGCAGAAAGCAGTCTCCTTCTGAGCCGAATATTTAAAATCCCCCCACACAGGAGTTACAGTCTGGTTCCCAGGGGCTTAACGCCTGGGAGTCAGACTGTTCTGGCACTGCACCAGCGAGGAAGGGTGTTAGGTACCCCCTTCCTTGCTGGGGAGCAGATTCAGTGCACTCTCTATGAGGGGGGAGGGGGTGATGGTAGGGGGAGTTACACGCTGCTCCCTCCAGTCCCGATATGTCCCAGTAAGCCTCGCAGCGGTAAGCCTCCCCCCCCCTGTACTGGCTGTGGTCGGTATAGGGGGCGTGGCATACCGTTGCATAGGGTGGGGCTTACCGGGACTGCTAGCAACTCTGGAGGAAGCAGCAGCTAACCCCCAGCCCTTACCATCACCCCCCATGGACAGCTTACTGCATCTGCCCCAGCAAGGAAGAGGGAACTTAACCCCCTTCCTTGCTAGTGCAGGTGCAGTGCCAGAACAGTCTGACTCCCAGGGTGTTCAAAGTTCCTTGGAGCCAGACTGTAACTCCCATGCCCATGCTGTAGGTCACCCAGCTTTCCCAGGATCCTGTAAGGTTAACCCTTACAGGATGCTGGAAAAGCTGAGTGACCTCCAGTATGGGCATGGGAGTTACAGTCTGGCTCCCAGGGACTAATCCCCTTACTTGCTGCTTGTTTTTTCTTTTTGTTTTTCAGATACTGGCATGCAGAGTATTGCGTCGAATTCGTTTGAACTACGTCGATGACCACCGAGCTTTAACCCTTTGAGGACCAGGCCCAAAATGACCCAGTGGACCGCGCAAATTTTGATCTTAGTGTTTCCGTTTTTCCCTCCTCCCATTCTAAGAGCTCTAGCACTTTCAGTTTTTTATCTACAAGGCCATGTAATGGCTTATTTGTTACAGAAATAGTTGTACTTTTTAATGGCGTCATTCATTTTACCATAACATGTATGATGGAATTCCAAATATATTATTTATGAAGATATAAATTGGTGAAATCGCAAAAAAGAATGCAATATGGTAACGTTTGGGGGGTTCCTGTGTCTACGTAATGCAATATATGGTAAAAGCGACATGATACAATTATTCTATAGGTCAGCCAGAACACAACCATATGCAGGTTACACAGATTCTCTAATGTTATATATTTTTTTAAATGAAATCCTTTTTTTTGGCAATTAATTATAAATAAAATGGGCCTATTGTGACGCTTATAACAGTTTTATTTTTTCACCTACGGGGCTGTATGGGGTGTCATTTTTTCCGCCATGATCTCTAGTTTTTATTAATACCATATTTGTGAAGATCGGACGTTTTGATCACTTTTTATTATTTTTTTTTTATATATATAATGTAACATAAAATCGGTAATCTGCGCACATTTTTCCCTCTTTTCGTGTACGCCGTTTACCGTTCGCAATCACGCGTGTTATATTTTAATAGATCGGACAATTACGCACGCTACGGTATATTATACGTTTATTTGTTTATTTATTTTTATATGTTTTATTTATATAATGGGAAAGGGGGGTGATTTCAACTTTTATTGGGGGAGGGGTTTTGGGGTTGTGTGTTAGTGTTTTTAACTTTTTTTTTTTTACACATTTGAAGTCCCTTTGGTTGACCTTTACATCCAGTACTTGGATTTTTACACTGATCATTGCTATGCCATAGGCATAGCATTGATCAGTGTTATCGGCGATCTGCTCATTGACCCTGCCTGTGCAGGCTTAGTGCAGCAGATCGCCGATCGGACCGCACAGAGGCAGGTAAGAGACCTCCGGCAGTCCGTTTTACCGATCGGGACCCCCCGCAGGTCACACTGCGGGGGTCCCGATCGGTAAGTGACAGGGGAATCCCCCTGTCACTTACACTTAAACGCTGCGGTCGCGCCACAGTTAAAGCAGTTAATGACACGCGGCAGCGCGATTGCTGCAGCGCGTCATTACCGGTGAGGTCCCGGCTGCTGATTGCAGCCGGCCCCCACCTGCTATGGAGCGCGCTCCGCTCCGGAGCACGCTTCATAGCGGAGAAACACCGAGGGCGTACAGTTACGCCCTAGGTCGTCTGGGGACAGACTTCCATGGCGTAACTATACGCCCTGGGTCGTCTAAGGGTTAATGTACAATAAAATGGTCGACGAGGGGTGTGGGGGTGTTTTTATTTGAATAAAAAAATTCTAAGTGTGTTGTGTTTTCTTTCATTAGTTTAAAGACTTAGTAGTGGAAGCTGTCTGATAGATGGAATCCATTACTTAGTGTTAGCCGGTATAAAATGGCTAACACTTACCCCCCATTATTACCCCAGTATCCAATCCCACCAGGGATACTGGGAACAGCAAGGTGCTTATAGTCCAGGAGCGCCAAAAATTAGCGCTCCTGAACTGGGCAGTAGCAAGCTGGTATTATTAGGCTGGGGAGGGGCAAAATCAATGGTCCTCCCCACCCTGGTACTACTAGACTGCTGCTGCTTGGTTTTTAACCTGGCTGGTTATGGAAAGTGGGGAGATCCTACGCGTTTTTTTTGGTTGTAAAGCATAGGATCCCTCCTCTTTCTATAACCAGCCAGGTTAAAAACCAAGCAACAGCAGCTTAGTAATGCCTGGGTGAGAAGGGCCATTTATTTTGGCCCGCCCCAACCTAATAATACCAGCCTGCTGCCACCCAGTCCAGGAGCGCCAATTTTTGATGCTCCGGGACTATAAGCACCTGGTTTTTCCCAGTACCCCTGGTGGCATTGGGTACTGGGGTAATAATGAGAGGGTTAGTGTTAGCCATTTTACACCGGCTAACACTAAGTCCCAACTTAGTAATGAATTCCGTCCATCAGCTTCCACTAAGTCTGTAAATTAATTAAAGAAAACACAACACACCTAGAAAATTTTAGTTATTCAAATAAACACAGGCCCCCCCACAACCCTCGTTGACCATTAAATTGAACATTAAAGTCTGCTGGTCATCGACTTAATCCTCTGCATGCGGGTTTCTGAAAGAAAAAAGGAGAAAAATATGCTCTTTACCTAGGAGGCAAACCAGGGCCAATGAGAGTAGAGACAATTCTGAGATGATTTAGAGACAATTCTGAGACAAAAAAATCTGCACCACAGAAAATAGACCAGGCTTATCCCTGATAGTAAATTGCACTTTAAATAGACCAGTCTATTCTTGCCAAAGCAGAAATAGATCACGCTTATAAAAATCCCCTGTTGATAAATCTCCCCCATAGGGTTAAAAATTGCTCTATTACCATCTGCAAAACTCATCAGATTATACAGGCTTGTATTTGAAATAGTAACTTATATCTAGTGACTCACAGTTGATGTCTTCTCCCATCAGAGTTGCTCACTTTTCTGTTTCTTTTCAATTTGGCCCGAGCCATGACTCTTCTCTTCAGAATCCGCCAGAGAAATAGCATACACAGTAATTAGGCCCTCTCTGTACCACATATGCTCCTTTTTTGCTCCCATTTAGTATAGGCCTCCTCTCTACCCCACATAGTATTAGCCCAACATTCTATGCCTGTATAAAGTATAGGCCTTCACTGTGCCATCATATATTATATGGCCCTCCGTGCCACAGCAGACCCCATAGAGAATACCCCCTGCTGTGCAGCATTCCTCCTTAGTATTTCCTCTGTCGTCCTGTAGTCCCATTTAGTATATTCCCCTGCTGTACAGCATCCACATGTATTCTAGACTCTCTGCTGTGCAGTATTCCCACGTACTTTAAGGCACCCCTGCTGTGCAGCATTCCCATATAGTCTCCCTTCATGCTGTGCAGCATTCCCATATAGTCTCCCCCCCTCCATGTGGAGCATTCTCATATAGTTAACACCCCCACCCCCACTGTGCAGCACAATTGCCCGGAGTGTGAAGCCTCCTGCACATTCCCTTCCCCCTTCCACCCTGCTGTACAAGAGGAAGAAGCTGTGTGTGTGTGTGTGTGTGCACAGACAGACTTTCAAATCACCCCTGCTTTTAACTACTTACAGGATAGGATGACAGTAAGCAGTGTGTCCATAGACAAAAGATTTGGGGTAATGACCTTCCAATCCGGGGCACTGGCCCCAAATCTTAATGCCCAGCCATGCCCCTGCCACCAAGTGAGGGGTTTTATAGCTATTTAAATGCAGCTGTCAGTTTTGACAGCTGCATTTAAATGGTAAATTTACCGGGCGTGGTAATAGGCCCACACCGAATAATAGCCACGGTTCCTGGGTGCTCATAGCAGCTGGGAGCAGCAAATTTCAGAGCACTTAAAAGTTCGAAGAACCGCAGAGTTTTTTGTTGTTTGTTTCACAAGCAAGAATCATATTTCTAATCTTATTTTCTTTAATATATCTTCTATTTGTTACAAAATTTTCAAAAAATTTCATGTGTTATTTTTCACATGAATGTATGAATGATTCCATGTGAACTTTATACTGTATATAGAACATAAAGATCTCAAATAATTAACTTTTCTCAGACTTATATAACATTTATGAGACATGTTATTTTTCCCACTCATTTCTGAGGTTGCCTTGATGAATTAAAGTGTCTCTTCCTAGTGACATATTTCACCACATCCAATCATTTGCTACAAGAAGATGGATATACAGATGGCTCATGGATATACAGAGAATAAAAGATCTGTAGTGACTTTGGTATTTAAATTAGCTTAGTGAAATTTATTTCCCATTATTTATTGTGTATGTTTTTGCATTTGTCTTTTGCACATTTTTAAAATCAGCTATATGGGTTAATAGAGTAAAACAAATCAAGGCAGGTTTACAATCAATGATTTATACTAAATGTTACGGCTAAAGCTAACAGAGTTTATAAACATCTATTTTATTTTATTATTCCGTTTTTCATGTTATCAACATTGCAATTACATGTTTGTATTCAGATGTCAGGCCTGTTGCTGCCCACTATCAGATAATCCCCCAATTTAGAATTTCTTAAAGGGATGATTTATAGCCATTTCTGTTTGTGCGCACAAGGCATGAATTGCAAATCACTACAATAAATAACAGTTCAATGAAGATCAGAATGATTAGACTGTTGATCTTTTTTCTCTTCTGCCTGTAAGAAAACAAGGAGATGAACTGATAGAAATGTAACCAGATATGTTCTTGCTAACATTGTTCTAGTGTTTTATTGTTTATAATAGGGGGCGGCTGTGGATGTAGTGTACCCGGATTTTGCAAAAGCATTTGACACAGTCCGTCATGGGTGTCTGATGTGTAAGTTATGGTCTAGGGAGGAGGTTATGGTCTTAAAGGGGTTATCCAGCAAAAATCTTTTTCTTTCAAATCAACCGGCGTCAAAGTTATATAGATTTGTAATTTACTTCTATTAAAAAAACTCCAGTCTTCTCATACTTATTAGCTGCTGTATGTCATACAGGAAATGTTGTTTTATTTTCAGTCTGACACAGTGCCAGTAGTGTAACAACCAGGGTCGCAGCAGTCACCGCTGCAACCCGGCTTGCCTTGCCACTGCACTGCACTCTCACGCAGCCCCTCATGCAATCTGCACTGACCCCCGGCTGATGCGTGGCTGCCGGGGGTGTCACGTCCTATCCCTGGCAGCGTGCGCACCAGAGAGCTCCCTGTGCACTTGTTGCTGTGACTTTAGGCACCGGGAGCGCTTGTTAAAGATGCTACCTGTACAGGAAGTCCCAGCCCCGGCGCACAGGGAACTCTCTGATGCGCGCGCTGACGGGAAAAGGATGGGACACCCCCGGCAGCCGCGCATCATCTGGGGCCAGACCAGAAGGAGAGAGGCTCGACGGGGGAGCGGGTTGTCAGGTAAGTTGTGTGTTTGTTTGTTTTTATCTGCTGTGCACGGGGGGAGAGGGGGCCATCTATAAAAGTGGAAAGGAGAGGGGGCCATCTATAAAGGAGGGAAGAGCGGGAGCCATCTATAAGGGGGGAGAGGGGGCCATCTATAAGGGGGAGAGGAAACCATCAATAAGAGGGAAAGGGGGGCATCTATAAAGTAGAGAGAGGAAACCATCTATAAGAGGGAGAGGGGGGCATCTATAAGGGGGGAAAGGGGGCCATCTATAAGGGAGGGGCAGAGGGGGCCATCTATAAGGGGGAGAGAGGGGGCTATCTATAAGGGGGAGAGGGGCCATCTTTAAGGGAGGGGGAGAGGGGGGCATCTATAAGGGGGGAGAGGAAGCCATCTATAAGGGGGGAGCAGGGCAATCTATAAGGGGGGAGAGGGAGCCATCTATAAGGGAGGGGGAATAGGGGGCCTTCTATAAGGGGGAGAGGAGCCATCTATAAGGGGGGAGAGGGACCATCTATAAGGGAGAGGGGGCCATCTATAAGGGAGGAGGGAGAGGTGGAATTCTGTAAGGGGGAGAGGGGGCCATCTCTAAGGGGGGAGAGGGGGCCATCTATAAGGGGTAGGGGGGCATCTATAGGGGGTAAAGGGGCCATCTATAGGGGGAGAGGGGGCCATCTATAAGGGGGTATAAGTAAGGGGGCACATACTATAGGGGATACACAGAGGGGACCATCTATAAGGAGGCTACATAGAGGGGCTCAAATACTATAAGGGCATTACATAGAGTCAGCCTACCCACTAAATGAGGGTATAAAGGGGCCAATACAGATGTGAAGTTTGTAGAGAGATCAGAATGGTGCCAGAGTGAGAAGCCTAATATGTCTGTCTGGCAGATTCTGTGGATTTGTGGCTCAGAGAAGTTCTCATAATGGCCCAGGGCAGATTAAGAAAAAGATGATAAAAAGGGAGGAACTCTGATCAGAGAAGACACCCCCTGTAAGTCACCTGATGTAACTGCACTGTAATGTATATGGTGTACAGAACCTTATAGGGCTGGGGCTATCTCTGTATGACTGGATGAGGGGATAGTGATCTGTGTACAGTGGATTATTCAGTAGCAGCAGTGGTTTTGGTCAGTATCTGGTGGTATTAGTCAGTAGATGGTGGTAGTAGTCAGTATGTGGTGACATTAGTCAGTAAGCAGTGGTATTAGTCAGTATGTGGTGACATTGGTCAGTATGTGGTGGTATGAGTCAGTATGTGGTGACATTAGTCAGTATGTGGGGTATTAGTCAGTATGCGGTGGTATTAGTCAGTATGCAATGGTATTAGTCAGTATGTGGTGTTGTTAGTCAGTATGTGATGGTGGTGTTAGTCAGTAGCAGCAGTGGTGTTAGTCAGTATTTGGTGGTAATATTTGTTACTTTTATCTGGTACTGTGTTTTATTAGTCTCAGTATACTGGATTTGGTCAGTAACAATGTGGTAGTGATGGTAGTGGTTGTGGTGTGGCGGCAATATTTCTTCCTATATACTGGTATTATTGGTATTAGTCATATTGGTTTCAGTATACAGGACTTGGTCAGTAACAGTATAGCGATAATATGTATGGTGATAATATTTTCTCTTCCTATATGCTGGTGTTATTGGTAATATCTGTCTTGAGACATCTCTGGCCCAGTTCCTGTCTGGGTCAGAGATGTCAGCAGAGAGCACTGTGTCACACTGAAAATAAAACATTCCCTCCTCGCATGCATGAGCTTACAGACTCTAAATGGTCCCCGGTGGTGTACCCCAATGTTCAGTACTGGGCCCCCTTCTGTTTAACTTGTTTATTAATGATATTGAGGATGAAATTGCCAGCAATGACACCAAGCTTTGTAGTACAGTCCAGTCTATGGAAGATGTGCAGATGTTACAGAGTGACTTAGACACACTGAGTGTTTGGGGGTCCACTTGGCAAATGAGGTTCAATGTGGATAAATGTAAAGTTAGGCACCTGGGTACTAATAACCCACATGCATCATATGTCCTGGGGGGAGTTACTCTGGGAGAGTCGCTGATGGAGAAGGATCTGGGTGTACTTGTAGATAATAGATTACAGAACAGCACACAATGTCAATAAGCTGCTTCTAAGGGCGCTATTACATAGAACTATTATTGTGCAAATTATTGTTATATCATTCGAATTTAAACGATAATCTTTTCGTGTAAATGCAGGCAACGATCAAACGACCAATGAGAGGTCGTTCATCATTCATTTGGTGCTGACACCAAAATCATTGTTTATCGTTCGCTAATTCCCTGTAATTCCACATTCGTTCACTAATTGATCACTAATTGTTCAGTGTGATGCTGCGTTTACACGGAACGATTATCGTGCGAATTTGCATGATAACGCTCGAATTCGAACGGTAATCGTACGTGTAAATGCAACGAACGATCAAACGACGAGCGAGAAATCGTTCATTTTGATCTTACAACATGTTCTTAAATCGTCGTTCGTCATTCGCGAAAAATTCGCAGATCATTTCGTTTAAACAGTCGTTCACCGATTTAACTTAAGTGCGAGATAGGCTTAAGCGATCGCAAAATGATCGCAAAACGATTTTTTTCGTAGGCTTTATCGTTCTGTCTAAACGCTGATTGTTCTAAAAAACATTGTTCTTTCGATATCGTTTATCGTACGATCGGGCGAATTATCGCTCTGTGTAAATGCAGCATAATTCCACACAGTTCCTTCTTTTGCTGGGATCAGATGGAGTAAACAGTTGTAGTAACGAATGTAGTAATGATCTTAACTAACAACTATCATGCTGCGTTTACACGGAACGATTATCGTGCGAATTTGCACGATAACGATTGAATTCGAACGATAATCAAACGTGTAAACGATCAAGCGATGAGCGAGAAATCGTTCATTTTGATCTTTGAACATGTTCTCAAATCGTCGGTCGTTCGCCAAAAATTTACAGATCGTTCCTTGTAAACAGTCGTTCACCAATTTAACCCAAATGCTAGATAGGCTTAAGCGTTCGCAAAACGATTTTTCCATACGATATATCGTTCCCTCTAAATAATGATCGTTATGAAAAAAAAAATTGTTACTTCAAAATTGTTAATTGCACGATCGGGCAAATTATCGCTCTGTGTAAACGCAGCATAATGCTGCATTTACACGGAGCGATAATTCGCCCAATCGTACGATTAAGATATAGGAAAAACTATGTTTTTTTAGAATGGTCAGCGTTTAGACGGAACAATATATTGTACGGAAAAATTTGCGATCGCTTAAGCCTATCTCGCACATAAGTAAAATCGGTGAACGACTGTTTACACAGAACGATCTGCGAATTTTTTGCGAACAACGATTTAAGAACATGTTGTAAGATCAAAATGAACGATTTCTCGCTCGTTGTTTGATCGTTCGATGCGTTTACACGTACGATTATCGTTTGAATTTTGTTATCGTGCAAATTCGAACGATAATTGTTCTGTGTAAACGCAGCATCAGTCTGTGTAATATGGTGAATGATTTCAGGTTAGTGATAAACAATCTGCAATTTGTTTACTGTTAATGGTTCAACTTTAAAAATCTCTTTGTCTAATAGGACCCTAAGGTCAGCAGCAAATCGTCATGCATTAAAAGCGCATGCACTCTCGGGACAGGGATAGAAAGGATAGATTCATAGAAAGGATTTCCTACAGCTGGAAAAAGTACAAAGATGGCAACTAAACTATTAAGGTGAATGGAGCGTCTTAGTTATGAGGTGAGATTAAGGGAGATAAATTTGTTTAGTCTCGAGATCAGACGTTTAAGGGTAGATAAGATTAATTTATTAAAATATATAAATGGCCCCTACAAGAAATATAGAGAAAAGATGTTCCAGGAAAAAAAAAACTCAAAAGACAGGGGGGCACTGCCTCCGCCTGGAGAAAAAACAGTTCAATCTCTAGAGGTGACAAGCCTTCTTTACCATGAGAACTGTGAATCTGTGGAACAGTCTACCCCAGGATCTAGTCACAGCAACAACAGTTGAAGGCTTCACAACAGGCTATGGCCATGTTCAGATGCTATATGAACATCTGCTGTTGTTTGATGTGTCAAACAACGGCCGATGTCTCAGATGTTAACTCAGCTGATACTGCAGTATCAGCCGGGGGAACATCACTTCATTTTAATTGTAATGCAGGCACATTTGGGTGTGCCCACACTCCAATATGCCATAGACCACAGTTTAAAGTACGGCCAAGAGCTGTACTTTACACTGTGTGCACATGCTATTTTGTACGACCACTGTTGTACAGGCATAGAATAGCAGCTGCACAAAATAAACCTGTCAACTTTTTTGTTCAGCCGCATGGACACAGCATGTATACACTACAGCTGTTATTCCATACACACTAGTGTGATTTCACACTGTCAATAAACAGCGGTCGTTAATGCAACCTGCAGCAACGGTCGCTGTTTATTACAACTGTATATAGTGTGAACGTGGCCTTAGAGAAGTTCTTAGAACAAAATAACATTGATGCCAGTGGCGGATTTTGGTGGGGGCAAAGGGGGCGGTCGCTCCCGGGCCCACTCATGCAGGGGCCCACTGAGGTCTTAGACTGTTAATGCTGTCTGCAAAAGCTATTGCTTTTGCAGACAGCATTAACACATGTCTGTAGTGACCGGGGCCCCCAAGAAGCCAACAGCACCTGGCAATAACGGGCCCCCTGCTCCTGAGGGGCCGCTCAGCTGTCGGATGCAGAGCCCGGCCAGGGCTGGATCTTCTCCCTGCATCTTCCTGCTTCTTCCTCACACGCTGCTGCTGCTGGCCCCTCCCCCTCACTGTCCTACAGAGCTGGTATGAGGGGGAGGGGAGGGATCCTCACCGTCTATGGCTGCCAGGGAGAGACTGAAGATGTCCAGCAGCAGCTCTGACAGTGAGTGAGGCTGCCGAGTGCTGGAAGATGTCAGGTACTGAGTGAGGACTGTGAGAGGAGTGACAACACACAGACAGACACAACCACCCACCCACACCACTGACCAAATGATCAGGAGGAGATATACTGTGTATAAATATATATATATATATATATATATATATATATATATATATATATATATGTGTGTGTGTACAGTATATGTGTGTGTCTCCTGCTGCTCACTTGGTCACTGCTGTATATATACGGTATGTGTGTGTATATATATATATGACCAAATGAGCAGCAGGATATATATATAAACAGCTCTGACTTGCAACAGCTGGAGGGACTGAGTGTGACATCCTTGCTGTAGTCAGTGTGTAATGGAGGTCACCCAGCTTTCCCAGTGTCCTGTAGTCAGCATAATGGAGGTCACCCAGCTTTCCCAGTATCCTGTCGTCAGTGTCATGGAAGCCACCCAGCTTTCCCAGCATCCTGTATGGCAGTGTGTAATGAAGGTCACCCAGCTTTCCAGCATCTTGTACTCAGTATGATGGAGGTCACCCAGCTTTCCAGAATCTTCTATTCAGTATAATGGAGGTCACCCAGCTTTCCCATCATTGTACAATGGAAGTCACACAGCTTTCCCAGTATCCTGTAAGCAGTATGATGGAGGTCACCCAGCTTTCCAGCAATAGTACTCAGTATGATAGAGACTGCACATGGGTCTGTATTAGGGATGGTCCGAACCCGCCGAGGTTCGGGTTCGGCTGAACCCGAACGCTCGGCATCCGATTCCCGCTGTCTGCCCGCTCTGTGCAGCGGGTGGATACAGCGGGAGGACCGCCTGGAAAACTGAGATACAGCCTATGGCTATGGCTGTATCCCAGTTTTCCAGACGTTCCTCCCGCTGGATCCGCCCGCTGCACGGAGCGGGCAGACAGCGGTAATCATTGCGGATGGTTCGGGTTCATACGAACCCCGTCCGAACTCGGTTTGGACCATCCCTAGTCTGTACTAAACAGAGGAGGAGAGGAGTGTACTACACACAGGAGGGCAATACTATAGAGAAGCCTACATCCCAGAGAGGGGGGGCAATACCACAGAGAGGCCTATACTACACAGAGGCTGCATAGAGGGGGCTACACTACAGGGGAGTTTGTATAGAGATGAGGATAATGCTGGAGCGAGGAGCCTAAAATGTCTCTCCTAGCAGATCCTGTGGAAACAAGTCATGGTCGGAAAAGTCTTCATGATGGCCGGAGCCAGGCGGAGACCTAAGGAAAAGTGAACAACCTTGAATATAAAAAAAAAAAAAAAAAAAAATCGCAATTCATGCAGAGAAGCCGCCTTCTGTGAGTGACTGAATGATGTTTTTGTATTTGGTAGAACACCGCTCTATGCCGTAATTCACATACTGCTTTTTCCAAGTAACCCCAATCTTGATGAAAGCCCCCCTTCCTTCCCCGGTGCTGAACTGAGTAAGGTCCGGGGGCCAAAGGCCCCCCACATCCACTCTGATCCCTAGCCTTCCTCCTCATGCAGCACCCACACTCTCTCAGAGGCCATGCTAACTTGTGTCCCTTTATAGAGCTCTTACCATGGTGAAGGCTCTCCCTCCCTCTACTGCTTAGCCCTTACCACATTTTCACAAGCGCCCACAACACATTTGACCCCCTTGCTGTACCTGCACCATCATGTAGTTGTAAATGCAGGTATCTATACAACTTATGCTAAAGTAAGTTAAAGGGGTACGCCAGCAATAGGAGATAGGTAGGTAGATAGATAGATAGATAGATAGATAGATAGATAGGAGATAGATAGATATGATAGATGGATAGATAGGAGATAGATAGATAGATAGATAGATAGATAGATAGATAGGAGATAAACAGGAGATAGATAGATAGATAGATAGATAGATAGATAGATAGATAGATAGGAGATAGATAGATAGATAGATAGATAGATAGATAGATAGATAGATAGATAGGATAGGATAGAAGTGGATATCTAGCAGCTCATCACATATCTTGGATTGTACATACATGGATGATCACAACCAACTCACCCCTTTTAATGTCTAAAAACGTATTACCTATACCACTATTATTTTTAGGCAAAGATAATCTGGTTAAAAGGGTTCTCCAGAATTAAAAGAAAAACAGCATAATTGTTTTCTTCCAAAAACAGCGCCACCCCTGCTCTTAGGTTGTGTGTGGTATCACAACTTGGCTCCATACACTTTAGTCGAATACCACACACAAACTGAGGACAAGAATGGTGCTGTCTGTGGAAGAAGACAGCTATATTTTTCTAATCTTAAGCCCTTTTACTTTTTTTGTGGTTCTATATTTCAGATGTAGAAGCCTCCTACATTGCTCTTTATCCTTATTCACTATAAGAAATGTAGAAGAATATTCCCTTTATTATTCAGAAATCCTTGTCACCTGCTGAGGTTTCCTATGGGTAACAATGGTTGGGGGCCCACTTAGACTCACTCGCCCCCCCTAGGCTGAACCCCTAGCTACTAGCTACGCCCCTGATTGATGCATATGTTTAGAATATACCCATCCCCATTCCCTCCATCCATCCCCTCCTTGGTTGAACTTGATGGATGTGTCTTGCTCAACTGTCCTATGTTACTATTGTACCGAGTGCTGCTGTAAGAACAGCCTCACTTAATGTGTGTAGAAAATCATGTGAGAAACAGTGGGACATCATGAAATTAGAGAAACTCTTAGAGAACATATAGGTAACAAAGCACAGGATAAACCACTGCTTTGTGTGTATAGTGGTGGATAGAATTAATTGCATAGATCAGAATGATAGCTTTATCCTAAATACATTATTCTCTGTAGAACAGATTCAGAAAACAATCACAAATGTAAGGTGAAGCTGTGAAATACATATGTATCTTAATATCGAAGGGGTATTCCCAAGAACTTTTTTTTTTTCAAATCAGTCAGAAAGTTATACAGAATGGTAATTTTATTGGTTATATTTGAAAACCTCAAGCCTTCCATTACTTATCTGCTTCTGTATGTTCTGCAGGAAGGCAAGTTTTCTTAACAATTTGACATGGTGCTTTCTTCTGTTACTGCTGCTACTGTCCTGAACAGTAGAGGTTTTTGGGGGGATTTGCTACTAGTCTTCAAAGTTCCTGACACAGGCAAAGCTGGCAGTATAAAGCACGGTATGTAACTGGAAAGAAAACTCAATTTCCTGTAGGACATACAGCAGCTAATAAGTACTGAAAGACACAAGATTTTTTTTTATAGAAATAAAAAATCTGTATAACTCTCTGAAACCAGTTGATTTAAATTTTTTTTACCCCTTTATTCTCTATTGAAGACCAAGTAAAAATACCTTGTTCAATCAAGTAATTGTTCAAATGTGTTGTTCTACTACTCAGCCTTTAGTTGTAATTGCTTCTTTACCCTTCCAAAACAATTCACTATAAATAAGACCTCACAGAGTGTCAACCATAACATTTAT
The DNA here is from genome assembly GCF_027789765.1 of Dendropsophus ebraccatus. Classification (NCBI taxonomy): domain Eukaryota; kingdom Metazoa; phylum Chordata; class Amphibia; order Anura; family Hylidae; genus Dendropsophus; species Dendropsophus ebraccatus. Next base: position 72,429,231 of record NC_091459.1, on the reverse strand, counting down.
CATTTATTTGCCATGAAAATGGACATTATCTATGGTTGTCTTCTGCTATTACTCACTAATTCTTACAGATTATGTGGATTTAATTCTCCAGATCAGTAGACAGATAAGTATCATAGTATTACCATTTATAATACCAATAAGTGAAGTATTTAAATTAAACTAGATAACTACAGGTACGGTGTGTTATGTATACATAAAGCACAAGATTTGGATGTCCCAATTTTTAGAACCTCATCAAAACATTCTGTTTTATAACACAGTTAACCAAAGGAATTTTAAATGTTAAGGATATAAAGTTTTAACTAACTTTGGAATCCGAAGAATATAATAAAATGACGAAAGGGTCCATGGAAGTAATAGAGAGCAATAAGTAGATCTAAACAAATAATACATCATCCAGTATTTACATAAAGAAAATAAGCTTTCAGCATTAATAATTCCACTGCTGAATACTTGTACCTTTAGAGAAAGTATCATCACGAGTTTCAAAACTTTTAGAATTTTATAGATTCATTAAAGAAGGAAAAAATGGAGACTCATGCCAGATAGACCCCAGGCCAGTAATCTTTATTGGCAGTAAACACTTATCAAATGCTGAAATTCACTGTGAATATTCCCTTGAAAAATCTAAGTAGGACACAATGTCTCCTCTACTGCATGACTGTAGTAATGCTGTAGCTGTTAACTCTCCTTGAAAAAGTTATCACTAAACCAGGAAAGTGAAGCCTATTATCCAATGTATGTCATTTCTAGCCATTATGCGCCCATGCAACTATCTAGCTCTGTATCTATGGATATTTTCAGTATACAGTTCCATTTTTTTTTTTTTCATTCTTTTCAGTTCCTTCTTAATAGAGGAAACCATGTATGATTTGGAATTAAAATTGCACTATATTATGTCTGTAAATAAGAGACAATAATTCCATCATGGCCTTCCTAGCTGAACTTAGCTTACCATTACGACATTCTTGTGTGGCCTCCTTTTAAACAGAGAGGACCACATGGACATGTTACACCTTATATACAAAGATCTGACTGACATGTAAAGAAATGGTTGATCTGATTTATTGTCTGCCATCAGATGCAGACTTATTACCTTCCATAATATTATTGTAAATATATCTAATTAACCCTTTGAGGACCAGGCCCAAAATGACCTAGTAGACAGCGCAAATTTTGATCTTAGTGTTTTCGTTTTTCCCTCCTCCCCTACTATGAGCTCTAGCACTCTCAGTTTTCTATCTACAGGGCCATGTAATGGCTTGTTTTTTTACAGGAATAGTTGTACTGTGTAATGGCGTCTTTCATTTTACCATATTATGTATAACGGAATTCCAAAATTATTATTTATGAAGATATAAATAGGTGAAATCGTAAAAAAGAATGCAATATGGTAACTTTTGGAGGGGTTCCTGTGTACGTAATGCACTATATGGTAAAAGCGACATGATACCATTATTCTATAGGTGAGCCCGAACACAATCATATGCAGGTTACACAGATTCTCTAATGTTATATATATATTTTTTAAATTAAATCCTTTTTTTGGCAATTAGTTATTAATAAAATGGGCCTATTGTGACGTTTATAACGGTTATATTTTTTCACCCACGGGGCTGTGTGAGATGTAATTTTTCCCGCCACGATCTCTAGTTTTTATTAATACCATATGTGTGAAGATAGAGATGTGTCACAGCCTCAGAGTTATGCTGGGCTAGAGTAAAAGGACCTTGTTCGGCGCTGAACGGTACTTTAGTTCAAACAGGTATATTGAAGAGATGATTTATTGTCTCAGAAACAACGCGTTTCGAGGTGTAGTACCTCTTTATCAAGTTATCAAGGTGTAGTACCTCTTTTAACTTGATAAAGAGGTACTACACCTCGAAACGCGTTGTTTCTGAGACAATAAATCATCTCTTCAATATACCTGTTTGAACTAAAGTACCGTTCAGCGCCGAACAAGGTCCTTTTACTCTAGCCCGGCATAACTCTGAGGCTGTGACACATCTCTATTCTCCGGCATCGGGATCTCGTGGCTCAGGATCCTCGACAGCAAACTCTTGGACTGGCTGCTGCGGCTACTCCGTCTGTCTTCGTTAATAGCGCTACAAGGTGTTGTACTCTCTGTACAACACAAAAAGGTGAGCATAACCATATGTGCTCCCCCTTCCCACCCGAGTATTGATGTTATTACCCTATGGCGCCTCTCTCTTCCTTTTAGCCTGCTTCATATGTGTGAAGATGGGACTTTTTAATCACTTTTTATTATTTTTTTTATATATATATATACAGTAATGTAACATCAAATCGGTAATCCACTCACTTTTTTCCCTCTTTTCGTGTACGCCGTTCTCCATTCGCAATGACGCTTGTTATATTTTAATAGATAGGACAATTATACGATACGGTATATTATATGTTTATTTATTTTTATATGATTTATTTATATAATGGGAAAGGGGGTGATTTAAACTTTTATTGGGGGAGGGGCTTTGGGGTAGTGTATTTGTGTTTTTAACTTTTTTTTTTTACACACATTTGAAGTCCCTTTGGGAATTACATGCATTAGTGTGATTATTCACACTGATCACTGCTATGCCATAGGCATAAACAAAATATGAGACAGCGCTCCATAGCGTAATTCAGACAGGGCTGAAGTGGTGAAAGTAAGCACATAGAACTCTCTATGTAGTAGGTTGTGCTGATGTAAGGCACAACTCTTACTGATAGCATGTGAATGAACCGCAGCCACTCCCGACTAATCCCCGCAGGGATTAAAGACAGTCAGTATCCTCCTCCACTCCAAGGTGGGTAAAACAGGCCCAGGTCCAAGGGGTAGTAATGATATAAAATATCATAAAATTTATTAAAAGAATTATGCCAGCGACACAATGCATTTCGAGACCGGTCCGGTCTCTTTATCAAGTGTCTAATGACACTTAGACACTTGATAATTGTGTCGCTGCATAATTCTTTTAATAAATTTTATGATATTTTATATCACTATTACCCCTTGGACCTGTGCCTGTTTTACCCACCTTGGAGTGGAGGAGGATACTGAATTCCATAGGCATAGCATTGATCAGTGTGATAGGCGAACTGCTCATTGAGCCTGCCTGTGCAGGCTCAGTGAGCACATCGCCGATCAGACCACACGGAGGAAGGTGAGAGACCTCCGGCAGTCCAATATAACAATCGGGACCCCACAGTCACACTGCGGGGGTCCCGATCGGTAAGTGACAGGGGACTCCTCCTGTCACTTACACTTAAACGATCACAGCATTTAAGGAGTTAATGACACACTGCAGCGCGATCGCTGCAGCCTGTCATTAACGGTGAGATGCCGGCTGCTCACTGCAGCCGATTCCCACCTCCTATGAAGCGCGCTCCACTCCTATGAAGCGTGCTCCACTCCTGAGCATGCTTCATAGCAGGAGAAACACGGAGGGCGTACAGTTACGTCCAGGGTCGTCTGGTGACAGACTTCCAAGACGTAACTGTACGTCCAGGATCGTCTAGGGGTTAAACAGGGATATGAGCCCTTTCTAGACCAACACGATTACTTCAGTCTGAGGGTGCTATTACACAGGCTGATGGGGGCCCAATAATAACTGTAAACGAGCGCCGATCTGCTAGATCGGCACTCGTTTACTGGGTCTATTACATGGCCCTATAATTGTTTAACAAGGTCTGCATGGACATCGTTACCAATGTCCTTAAAGCCCTTGCTTACACTGTATACATTACCCATCCATCTTGCGCTCTGCTTCTCCCCAGGTCCTGCACGCTCCAGCTTCCAAGCGGCCTGTCTCACCTGACAGGCCGCTCAGCCAATCACTGGCCGCAGCAGCAGCAGCCCCAGCCTGTGATTGGCTGAGCGGCCTGTCAACTCAGAAAAGCTGCTATGAAGCTGGAGCGTGCGGGACCCGGGGAGAAGCAAAGGGCAAGAGGAGTCCTTGTCAGCCGCTGGCCACGCACCACTATTACACAAAGTGATGTGCGGTCGGCGCCCGATAATTAGAGGTCCAAACCTATATCAATGATCAACCTATGATCGTTGTCAACGGCTGTGTTTATTACACAAAGCGATAATTGGCCGGATAGGGCCAATTATCCTTCCGTGTAATAGGGCCCTAAATCGATAAGACAATGCTACTTTTTGTAAATTTTCTATCACAAATCATTGTCAGGGTTTGATATTCGTGCACTTACGGGAATGAATGACTCGACATGGACCAAGATTCCTTTAATATCCTTGCGAATTTACTACTTATAGGAGGAAAAGAGAAAGCAAAAGGTAGTCTTTTAGATGAGATTTTGATTTAATTCTTTTTTGTTTTTTAAAAGACACTACTAAGAGTATCTATGTTTCAAAAATGTATTACACATAATGTGAAGTCTTACAGTACATCTGTTCTATTCTCATCCAAAACAATGCTCCTTATATGTTGAAGCTAGTTGTACAGGAGTCTACATACCTCATTCAGTCCTGCATTTCAGTGAAGAGGCTGAATAAGTCTATAAAATGTGTATAAAATTTATAAAACACATATAAAATAGTGTATAAAAAGTGTGTCAAATCCTACCTTAAAATTATTGAAATATGTCAATACCCCCTTTATATATATTTTGTATTTGGAAGAAATAATCAAAAATGGAAAAAATGTAACTGGTAAATGTGTTAGCTACTGTAACTTCCACTATTGGTACACATTCCCTAATGCTGGATGATTTAACCTTGTCATTCTTCATTTTATATCAAACTTGTCAGGAGCGGGCATCCGCTGGCGCTCCTGGTAGATGTTTTCAGCAGCAGCAGTTGTGTGCGGCTGGTTGCTAGGGATGCCGTTGGCGTGTCCCTGCAACCAGTGGTTCACAGCCCTGCTGCTGTGAGGACATGCCGACAGAGTCCCTGGTTACTAGTGTTGTGGCCGACGCTTCCCGACGCTCAGCTTCTAACATTTTATGTTATGCTGACTGGCAGATATCTCTGCCAGTAAGCTTAGGTTATAAGGGACGGGCTGGAGTCTCTGCCCCAATCCAGATCCGGGGTCGGGACTCTAGAAGTAGTGATTATAATAGGTCCTTTTCGGCCACCCAAACAGACTTATACTTTCAGTGGTATACTGTCTCCTGGCTACAGTTCTGCCATGATTTACAAAAATCTTTTTACCACAATTTTGCACAAATTAGGTAATTGTGACATTATCTATGCTGTACTATAAACACCACGCTAGTGTTACCATAGTTACAGTGGGGTAAGGGGGCCCAGGCTCGGTGAACAGCCTAGGGCCTAAGGTGAAGTTAATCCGCCCCTGGACTCTAGCTCCTATAAACTATTACCCCCACTACCTCTAGTTGCCCGCTATAAAGCCTTCTCTTGGAGTGCCTATGCTAGCCTTATATTGGTTGCCTTTTTCTCATTTATCTGGACCTTAACTTAGATTCTTTAACCTTTAATTTGCCTTCTGACTTTTTACTTCGTAGCCTGACCCAGTTTGCTGACCTAGCCTTTATTGTGTATTGTTAGTCCTGTCCTTGTCTTGTGTGTCGCACCTAACAAGAATAGTTGCAGTCTTCAAGTTGGGGCCGGCCTGTTAAAGAGTCGGGTTCGCCAAAATGAAGGGACAGTTGGCGGGTGCATGCTGTCCTTGTTTCTGTTTGTTGCTGACCAGTCATTACAATACTATGATTATCTTAATAAAACCCCTCAAAGAATGAGATTGAACACGTCAGTTGTGTATCATCCCCATTATGTAAACCTATAGTATATCTTCTAACCATTTGTTCCTGAACTAAAGTTGCTAAATGTGTGTGTGTGTGTGTGTGGGGGGGGGAATACTAAGGGAAAAAAGCCTTTGATTTTTATGCACACACACACACACACACACACACTCATTTATCGTAATTTACACCTGCTAGTAGGCATGTCCCTCTTAGTAAATCTGGTGTGGGGCATGTGAATGGGGCTTTATGTTACACCGGCATGCCTGTATGTCGGTCTTGATAAATTTTCCCCTGGTGTTTTCCTCATATAAATTCTGCGGCAGGTAACATACTATACTTTTTGTTTGCTTGTCAAGTTCCTCTGCTTTAGTGATGCAGTCTTTTTTCTCCATTTGCAAAAACATGACATTTAAAAAAAATAATAATATCAAGGGAATATTCGTTAGAAATTTGTTCTAACTTTGAGCAAAAGTCTGCATTATGCAAATATAAATTTGGATATAAGTAGCGTATGTGTGCATCCCTCTAGGGATCCTCTAAGCCCTGTAATACTCTCCTAATATGGAAAGATGTTCTTCAAGGGTAATTAAGCCAGAAGTTTATAAATATATTTATTTGTTGCTCGGTCTTTGTTGTTAATTATCCTTGATATATTAGTTATATATATTTCACATATTGCCATTGATAAATTCATGCCTTTTAAGGTACACATTATTTGTGTGCAGTGAATTATTTTACTGCACTTTGTATCCTGCTTAAGATCCCATGAAGGGTTGAAACACTGCAAAATTTCTTTAAGCATAACTAGTGTCCCATGAGCCCAAGGGCATAATTTGGGCCTGTCACCCCCAGCTTGCCTGCATAGGAAAATTGGTACCCACCACTCCTCCTCACCTCTTATAAACTAAAATACCCCATGGCTTGCAAGTTTTTGGTTATGAGGCAGATGGCCAATGGCTCTCTGATATGGTATAATTTTTTAACTGGATCATTGTTGAGAAAGCAGTGTGTGGAATATAGAAATCAATGTGTGATATGTGCCCTGGATTCTCAATGCTAGTCATGCAACTAGTGGACCTCAATCTCCTCTCGGTCCAATCACTATCACTTATCTAGAAACATGTGATAAGAAGCTTATAAGAAACTTCTGACTGCACCTGCATGTTTTCCCTCTTATAGAAATAGATTTTTTGGGCTGCTGACTTTCTACATATTGACTTTCATATATCTACACATATCCTGTAAGTTTGCTGCATTAAGTAAACCATCCCAGATAGGCGTATGTCTACAATCACATTTGCAAGTCTATACTTGAAGCCAATTCAATTTGTATTAGTCATCTGGAACAGGGAATCAGATTTTGCTTTTAGAAAAGCCTGCCCATGGTCTCATGCTAGGAAATGTGGAAATGCCACATAGAATAATATATACATACTAGCTTTGTGCAAACTATGCAAGTAGTATGACAACTGAGAGGAGGCTATTACTATATCTGTACAGTACATTAACCACTTCCTGTCACAGCATTTTCTATTCATAACAGAATGTGCCACTTTCTATTTGGACATGAATAGGCACCGGCTCATTTCCCTGGGGACTGCTATTTCAGGGCTCTCTGTCTCCCACTGCTATGGCCATAGCTACAAAGGTGTTCTTTCTGAAATTCATCCAAAACCTAAGAAACCCTGAGATGTATGATATGATATTACCAGTTTTTTACAGCTTGTTTTGTGACACACTGTCATAAGAAGTATATGCTGTGTCTATGTGTGTCATTGTTGATATGTAATTTAAGCAATTTTTACAACATGTTGAGTTAAACTGGTTTCATGATAAATTAAAGTTGTTAACTAGATTAGCGATAAAAAAAAAGGTTGTGCACATCTGTATAATAGACATTGAGTTCCCAATTGACTTAGATAAGCTCTAGATGTTTTAAGAGACTTAACATAAAGAAGGTGTTCCCCTCTGGTAATCCATGGATGCCCTGAGATTTTTTTTTAATTATTATGAAACCTTTATTATGCACCTTAAGAGGTGTTGTTCTCAGAATGGGGTAATTTTTGGAAGGTTTCTTATTTTTTATTGTCTTACGGCATGTGCAAACCTGAGATGGTGTCTGACAACTATCCTAAAAATGTAAGACCCAAAATCAACAAGGTATCTCTTTCTCAATCAAGTAGCACACTAGGGCCAGATGTGCAGTGATTTGGTCCCTAAGGGAAAATGTTTTGTATAGTTTCTTGAAAATTACTAAATGTACAATTAAAGGGAAGCTAGCAGTAGGTTAGATAAATCTGGAAGAATCTTTCGTGTGTGAAATTCCCATCTGCCCAAGTCCCCCCTAAATATTCACAGGGGCTTGGATTGGTGCAGCAAGGGCTATTATCCTGTCTCCAGTGCACTGAACCGCCCAATTAACATAATAATAAAATGCAGGATATCAGAAAACCGACACTGAAGACGAAGGTAAGAAAACATACTTATTGTAATAGCAAATACTGTTAGACTATTTTTATCTTTACTTAGTTCGAATCCAAAAAGGTGCACACACTCTTGGTAGATTTAAACATGACATGGAGAGAAAGGGCATTTTGGGTTTGGTCCTGTGACATTCCATGGCCTCCCTTCCCTGCTGGTGCACGCTTTGCGGGGTTGGCGGCCATCAACCGACACAGTGTGGAGTTAGTGCAGAGAGCCGTGTGAACCAGGAGACCTGCAGGTGGTACATGGGGTGGTATGGTTTGATCAAATTATATGCCAACATCCTGATTTTGGTTTTTAAAATAAGCTTAGCAGCACTAGTATCAGCCATAGGTGTGATGTGCTGCCGCTCCTCTCTCTCCATGTCGAGATTTAAACATGAGGCTGCATCCTGAAAGGGATCCTGTCAGCTCTGAGAGCAGACCAGAACCCACCCTACCCCAGGATACAGCGTGGGATAATTACCCTCTCCTCCCACTCCGGATGCCAGTCCCGTCACATAGAAATCACTGCCTAGCTCATCATACAAATGACCAGAGATGAGTTCATGGCAGGACTGCGAGGAGAGGGTAATTATCCCACACTGTATTCTGAGGCTCTGGACTGTTCTCAGGGCTGACAGGTTTCCTTGCAGTGTGAAATGGGCTTCAAGGGGTAAGTAGCGGATTATAATAGGTCCATTTTTGGAGGTAGCCGGGGCCCTAAGCTCCTGGGGGGCCACGGCCCCAAACAGACTTACACTTTAGTGGTGTATTATCTCCAGGCTACAGTTCTGCCATGATTTGCATAAAAATCGCAGCTTTTTCCGCAATTTTGCACAAATCAGGGCAAAACTGCAGCCAGGAGACAATAAAGTAACACAAGGGATCCCCCAGCAGAATTTAAAAATACCAGCGCTATGATACTGCAGCTAAAAGGCTGGGAGTGACCTGCTTCTCTCCCAAACACAGTAAACTAAATAAATAAGATTTTTACTTGCGCTAGGCATCTTATCTTATTTATTAAGTGTTAACAAGTGTTAACATTTTAGGTTTATAAAAATTCTAATTGTTTCTCTTTTCTACCGTTTTACATGGTTAATTTACAGGGGCGTAACTAGAAATGGCTGGGCCCCATAGCAAACTTTTGATTGCCCCCCCCGACTCACCACTAAACGGTCAAGTGAAGTCATAACTACATAACTGCTAGCTCTGGTCAGAAGTGCTTGCAGTTAAAGGGACATTTGCAAAACCCAGGAGACCAGCAGGGCCACCCGGTGCTGCAAATGATGAAGGCTCAGGTGGCCCAGTGTATTGCAGGAGCAGGCCATGGGGCCCCCTGATGCGGCGGGCCCCATAGCAGCCGTTATGGCTGCTATAGTGGTAGTTACGCCCCTGTTAATTTAGTATTTTACCAAATAGAAATATTTCTTTTAAATAATTAGATTATAAATTATACTAATTACATCTATAATGCATATAATAAGTGTTTTGCTTATAATATAAATATTTGTTACAACTGGTGTAAATTTTTTAAAAAAGTAAACAAATTGCCAGGGACATAGCTGTTAGAAATTAAGCGATACCAGCCCACATAAAAAATGACTATTATAAATAGCAAATGGTAAAGGTAAGGCCTGATGCATACTTTACATTGGGGCGTACAGAAAATAAATGGTGATATATTATGGATTCTATTAGCATATCCCAACTTGTGCCAATTAATTGCGTGATCCAACATTATTATTGTATGACATTAATCTACAGGCCAAAATATCATAAATCATAAAGAGGTTCTTTGAAGGGCTGAAAACTGTTGGCCTAGAAGAGAAGCAAAAGAAAGTGACCTTGGTTTTAATGAAAAAGAATCTAGACAGGATTCTAAGGTTTAAGGTATATGACTCATGCTTCAACCTTCCTCCAGTAATAGTCAAGGCTTCTGGGACTGTGCAATGCGCAGAGGCAAAAAAGTATCAGGAAATATATTTTCCTTCCCAAGACTTACATTTAAGAGATTTAAGACCTCAAACTTAAGATGACAAAAGGTTTACTGCCAGTCCAAAAAACAGTATGACATTCAACGCAGGAACAGAAGTCAGAGCTGTAGCAATGAAAGAAAAAAAAACATGAAAAGACATAATATATGAGAATGACTAATATATTGAAATTACATTTTAACAATACCAAGTTATATTTGGATCAGTATGGATTCCATATTTTTCCGTATAATTTCTCCACAGAAGAAAGGTTTATGCTCACTGTCATTGTTAAAGGGGTTGTGTGGTGCGCAGAAGACTGCTCAAGGTATGCTAGCTTCACACCATGGATGTAATATGACTGAATTTTTGCATCCATATTATGACCATAAATCTCAGCCTGGCTGCGGGTCTGATTACCTGAACAGAGAGCTGTCAGTTGGGGTCATCAGAAATGCGGTCGGTCAGGGACTTGAAGAAGAAATATGCAACCAGCCCAAAACAGCTTTAAATCTACTGAAGGTAACACAGTAAGTAAAGGGGAATTCTCTATGACTGCAAACAGAGACAACAAAGAGGTAAATTAACACAGAAATTATAGCAAAAAATTGTTTACCTTTCCAGTATACCAGTATAATTTATTTGATGACGCCAGAATACCCTTTTACATTGTGTTATAATGAAACAAATTACAATTAAAAAGATTTGAAAATGAATGGAACTAAATAAAACAATAGTATAACAATGGATTATTGGACTAAAATGTGGGTTCAGGAGCATGACAACCTGGCTACTTAGCATCTAATACGTATATATAATTGAGACAATAACAGCGCAATTTGCATACAGGTATGCAGTGTATTTATCAGTGTTGCGGCATATTATTATGAAGAGCTTAAAGAACACGACTTCTGTTATCAGCACTGTGCACATTGAACAAAGTGGAGATTAAAGGAACTGAAGAGATTTGGATAAGGTTAAGAAGCAGTGAATAACCTTTAGTAGATGCTCGTTCACGCACAGCCTTTTTCTCCGTGTGCTATGAGTATACTGGAGGTTCTTGGCTTGAATGCGGTGCTATGGATATTTCAAGCAGAAACACTTTGGAAGTTGTTTATCTCAGATCTTGCAATATATTGTTTTGAGGAGTAGGCAAATCCCTGCTGGAGTTATACTATCCCAATAAAAGAGACAACGAGATGACGACTGCTAAACACGACAGAGGGGCGCTACATTTGCAACTTACCTAAAATTGGGTATCAGCATGGGGTTGTCCAGGATTTGAAAAACATAGCCGTTTTCTTTCAAAAACAGCGCTGTACTTGTCAACAGATTGTTTGAGGTAAAAAAGCTCGGCTACATTCACTTCAATGGAACTAAGCTAGCTGCAAAACCACACACATGCTGAATGTCCAATGCAATGCTACAATTGGCTGAAAAAAAACTCGATTAGTTCTTGAATATGCAAATAATGGTTAGACAGTGAAGGAGACAAAGGTGCCTGTAGTCACAATGGCCACACCCTTCTTACCTCCAGCCAGGATTGATTGATTCCTAGTGAACCTTGCGTTCTGTGTTTCTTGTGTATTTGCAGTGATGAGGCTAAGTTAAGTATACCACATGTGCCAAAATGGACCACTGCACCAGGTAGGCACAAGGTTTTGTCAGGCTTTGACTGACACTTCCTGTATTGGATGTCCTGAACATCATTGAAGCCTGGATGGGCTCTACACATGCAGGTAGTTTTCCTCTTGCTTTACTCTAGATGGGATTAGTGTGGTTTATTGGAAGGGTATGGCCTACCTTAATTAACCGCTCAACTAGAGTAGAGGGGTTGAGTTAAGGAGCCAGCATGTGCAATGGCACCTCAAGTGCTTCTCAGAGAGGGAAAGCTATGTGTTAAGTGGATTAAGGACACATCCAAGTTAGCAAATGTAAAAGGAGTGTAGCTATACCTCTAATGATGCAGGAATGTGTCATCAGAAACTAAACTTTTGTTTAAATCAAGTTTTCATGTTTAAAATATTTAAAGACATTTTAGTAATATTTTTTCAAATTTTCTATTTTGCTACGTATATTAAAATGATCTTGAACAAAATGGTGATACTGGTCACTAAGCCTAATAATAAACTGTTGCTTCCTGTTTTGTTAAGACACATTTTAAACCATCTCCTCTTTATATTAATAGGCAACATTACAGTGAAAAGTTATATCAGTACATATAAGATGGGATCATGCCATTCAGAATAGGTGATGAACACAACTCAGCACTTCCCCTTCCCTGCACGATGACCAATGCACAGGATCTAGAATATGCTTCAAAACTCTACCATAGGGTGCCAGACACAGGAGGATGATATGAGTGCCGTCACCTTCCCCACCAGAGCAGCGCACGTCTTCCTTCTATTGCGGGCCGTGCGCAATGATGTCATTTCATCGCCCGCAGGAGAAGACAGGCACATGCTGGAAGGGAGAGAAGAGGACCTGGGCAGCGTGGGACCGGAGGGAAGGTGAGTGGGATGTTTATTTTTTTATTTGAGACAGACACTGGGGGTTACCTAGAGCAACCAGGGGCATGACTGGGGGGGGGATAACTAGAGCCTCCAGGGGCAGACTTGGGGGGAAGGTAAGTAGAGCCACCAGGGTCATGACTGGGGGGATTAACTAGAGCCACCAGGGGCATGACTGGGGGGGGGGGGGTAACTAGAGCTACCAGGGGCATCATAAAGGGGTTAACCAGAGCTACCAGGAGCATCACTGGGGGTCAACATCAGCCACCAGGGGCATCACTGGGGGTCAATATCAGCTACCAGGGGCATCACTGGGGGTTAACATCAGCAACCAGGGGCATCACTGGGGGTTTATTAGGACTACCAGGGGCATCACTGGAGGTTAACTCTTGCTACTGGGCATCACTAAGGATTCGCATCAGGTACTAGAGGCATCACAGTAGGATAACTACAACAGCAGAGGCATTAGAGGAACAATACTTTGCCTTGACCCGGGTGCTGCTAACCCACTCTACAAACTGCTGCGCACAGTAAGCGGCCCTCTAATTATTTTATTAATACCTGACTGGCCCTCAACAGGGAAAAGGTTCCCCACCCCTGCTCTAGCCTATTGTTTCCTTATTCCATGTGGCTGCTATAAAGCAAATCTTTAAATTCAGTGCAGAAGGCTCAGGCTGCCACCTTAATAATGTACTGAAATAAAAATTGAAAATTACAAAATAAAAATAAAAACAGATTAGATAAAAAGAAGGGAATCTGAATTTAATCAGAAAAAGGTTCGAGGTGATAAATTCACTTTAAATGAGTCTTTATTGGGAAATATGGTTGGTCATTCGATGGCTTCTAGAGAAAGATCAGGTAATATCAACTGGTTTTTCAGGGATGATTAAGGTACTTTGGTTTCTTTACTGTCCCCCTTTCCTTATTATAACCATCTGAAAAAGTCTGTGAGTATGTTACCTGTAACTGAAATATAAAAGAAGTACTATATATTTACAGTATAGATTTTTCTAAAGTGGTCTAATTTTCTGTAGCCATAACATGATTTAGGCCATATGATTTAGGCCATGTATTTTTGTTATTCTACCTAATCTGGCACTTTAATATCCAGCACAGTCTCTCAGTGGCAATGTTCCATCAGTTTACATCCTCATGATGTTATGTCCTAAAGAGTATTTCCGACAGTCGTGTAGTAAAATTATTTAGGCTATGATTTACCTTGCATACACAGTAGATTGTGCTCAGGCTTATGACTATAGATGATTTACATCATACATCTAAATCTAATTTAGTCTCAGAGCATACATGCAGAGGAAGATTATCCCATTTATTCCCTTTAATAAAACTTTACACTTGTAAAATAATAAAAAGAGATCATAGAAAACATGAGAGTTTCTTTACTCAGCATGACTAGTGGACAGTTTACACTTTATAATCCAGAGTTTTGCCTACACCTTCTGTTCCTAACAAATAATATGCACAAGACCAACTTAAAAGGAACCTGTAATACAGCAAGAGAAGGACACTATATATACAGTGGTGCCTTGGATTACGAGCATAATTCATTCCAGGACCGTGCTTGTAATCCAAATCTACTCTTAAACCAAAGCAAATTTTCCCATAAGAAATCATAGAAATGCAGACAATTGGTTCCACACCCCAAAAATAATGATTTATTATTCTGAATAACATGTAGAACAGATGAAACAAACATTCAGAAACAGCTGAATATGTGATATTATAAGTTACTGTACAGTATTAAAGAGAATGGGAAACACAAGGGCTGACAGAGACGGCAGGGAGCAGGAAGGAATAAGCAGGACAGATGTGGTCACATACATGCAGCGCTCTCTGACCGGGGAGAGAGGGGTTACAGCTATGGAGAGATTACCTTCAAAGTCCTGTGCCCTGATGTAAGCCCCAGCCTGAAGTGGATCCGCTATGATTTGGAAGGTGAGGGAGACTTCCTGGGTCAGAGTACAGTGCTGAAGACCCCGCTATGCAGACCATGTCCCTCCCCCACTTGCGCTCCCTCCCAGTACAGGGAGCTCTTAAACCAAAGCAATGCTCTTAAACCAGTCACAATTTTGAAAAACTGTGAGTTCTTAAACCAAAAAGCTCTTAAACCAAGTTACTCTTAAACCAAGGTACCACTGTGTGTGTGTGTGTGTGTGTGTGTGTGCGTGTGTATATATATATATATATATATATATATATATATATATATATATATATACATACATATATATATATATATATAAAATATATAAATATATACATTTTTCATGTAAATCTCTAATCATTCTGAGATAAGTAGTCAAGTGTAAGCTCTCTTAATACTCTGTGCTAAGATTATACACAGAGAGCTGTCCATCACTAAGTAACACTGTCCACTTGATTACTTATTCCTGTATCAGCAGATAATTACATGAATAAATGACAAGTTATCCTGAAACTGTTCCCATAAAACTATATATGAATCTGCTCAGCTGTATAACATGCTTGCTCCAAATTGGACTGTAAAAGTGACTGGTTCTCTTGAATAACCAATATGGCAACCAACATACATATACACTGTGGGAACTACACTACACTACAATACTTCTTAGGTTTACATTTATTTACAGTGGAACACCATTGCAGGGGAAGTTAGCATGAAAGCAGGGATTAAGCAATTGGCACCCTCTGTGAGGATAATTTAGTTACTTAAATTAAAAAATATTCAATAATATCATGAGGGTGGTGTGAAAAGTATGAGGACCAAAATATCTTGGGGATATGGAAAGGAAAGAAAAATAAAACACTGAGTAACAAAAAATAATATGGGTAAACTTTAATTTAATAATGGAATTTTGTTTTACACCCTCTGTCTTACCGTACCCGAATAGGCAGGTGTTGTCAGGGGCAAAAATTACAAAAGTATGTATTATGTTTGTTTATAAGAGGAACAATTCTTTGTATAAATACTCTATATTTTGCAGAAAAGTTAATGTTGTTAATGTCTGTATTTTTAAGATATTCACATATACTTATGCAAAAAAGGCTCCGTTCACACGGAGTAAAATTGGCAGAATTTTTCTCTGTGGAATCCTCTGTGTCATACTGGGAGTCTATGGGAGGCTCTGTGTCATACTGGGAGTCTATGGGAGGCTCGCCGCCTCCTTTCTTCGTGCTGAAGAATGGACATGTCAATTCTTCAGCGCAGAGAGAGGAGGAGCGCAAGCCTCCCATAGACTGCCAGTATGACACAGAGCCTAACAGGATTCTGCAGAGAAAAATTCCGCCAGTTTTACTCCGTGTGAACGGAGCCCAAAGATAAATTAAAAAGTGACAAAACATACAACAGACATAGGAGATAAGTAGATAGATGGACAGACATTGGTTGCTAAGAAGAACTATTCCAGAATTTGCTTTTCCTTTCATTTGCTTCTCCGTGATACAAAGAACATATTTCTACCCATCTTGAGGCTCTTTCAAGATGAATAATGAAGCGGATAAAAGGAAGTGCCAGGATATTTATTCTTTTAGTATTGCATTAGGGAGCAGTGGCTATATTTTCCATGTGCACCAATGAAACCTGTAGCGTCAACCAGCTGTATTCCATGAAGACATTTATAACTGTCACACAACTACTTCATGCCCCATAAATAGAAGGCAGGAAAAATTTAAGGCTAAATTTACACACAAGAATTTTGAAGAAAAAAAAAGAAAAAAAAAAGTTGAAAAGTTTTAATTTCCGTAGCTTGGTGATAGAAAGCAAAAATGTATAATAAAATATACAGATGTAGCAGAGCGAGCAGTGAGTCATGGTGTGTGCATCTAGTCAATGTGCTGAAACTCTGTTAACTCTGCTATATCTAAACCAATAAAAAATTAGATGAATAATAAACCTCCATGTTACCCTTCTCCAGTTGTGCATTTGCATAATAAAAATTTCAACTAAGCTAGTATTGTAAGCTTTTCCTTTGACTACAGTGTTGCACAATATAAGAGTTTGAACCAGTGATTTTCGAGCTGGGATGTCCTCAGACTCTTAGTATGTTATTACAAACATGTTTTAGCTGTTCACATAGTTGTAAACTTATTGATTGTTTTTTTTTTTTTTTTTTTTTTTGGAGTTCACTGGATGGTATAAATGACATGCAGGGTATGTGTCAGCGTCGGTATGGAAAAAGGCAGCCAGACAAGACATGGACAGTGAGCCCTAAGGTGATCCCGCCCACTGTCCTTGCCTACTTGCCAAAAGACACTCCTAGGCGACTGCAAACAACCACAGTCCCTATGAAACACAGAACAGAGACAAACACAATAAATCCAAGTTCAACAATGTGCATAGATACATTGGCACACTGCTGTCTCCTATACTTTGTCTTCTCTATATGTCCCAAACATAGAAATGCACATCCAGTTCACCTTTCCCAAAACACTGCTCTACTCGGACAGTATGAATGAACAGTACAGAGATCTTTTTAGTTATGTTTTTAAACCTAGGCCTGTAAACAATGAAAAGTTGGCATCCTCTACGTTTGGAGGAAAGAAAGTTTCACTATAATCAAGGGATTCTTTACTGTAAGAGCAGTGAGACTATTGAACTCTCTGTCACATGATGTCAAGTTTTTTGGGAGGCCTGGATGCTTTTCCTGAACAATATAATATTACTAGTTATGGGCAGTAGATTTCACATGATAGGACACTGATCCATGGAATTATTCTGACTGCCATATTTGGAGCCGGGAGGGAATTTTTACCCCTGGTATAGAACGGTTGGCATTTGCTTCTTGAGGGTTTTTGTCTTTCTCTACATGAACATAGCAGAGTTTTAGATTGAACTCAGGGCCAGCCTTAGGGGTGTGCACTTGTGCAAACACCCTTACTATAAGGGGAACACATGGGGGTCAATACTATAAGAAGAGCACACGGGGCCCATTACTATAAGGAGAGCACACAGGGAGCTATTACTATAAGAAGAGCAAATGGCTGGCCATTACTATAAGAAGAGTTCACAGTGAGCCATTACTATGAGAGGAATACACAGGGGGGGCATTACTTTGAGAGGAGCACACAGGTGAGCCATCACTATGAGGGGCGTACACAAGGGGGCCACTATAAGGAAATTATACAGGGGACTATTACTATAGAGGATTGAACAGAGTGGTGGCCATTTACTAAGGACACTGGACAGAGAGGGTGTGTGTCTTTACTATGGTGAATACACAGAGGGGCACATCTACTATGGGAACTTCAGAGGGGATCATCTACTATAGGGGATTGCGTGGGGTCATCTACTATAGGGGACTAAACAGAAAGGGGGGTCTGTAGTATGGGGACTTGACAGAGAGGGAAGGTCTTTACTTTGGAGACTACAGAGAGGGGGTCATCAACTATAGGGGACTGCACGGGGGGGGGGCATTACTACACAGGATGGCACAGATGAGGGCCACCTACTATTTAGTGGCTAAGCAGAGGGACCACATTACTATATAGGGGCGCATGGGATCTGATTACTATATGTGCTAGAGAAGGAGCCTGAAATGTTTCTCTGGCAGATTCTGGAGAAAAGATTGATGGCCAAGAGATTGTTCATTATCAATATGTAACCACTGTATGGTGGTGATAATGTCTAACATAACTATGTATGTATTGGTGCACTTGATACTATGTAGGGGCACTTTTAGGGAATTCACACATACTGGATCGCAGCAGATTTCATGCTGCAAGTTCCACAGGGAAATTTGCTGCGATTCCTGGTATTGTCATTTCTATGGCTTTACATACTTGCAGAGGATTTTTCATTCCACTGCGAGTATTTTACCCCTAGGCGACCCTGGACGTACCCGTACATCTAGGGCCGCCTCCATGTGTTCAGAGCGGGGACACACGGCGGGCGCGCTCTGAACCGCCGTGGTCCCGGGTGCCCCTCGTAGCCCTGGACTGCGGCTATTAGCGGGCACGGTCCAATCAACGTGCCCGCTAATACAGTAATCGGATGCAGCTGTCACACATCTTACCCCACACCGTAATGGCGCTGATCCCGGCTCGGCACTCGATTGCTTCCGGCTGCAGCCGGAAGCAATCGATGGGCCTATCTCATCGATCTTTGATGCATATCTATGCAGCATAGATCTGTATGACAGATCAGTGCACTTATACTAGAAGTCCCCCGGGGGGCTTCTAGTATAAGTGTAAAAGTACAAATAAAAGTGTTGTTATTAATAAAAAGCCCCCTCCCCTAATAAAAGTTTGAATCACCCCCCTTTTCCCATGTTATAAATAAAAATAAATAAATAAATAAACATGTTTGGTATTGCCGCGTGCATAATTGCCCAAACTATAATTAATCACATTCCCGATCTTACACGGTAAATGGCGTAAGCGCAAAAAAAATCCCAAAGAGCAAAATTGCGCATTTTTGGTCGCATCAGATCCAAAAAAATTAAAAAGTCACATATGCGCAATCAAGGTACCGATAGAAAGAACACATCATGGCGCAAAAAATGACACCTGACACAGCCCCATAGACCAAAGGATAAAAGCACTATAAGCATGGGAATGGAGCGATTTTTAGGAACATATATTTGTTATCAATGGTTTGAATTTTTTACAGGCCATCAGATACAATGAAAGTTATACTTGTTACATATCGTTGTAACTTGAGGAACATATATAACAAGTCAGTTTTACCCCAGGGTGAACGGCGTAAAAACGAAAAAAAAAAAAAACAAATAAAAGAAATGCGTTTTTTTTTTTTCAAATTTCACCAATTTTTCTCTGGTTTTGCAGTGTACTTTATGAAAAAATTCAGCCTGTCATTGCAAAGTACAATTTGTGGCGCAATAAATAAGGGCTTATGTGGGTTTCTAGGTGAAAAAATGCAAGTGCTATGGCCTTTTAAGCACAAGGAGGAAAAAACGAAAACAAAAAAAAATTGAAATTTGCCCGGTCCTCTAATGGTTAAAGTCCTTTCCCACCTAACCCAGATCTGCCTGGCTAAGACATTACCTGGCCGCACTTCCGCTTGCTTCTCAGGCTCCCAGCTCCCTGGTGTCCTGCTCAGCCAAACAGTGTATGCTGCCCTGCCACAGCTACATGTATATCCTTGGAAAGTGTGCTGGGTGATGTTTCAGCATGTTCAGCAAGTTACCCCCTTTTTGTTGATTGGTTCCCTTTAATTGACTTTTTTAACCTTATGACTACTACAAACCAGAACCCAGATTTCTCAAAGGTCGTAATATATACACTACATGGTATAAACTGCCCACAGAAACCAATCACTGAGTTGAAAGCTGAGTTGTAAGGCCGCATTCACATGTTCCGAACATGGACGTGGAATGCCTGTATTGGACCCCCCCCCCCCTCCGCCCGGACAGCATCTGTAATTAGATGCTGGGAGCGAGGGAACTGTACAGATATGCGCCGTGCTGTAATGAAGCAGCAGCACGGCTCTGTCATTACAGCGTGGCACATAGGCATACAGTTCCACCTCTCCCAGCATCTAATTACAGGGGGAGTTCGACACGGAACATGTGAATGCGGCCTAACTGGCTGCTATGGAAAGTTTACAGCAGCCTATGTTTTACACCTTTTGAGAAATCTTCCTCCTGGTTCTAATGCACCATCACAACCTTCAAAAGCAACTTGAAGATCCAGAATTACCTATAACCTGCAATAACTTCCAATGTATGGCACTATGAACAATTGCTCTTTTCTGGTGTTGTAGCTCAGTTCTATTAAAGAGAATAGAGCCAAGATTTAATGTCTCACACAATCTGAGGGCAGGTGTGGTGCTGTTTTTGAAGAAAGCAGCAAATTTTTCTAATCCAGGAAAAGTCTTTTCACATAGATCTCAAAGAAAGACCATCAGTGGCGGATTATAATGTGGGCGGTTTGGGCGGCCGCCCGGGGCCCAAGGCTCTGGGGGGGCCCATGCCACGCCGCCCACATTATAAATCGCCCACGCCGCTGCGGCCCGGCCCGCCACTGCACTCTTGTGACCGCAAGCATTATTTCGCTTGCTGTCACAAGAGTCCCCGGCTGATGCGCGGCTGCCGGGGATGTCTCGTCCTATCCCCGGCAGCGCGCGCATCACACAGCTCCTTGTACGCCTGGTACCCTGACTTCCGGTATTGGGAGCGCACGTTAGAGACGCTCTGTACCGGAAGTCAGGGCCCAGGCGACACAGTGAGCTGTGTCATGTGCGCGCTGCCGGGGATAGGACGAGACACCCCCGGCAGCAGCACATCTGCCGGAGGCAGACCAAGAGCCGAGAGGATCGACGGGGGAACCATCTATAAAGAGGGAAAGAGGGGGACCATCTATAAAGAGGGAAAGAGGGGGACCATCTATAAAAAGGGAAAGAGGGGGACCATATATAGAGGGAAAGAGGGGGACCATCTATAGAGGGGGAAAGAGGGGGACCATCTGTAAAGGGGAAAAGAGGGGGACCATCTATAGAAGGGAAAAGAGGGGGACCATCTATAAAGGGGAAAAGAGGGGGACCATCTATAGAAAGGAAAAGAGGGGGGCCATTTATAGAGGGGGACCATCTATAAAGAGGGAAAGAGGGGGGCCATCTATAAAGAGGGAAGAGGGGGACCATCTATAGAGGGGGGAAGAGGGGGACCATCTATAAAGAGGGAAGAGGGGGACCATCTATAGAGGGGGAAAGAGGGTGACAATCTATAGAGGGGGAAAGAGGGGGACCATCTATAAAGAGGGAAAGAGGGGGACCATCTATAAGGGGGAAAGAGGGGGGCATTCTATAGAGAGGGAAAGAGGGGGACCATCTATAAAGGGGGAAAGAGGGGGACCATCTATAAAGAGAGAAAGAGGGGGAGCATCTATAAGGGGGGAAAAGGGGGACCATCTCCTATAGGATTAGCACCCTCCTCTCCTGACATCCTCTGTGCTGCTGTGATCTCCCCTATAGATCAGCACCCTCCTCTCCTGACAAATAAGTCTCTAACCTGACAGCTGCACTTAGAGGCTTTGTACTGCACATCCCTGGTGTCTAGTGAGACGGATCTCCCCCCCCCCCCCCCCCCCCCCCCGCGCGATTCTGCCTGTGCCGGGCCTCAGCGTCGGAATGACGCTGATCCCGCCTCGGCAATAGATTGCTATGGCCTGCAGCAGGCCATAGCAATCTATCAACGATCTGATGGATCTTTGCTGTGTATATACATTACATCTGTGTAGAGATGTCAGAATGCACAAAGGGGGTGACGGTGTCACTTTAAGGGGTTAATGAAGATAATTGAAAATAATTGCTAAAGGTATATTAAAGTTTGATTCATTCTTATGTAGCATAAAAGATGCATAGCTGATTGCAAGCACAGTAGTGAGTATAATTATCAAAAATTGATGCCAGTTCTGTATTTCTTTCTCATATTGGCAGCCGAAGACTTTGTGTCACAAACGTGACCTTCTGCAAGGGGAAAAAAAGAAATAAAAAGAACATTAAATAGAATGTTATCAGCTAATGACATAAAACTTCAAGTCAGCATGAAACTCTCTGAAAAAAAAAATATGGAGATTTGCATTTTTATTTCCAAATTTTTTATCAGTATACACCATATGGTCAATGCACATGGTGCATCCTTGCACAGGTTATTAGTATTTCCCACTTGTGGTGGGAAATGTGACTAAAGTAAGTGAAGTGGTGGCGACAGTTAAGATTGACTTTCTAGTAACATAGCTCTTGGTCACTTACCCCAACAGGGAAAAAAAATCTTGAAGCTTCATCAGATACCAATTAATTCTTACTTGTGTTTACACACCATGAAAATGATTTACTCTTATAATCTGGTGAAGATGTTTGAAGGTCAATCTTAATGGATTGTCTGAGAGTGTTTTTTTGCAATCATTTTTTTCCCCCTAAAATACAAATTTTCTAAGCACACTGAGGAGAATGTAATAACCCATTTATGCCAGTTTTGTGACATTGAAAAGTCAAAAATGTTGGTCTCATTTAGGTAAATATTTATGTATTTCTTACATTTTGCACCACCTGTTAGAATCATCTAACAGGTAACATTGCCACGTGTGTATAACATCCAGCAACTACCAATACGGTCTGCCTTTACAAACATTTGTGAAAAAACAGGTTGTCCAAAAGAGCTCATTGAATTCCATAACCTAGTGTAATAGAATGCTACCACTGCAACGAGCCAGTTCTTAATATTTTTGATTCTCCACAATCAACTTTGAGTAGTATTATTGAAAAGTGGAAGCATTTAACCCCTTAAGGACAGAGCCAATTTGCATTTTTGCACTTTCGTTTTTTCCCTCCTTGTGCTTAAAAGGCCATAGAACTTGCATTTTTTCACCTAGAAACCCACATGAGCCCTTATTTTTTGTGCCACTAATTGTACTTTGCAATGCAACGCTTTTTTTTTATTTGGGGGGGTATTTGTTCTTACGCTGTGCGACCGGGGGTAAAAGTTACTTGTTATGCATGTTCCTCAAGTTGTTATGATTACAACGATATGTAACACGTATTACTTTAATTTTATCTGATGACTTGTAAAAAATTCAAACCATTGATAACAAATAAATGTTCCTTAAAATCGCTCTATTACCAGGTTTATAACGCTTTAATCCTTTGGTCTATGGGGCTGTGTGATTTTTTTGTGCCGTGATGTGTTCTTTCTATCGGTACCTTGATTGCGCATATGCAACTTTTTGATCGCTTTCTATTACAATTTTTCTGGATTTGATGCGACCAAAAATGCGCAATTTGTCACTTTGGGATTTTTTGCGCTTACGCGGTTTGACGTGCGAGATCAGAAATGTGATAAATTAATAGTTTGGGCGTTTACGCACGCGGCGATACCAAACATGTTTGTTTATTTATTTATAACATGGAAAAAGGGGGGTGATTCAAACTTTTATTAGGGGAGGGGGATTTTATTAATAATAACACTTTTTTTTTTTTTTTACACAAATACTAGAAGCTTTCCTGGGGGACATCTAGTATATGCACACTGATATCTCATTGAGATCTATGATGTATAGTTATACAGCATAGATCAATGAGATAGGCACTCGATTTGCACAATTTCATTCAATTTAATACATAGTTCAGCTAATTATTGCTCCCTTTAGGGCTCACAATTTAAATTCACCTATCTGTATGTTTTGGGAGAAAACCCACAAAAACACAGAGAGAACATACAAACTCTTTGCAGATGTTGCCATTGGTGGGATTTGAGTGCTGCAAGGCTACAGTGCTAACCACTGAGCCACTGTGCTGGGAGTACAACAACAACTTTGTTTCAAAGGTCTGCATCTCCACTAATGATAAAACTTTAGTTTTCTTCATATGTGAATAAGGCATTTCAGTACACTGGGGATGGTCTGTAGCCCTCAGTTTACTTATACACCTGCTTGCTTGCTTGCTCCTGCAACCTGTCTCCTTACGAATATTCATAACAGCACTCTGTAGTGATGCCAGTCTCTGCCACAGCTATAAATATTTATAAGGAGGTTTGCTCCTGGAGCTGGCAGACAGACAAATCAGTGCACTAAGGCTACAGGACTGCCCCTACTTTGCCAAACCACCTAGCTTACATATGAAGAAAAATAAAGTTTTATCACTAATGAAGCAGCGAACCTTAGAAATAAAAATATGGGTCACACTCCCCATCCCCCTAAAGTCTAGCAGGAGGTTAGAGACGTCTAACTTGCTGCTACATTTACTTGAGTCAGTAAAAACAAGTTCTATGGAGTGAAGCCTCATGAGGGCTGGATTGTAATTGATCTACTTACCCACCCATGCTTCCCCTTGGAGGGTTGATGTCAGTGGCCCCCACTGTAGCACTCAGCACTATAACTATGAGCGCTTGTAACAATTAATTAGATACAGCAACACTGATGGGGTGGGAGCCATTAGCTTCCTCCCTGTCAGTCACTCTTGTGGCTAAAGGCAGTGATTTGCCTGTAGTCTCTCCATGGTGTTCCGGCACTCAAGTGATGTCAATCGAGTGCCGCTTGAAGTAAAGTGGAGACATGCAGGTCCCAGGTGAGTATAAATGTTTTGTTTTATTTTTTTCCTTTACTTGTTTCTTTATTTTTTATTAGGATTTTATTAGGATTAGAACTACCAGGAGGATGAGGGGAGAGAAGAGGGGCTAGCACTAGGAATTTATACTAAGTGGGCAGCCGAAAAGCTGTCTCTACTAAGTAGGCAGCACACAAGGGGTCTATACTAAGTGGGCAGCACACAAGGAGTCTATACTAAGTGGGCAAGAAACAAGGGGTCTATACTACTGGGGCAGCACACAAGGGGCATATACTACTGGGGCAGCACACAGGGGGTATATACTACTGGGGAAGCACACAAGGGGTATATACTACTGGGTTAATGAACTTCTTGTGCCAGAAGCACTATAGACTGTATTGTAACTGTATTACAATGCTGTATATGGAGCTCTCGCCAGTTCTGTAGGCCACTCACTTTAGAAGCAGACTCTGAACCTGTCAGCATTTTGAAAGAGTACAGTTTAGGTTCATCATGAAATTTCACTTGCAAACTAAATATCTTTAACTTGTTGAAGTAGTGTATTTTATCATATGCACCACTTTTTTTCCCACCAACATTTATTCAAGATATTGTCATCTTTATGATCTCATCTAAAATTTGCAAGTTGTGAACTAAAAAAGAGAAGCACTTAAAACATATACAATGAAATACACTAAATGGCAACTTTTCTATACAGTTCTGAGGCACTCTTTTGACATATGTTTGTTTATTAACGTCCATGGGCACATTAGATTTGGAGTCAATATCATAGGCTCAGATTAACGATATGAATTTCCCTTTTTCTATATATTTTTTTTTTTTTGTGGCACTTGCCTGCTATTTATTTTACTTTGTTTAGAATTCTGATGCTATTGCTTTATTAAATTTGACACTTAACTTGATGTATTTAGAGTTTGGATCTTGTGTACACCTCTTTGTTAGTGTTGTAACGTGCGCCAAGAAAGTGCACCCCAGTCTATTGTAAAAAAAAAAAAAAAAAAAAAAAAAAGTCTCTCATTTGGTTTGTTAGAAAGGAGAGTTTTTTTGTCAATCGCTAGAAATGGGCATGCTCAAAAGTTTGTTCACATTTTATGACAAAAAAAAAAAACCTTAGTACATTTCCCCATGGTTTGACCTTGGCCTAAGTCCATCCTATACTAACACGAAAAATATTTGGCAAGTGAATGCTTTGCTCAAACTGAAAGAAGTTGTTGAAAAAAGTCTGCCATAAAAATGTTCTAATGTTGCAGCTTAATACATTTTCACAAATGTTAATTTTCATAGCAGCGGCTTTACAGATCACATTGTGATATCAGCTAAACGCCGGAAAGTAGAAAGTAAATAAGTTTTATGTGACCAGAAGCAGCAGCACCAAGCAAATCGGACAATTCATAAAGGGGAAGATAAATTTACATCACAGAAGGGAACTTTTTTGTGTGTCCGGCGGAGCATTTCCAGGAACCATTGAAAATGACATAAGGTTCATTTGGAGTTGCACATTGCACAGAGATTGATAAGACATCAAATTGATTTAAATAATAATATGTACAAATGTGGATTACTAAAAGAATTCTGAGGAAACGGGAATGATGAAAGTATAAAAAAATCAAAATGCACAGCATGGCTTCCTCTGCTTTCATTTACAATACATACACAAACGGCTTCTTATAGAACTATACTGTTGGTTAGTATGTAACATGAATTAACAGCAATGTTTGAAGTGAAGAATTTAAGTAATGATATGTCAACATGCATTATTCAGTCCACCACATGACATACATACGGGCATTACAGAGTTAGCTGATATAGAACTGAAACCACTGGCTGAGTTTTTTTAATAGATTTTCTGTGAAACAGATCTTTATCCTTCAATGAGTCACTGAACAATAAAAGACCAGAAAGTCATATTGATTAATTTCATCAGCAGGGCTAGGCCATTCAATAGTTTAACACAACTCATCATTGTGAAAGATTCTATATGAGTCTGAATTTCCCCTACAGCTAATCAAAATAGTACGTGACTTGTATGGTTCAGTAAGTAAAGAAGCTACTGTGTTAAGATCCCTGTGATGGAACTGTCTGATTTGCCAGTGAGCACACACAGCTGGTTGTTTAAGAGGCATATATTGTATTATTATCTCTAGCTACATGCTGCGTTGGTAATGTACTATATTGTACGGTGCAGATTTTTGGGATGGATACAATGTTCATTTTGAACTATACCCAGATAATATTGTTTCCAAATCATTGTAGCTCGGTATGATTTGAAAATTATTCAATTTTGCTTCAAATCCTGATGTAGTGATAGGAGATTAGGGAGGAAAAAAACTGAAAGGGTTGCGTATTATAAATGATTTCATGTTGCCTGGAGTTATAAAGCCAACAGGCTTTTCTTTCCTATTTACATACCATAAAAAAACTGAAAAGGTTTAAGGCTTTCATGACACTGTTAGAAGAAAGAATGGTTGTTAAGGTCCTTTTACATGGGCCGATTATGGCTAAGGAGTGTCCCTAGAAATGCTCATGCAGGCTGCTGATTGGCTGATTTGACCTCTTGTGTGGCTGTAAAAACGTATTGTTATCGGCCACACACCTCTGTCTACAAAGAAGATTTGCGGCCATTAACAATGCATGTTAGTGGCCACACGAATATTTGTTCGCTGTCTTCAATTTTTAGGTGAAAAAGAGCTATTATCACTGTTGCCTTGCAGAGCTGGGGTCTTGGGTTCAAATCCTACCAAGGACAACATAAGGAGTTTGTATTTTCTCCCCGTCATTGTTTGGGGTTTTTTCCACACATTTCAAAAACATACAAATATCCTAATTTGCAATATAGTTTGTGAGCCCCAATAGGCACAGGAACCTATTTGAGTAATAACAAGAGCTTCCATCAAGCTATGTAAAGAAATTATTATTATCCCTTGGAGCATTTTTCAAGCTCCTGGCTGCTATGAAAACCATTGGCACACAATAATTGTGATCACTGGGTGCCAATCGTGACAAAGAAAGCTCCCAGCCCTATCAGATATATTAGATGCTGTGCAGTCGCTATTGACCACCCGGCATGTAAGGAGGTAATAGAGACTGCATTACATAAAAGTAGTTACAAAGAAAGGGAGTTCCCTCTGTGACTCTCTGATTTGCTTATAAAAGCAGCAGCATCCAGGCTGTAATACTCTGCCAGGGCCCTGCTGCTACTGGCAGGAACAGAGTTCCCAGCAGTAGCAGCAGGTCCTAGTCATATTTTACAGTTGGAATCCTGTTGCTCTAACAAGCAGTGCAGGGCAGAAAGTGGCAGAGGGAGCTCCCTTCTGTCATTCTCTTTGCATAGCAAAGACTCTATTGACTGCAGCAGGTAAAGGGCTAAACTCCTGTGTATTGTAACCGGGATGCCCAGCTGCTTGATTGCAGAGGGTGCTACTTGAGCTACCCTGTTATGAAATTGGCAATTACCCAGAGCAGAGCTGACAAAGCCTCATAAAGCTTGGACTAGACAAACACAATATAGCTTTATTAATAACAGTTAAGTAGCTTGGCTTTGACTTGCATGCAACTTCTCTTTAGCCAATGTCTTTATTATCAATACATTTGATGCATGACACTTGCTAATCACAGTAGTGTAGTACTATCACCTGTAACAATCGTATCTTGAACTGTCATACTGCAAAAATCAGTTTATAGCCCTAGGCCTAAATCATGTATGCATGGAAGTAAGACAGAAATGAGAGACTTTTATAACTTTATGTAGAGAAATGACATATCAAATATGTCAGAGAAGATCCCACCCTAGCTACCCTTTCATGTAGAGTTATCGACATTCCTTCCTGCTGTCTACCATTCTGTTCTCTCTCTGTGGAATTTATAGTCTCTCCGACTCCTTCTCTGCCCATGGTTTTAAAACCTCCCTGAAGACACCTTTTCTCAAGAATAGCTGATTTACACTTTCAGGAACTGACAAACTATAAGATACAGTAATTCACAACAGTTGGAAGCCTTCTCATACTCTGGTTTTAAAGGGAATCTAATTCCTTAAGACTGTAAAATTACAAAATGGCATTTTCTTTTTAAAGCCATGTAGCTATTATTTTGTATCCTATTATGCCTAGTAAAGCAAGTAATGCTGTTTTATAACAAGCAGCACTATGTAAATGGTCACATCTCACAGTTTGTGTTGGTTGAAAAAAAAGTAACCCATGAAAATGATCTTTCCTTTGCGTTATTATTGAAAGAAATATACTCAATAAACCCAATATCACGCTGTAAGTAGCCAGTACAGAAACTATGAGATAAAATGAAAAGATATCCATGCCCTGTAGCCACAGTATATTTATTTTGAATTGCTTATATAGTGCCAACATATTCTACAGTCCAGTACAAAGATACAGTTACATCCATTTAACTCTCCTCTTGTGGCTTACAATCCTCTTTTTTTCACACACTAGAAAGCAAATAAGCTTACATATGTGGCCGTCATTAACAAGACTGCAGTGGCATAACTACTAGGTATAGGAACACAGGCAGACTTTACAGTCTTTATCAAGCATGTGCTTGATAGAGATCCCCAGGTTTAGATTTCACTGTAATGTATGTGCTCGATGTGCAATAAAGCTTGAAGATATGATTTCAACACAGGATGCTGTTGACCTTTTTCCACTTTGATCTCTCTGTGACATGTCAGAAGTTTTTCTAATAACAGGTACAGAGTGATTTGACATAGCTGGTAATTAAGTCACTTAAAGAGATTGTCCCAACTTGCAAAGTTATCCCCTATCCTGATAACTCTCTGATTGTGGAGGGCTTACATGTTAACGGGGACCTGAGTCCCCTGTCAGAATAAAGTTGTGGGATGTTTGTGTGCATCACCACTCTATTCGTTCTTTATAGGAACTACTGAAATTCATCAAAAAAAGCTGTTGGCTATCTCTAAGGCTCCCATACAAAATGAATAGACCAGCAAATAGACCAGCAAAGTGCTCCTTTCTGAAAGGTCCCCGATCTTAAATTGAATGTACCATCAGGCCTAGGCTAAAGCACTGGAGGTGGGTTGGCCCACCCCCAGTGGGAGGAAACCCCCGCCCTTCTATGATACGGCTCCATTCATTCTAATTGGAGCCATGTCATAGAGGGGCAGAGGGTTCCTCCCACTGGGGGTGGGTTGGCCCGCCTCCAGTTCTTTAGCCCGGGCCTGATGGTACATTCACTTTAAGATTGTGGGAGGTCCAGCTACTGCAAAAAGGGATAAATTTGTGAGTTGAGACAGTTCCCCTTTAAAGCGAATGTACCATCAGGTACATTTGCTTTAATATGACTTACAGGTAGAACAGGGGTGGTGTTGCAGTCCATTTTTTTTAATGCCGACGTACACGGTAACCGGGTACATTGGTTGTGAGGAAGTCCTCAGAATCTCTGTGGCACCATTTTAGAGAGCCATAAGCACCCTCTGTGATATTTAGAGAATGTCTCTACTGTTTAAGAATAACTTTAATTAGCAAAATAAATGAGAAAAAAACACAGAGCTTCATTCCTATTACTGTTAGTAATATTACATTTTTGAAAAATCAAAAATCCTTTACAAGTAAAGTATATGCTCTGATATGCTAACTCTTCAGAAGAATTGTTGCTGGTATTGTTGCATAAAGTTTAACTTCCTAACGACCTTGAGGAGTGATAATTTAAACATGCATAAAAACTTGAAGAGTCACTATATATCTTGGGAAATATCAAATATAAAAACAGTCCAACCAACCAAAATAAATGTCATGCTAAAAGCATCCTTCCATTTACATCAAATACATTTGCAAAGACGTCTTTAACTTGCAGGTCACCTACTAAGAATTCTAATTTAAATTTGTTTTTGACAAGTGATTGTAGATGGGACAGTAATGATAATGTGAAATGTGAGAAACGGAGAACAGGTCAATCAAGCTGGTTGCTAATGTGTTTTGCAACACGGTGAGAAAATGCAATTCAAGAGTCCCAAGGGTAATTGTCTGACAATCATGAGAAGCCATAAGTACAACATTCACCGTAAACCAAAATAAAAAATAAGCACATTGTTAGACTACAGTAGGTTTGTTAATAATTGTTCTTATGTGCTTGTAAAGGGGGTAAAGCTCACACACCCCCTTATTTAAAAGACTGTATATTTATCACTTTAACAAAACTGTTCAATAGTGACAGACTGGTTGACATGTTGTAATGCCTGGAGTCGTGGATTCACTGATCCGTCACTAGCGATGGCACTAACCTCACCAGGGAGAGGAGTCTGAGGGGCCGCTGGTTTTCACCAGAGCCCGCCGCAAGGCAAGATGGACTTGCTGCGGCAGGCGACCCCCAGGTCGCTACCCCTGGCTTGGTTGCTAGTGACGGCAGGCGAGGCGTGGCAGGAGCAGTAGGCAGGAGATAGTGCAGGCAGAGGTCTGTAGGCGTGATCGCAGGTGGCAGACAGTACTCAGGAACAATAGGAAGGCAGCGGACAGGGTTTAGGGACCGGGTCAGCGGACAGGAACAAGGACTGAGGTGCTATGGGAAGCTTGTAGAGGCTCCAACACGAGGGACAGGGCATGCTGGGATTTATAGGGAGTGATTCAGTGTAACTTCCAATTAGGGGCGGACTGGCCCTTTAAATCTGAGACAGCCGGCGCACGCGCTAGGAGGCGGGGACGCGCGCGCTGGCCGGCACAGCGGTAAACAGGAGCGGAGGAAGGTGAGGCGCCCCCAGGGGCCGAACTAGCAGTAGCGCTGGGTCCCGGTACTGGGACACCGGCGGCTGCCCGCGGGGAGGAGGAGTTGCAGCGGCCCGGAGCGCGGGATGCTGCCGCAGACATGACAGTACCCCCCCCTTTGGCCTCCCCCTCTGTCTTGCCTGCAGGAATCTCTTGATAAGATCTTGGTCCAGGATGTTAGTGTCGGGTTCCCAGGATCTCTCCTCAGGACCAAAACCTCTCCAGTCCACTAGAAAAAATTGTTTTCTTCTGACCGTCTTCATAGCCAGGATATCTTTAAAAACATAGACATCGTCCGAGACAGCTTGAGGAGGAGTGAACGGGGATTTACTGGAGAATCGGTTGAGGACCACTGGCTTTAAGAGGGAGATGTGGAAGGAGTTCGGGATCCGCATAGTAGGGGGGAGATGGAGTTTGTAGGTGACTGGGTTGATGCGTTTTAGCACAGAAAAAGGTCCGAGGAATCGAGGCCCCAATTTGTAGCTGGGAATTTTGAGCCGGACATATTTGGCTGAAAACCAAACTTTGTCACCAGAGGAAAAGCTGTAGCAGGTCTTCTCCTCTTATCCGCCTGGACCTTCATGCGGTCGGAAGCCTTGAGCAAGGACTGCCGCGTCTGTCCCCAGATGGACTGAAGGTCTGACACCAGTTCTTCGTCGGCTGGAACCTCGGAGGACGAGGAGAGAGGTAGAGGAGGATGAGGGTGATGACCATAGACCACATAGAAGGGTTACTTGCCTGTGGAACTCAAGTCCAGATAGTTGTATGAAAATTATGCCCATGGAAGCAGACTGGACCAGTTGTCCTGGCGAGCAGAGACGAAGTGTCGTAGATAATTGCCAAGGACTTGATTGACCCTCTCCACTTGCCTGTTGGTCTGGGGATGATAGGCTTACGAGAAGTCCAGATTCACTTGGAGTTGTGAACAGAGAGCACGCCAGAATCTGGAGACAAATTGTGAGCCTCTGTCTGACACAATATGAAGAGGAAGGCCATGTAGGCGGAAGATATGCTGAAAAAACAACTGGGCCAGACGAGGAGCGGATGGTAGTCCAGGAAGAGCCACGAAGGGAGACATTTTGGAGAAGCGGTCTGTAACAACCCAAATGACAGTGTTACCCGCAGATGGAGGCAAGTCTGTGACAAAGTCCATGCCTATATGGCACCAGGGACGGTCCGGAACTGGCAAGGGCTGTAGTAGGCCGGCAGGTCTTAGACGGGAGGACTTGTTCCTGGCACAGATGGTACAGGAAGCCACAAAGTCCTTGACATCTTGGAGTAAGCTGGGCTACCAGTAGTGGCGGGAGATCAGTTGCCCGGTCTTTTGAGCTCCCGGATGCCCGGCCACCAAAGAGGAATGACCCCACTTCAAAATTCGTCTTCGAAGTGCAGGGCGCACATAGGTCTTTCCAGGAGACATTTTCTGAAGAGTAGAGGTGGCGACTGGCACTAGACGATCGGGAGGTATAATGTGGCGAGGGGATTCCTCTTGCCCCATAACATCAGACGCTCAGGAAAGAGCAACCGCTTTCACGTTCTTCTCAGCCGGACGGAAGTGAATGACGAAGATGAATCGTGAGAAGAAGAGTGACCCCCTGGGGCGATTGGAGGTAGAGAAGGTTCTTGTGGTCCGTATAGATGTTGACCGGATGCCTAGCCCCCTCTAGGAGATGACGCCACTCCTCCAGTGCCAACTTAATCGCCAAGAGTTCTCGGTCACCAATAGTATAGTTCCTCTCGGCTGGGGAGAAAATCTTAGAGAAGTACCCACAGGTTCTGGTCTTGCCTGATGTGTGCCTTTGCGAAAGGACGGCTCCAGCGCCCACTGAAGATTCGTCGACCTCAAGTGAAAACGGCTTGGTGGCAACCGGACGGACCAGAGCAGGAGCAGAGGCAAAGGCAGACTTTAGGCTAGTGAAGGCTTGCTCGGCCTCAGGTGGCCAATGCCTGGGATCCGCCTTCTTCTTAGTGAGAGCCACGATGGGTGCGACCAGGGTAGAGAAATGTGGGATGAACTGCCGATAGTAGTTGGCAAATCCTAGGAGGCGTTGGACAGCTCTGAGTCCCACGGGAGGTGGCCACTGGAGAACAGCTGAGAGTTTGGCTGGATGCATCTGTAGACCTTGATCGGAGACAATATACCCAAGAAACGGAAGGCTGCGCTGATGGAAAACGCATTTCTCCAGCTTGGTGCACAAATGATTGGCCCGTAGTCTTCATAGGACCTGACGTACTTGGGTCACGTGAGTCTGCTGGTCAGGGGAGAAGACCAAAATGTCATCGAAATAGACGATGACACAGACATAGAGGAGGTCACGGAATACGTCGTTGACGAATTCCTGGAAGACCGCTGGGGCGTT
This sequence comes from Dendropsophus ebraccatus, assembly GCF_027789765.1. NCBI lineage: Eukaryota > Metazoa > Chordata > Amphibia > Anura > Hylidae > Dendropsophus > Dendropsophus ebraccatus. The sequence goes on along the minus strand of NC_091459.1, from coordinate 72,395,455 downwards.
GCATAGGCCGAATGGCATTACCAGGTATTCGTAGTGCCCATCTCTGGTGTTAAAAGCGGTCTTCCATTCGTCTCCTTCATGAATACGGATTAAATTGTACGCTCCCCTGAGATCCACTTTGGAGAAAACCCTGGCTCCACGGAGACGGTCGAATAGTTCGGGGATAAGCGGAAGAGGATATCAGTTCTTGACTGTCACCTTATTTAGGCCCCATTAGTCTATGCATGGGCGGAGGGAACCGTCCTTCTTCTGCACAAAGAAGAATCCTGCGCCAACAGGGGACGTGGTTTTACGGATGAAACCCTTCTGTAAGTTATCCCGGATGTAGGAGGACATGGCCTCAGTCTCGGGTACGGAGAGAGGGTACACCCTACCTCGTGGAGGAGAAGTTCCAGGAAGGAGGTCTATGGGACAATCATACGTCTGGTGAGGGGGTAGAGAGTCCGCCTCCTTGGCAGAGAAGACATCAGCCAAGTCTTGGTATTCTGCTGGTAGGCCGGGTAGAGGGTTGACGAAGTCAGATGACGTCATAGAGCACTTGGGCTGAGGAGGCTTCAGACACCGATTTGGACAGTCCAGGCCCCAACTGAGAACCTCCCCGGTTCTCCAGTCTAGCTTAGGGGCATGTAATTGCAGTCAAGGAAGGCCCAGGAGGATGTCGGAAGAGGACTGGCGCAAGACGTAGAAGGAGATCTTCTGATGTAAAGCGCCCACCTGGAGGACTAGAGGTGCAGTCTGGTAGTGTACAGCTTCCATGAGAGTCTCGCCCGTGACCTAGGAGATAGACAGGGATCGGGCTAGCTGGGTCACGGGTAGCTGCCATCTTTGGACCAATGTGGCTGCAATGAAACTGCCCGCAGACCCAGAGTCAATGAAGGCAGTAGTCTGGTGAGTTTGTCCTGAGGGTGTCAGGATGGAAACGGGCATAGACAACCTTGGAGAGGTGGCATTCACACCTAGGGAGGCCTCTCCCACCAGACCTAGGTGCGAGCGTTTCCCGGACGCTGAGGACGTTAGGGACATCCCTGCCGGAAGTGATCAGAGCCACCGCAATAGAGGCAGAGATTCAGCTCCAGTCGGCGAGCTCTCTCATCAGAGGTCAGGCGAGCACATTCTACCTGCATAGGAACTTCAGGAGTTAACTGGGGTACTGGCGTGACTGGATTCTGGAAAACCAGTGCCAGCGGTGATGGCGACGGGGCAAACTTAGTCGCCGTTCTTGACGGACCTCCTCCTCTCTCTCGGAAAACTGGTTGTCGACTCTGGTAGCCAGTAGAACGAGATCGTTCAAGGAGGTAGGAAGGTCTCGGACAGAGAGCACGTCTTTCACCGAACTGGACAGGCCCTTGTTGAAGGTGGCTATTAGAGCGGCCTCATTCCAGTCTAATTCTGCAGCCAGGGTGCGGAACTGGATGGGGTAGTCGCCAAGAGAGGAACTCCCTTGAGAGAGATTGAGAAGAGCAGTCTCGGCCGAAGATGCACGGGCAGGTTCCTCAAAGACACAGCGAAACTCGGCCAGGAAGGTTCGGAGATTGGCAGCAGCAGGGTCATCTCGGTCCCACAGCGGCGTGGCCCAAGCCAGAGCTCTATCATCCAATAGGCTGATGATGAAAGCCACTTTAGAGCGCTCGGTGGGAAACTGACTACTTAAAAGTTTAATGTGCATGGTGCATTGAGTCAGGAATCCTCTGCACAACTTGGGATCTCCTCCGTATTTACTCGGGAGAGCCAGTCGAAGTCTCGAAGAGGTTGCAGGAGGTGATGAGCGCTGGGCTGTAGTATGCTGCTGTAAGGTGGCCGTCAGTTGCTGGATCTGCTGCGACTGTTGCTGGATTTGTTGAGCCTGTTGAGCGACCACTCTGGCTACGTCACGGATGTCAGGCACCTTGCCGGGATCCATTGTTGGAGCCAACTGTAACGCCTGGAGTCGTGGATCCACTGAACCGTCACTAGCCATGGCACTAACCTCACCAGGGAGCGGAGTCTAAGGGGCCGCTGGTTTTCACCAGTGCCCGCCGCAAGGCGGGATGGACTTGCTGCGGCAGGCGACCCCCAGGTCGCTTCCCCTGGCTTGGTTGCTAGTGACGGCAGGCGAGGCGTGGCAAGAGCAGTAGGCAGGAGATAGTGCAGGCAGAGGTCTGTAGGCGTGATCGCAGGTGGCATTCAGTACTCAGGAACAATAGGAAGGCAGCGGACAGGGACTAGGGACCGTGTCAGCGGACAGTAACAAGGAACAAGGGCTGAGGTCAGGAACAACAGGGAGCTGGGACAAATGCTATGGGAAGCATGTAGAGGCTCCAACACGAGGGACAGGGCATGCTGGGATTTATAGGGTGTGATTCAGTGTAACTTCAAATTAGGGGCGGACTGGCCCTTTAAATATAAGACAGCCGACACACGCGCCCTAGGAGGCGGGGACGCGTGCGCCGGTCGGCACAGCGGGAGACAGAAGCGGAGGAAGGTAAGGCCCCCCAGGGGCCGAACTAGCAGCAGCGCCGGGTCCCGGTACTGGGACACCGGTGGCTGCCCGCGGGGTGGAGGAGTTGCGGCGGCGGCCCGGAGCGTGGGACGCCGCCGCAGCCATGACACATGTACTGCATGTGACGGTGCTGCCTTAACCTGTCAAAGTAGCTGGGCAGCAGGAGTAGTGGTTTCCTGGCTTCTAGCTTGTATGAGGAGATGCCAACATTAGGACAGAGCTCAACACTGACTGTAACTGTGGCAGCACTAGCATGGTGTTCATAGTAAAGGATAGAAATATCATGATGCCCTAATTTGTGGTAAAAAAAATTGTGGTAAAAAAGCAGCATTTTTTTGCAAATCATGGCAGAAATGTAGTCAGGAGACAGTAAACCACGGAAAGTTTAAGTCTTTTTGGGTGGCCATGGGCACCCAGAAGCTCAGGTCCCTGGGCTACCGCCCGAAATGGACCTATTATAATCTGCTACTGAGTGACAGAGATGATGTGGAAGCAGGTTGAAGAGCATCCTATAGTTTGTGCAGAGACCTAGTGCTGAAGCAATGTAATGGAGCACAGTCAGTGAGCTGAGGGGGGTTATTGTCTATACTTTAGTCCCACGTAGAACCTTTGCTAGGTCACTAAGGATGTGTGGGACTTCATCCATAAGCCAAAGTGTGAATAAGTAAAGCAATCTACTAGAACAGCACTGGAATGGTGTTTTTTTTAATTTTAAAGGACAACTCCCACAAAATTTTTTTTAGCTTATTTAACACACATTACAAAGTTATATAACTTTGTAATGTGGTTAAACACCCGATCTGGCCCCCTTCCCCCACTTTTGGACCCCCGACCCCCTCCCCCCCCCGGAAGTTAAAGAATGTATACATTACCTATTACGGTTGTCACGGTCACCTTCTCCCGAGAGGCATCTGGTGACGACGTCGTCAGAGTCGGGGGGGGCGGTCCGGGTCTTCTTCCTCCTCGGCGTCTTCATAGAAAGTGAATGGGATGGAAAAGGCTGCTAGTGCACATGCGCACCAGCAGCCTTTTCATTGGCTGGAGCGCATCACATGGCTTCCAGCTTGCTCAGCCCTAATTGTCTGAGCTTGCTGGAAGCCATGTGATGCACTCCAGCCAATGAAAAGGCTGCCGGTGCGCAAGCGCACTGGCAGCCTTTTCCATCCCCTGGACCCGGAAGTCAGACGTCTTCGGAGACATCGCTGGACGGCGGCGACGGAGAGGAGGACGGCGGGCGAATCCAGTGTGAATCGTCACCGGAGGAATGGTGAGTATGGTGTCTGTGTGTGTCTGTGTTTGTTTTTTTTGGGGGGGTCCCGCGGGAGTTGTCCTTTAATAGTCTGCACACCCCATTACACCAATAATAGAGCTATATACAGCTATACCAATACCATTACACTACATTGGGACTAGATAATGAATAATACCACCATATTGTTGGGGAAGACAATAATTATATTGTATAATGACCAATAACCCCCCCCCCAAAAAAAAAATAAATAAATAAATAAAACAACAGTAGATACCAGATGGGCTATCTTAACAACATTATGGGCCCCTGGGCAGAGCTGTGAACAGCCCCTTCCCCCTTCCAGGCCACATCTGAAGCCTTTATGATGATGTTATAGTGCAGTGCATGGATCCTTAAGGCCTTTTGTTGCAGCAGTTTGTGAAGCACAGAACAGCCTCCAGTAAGTGCAGCAGGCAGGAGCGTTGCTAGGGGCTTAAAACATCTGGGGCATGGGCCTTCTGAGTTGCATCTTACTTAATAAGAGGTTCAGCACAAAACAAAGGGTGTAAAATTTAGACTGGTGTAAACTGCCCACTGCAACCAATCACAGCTCAGCTTTCAGCTCTGGCAAAAGAAAAGAGGAGCTGTGACTGGTTGCTGTGGCAAGTTTGCATCAGTCAAAATTTTACACCCTTTGATAAATCTCCCCCGGTTTGTTCAAATAACATATTTTACCCCTCCACTGCCAGGATGCCCCTAGTATTGTTGTTAAAGGGGTTATCCAGTGCTACAAAAACATGGCCACTTTTGCACCACTCTTGTCTCCAGATTGGGTGGGGTTTGAAACTCTGTTCCATTGAAGCAAATTGAACTTAATTGCAAACCACACCTGAACTGGAGACAAGAGTGGGGGGAAAAGTGGCTATGTTTTTGTAGTGCTGGATAACCCCTTTAAACTCTCCCCCTCCAGGACACTGCTAGTATTATAATATTATAATACTGGGTGCATCTAGTAAATTAGTTTAACACCCTCCTCCCCCGGGGACCTATTGTATTGCATTTAACTCCTCCTTCCCCAATGAAAAGACCCTTGTCTGTGCCAAGTAAAAAAATAACAAACGTCCCACTCATCCTGTCTTTCATTCCAGCATTGCCCCGTCCTCTGCATACTCTTACAGGACACAAGTAAACATTGTAAAGCGGCACCCCCATTAGGGCCAATGTCTTAGTCTTTGAAGGGTCTAGGACAGACAACCTTAAAGGAGAAGTCCGGCCAAAATTTATTTTTTATATGTTATTACTTATGGAAAGTTATACAATTTTCTAATGTACATTAATTATGGGAAATGCTCATATACTGCTATTTCCTTTAATTTAGTGTATCAGGAAGTGTTAGAATTCTCTCAGAAGCATGGTGTAATTCCTATGGAGTGTCCAGCAGGGGGGCAATGAGTACCATTGACTTCTATATATAGTGCGTCCCTGCTGGACACTCCATTGGAATTACAATGGATGTGTGTATGTAATGTAATGTAATGTTATGTACTGTACTTTGCGATTGAATACATTTATAAAAAACTTTGGGGAGCAAGTGTCCTTGCTCCCCAAAGTATCCCATAAATGTATTAAATAAATACATTTGCAGGGCACCGTGCATGGAGGGAGAGAAGCGCCATCTACCTCCCCCCTCCCTGCTCGGTGCTGGGCACATATACAAAGTACTACTCCCCCATTACCTGTGGTATCTTATCGCCGCCCGCGCTGCCGCTCACAGAAGTGCCGCTCTTCATGCTCCCTCCTCCTCCGCTCCCCCTCCTCCTTCCGTCTTCAAACACTATGGTGCCGCTGACTCCCCGCCGCCCGCGCCGCTGACTCCCACCCGCCCGTGCCGCTGATTCCCCGCCGCCTGTGCCGCTCCTCACACTATCAGCCCTCACCCGCCCCGGCCGGTGCTTCCTGGTGTCCCAGGCCAGGGTGGGTGAGGGCTGACGCGGCTGGCCTGCAGGAGCAGAGAGTGGCGTCCGGACCAATAGTGTGAGGAGCGGCACGGACGGCGGGGAGTCAGCGGCACGGGGGCGGCGGGGAGTCAGCGGCATGGGCGGGTAGGAGTCAGCGTCGCCGGTGGGTGGCGGGGAGTCAGCGGCGCCATAGTGTTTGAAGCCGGGAGGAGGAGGGGGCATGAAGAGCGGCACTTCTGTGAGCGGCGGTGTGGGCGGCGATAGATAGCACAGGTACTACTCCCCCATTATTTGCAGATAGCATCTGCCTGGAGCATTCCTAATGATGAGGAGGGTGGGGAGGAGGGACAAAGAGGGTGTGCCAGCCTAATGCATACATAATGTAAGCCACTTCCGTAGGGCATGAGGCTGCCAGTTTAAAAGTAAATTTTTATGACAATAACTGCATCACCTTCCAAACGGACTGCAGGACAGATCTTGGATTAAAAGCAGCTCTCCGAAGGTACAAGTGGTTTGGGGAGGTCAGATTGTGGGTACAGAGTCGCATTAAGGGTGTGTTTATACAGACCATACAGCAAATACTTACAGATTTTGCATTTGTTGATTTGGTACAGATTTGTTGTGTAAGCCAAATGATGAAATCAGTGCAAATCCCTGTGTCTTCTAATTAAAACTTAAACAGAAACCTGTAATAAATAACATTGTCTGGATTTGACTTTACTATAAATGAGTTCACTTGTGGAGTAACAAAAATCTCCTTAAATAAATAAATCCCTATTAGAATATTATGAAGGAATGATAAGGAAAAACTAGTGGCAGACAGTGGTTTTAATATATATTGTAATAAACATGAAGGTAACGCTAGCACTCTATTAGTGAGCAGACCCGACATGATTAAAAGCTGTATCAATGGTAAAGCATATTTCAACTTTCAAGTGACTTTTAATGAAACAAACTGTATCTGCGAGGTATCTCCATGTTCTGCATAGTCTGGTTCCTGACAAAATAAAATTTGTGAATAAATAGCCTAAGCAATTAAAATACCTGTTTTGAAAATGTGCTTATTCAAGGTCCAGATATAATGAGACTATAACTCTTTGAAAGTTATGTATTCTAAAAAAAAAATCAGATACCTTTTTTCAAAACAGTACGCACAACCATGTAAATGTAGTCATTTACCTCATATTTCCTGTTTACTAGAACTTCTAATGGAATTAAAAGCTTTCCACAGAGTTAAAAAAATATATATATATATTTTTTTTGCTAAATTCTAATCAGTAATACATAAAAATGCTTCTCACTACCACTGCTCAACCCTTTTTGTTCTAAATGCATTTAAATTAACAACCAAATAAAAATCCCCCCCCCCCCCCCAGTGCACTGTCCCGCCCGCCTGCTCATACATCTACTTATACATATTCATATATAAGTAGGATCATCTCTCTCCTTTGAGAGACTAGGTGTGGCTGTACAAGCCGGTGAGCAGACCCCAGTGCACCAAAATAACTAATTAGCATATCTTTTTAGGAAGAAATCAATCCTTGTAGAAAAATAAGAAGACTAGTGCAACATACTGGATCTGCTGGTTCGTACGGTATAGGTAACAATTATGAATTCTACTTTCAGAGAAATGTAGTCCTAGACAACATTAAATGTGGGACCCCAAATGTTATATTGGAATATATTGAATATTGTACCAGCAACCTATTCACATATAATATACTATACTAAGTCACTATACAAATATTAACATTGCCAATAATATCAATTTATAAAATCCAGTACTGTTGGTGAATAAAAACCACTATACAAAGAACAATATCACACCAAGAGGCTATGTTCACACAATGTCAAAAATAGAGAAAAGGCAGCTACTTTAGATTTTTAAAAAGACTTCCATTATTGCCGCGATTTAAGTGACTGCTATGCAATGCATTGAAGTCAATGGAAAGATTGACGTCAAATGCACACAGTGTATTGAATAACGGACGTTATCACCACAGACGTCAAAATAACGACCATGACAATTATTTTTGGACGTCTTTTGCAAACAGCTGTTTTTTACTTGTTCACACACAGCTTTTCTTTTGTCACCGTTCTTTCTCCAGTCAAACTAGAATAATGTACCAACAGCCGTCATTGCACTAAAGGGAGGCCAGGCTGCTAAATGACGTCTGTTATTTCACACTCAAAATGACATCTGTCATTTTAAACAGAGCTGAAAAAACATTGTGTGAACATAGCCATATATTGAACATACAGATTTGAGCCCTACATCCTTTTTGCAGACCTTATAAGTGAATATAGTGCAATGACTCACAGTTAATGCCTCTCTTATTATATCCATTCACAAGCCAGACACTCTTTTCAACCTTGGCCAGACATTTTTGGCCATCCACTTTTTAACCCCTTCAAGACTAAGACCATTGATGCACGGATGTCCGGGTAAAATTAATGCAATGTTCCTTCCCACCTTCTAAGAGCCATAGCGCTTTTATTTTTACACCTACAGGGCTGGTTGAGGAGTCATTTTTTGTGCCATGATCTCTAGTTTTTATAAATATCATATTGGTGTAACAGAAAATTTTTTATTGCTTTTTATAATTTTTTTTCTATGTATATCTTTAAAAAATCAGCAATATTGGTGTGTGTGTTTTTTCGGTTTACGCCATTCACCATGCGGGAACAATAATGTTATATTTTAATATATCGGACATTTCCGCACGCTAAGATATACAATATGTTTATTTTAATATTTTTAGTTTTAGAATGGGCAAGGGGGTATTTTAAACTTTTATTGGGGGTTTATAAGGTTTTTTTTAATACTTTTAAAAACTTTCTTTTTTTAATTACACTTTTTTAACACTTTCTTTTCACTGTAAAACATGCAATCATTAGATTGCATGTACTGATCTATGCTATGCCATAGCATAGTATAGATCAGTGTTATCAGCAATCTATGCATAGAGCCTGTCTGAGAGCAAACTCTATAGATGGCCGATCTGACAGGACAGAGGTAAGTGGATTACCCTCGTTCATCGCTACAAGCAATTGGGACTGCAGGGGTCCTTATTCCTCAGTGACAGGAGCTTGTCCTGTCACTGAGTACCTTAAACGCTATAGATCGCGACATTTAAGGGGTTAATGAGAGGCCACTGCAGAATCACAGTGGCCTTTCATTATCCTCAGCTCCCGTGACACTAATCGGTGTGGGGCCACTCTCACTGCAGCGCTCCCGCACACATTAAACACCTTCAGTGTCAGGAAAGTATATATACATTCCTACTGCACAGAGTATGTGCAGTAGGAATGTGTATCTACATATTACTGACGTGAAGGGGTTAATAACCTTCCTACAATATTCTGATTTTATGCTACTTCTCCAATACTGCCCCTGTTGCTGTCCTATGTGTCCCCATTTATGATATCATAACTATAATTACCCATCAAAAGGATCATACATACAATGTCCATAAAAAATTGTCCAAGATGAATAGTGTCCAATTTAAGGCCAGATGGTATGGCCCAAAATTGTCTTAGATGGTAATGCCATGTGGCATAGTAAACACCTTATGTAATAGCACCAAATTGTATACCCCACTTAGTGGTAATGTCCACACAGAGTTAGGCTATGTTCACACAACATAAGTTCCGTAGTATTCACAGCCATTGTTGCATTAAACACATCAATAGTTCCTCTTGTAGCGCCCCATCCTTGTAACCCATGATAGGGAACAATGCCCTCTAATAGAAAATAGCGTCCCCTAATAGTCAGTAGTTTCCTCTAATCGCCAATAAGGTCTCCTAATAGCTAATAGCATGCCTATTTAGCTTCAAAAGAGAACACCTGCTCTATCACAGCTTTAGGCTATGTTCACACTACATAAGCTACGTAAGAATCACGGCCGTTGTTGGTGATTTGCAGCAGCGGCCGTGATTACTTCGTAGCTTACGTATGTCAAGGCTAGGGAGACACGGACAATACAGGACAACGAACCATGAGGCTTGACCCAACCAATGTCCCTGCCTACTTGCCACGGACGGCCCTAAACAGCTGCGGACAACCATGGAGCCGGTCCCTACACTGAATAGGTGCGACACACAAAACGCAGACAGACGAACAAAACACAACAAAGGAGAAATCAGCTAGCCAAGTAAAAAAACTAATGGGCAACACAGTACAAAATTGCATAAAGAGCGGATAGTCGGAGGTCAGGCAAAAGCTCAGAACACGGGCAGAACAATAGCAAGGGAATAGCACTGGGAACACAGGGAAAGGAGCAGGGGAGCTGGGACTAGTAACAACTAATAGCCAGCTCTGAATGCTGGGCTTACTTACTATTTATGCAGGATCAGGAACTCAGTCCAGCAGCTGATTGAACCAGCCCCTGATCCTCCAGACAGCTTACCTGCACAGCAGCAGGTTAACCCTCAAGCTGCCAAGGCACAACAAGCAAAACGGGTGGGGCTAAACAAACCTAAAATAAACCTGTGTTCAGACAGGATTCTGAAAATCACCAACTCAGCGCCTTCTCGGCCGCACAGCTCGAACCGAGGAGCACCAGCGCACAGTCCTGACAACGTTGTGCTGCCTTCAATGGAATCCCGGCCAGAGTGTATACACATAGTCTACACTCCGTCCAGGATGCCTAGTGGCACCGTAGGAACCTAACATGTCAAGTTTTCTGCAGCCACTATTTAGTGACTAGCGGCCGCAGAAAACCCTGTCAGTGCTCATAATGGAGCGAGCGGCTCCAGCCGCACGCTCCATTTTGAGCAGTGGGGAATTCTGATGCGGGACTGTATCAATTTTGTTATCTACCTAAAAGTCTCATCTATTTTACTCTAGACTATACTATAATATAGAATATGTAAACATCATGTTTTCATTATTAAATGGCCCAATCTGATTAAGTATAGGATTCAATGTCAGATAAGTAGAAATATCACACTATAACTCCAATAGCTCCTTTTGAAAAGCTTTTTTACTCAAAAACTTTTTTCCCCATGTATCTCATCCTTTACTGGTGGATCATCATATGAGTCTCTCGGAGAACGCAATCCTCCAACTACATAACCGAGGGCTGGAAAAGTGTGTAATTACGCAACTTGAATGGACGTTTTGGGAGGCAGGGCTCCCTTCCTTACGCATGCCGCAATGTTTGCTCCCACCACCAAGCATAGTAATCAATTATCATAGCAGCAACATATCATTATTATTCAGTATATCTACATTAGCTAGGATTACAATATTTGTTTAATAATCTGTTCTGTAAACATAAAAAAGGAATAGGTCACATTACACATCCTGTTGAGATTTATTGTATTAAGACATTGTATCTAAAATACCTCTCTTCTGAGCAATTTAACCCTTATTTGTTCAGGGTCATTCCCCTCAACCTGTTCTAATACCATCCATTTCAGGTCACAAACATTGTGACCATTCTCCAAAAAATGTTTGGCCACACTTGTCTCTCCGTATTTGCTGCTAGCATAATCTTAGCATAATTTCTTATAGATGTTTTGTGTTCGTTTAACCGTACTTTTATGGATCTTGTTGTTTGTTCCACGTAAGTTTTCCCACACGGACATTTGAGGAGGTAAATGACCTGCTGGGAGTTACATGAAAACCATCCCCTTACTTTCATTTTATACCCTTTCATAGGATGTGACACTGTGTCACCATTAATGATGGAGTGACAATTCGTGCATGATAGACAAGCAAATGTACCCTTAGAAATTGTTGTCTTGTTTTATTTTATTTTTTCTTTATGTAGGCCCTTACTAACTGATTGGCTATAGATCATCCTTTTTTATATACAAAACGAGGAGAATTTTTAACACTTTACCAGAATTTGGGGTCTCTTCTCAACATCTCTCAGTATTTTTAAATCACCCTCCTTACTAAATTTGCATGGCCATCGTAAGTGGTAATAAATAACACTGGTCAACATCCAATAAGATTCCGATTTGAAAACAGTTGAACTTATTTTCAAGATATAGACGTACTTTCTATATTTCGCACAGCCTGTGATACAATACTGGGAAAAGTTTGCATCATCAGTATTGCATCATCAGTATCATCTTAGAATGACCAATAGAAGGATATAAAAGACCATGGTTGAGATAATCAAAAACTGTCTTAGTTTCCCATGGCAACCTGGGATGTAACTTGTCTTTAAAGATTCATTTCTTGCACATTCATCCAGACTTCTTTGCACCAAACTGTGGAGCGGTGAGCGATGAACATGGTGAACAATTTCACCAGGAAATTACAGCTATGGAAAAAGGTATCGGGGTAAATAGAACCCATCAATGCTTGCAGATTACTGTTGGACAGTTATCAGAGACAATCCCATGTATGAATACAAAAGACATGTGTAAATGCATCGAGTAGCCATTGAAAAGGACCTACATTCCAGAGTTCAATAAACATAATTAATTTGTAAAAATTCTTAGATATGTCTGTAAATTGTAGTTGATTTCAGATAGAACTAAGTTTCCTATGAATATATTTCAAAAGTTTGTGAACAGTAAACTTGCTTCCTTATCATTGCAGAAGTAATAAATATGTAGGCTATTATACTGTATTCTATACAATTCACAAAACAGTAAAATGAGAACTGTTCCATATCATAGAAACTAGCGCCAATTAACATTTTTTCTTTGTGATATTTGAATTCATTAAGAAATGGATAATTTTATTTCTGAACCAAACAACTTTTGAAAATTTGTAGACCAGTGTTAATGGGGTGTCATCTATCATTTTTCTCTCACTTTTCTTCTGCCTACTTTTCTCGAAATCTTTCCCACTTCCTCACCCATTTTCTCTACTTATTTACTGCCATATCCTCTCTCTACAAACTTTTCCACCATCTTATTTTTAGTTTGATACTATTACGTAACAATAGGTTATTGAGACCTGTCTTTTTTGTATAGACCATAGTGGACACTCCTCCCATGTTATTTTTACTGACTTTCACATCTAGGTAATGTATAGACTTATCTTGACATTCCAACATAAATTCTATTAATGGGTGACATGAATTTAAATACTGTACATATGTCTCCACCTGTGGGCGGGTCCCCGCCCACAGGAGGAAGACATCGTCCACGAGTTGGACCCACATCTTGACATGATGACTGAATTCATGAGAAAAAACAAGTTCATTTTCAAACTTTGACATAAAAATATTTTCAAAACTTGGGGCTACAGGGGACCTCATCGAAGTCCCCTGTGTTTGGAGAAAAAACTCCTGAAACAATTTTAAGATAAAATAATGTCAAGTAGGCTCATAAATTAACCAATTTGTCGATTTCTCAATGTACTATCCAAACATAACTGACCACGTACCGCCAGCAGACCCTCATCATTAGGAATGTATGTGTACAAGCTTTTGATGTCTAATGTACATAATAACATATCATCTCCAATATCCATCCATCCAGGATTAGAGCCTCCTAATTACACCCGCTGATCCCAGGTGCACTCATCATTCAAAGTGTTTTGTTTTGGACTGTATAGCATTCAATGCCATAATCAATTAATTATTAAAATAAGAATATAAATTTAAAGCAGCATTTTGAATTATAACCTTTTTGTCTGGTTCTTTAACAGTCATTACCTTGTAATTGAATCTTCCGTGGTAATAGCGGAATCTGTAAAATTATTTTTTGCACCACTTCTTTTAAGGAAAATGTGTATTAGTGAGTTTATTGTGGAATACTAATATATGTATTAGTATTCAACTCCTTAAATACTCACACATGCAGAAATAAAATGTATTTCTTCCAAGATATTCCAAATAGAAAGACAGCTATTGCTTGTGAATCTTATTGCCTTTCCAACATCCTCCAGGGAGTTTACTAGAACCAATTACAGAGCCACAGAACCTGTGTATGATACAAGCGTCAGTATATACATAACCAATGCATTGTTCAATTAGATTTAGAAAATAAACACCATGTGAAGTATAAATAGGGCCTCACATAACATGATTTGGTCTAAAGGGCTATAATCAAGGCAATTCAAAATAGACAGGCTTGTTCTGGTAAATTAAATCTTTTACCTTTTCTTCAAGTGCACTGAATCTGAAATGTTCAATTATAGTAGGCGGAATGGCATCACTGTTAAAGTTCACCCTCTTAAAGTTCCCAGCCGTATATTATTCTTAACACAGAAGCTCATTAACCAGATTTTATGTGTGCCCAAAGGAATCAATGTAATAAAGTGTGTTTTATTAATTAAGCTGATACTGTGAATATTTATCTAAATGGTTTATTGCTAAATGCATCATAGGACATCTGCAGACAATTTAGTAGAAAGTAAAGGCTCCATAGGCATAATGGGCAAGATTAGACAGTGCAAACTTAGATCGTTGTCACGTGTACCAGATATATCAAATACTATACAAGACTGATTGATAAATATAAATCTGAAGTCTGGCTAATCTAAGTTTAGACCAACTATAAGTTGGCTTACCTCAAACCAGAACCATGCAGTTTTAACAAAGCTATGCTACCCCTCCCCTTAAATTGAGGTTTGGTCCCTTTTAGTTGAGGCCATGCCCCTTTTTGCCAGACTTGGTGGACCTGCAAATTGGGCCAGATTTCAGGTGCAATTATAATAGTAAATGTGGGTCAATATTTACCCATGTACACATTTTAAATCGGTTGTTTTATCATCACAACCATTCTTTATACTGATTTGTAATCAACATTCTCTGCAGCAGCCATACCATAGGGAATTAGGCACCACATGCTAGCCATGTTAATAGCCATCCATGTATCACAGATGGGCTGGTCTTTAGTGAATGACAGCTATCTTTTTGTTATATCAAGTCACCCTAAAAAAAGCCTATGGTCTTTGGTTATCTTCAAGAGAAAATCTTTCAGGAGTTTGAAAAACTATACTAATGAAGTTTAACTTAATTTGTCTCACATTGTCTATATCTAATCTGCTTTTACTAAACAGGGATCAATAAAGCTAATCAGCATGTTATATCTCTTCAGTAATGATGTCAGTACTTATATTTGATGGTTAATACAATTATCTGGCTTAAAATGGTTTTATGAAGGACCACTAGATGTCAGTATTCTATGTATGAGCTTGAATATATGTGTTGCACAGCTGTAGCTACTATAGGGTTACTTTTTTTTGTATTCTGTGAGCCTGTGGTCCAATGGAGATACTTATTTTCTTTCTACCTATATCTGTACTTCTTTCTTTGCGCACTCTCTTCTCCACCACTCACAGGGCTCTTACATGCCCTTGTAGGAAGTAGTCACTTGGGGAGAGGAAGTATAGTGTCAGCTTTTCCTCTGATTCCTTAAGGAGTGGGACACACACAGAACAGGCATCCCTGCTGGACTTAGCCAGGGCCTGGCTCTGCCAGGATTCCTGTCCGGGACAGTCTAGCTGTGTTAGTGAGTTGGTCAAAGACACAAGTGTATGGAGACCCTAGAGACTTCCACTTCTAAGAATATAACTATGGACACTATGCAGTGTTAGACCCCAAAAGGAGAACAAGTCAGAGATCACCCCATCCCATGCAGTGAACCTCTTGAAACAGTGCAGGGTAGTGTCCTAGAACATAGGAACTTACCTGGACAGAGCAAAGCAACCGTTTGAAGGTCTACGTACTCTATCTTGCAGTGACACTGGATAATTTTGAACACCTAGCTAATCTAAGGTATACAAGACTGGGGCTTGTGTCACTCTGATTTGATGGGTGCCCAACACTGCAGGAAAGAAGGTGGTTAGTGAAACACGGGCACAAGTATTCTTCTTTCAAGTATCTCTCTCTCAAGTTCTGGCAGAGCACACCACTACCCTGGGTTGGGGCTCTCACGACAAACTCCTCTCCTCTTCTTTTCACTGCTTAACACTAAGCTTTACCAGCACCGCTATTCTACCTCAGCACATCCTCCCTGACTTGAGAAAGGGGTGCCCTGTACCCCGAAATGTATTGTCCCTTGAGACGAATAAATTTGATTTTAGTAGTACCTGCTTTGGACTTTGTCATATATCTACTATCGGTCAGCATCTGTCAAGTTTTAATCTATATCCACCACTGCCTACTGCAGGGACTTGACACCCCACCATTTTGCTATTCAGTGACACCCCACAATTTAGCTATTCAGTGAGCTATTCAGTGAACCTTTGAGGTTCGTGGCACATATGAAGATTCTTTATGCTCCATGATAGTACCATGCTCCTAATCTGCTGAAATATAGAAGTGAATTTAATGAAAGCTCAACCTATTTTATTTATAGATTTTTTTAAGTTATTTTTATTTTTTCTGGTAGCCATATTTTTTTTACCACATCCATAACACTCAAAGGTTCTTATTTTTTCTAGTTTTTTTTTTCTTTTACTTTTATGTGTCTTTGTCATATTTATGGTCCTCTGGGTCAGTACATACAGAGTATTTTCTTTATAGCAGAAAAACATATCTAGGTATAAAGGCAGCATCATATTATGCTGAAATTTTACTTTTCACACTTTGGACCTGCCAACATCTCATTCACACCCTGTAAGGTACAGCAAGTGGATGTAGTAGTTTATATTAAAACACATTGCAGATTTTGACACTTGTTGATGAGTGTTAAAGTAATGTGACATTTCCTGATGACATATGAATACTGCTTTGTCAACATAGCAGATGTTAAGCTAATATTATATCTGTTACGTCAGTATTAAAAGTATGTAACTTTTCTTAAGGAATAAAGAAGGTCTAACAAAAGAATAAAGTACTAGGTGACCTTTATGTCACCCATGTCTTGAATGCAAGAATCTGAGATATGTGTCCCTTGAAATGTTCTCCATTTCCTATGTTATATTATACTACATTATCTGGATAGCCATTTATCTAAATGACTGCCATGTAATACTAGCAAAGGGGTGATAAAACATTATACCAGTGAGTTAATAATCAGTGGTCTGTCCATGTGATGCATGGACAGGATTGTTCCTTAGGATTGACAGATGCCCTCTAGATAAGATGAATGTCTTAAAAGGTGGATCCCCCTTTATTAATGTAGAATTAGAATGATCTTTCCAAGTCATCAGGTTGTACAAGTAACAAACTCCTTCAGAATGCAAATCTTACATATGTTACATATGTTTTTAAGTAACACCCTGTATAAAGTTTTGATATCTAAACCCCTTAAGGTCTGAGCCAATTTTCATTTTTGCACTTTCATTTTCATTTTTTTTCCTCCACGTGTTTAACCTCTTAACGACGCATGACGGGTATACCCGTCATGCGGCCGTTAAGAGTAAATAGAGAGGGCTCCCGGCGTGAGCTCTCTCTGCAGCGCGCGGTCCCCGGTTGCTAAGTGCAGCCAGGGACCGCGTGTATTAGCCGGCGCGGCCGATCGCCGCAGCCGGCTAATTAACTATTCAAATGCCGCTGTCAAAGCTGACAGCTGCATTTGAATAGCAGCTATGCCCCCTCTCCCTGGTGTCCAGTGGGGGATCTCCTCCCCGCGATGCGATCGCGGAGGGGAGATCCGTTCTAATGAGCCGGCTGGGGCTCAGCGTCAGAATGACGCTGATCCCGGCTCGGCAATCTATTCAGATAGTCTGCAGCAGACCATTATAATAGAGCACCGATCTGATGGATCATTGCTCTATTATATACACAGGATTGATTTCAATGGGAGATCAGTTCTGTGTATATAGAAGTCCCCCAGGGGGCTTCATATTACTGTAAGGGAAAGTTAAAAAAAGTGTTTTTATTAATAAAAAATCCCCTCCACTAATAAAAGTCTGAATCACCCTCCTTTTCCCATTTTACAAATAAAAATAAATAAATAAACATGTTTGCTATCGCCGCGTGCGTAATTGCCCGAACTATTAATTAATCACATTCCTGATCTCGCACGGTAAACGGTGTAAGCGCAAAAAAAAAAAAACAAAGTGCAAAATTGTGCATTTTTGGTCGCATCAAATCCAGAAAAAATGTAATATAAAGCGATCAAAAAGTCGCATATGCGCAATCAAGGTACCGATAGAAAGAACACATCATGGCGCAAAAAATGACACCTGACACAGCCCCATAGACCAAAGGATAAAAGCGCTATAAGCCTGGGAATAGAGCGATTTTAAGGAACGTATATTTGTTAACAATGGTTTTAATTTTTTACAGGCCATCAGATACAATAAAAGTTATACATGTTATATATCGTTTTAATCGTAATGACTTGAGGAACATATAAAACAACTAAGTTTTTCCATAGGACACACGGCGTAAAAATGAAGCCCCCCCCAAAGAAAAATAATTGTGTTTTTTTTTTCAATTTCACTGCGCATATAATTTTTTTCTGGTTTTGCAGCATATTTTATGGAAAAATTCAGCCTGTCATTGCGAAGTACAATTAGTGATGCAAAAAATAAGGGCTCATGTGGGTCTGTAGGTGTAAAATGCAAGTGATATGGCCTTTTAAGCACATGGAGGAAAAAACGAAAACGCAAAAACGAAAGTTAGCACGGTCCTTAAAGGGTTAAAAGGCCATATCGCTTGTATTTTTTCACCTACAGACCCACATTGGCCCTTATTTTTGCATCACTAATTGTACTTTGCAATGACAGATAATTTTTGTATAATAAGCTGCGAAACCAGAAAAAAATGATAGGCACGTTAAGTGAAAAAAAAAATTACAACGATATGTTAACT
This sequence comes from Dendropsophus ebraccatus, assembly GCF_027789765.1. Taxonomy (NCBI): domain Eukaryota; kingdom Metazoa; phylum Chordata; class Amphibia; order Anura; family Hylidae; genus Dendropsophus; species Dendropsophus ebraccatus. The sequence continues at coordinate 72,377,107 of NC_091459.1, read as the reverse complement.
TGCATAACTTTTATTTTATTTGTTGGCTTTTAAAAATTTTAATCTTTTAAAAAAACTAAATGTTTGTTAATATTGCTCTATTCCCATTCTTATAATGCTTTTATCCTTTGGTCTATGGGGCTGTGTGAGAAGTCATTTGTTGCGCCATGATCTGTTCTTTCTATCGGTACCTTATTTGCATATATAGGTAAATAGGGTTTCAAGAAGACAAGAGTCCATCAGGTTCAACCTAGGGAAACCCTACTGAACCAGCACAGCGATCGCATAAAATTTACTATTCACTAATTCACTGTTTTTTCATGATGTGATTTTTCCCAAGAAAATCATAATGATATTGGAAAAAAAATCCCCTTAAACTTAAGTGCAGTGGGGGGGATTTATCAAACTGGTGTAAAGTAAAATTGTCTTAGTTGCCCTTAGCAACTCCACTTAGATTCCACTTATCATTCCTCACGGATTCTTTGAAAAATTAAAGGTGAAATTTGATTGGTTGCTAGGGGCAACTAAGACAATTCTACTTTACACCGGTTTGATAATTCTCCCCCAATATGTCAGGACACAAACTCAGAATCACATGGATAAATTAAAACATCAAGAAGCTATAACCCCAAATAAAGTCAAACAGGTCAGATTTAAAAAATGGGCTCTAGCCCTTAAGGCCAACATTAGCGCAGTCCTGAAAGGGTTAATGTTTATGGAGAGGTTATATGAATATTAACCTATTGGCGTCCCATGACGTATCTTGGCTTAGCATAGATCAGTACATGCAATCTAATGATTACATTTTTTACAATGAAAAAAAGTGTAAAAAAAAAGCGTAGTAAAAAAGTTTTTAAGAGTATAAAAAAAAACCTTGTACCTCCCCAATAAAAAATTAATATACGCCCTTGCCCATTATAAAAATAAAAATATTTAAAAAGATAAAATAAATAAACATATATATCATAGCGTGCGGAATTGTCCGATCTATTAAGATATTACATTATTGTCCCGCATAGTGAGCGGTGTAGACGAAAAATAAAAAATAAAAAACAGACCAGGATTGCTTATTTTTTTTTTATTTTTTTTTAATAATGATAAGCGATCAACATTTTTCTGTTACACCAATATGATATAAATAAAAACTAGAGATCATGGCACAAATAATGACACCCCAACCAGCCCTGTAGGTGGAAAAATAAAAGCGCTATGGCTCTTAGAAGGCGAGGAGGAACATTGCATTAATTTGACCTGGACTTTTGTGCATCAAAGGGCTTGGTCTTGAAGGGGTTAAAATTTTATATTCTACAAAAAGTATACAAAGATTCACTGTATATTCCTGGGCCAATTAACAATAAGACATTACCATTCCCTTTGTCAGGTGTCTTACACAGTCTGACATAGTGTGTAGGGACGCAGACCTTTGACAAGGAGAATGATTACAGTCACATAAGCAGAACAAAAGCATTCTGTTTAACCGGAATTAGGCATGCCAGGATAAAAATATGATGTTGACAATAGACATGACTTGGCAGGGCAGCATTGTAGAAAGGTGGGCCCAAGTTTGGGGAACAGCCCAGGGCTTATCATCTACTTTATCTGCCAATGCACTAATTAGAAGTGCTTGCTCAATCAGTGTATAATGAGCATGCTTTTTGCCATGTGCCATTGCCTGTTGCTCATACTTGTAATTAGTTCTCTAGGATTTATAAATTATTACAAAGTTAATGTGCAATTTTTATTTGTATTTTTTATGAATTCCATCACCCTTATCTTTATGCACTGTTTGAAGATAAAATATTAATATATCCTAAGTGAAAAATAAAAGACCCTACATGAGAGTTTCTTACATTTCTGCACAATCCTACATTATTTGTTTTTCACAGATCTTACATAATCACTGCAGAATAGAAATACATTGGCAGACAGGAAGACACTCTGCTGCCTTATTAATAAATACCTGGAGAGAATGTAGTTATGACTGTAGTTATGACTGTAGCCTATAACAGATCGGCAGCGCTCTGACACCTCGCTCTGACACCTCTTTGGCAGGGGGCAACTTAATTGTCAGGTACCAATAGTTTTTTATTTGTTTGTTTGTTTTTTATAGCAGCCAGGTGCCTAATAACAACGCCCCTACCATAAAAAAGAAAACAAATAGAATTTAAAAAAAAATCCGCAAAAAAACACTTAGCTCTATTCAGGATCTTAAAAATTAATTAAAATAAATAAATTAACCTCTTCCCTTTTTGGCGTTTTCGTTTTTTCCTTCTCGTGTTTAAAAGGCCATAGCGCTTGCATTTTTTTGGTTACAGACACACATGAGCCCTTATTTTTTTTGCGCCACTAATTGTACTTTGCAATAGCAGACTTTTTTTGCATAAAATATGCTGGAAAACAAAAATTACATGGGTGGTGAAATTAAAAATATAACACAATATTTTTTATTTGAGGTGGTTTTGTGTTTATGCAATGCACCCTTTGGTAAAACTGACATGTTATCTATGTTCCTTATTTTATTTGATGGCTTTTAAAAAACTAAAAAAAAAAAAAAAAAATGTTCCTTAAAATTGCTCATTTACCATGCTTATTACACTTTTATCCTTTGGTCTTTGGGATTAGGTGATAAGTCGTTTTTTTGCACCATGATCTGTACTTTCTATTGATGCAACAGCTCACCGCAACAGCAAGATACAGACCCACCATAGACATGAAAATAATTAAAAGCAGCCCCCCCCCAACTGCCCAAAAAATTCCCACAAAAATAATGAGTCTCTTGGTTACTATTTGCAAACAGCGTAAACTGCCTCACCACGATAAGGTGGACTCATATCGAGGCAGACCCTACACTGTATGTACACTATGGCCTCTCCATGGCGTATAATATGCCTATGCTCTGGGCATGCAAGATCCGTCTAATACCTGCAAAAATAGGTGATGCAATTATTTTTGCAGGTATTAGACGGATCTTGCATGCCCAGAACATAGGCGTATTATACGCCATGGAGAGGCCATAGTGTACATACAGTGTAGGGTCTGCCTCGATATGAGTCCACCTTATCGTGGTGAGGCAGTTTCAATGTTTGCAAATAGTAACCAAGAGACTCATTATTTTTGTGGGAATTTTTTGGGCAGTTGGGGGGGCTGCTTTTAATTATTTTCATGTCTATGGTGGGTCTGTATCTTGCTGTTGCGGTGAGCTGTTGCATTTTTCTGTGTTTTTGTGTGTTTGCAATTTCAGCCATGGCAACGTCCTCCTGCCTAGTGTGAACAGTGTTCTAGGAGAGCTGACCAATCTTTTCCTTTTTTTTTCTACTTTCTATTGATACCTTACTTGCATATATGCGGCTTTTTGATCGCTTTTTATCAGTTTTTTTCTGGATTTGATGAGACCAAAGTAAGGGCTGGGCGGTATACCGTGAAAATACTGATACCATCCCTGGCGTCGGTTAACTGACCTCAACTTCGCCAGGATGGTATCTGCTGTATTTTCACCTTCCTGCCCCAGGACACTGACAGGTCAGGCTCCCCACCCGGCCGCTCTCACACGGAGCTCCACGGTCTCCCAGCATTTTCTATATAACAGCATGAAGTGCTGGGGGTCCCAGGCCGCTCTCCCTTGTCCTCGTCCTGTCACAGTGAGTCACCTTTGTCCCCCTGCCCGCCCGGATCATGCTGCTCTATCCGGCAGGACCGCAAGCAGCCGATTAACGCAGATCCGAGAGCTCGTCTACCAATGTGACCTCACCATGAAAGACATAAGTGTCCTATAGGGCATAGGTGCGGGGTCCTACCATAGGGTCTTAGGTGTTGGGCCCTCCTATAGGACGTAGGTGCCGGGTCCTCCTATAGGGCATAGGTGCTGGGTCCTCCCATAGGACATAGGCTCTGGGTCCTCCCGTAGGACGTAGGTATTGGGTCAAACTGATAGGGCTAGGCTCCACAAGAGAGGATAATGTGGGGTTAGGAAGGATATTACTAGTGATAGGTTATAGGCGCTGGTCTGGGACTAATATAGTCATACATATTGTACAGTTATATATATATATATATATATGTTGTATTATATCATAGTCATATGTATATAGTGTATAGTATATGTATATATCATATGTATAGTACATTTATATATAGTGTATTATATGGTACAGTTGTATATATGGTAGTTGTATATAGTGTATTAGGTTAGGTTCACACTATGTAACTGTGCGGCTGTATTTTTTATGCGGCTGTAAATGTGCGGATGAAACTATGGCCGTGGGAAAAAATAGACATGCGGCTCAAAACATACGGTCATTTACTTGGAAATCTGGTTCAACTAAAAATAACAAATAAAATCTTAAGAAAGTGATGCAAACACCTCTGGATGCATCTGGGAAAGCAGGGAACACAGTTTACATGAATTGCTATTACCGGGGTTTGCGATCCTCTGCACTAATGCCGATGTCTCTCATGGTTAATCTATTAAAATAATAAAACACATTTTCGTTGTAATAAAGTGCCTTTCGTTGTTCAATAATTAAATTTAAACGAATCCATCATTTTGCAATTAAATATACTGTTAAAATAAATAGATATATAAATAAATGTATATTTATATATATATATATTTTTTTTAACAGTATATTTAATTTCCAAATGATGGATTCGTTAGAATTAAATTATTGAACAACGAAAATGAATTTATTTAATTGAAAATGTGTTTTATGAATTAAATATTAATTAGTACAGGAAGCTCCATAAGCCGTTAATTCATATTGCCGGCAAAAGAGCATTCTGTACTAATCATCACTTTACTTTAATTAAAACATCAAATGTTTCTTCTAATTATGTTATCACAATAGCATTATTAGAAGAAACATTTAGAATTATATGTGCGCTCAGCTGATTGGCTGATCGCATGAGCGCACATATAATTAACGGGTCCGCAGCACAGTGACTTCATTGTGCTGCGGACCAGCGAAGAGACAACATCGGGGTGAGTATAGAGCTCTCCCCACCCCCTCCCCAGCACTGCACCCCTCCCAGCAAGGAAGGGGGGGGGGGTCAGTTAACTTCTTCCTTGCTGGGATGGGTGCAGTCTGACATCAGTCTGGCCCCCAAGGGGTTAAGGGGGATGCAATACATCCTCCCTTAACCCCTTGAAGGCCAGACTGTAAGCAGCGATCTGTAAAGATGCTGCATACTGTAAGGAGCACAACACCGCTCACAATGATGGGTGTTGTGCTGCTGTTTGTGTGTTTTTTGTGTGTTTCTCCCTTTTTGTTTTTCAGATATTGGTATCCTGGGGATTACGTCGGATTCCGTGGACTACGTCGATGACCAGCGTTTTTTTTTTTTTTTTTTTTTATATAATGGTCAATAAGGGGTGTGGGGGTGTTTTTATTTGAATAAATTTTTTTTTTAACTTGTGTCTTGTCTTTATTTCTTTACTTTATAGACTTAGTAGTGGAAGACGTCTAATAGACGGAATCCATTACTAAGTTGGGGCCTAGTGTTAGCCGGTATAAAATGGCTAACACTAACCCCCTATTATTACCCCAGTACCCAATGCCACCAGGGGAACTGGGAAGAGCTGGGTGCCAGTGGTCCCGGAGCGTCAAAATTGGCGCTCCTGGACCGGGCGGCAGCAGGCTGGTAAGATTTAGGCTGGGGAGGGCCTAAACCAATGGCTCTTCCCACCCTGGTGTTACCAGGCTGCTGTCGTTTGGTTTTTAACCCGGCTGGTTATAAAAATAGGGGGAACCCTATGCGTTTTTTTAAAATAAATAAATAATTAAAAAAAAAACGCATAGGGTCCCCCCTATTTTTATAACCAGCCGGGTTAAAAACCAAACGACAGCAGCCTGGTTTAGGCCCTCCCCAGCCTAAATCTTACCAGCCTGCTGCCACCCAGTCCAGGAGCGCCAATTTTGACGCTCCGGGACCACTGGCACCCGGCTTTTCCCAGTACCCCTGGTGGCATTGGGTACTGGGGTAATAATGGGGGGTTAGTGTTAGCCATTTTATACCGGCTAACACTAGGCCCCAACTTAGTAATGGATTCCGTCTATTAGACGGCTTCCACTACTAAGTCTATAAAGTAAAGAAATAAAGACAAGACACAAGTTAAAATTTTTTTTATTCAAATAAAAACACCCCCACACCCCTCATTGACCATTTTATTAAAAAAAAAAAAAAAAAAAACGCTGGTCATCGACGTAGTCCACGGAATCCAACATAATCCCCAGGATACCGATATCTGAAAAACAAAAAGGGAGAAACACACAAAAACCACACAAACAGCAGCACAACTGTAACGCCCGGAGTAGTGGATCCACTGGACCGGCACCAGCGATGGCACAAACCTCACCAGGGAGCAGAGTCTAAGGGGCCGCTGGTTTTCACCAGAGCCCGCCGCAAGGCGGGATGGACTTGCTGCGGCAGGCGACCCCCAGGTCGCTACCCCTGGCTTGGTTGCTGGTGTCGGCAGGCGAGGCGTGGCAGGAGATGGCACAGGCAATAGTCTGCAGATGAGAGAGCACGTGACAGGCTGGACACGGGAACAGGTGGAGTGACAGCGGAACAGGAACCAGGAACAGGGACTTGGGACCAGGTAACGGACAGGACTCAGGAACAGGGACTTGGGACCAGGTAACGTACAGGACACAGGAACAACAGGGAGCTGGGCCAAACGCTATGGGAAGCATGTAGAGGCTCCAACACAGGGAACAGGGCAAGCTGGGATTTATAGGGGAGTGATTAGGTGCAACTACCAATTAGGAGCGCACTGCCCCTTTAAATCTGAGACAGCCGGCGCGCGCGCGCCCTAGGCGGCGGGGACGCGCGCGCCGGCCGGCACAGCGGGAGACAGGAGCGTGGAGAGGTGAGGCGCCCCCCGGGGCCGAGGTGATAGCAGCGCCGGGTCCCCGACTATGGACACCGGCTGCTGCATGGGGCAGGAAGCGGTCGCGGCGGCGGCCCGGAACGCGGGACGCCGCCGCGGCTGTGACAGTACCCCCCCCCTTTGGCCTCCCCCTCTTTCTTGCCTGCAGATGGCACAGGAAGCCACAAAGTCTTTGACATCTTGAAACAAACTGGACCACCAGTAGTGGCGAGAGATCCGTTGGCCGGTCTTACGGACTCCAGGGTGCCCGGCCTCCAATGAGGAATGACCCCACTTCAAAATACCTCTTCGAAGCGCAGGGTGAACATGAGTCTTTCCGGGGGGTACTCTCCGAAGCGAGGAGGTGACGACTGGTGCTAGGCGATCAGGCGGTAAAACATGGCAAGGGACTGTGGGTCTGTGGACGAGGACCTTCTGTAAGTTCTCCTGGTGGTGAGAGGACCCGACCTTAGTCTTGGGTATGGAGAGAGGGTACACCTCGGCAGAGAAGGCATCCGCCGAGTCTTGGTCTTCTGCCGATAGGTCGGATAGAGGCTTGGCTGGGACAGGAAACGACATAGAACACTTGGTCTGGTAGTACACACGGTCGGCAAGAATTTCGCCTGTGACCGAGGAGATAGTCAGGGGCCTGGCTAGTCGGGTCACGGGTAGCCGCCATCTTTGGACCAATGTTGCCGCAATAAAACTGCCTGCTGACCCAGAATCGAGGAAGGCAGTAGTCTGATGATTTCGTCCTGAGAGAGTCCGGATGGAAACTGGCATAGACAGACTTGGAATGGTGGCATTCACACCTAGGGACACCTGTCCCACCGGACCTAGGTGCGAGCATTTTCCGGATGTTTGAGGACGTAGGGGACATCCCAGCCGGAAGTGATCGGAACCCCCGCAATAGAGACAGAGATTCTGCTCCAGGCGCCGGATTCTTTCATCAGGCGTCAGGTGAGCCCGTTCCACCTGCATAGGAATCTCGGGAGAGGGTTGGGACATCGAAAGGTCAGGATTCTGGAAAACCGGCGCCAGCTGGGGGTGGCGACGGGAACGGGTTAGTAAATGTTCATGCCGAACCTCCTCCTCCCTCTCCGAAAAACGAGTATCAACTCGGGTGGCCAGTAGAATGAGTTCGTTCAGGGAGGTAGGCAGGTCTCGGGCAGCGAGCACGTCTCTCACACGACTAGACAGGCCCTTCTTGAAGGTGGCCAATAGGGCGGCCTCGTTCCAGTCCAATTCGGCTGCCAGGGTGCGGAACTGGATGGCGTAGTCACCAACAGAGGAGCTGCCTTGAGAGAGGTTGAGGAGAGCAGTCTCGGCTGAAGAAGCACGGGCAGGTTCCTCAAAGACGGAGCGAAACTCGAATAGGAAGGCCCGGAGATTGGCAGCAACTGGATCATCACGGTCCCACAGTGGCGTGGCCCAGGCCAGGGCTCTACCCTCTAATAGGCTGATGATGAAAGCCACTTTAGAGCGCTCGGTGGAAAACTGACTACTCAAAAGTTCAATGTGCATGGTGCACTGAGTCAAGAATCCTCTGCACAACTTAGAGTCCCCAGAGTACTTGCTTGGGAGGGCCAGTCGGAGTGAAGAAGCAGCGTCAGGAGGTGGTGTGCGCTGGGCCGTAGTCTGCTGCTGTAAGGCGGCAGTGAGTTGCTGGATCTGCTGTGACTGTTTCTGGATTTGTTGCGCCTGCTGAGTGACCACTCTGGCGACGTCACGGAGATCAGGCACCTCGCCGGGATCCATGGTTGGAGCCTACTGTAACGCCCGGAGTAGTGGATCCACTGGACCGGCACCAGCGATGGCACAAACCTCACCAGGGAGCGGAGTCTAAGGGGCCGCTGGTTTTCACCAGAGCCCGCCGCAAGGCGGGATGGACTTGCTGCGGCAGGCGACCCCCAGGTCGCTACCCCTGGCTTGGTTGCTGGTGTCGGCAGGCGAGGCGTGGCAGGAGATGGCACAGGCAATAGTCTGCAGATGAGAGAGCACGTGACAGGCTGGACATGGGAACAGGTGGAGTGACAGGGGAACAGGAACCAGGAACAGGGACTTGGGACCAGGTAACGGACAGGACTCAGGAACAGGGACTTGGGACCAGGTAACGGACAGGACACAGGAACAACAGGGAGCTGGGCCAAACGCTATGGGAAGCATGTAGAGGCTCCAACACAGGGAACAGGGCAAGCTGGGATTTATAGGGGAGTGATTAGGTGCAACTACCAATTAGGAGCGCACTGCCCCTTTAAATCTGAGACAGCCGGCGCGCGCGCGCCCTAGGAGGCGGGGACGCGCGCGCCGGCCGGCACAGCGGGAGACAGGAGCGTGGAGAGGTGAGGCGCCCCCCGGGGCCGAGGTGATAGCAGCGCCGGGTCCCCGACTATGGACACCGGCTGCTGCATGGGGCAGGAAGCGGTCGCGGCGGCGGCCCGGAACGCGGGACGCCGCCGCGGCTGTGACAACAACACCCATCATTGTGAGCAGTATGCAGCATCTTTACAGATCGCTGCTTACAGTCTGGCCCCCAAGGGGTTAAGGGAGGATGTATTGCATCCCCCTTAACCCCTTGGGGGCCAGACTGATGTCAGACTGCACCCATCCCAGCAAGGAAGGGGTTAACTGACCCCCCCTTCCTTGCTGGGAGGGGTGCAGTGCTAGGGAGGGGGTGGGGAGAGCTCTATACTCACCCCGATGTTGTCTCTTCGCTGGTCCGCAGCACAATGAAGTCACTGTACTGCGGACCGGCTCATTATATGTGCGCTCAGCCGATCAACCAATCAGCTGAGCGCACATATAATTCTAAATGTTTCTTCTAATAATGCTATTGTGATAACATAATTAGAAGAAACATTTGATGTTTTCATTAAAGTAAAGTGATGATTAGTACAGAATGCTCTTTTGCCGGCAATATGAATTAACGGCTTATGGAGCTTCCTGTACTAATTAATATTTAATTAATAAAACACATTTTCGATTAAATAAATTCAGTTTCGTTGTTCAATAATTTAATTCTAACAAATCCATCATTGTGCAATTAAATATACTGTCAAAAAATAAATATATATATAAATATACATTTATTTATATATCTATTTATTTTAACAGTATATTTAATTGCAAAATGATGGATTCGTTAGAATTAAATTATTGACCAACGAAAGGGACTTTATTACAAAGAAAATGTGTTTTATTAATTTATTATATTAACTATTAGAGGCATCGGCATTCGGCATCATTGCCGGCTATTTTTTAAGTACTCCGTACGGACCGCCTGTCAATCCACGGCCGCATGTCCAGCCGCAAACAATGGTCTTGTTCATTTTTCACGGGTCCGTTTACGATCGGGCCGTAGATTCATACATAGTGTGCACTGTGCAGCCGTATATCCTATACTTTCCAGCGTACGCATGAACCACCAAAAATACCGCCGCACGATTACAGCCGCAAATACAGCCGCACAGTTACATAGTCTGAACCTGGCCTTATATGGTACATTTGAATATAGTGTTTTAGATGTTACAGTCCTCTCCGGGTGCAGTGATTCCCGCCATCTTTGTATATAGTGTATTATATGGTACAGTTGTATATAGTGTATTATATGGTACAGTTGTATATATGGTACAGTTGTATATAGTGTATTATAAGGTACAGTTGTATATATGGTAGTTGTATAAAGTGTATTATATGGTACAGTTGTATATAGTGTATTATGTGGTTGTTAGTTAGCTATGGTAGTTATGGTATGTACACACTACAGGACGTGTATATAGAGATATACAGCTATATACACACTACAGGACGTGTACACACTACAGGACGTCAATCCTACAGGACTACAACACACGTCCTGTAGTGTGTACATAGCTGCATATCTGTATATACATGTCCTGTAGTGTGTACATAGCTGCATATCTGTATATACATGTCCTGTAGTGTGTACATAGCTGCATACATGTATATACATGTCCTGTAGTGTGTACATGTCCTGTAGTGTGTACATAGCTGTATACCTCTATATACACATCCTGTAGTGTGTACATAGCTGTATACCTGTATGCACACCTCCTGTAATGGCTGTATAACTGGTTATACACGTCCAGGTCTCTTCTGAGACCCCCTAATAATGACAAATAATGACTATAGAGTAAATTGCCCAGCCTTGTGTTGCTGTTCAGTGAGTTCCTTTTAAAAAATATATATATATATTGAAACAAAATCACCATTTTGACATGGCCAAGTGGGTGTGGCTTGCAAACAGGGCCTGTCATAATTATCGTTCAATTATCATTACCGTGGCTACATCTACGATAAACCGCGATATTGATTTAGGCCAATATCGCCCAGCCCTAGACCAAAGTGCACAATTTTGCACTTTGGAATTTTTCTGAACTTACGCCATTTACAAATGTGTGAATTTAATAGTTCTGGCAATTACGCACGTGGTGATACCAAATATTGTTTATTTATTTATTTATCTATTTTTATTTATAAAATGGGATTTTTTTTATTAATAAAAACCCTTTTTTTATTTTCACATACAGTAATTAGAAGCCCCCAGGGGGACTTCTATATACAAAACACTGATCTCCCATTGAGATCAATGTTGTGTATATAATAGAGCACTGATCGATCAGATCATTGCCCTATTATACTGGTCTGCTGCAGAACAAATACATGGAGTGCCCAGTCGGGATCAGCGTCATTCCGCACTGAGCCCCAGCCTGGTAAGTGTAATGGATCTCCCCAAATCCCCCCCCCCGCAATTGCATCACAGGGGGAGATCCGCCACTAGACACCAGGGAGAGCGGAACTGCAGGACAGTTAAATTTTACTGCATCTGCATTTAACTGTCCTAATTAGCGGGTGCGGCCGATCGCTGCAGAAGGAAGCCAGGATTGCGGCAGTTCAGAATGGGGTCGCGGCGCAGCCCCTCTCTGAACCTCCCCACCCCCAGCAGGATGTGCCGGTATGTCCTGCAGAGGGAAGGGGTTAAAAGAAAATTATTTTGTCCCAAACTAGTAAATCTTAAAATAGAATGATATGCATTAAATATCCCTGTAATCGTAATAATCCCTGTAATCCCTGTAATACTGACCTAGAGAATAAAGCTATAATGTTATTTTGACCATACAGTAGCTCTTCTGATGACATTTTGAACACATTATAGCCAATCACTGCCTCAGTTGTAGTTTGAAGTGTGTTTACAATATAACTGGTGGAGCAGAGAAAGTGCATCATCCAGAGGAAGTATATTACAATTAGTTTTATACCACCCTGGAACTTGAAATCCTTGCCATTTGATAGGCCTGAAGGGAAACCTGGGAAGGCATGCAGGTTTTTAACATAAGATGGCTAAATGGAAGTTTTATTAGAGAGCCAATATTCATAGTACAATATATGTTCATGGTGCCATATTTGTGACTGGAGAATGAATTTTCCAAATAGAAAATTTTAATTGGTCAAGGTCTGAATGCTGAGACATCTATCAGTTGGTCAAGTAGGAAGAAGCACTCAGTTAAGTGTTTTTCTTTCTTTCTCTCTCCTCACCGTATAAGATGGGCTCCATAGACTTTGCAGCTAGTAAAGACATGAGGAAAGAAGGTTTTAGCTGAATGTTTCTCCTTGTTCATTGTAGCGATCAGCTTGGGTCTCAACACCCAGTCCCCAACTGATTAAAACTTTTGACATGTGTCTATGACATGTACCCACAAATTCTGGAGGTAGCAATAAAATCAGTAAAATGTGAAAAGTTGATTCCCCCCCCCCCCTTCCCCTGCTCTATAAGACAAAAGTTAGTTTTAAAATAGTGTATATTCCGGGTGTTGCTTATGGGAGATTTTGTCCATTCCACATGTACTCTATACTCTCGAAATTCCTTAGGAATGAAATGAGAGATTTAGCACCTGCAACTACATTTTCCAAAAGTGTCAGTTTGGAAAGACCAGAAGTATGTTCAGGCACACAGAATGGTATGAGAAGACTGCACAAGGTCCAAGTATAGTTGCAATGATATGTGAACACCACAGTGCCACCATATGGAAACAAAGTCATACATCACCAGCAGTTGTTCAAGATGATAGGTAACTTCATTTTATTACACTTGTAAAGACTGTCATAGCAATCAAACAGTTTAAGAGCATTTCATTTAAAAAATAGAAGCTACAATATCATTTTTTTTAGGAAGTTGATAGTATTGCAATTTCCTCAAGATTATTTGCTTATTTAAATAATGTATTATTACAAATAATTTTAGCAATGTCATGCTCCTTGCCGTTGATATCTTTTTCATAGTCTATAGATGTCACTGTTGTACTTGATGTATGATATATGAAGAGATGAAGTCATTGACAAAAACATTTCTTATATAAAACATTAAAAATGATTTTTCTTCATTTACCCTATATATCATTGCATATATATCTTTAGTAGGGGATAGCGGGAATAAAGCAGTCCTTAAGCCAATTTTACATAAAAAGTCCCAACTTTGCTTTATTGTGGCATATAAAATTTCAGACAAAAATAAACGTAGCAGCACTGTGCAAAAACAGGATACAAAATAAAGTCCTACCCGGCTGGGCTCTAACTAAACAGACGTCTCACCTGACTTAAACAAACAGAAATAAACAGCAGCCGTATCTGACACAGGTCAGTGGCTTCCAGGCTCTCAGCAATATTCAGCCCTCTGAGCTGCCTTTTATGAGCTGGAGCGATTAGCTCCTGCTTACACCTGTGTGCAAGGTGTGGACTGGAGTAGGGAGGGAATGGTAGGTCCCACTACCAACCTACCCGCTATTCCAATAAAATCCAGGCCCGGAAATAATAAACAGCAGCTCAGCAGAATATCTCTGCTGAACCACATCTTTCCCGGAGTTTACCATGTCATCCCAGCTAGCAGCCTTGGTGAGATGTACACCCCCTCCAGTATCTTACCATTCACCTTTCTACATATCCCCCCCCCCCTCTTCTCCAGACCGAAGGGCTGGGCATTTTTAGACCACAGGCAATGAACTCTTGACAGTGCGTCCGCATTTCCCTGTAATTTCCCTGGCCGGTGTACTACCGAGAAATTAAAATTTTGCAGGGACAGAAACCACCTGGTCACCCTAGCATTTCTCTCCTTGTTTTGCTTCATCCAGGTGAGAGGGGCATGGTCTGTCACGAGCCTAAAATTTTGCCAAGCAGGTAATATTTTAGGGATTCTAGTGCCCACTTGACTGCTAGACACTCCCATTCTACAATGGCATAGTTTTTTTTCAGCTGGAGTTAGCTATCTACTGAAATACATGACAGGATGTACCTCCCAATTTACTTTTTGTGACAAGACCGCCCCCAACCCTGAATCAGAAGCGTCTGTCTGTACCAAAAATTCTCGTTAAGGCTATGTTCACACTATGTATCTGTGCGGCTGTATTGCGGGCTGTAAATCATCGGCCGTATTTTCTGGTTCATGCGTACGCTGGAAAGTATATGATCTACGGCTGCACAGTGCACACTATGTATGAGCCTACGGCCCAATCATAAACAGACCCGTAAAAAATGAACAAGACCATTGTTTGCGGCTGGAACTGTGCAAATTCACGGCCGTGGATTGACAGACGGTCCGTACGGAGTACTTCAAAAATAGCCGGCAATAATTCGAATGCCGATGCCTCTAATAGATAATATATTAAATTAATAAAACACATTTTTTTTGTAATAAAGTCCCTTTCATTGTTCAATAATTTAATTCTAACGAATCCATCATTGTGCAATTAAATATACTGTTAAAATAAATAAATATATAAATAAATGTATATTTATATAATATATATATTTTTTGACAGTATATTTAATTGCACAATGATGGATTCGTTAGAATTAAATTATTGAACAACAAAACTGATTTTATTACAACAAAAATGTGTTTTATTAATTAAATATTAATTAGTTCATGAAGCTCCATTAAGCCGTTAATTCATATTCCCGGTAATAGAGCATTCTGTACTAATCAACACTTTACTTTAATTAAAACATCAAATGTTTCTTCTAATTATGTTATCACAATAGCATTATTAGAAGAAACATTTAGATTTATATGTGCGCTCAGCTGATTGGCTGATCGGCTGAGCGCACATATAAGGAGCCGGTCCGCAGTACAGTCACTTCATTGTGCTGCGGACCAGCAAAGAGGACACATCGCGGTGAGTATAAAGCTCTCCCCACCCCCTCCCCAGCACTGCACCCATCCCAGTAAGGAAGAGGGGTCACTTAACCCCTTCCTTGCTGGGATGGGTGCAGTCTGACATCAGTCTGGCCCCCAAGGGGTTAAGGGGGATGCAATACATCCTCCCGTAACCCCTTGGGGGCCAGACTGTAAGCAGCGATTTGTAAAGATGCTGCATACTGTAAGGTGCAACACACCGCTCACAATGATGGGTGTTGTGCTCCTGTTTGTGAGTTTTTTGTGTGTTTCTCCCTTTTTGTTTTTCAGATATCGGTATCCTGTGGATAACGTCGAATTCCATGGACTACGACGATGACCAGCTTTTTTTTAGTGTTTTTTTAATAAAATGGTCTATGAGGGGTGTGGGGGTGTTTTTATTTGAATAAAAAAAAAATTTCACTTGTGTCTTGTCTTTATTTCTTTACTTTATAGACTTAGTAGTGGAAGCCGTCTAATAGACGGAATCCATTACTAAGTCGGGCCTAGTGTTAGCCAGTATAAAATGGCTAACACTAACCCCCCATTATTACCCCAGTACCCAATGCCACCAGGGGTACTAGAAAGAGCCGGGTGCCAGTGGTCCTGGAGCGTCAAAATTGGCGCTCCTGGACTGGGGCGGCAGCAGGCTGGTAATATGTAGGCTGGGGAGGGCCTAAACCAATGGCTCTTCCCACCCTGGTGTTACCAGGCTGCTGTTGCTTGGTTTTTAACCCGGCTGGTTATAAAAATAGGGGGGACCCTATGCGTGTTTTTTTTTTAAATAAATAAATAATAAAAAAAAACGCATAGGGTCCCCCCTATTTTTATAACCAGCCGGGTTAAAAACCAAGCGACAGCAGCCTGGTAACACCAGGGTGGGAAGAGCCATTGGTTTAGGCCCTCCCCAGCCTAAATATTACCAGCCTGCTGCCGCCCCAGTCCAGGAGCGCCAATTTTGACGCTCCGGGACCACTGGCACCCGGCTCTTTCTAGTACCCCTGGTGGCATTGGGTACTGGGGTAATAATGGGGGGTTAGTGTTAGCCATTTTATAACGGCTAACACTAGGCCCCGACTTAGTAATTGATTCCGTCTATTAGACGGCTTCCACTACTAAGTCTATAAAGTAAAGAAATAAAGACAAGACACAAGTGAAAATTTTTTTTTATTCAAATAAAAACACCCCCACACCCCTCATTGACCATTTTATTAAAAAAAAACACCAAAAAACGCTGGTCATCGTCGTAGTCCATGGAATCCGACGTAATCCACAGGATACCGATATCTGAAAACAAAAAGGGAGTAACACACAAAAAACACACAAACAGGAGCACAACACCCAGCATTGTGAGCGGTGTTGTGCACCTTACAGTATGCAGCATCTTTACAGATTGCTGCTTACAGTCTGGCCGCCAAGGGGTTAAGGGAGGATGTATTGCATCCCCCTTAACCCCTCGGGGGCCAGACTGATGTCAGACTGCACCCATCCCAGCAAGGAAGGGGTTAAGAGACCCCCCCTTCCTTATTGGGATGGGTGCAGTGCTGGGGAGGGGGTGGGGAGAGCTTTATACTCACCCCGATGTGTCCTCTTCGCTGGTCCGCAGTACAATGAAGTGACTGTACTGCGGACCGTCTCATATGTGCGCTCAGCCGATCAGCCAATCAGCTGAGCGCACATATGATTCAAAATGTTTCTTCTAATAATGCTATTGTGATAACATAATTAGAAGAAACATTTGATGTTTTAATTAAAGTAAAGTGTTGATTAGTACAGAATGCTCTATTTACCGGGAATATGAATTAACGGCTTAATGGAGCTTCCTGTACTAATTAATATTTAATTAATAAAACACATTTTTGTTGTAATAAAATCAGTTTCATTGTTTAATAATTTAATTTTAACGAATCCATCATTGTGCAATTAAATATACTGTCAAAAAATAAATATATATATATATAAACATTTATTTATATATATATATTTATTTTACCAGTATTTAATTGGAAAATGATGGATTCGTTTAAATTTAATTATTGAACAACGAAAGGGACTTTATTACAACGAAATTGTGTTTTATTAATTAAATATATTAACCATGAGAGGCATCGGCATTACTGCAGAGGATCGCAAACCCTGGTAATAGCGATTCCTGTAAACTGTTTCCCTGCTTTCCCAGATGCATTCCAGAGGTGTTTGCATCACTTTCTAAAGATTTTATTTGTTATTTTTAGTTGAACCAGATTTCCAAGTAAATGACCGTATGTTTTCAGCCGCATGTCTATTTTTTCCCACGGCCGTAGTTTCAGCCGCACATTTCCAGCCGCATAAAAATTACAGCCGCACAGATAAATAGTGTGAACATAGCCTTAAAGTTAGGGGTAACCAACACAGGTTGTTGGCACAGAGCTTACTTAAGGCTTTGGAACGCCTTTTCTGCCTCTGGGGTCCAAGTACCATCCCTCCTGGCCTCTGGTATCCTGTATGGTTTGAGGTTTACTTTACTTTTGGGCTCAGTCTCTATGTGGTGTTTGATGAGGTGTGTGCGCCCTGGTAGGTCAGAAAACTTAATTCTGTTTACCTGCAAGAACTCTTTGGCCTCCTGTTTCTGTGGTCCTGACAGAGTTTCCCCTATTTTTACTGGAGGAACTGGTTGAGGAAAATCTTTATTTCTTCTTCCAGATGCTACCAGGGGCTCCCTGTCTTTCCAGGGCTTTATCAAATTTATGTGATAAATCTGAAAAGGTTTCCTTCTACCGGGTTGATGTACCTTATAGTTTACGTCGCCAACTTTTTCTACAACCTTATAAGGGCCCTGCCATTTTGCCAAGAATTTACTCTCTACTGTGGGGACTAAAATAAGGACTCTATCACCTGGGTTGAAGCTTCTAACCCTAGCAGAACGATTATATATTCTACTCTGAGCCTCTTGCGCCCTCTGTAGGTGTTCTTTCACTACAGGCATTACCGTGGCTATACGGACCTGCATTTGTGCCACATGCTCAATCACATTCTTGTATGGGGTTGAATCGGTTTCCCACGTTTCCTTGGCCATACACCAACTCAAAGGGTGAAAACCCGGTGAAAGCTTAGGGTACCTCCCGAATGGAAAACATAAGGTATGGTAACAAGTGATACCAATCCCGGCCATCCTTTTCCACTACCTTTTTTAGCATATTTTTCAGGGTCTTGTTAAATCTTTCCACTAACCCGTCAGTTTGGTAATGGTACGCAGATGTACGTATATGGGTGATCTGGAACAGTTTACAGACCTCTTTCATTACTTTGGACATATAAGAGGTGCCCGGGTCAGTGAGGATTTCTTTTGGATTTCCCGTCCTGGAGAACATATGAAATAACTCTCTTGCTATGGTTTTGGATGCTGTATTTCTTATAGGCACAGCCTCAGGGTATCGTGTTGCATAATCCAAAACCACTAGAATGTACTGATGTCCCCTGGCAGACTTTACAATGGGTCCCACTAAGTCCATGGCAATCCTCTCAAAGGGCACCTCTAAAATGGGGAGTGAGACTAAAGGACTGCAGAAGTGAGGTACTGGAGCACTAAGCTGACATGTGGGGCAGGACTCACAGTAGTTCTTGACCTCCCGATATACCCCTGGCCAGTAAAATCTCTGGAGGATTCTCTTTTGTGTCTTGTTAGTCCACAAGTGTCCCCCAAGTACATGATTATGTGCCATGTCAAGTACCATACGTCTGTACGACTTAGGAACCAGAAGTTGCTCTACCACTTCACCATTCATTTTAGTGACTCTATAGACTCTATTGCATTGCAAAATGTGGAAACTGTTTGTCAGCCTCTGGTTCCTGCGGTACACCATTTAACACAGTAACACTTTCCCGAGCACCTATTAGAGTCTGGTTCTGCAACTGTGCAGTCCCAAAGTTGTCTCGGGACACTGCAAGGTCAGGCACATTCTGCTCGGCAGGAGACTCCTCCTCCTCTCCAGCCAGGACCTGCAAAGGAAAGTTATCAACACCATGCACATATGTTAACTCATTTTTAATATTCCCAGGGGGTGACTGGTTGTCACCAAGGGGTTCCTCACACATTTTTGAGGACTTTTGTTTTTCCCACAGGTTCTTAAACAGAGGAAAGTCACGCCCCACAATAACACTGTGCATTAGGTTTTTCACTACACCAACCTCATAGTTCACAGTTCCTAACTCAATCTCAAATTTAATCAGTGCCACTGGGTAGATTTTGGTATCTCCATGAATACACACTACACTCATGTGTTTACCCGGCACAAAGTCCCCACCCACAAGGCTGGCATGCACCAAGGTTACCAGCCTACCCGAGTCCAGCAAGGCCTTGATAGGATAGTCATTTAATTTAAGGCTGCAGACCTGAGGTTCAGTCTCTAGTCCAGGTGCTGCAACACACACAGGTTGTGCAAACGGCTACTGGTGCCGGCTGGCGTCACACTCCATGGGCTCAGAGGTAAGAGGGCAAGAGGCAGCCATGTGTCCCAGTTCGTGGCATCTCCAGCACTGCATTGGCCCTGGTCTCCTTGGCAAGGAGTCCTTTTTGGGGCTGGTTAACCACTTGGGACCATCGCCAGTAGGTTGCCCACCAGAGACCTCAGGAGCCCTTTTTCCTTTTTCTGCACTCCTCCACACTCCCCCAACAGATGGAAGTCTCTTACCAGCTGATGGCGCAGGTCTCGTACTCCGGGGAGGTGAAGACACAGCAGGGACATCACGGAGGTAGTCCTCAGTCGCTTGGAACCTTTCCACAAGGCTAATGAGGTGGTTGGCATCTCTGGGGTCGCCCTGCCTGACCACGCGCTGCAAGTCTGGAGGAAAAGCCCTGATGTAGCGATGCAACCTTCTCCAGGATCCGAGCAGGAGTGAAGGTGTCTGGCTCCACCCATTTTCTTTCCAGGTGAATGAGGTCATACATTTGGGACCTGGCTGGCTTGTACAGACTGTAGCTCCAGTTGTGGACCCTCCGGGCACGGACAGCAGCTGTGACTCCCAACCGAGCAAGGATCTCCGCTTTCAGCTGTGTATAGTCCCTGACCTCCTGTGCACTGAGGTCTTAATAGGCCTTTTGAGGTTCACCAGTCAGATACGGAGCAATGACCTCTGCCCACTCAGCAACTGGTAGCCTCTCTCGCTCAAAGACAGTTAGGAACACCTCCACATCATCATCAGGAGTCATCTTTTGTAAAGTCTCTCTCACTGTCTTCCGCACACTGAGACTGGCAGCTTGGCTTGGCAAGATTAAAGTCTCTTTAGCTGTGACAGTCTCTGTCAATGTCGCAATCTTCTTCATAAGGAGTTGATTTGTCTCCTGCTGGACCTGCATAGCCTCCTGGTGCGCTTTCTGCTGCTGCACAGTAGCTTTCTGTTGCTGCAGGTTTGTTTGAACCAATTGCTTGATCAGCTCCTCTGTGACTCTGATGCTGCTTTTACCCAGGACATCAGCAAACCAGTCAACTTTTCTTTCACCATTGCCCCTAGCAACCACTGTTGCCCGCATCTGAAAAACCAATTGTGGGGATCTTTAGTAGGGGGTAGCGGGAATAAAGCAGTCTTTTTGCTAATTTAACATAAAAAGTCAAACTTTGCTTTATTGCGGCATATAAAATTTCGGACAAAAATAAACGTAGCAGTACTGTGCAAAAACAGGATACAAAATAAAGTCCTGCCCAGCTGGGCTCTAACTAAACAAAGGTCTCACTTGACTCAAACAAACAGAAATAAACGGCAGCAGTGTCTGACACAGGTCAGTGGCTTCCAGGCTCTCAGCAATCTCCAGCCCTCTGAGCTGCCTTTTATGAGCTGGAGCGATTAGCTCCTGCTTACACCTGTGTGCAAGGTGTGGACTGGAGTGGGGAGGGAATGGCAGGACCCACTACCAACCTACCCGCCATTCCAATAAAATCCAGGCCCGGAAAAAATAAACAACAGCTCAGCAGAATATCTCTGCTGAACCACATCTTTCCCGGAGTTTACCATCTCATCCCAGCTAGCAGCCTGGGTGAGATGTACACCCCCTCCAGTATCTTACCATTCACCTTTCTACCTTTTGTTCTGCGATTGTGCTTGTAATCCACATCACTCATATGTCAAAGCAAATTTTCCCATTAAAAATTATGGAAACACAGACAATGCATTCCACAATCCAAAAAAGTAGGTAAGGTGTTCTGTATCAATAAAGAACACTATATCAGTAAAGAAGGGGTTAATCAGTTAACTCTCCCTCTGTACAAAACTACCCAGGTAGCTACAAACCTGCTGGTACTACTGCTGGCTGCCTGGAACAGCTATTGATTAGCTACATATCCATTCATTGGATTAGTAGAAAGAAGCAGTTCTACACCATCCAGTGCCATGTGTAGGCAAGATGGTAATGACACATGCGTAGCAGTTGTGGGAGATGTCCGGACAGCGCCCTAGGGAGTTGAAGCACTCATTTGTTTAAGCCCACCAAGGCTGCCTGAACACCAAAGTAAGAGGGCATCGCAGCCTCACTCTCATTCAGTCCTCCAGCAGCAAGGAGAAGCGATAAGGCAGAGCTGCTCGCTTCCACAGGAAGTTCTACAGGTACCCTGACACACAGTCCCCAGAGCAGCAGAGCTGTTCGAGTAGAATGGGTTAAAATGAGAAGGCTTTTTTTTATCCAGTACTGTATTTGGATGGGGTCAGAAAAGTGCTGGCATTTTTTTTGAATATATATATATATATATATATATATATATATATATATATATATTCAAAAAAAATGCCAGCACTTTTCTGACCCCATCCAAATACATTTATTATATTTATATTTATATATTTTTTTTTTTTTTTCAAGCACTTTAAAATATTAATTATCTGAGGTCATTAAAACAAACAGATCAATAAAAAAAAAAAAAAAAAACATTAATTAAAACCTTTACCAGTTTTTGTTATTTTTGGCACCTCACACCAGTCCTATCAGAGCACTCAGGGACTGATATATCACTTTATATCAAAAGATGATCAATAAGGCAGAATAATATTTCTTTTATAATATATATGCCAAGACTAATGACTTTAGACAGAGTTATTCAGCTGTCTGTATGGTTATTGATCTGTGATGGTTTGAATATAAATTTGGTAGGAAGGATTAGACTTTTGCCATTCATTACCGGCTGTAGAGTGTAATCTGGCTTTGAATAACAAGGGACTTGTAAGTGATGAATAATCACGGATCATATGGCTCTAATTGTGGAGAACATAGAAAGGAAATATTTATTAAGATTATTTGTTATCTCATCTTAATGAAATGTTTAGAAGTTTTCAGGCTGACTGTTCAGGAGTCTCAGGAGCACACAATGCATGGGGGAGGGAGGGGGAGCAGGCTGGGAGTGAGGGGCAGGTCTATCGCCCTCAGTTTTTTGATCATTCTTGCCACTCAAACACAGCTGAGCAATTTCATGCATTTTTCTACATTCATCCATACCATAGGGAGGATTTCACTGAACTGAAAAATATTTTCCCACCCACTTAAAAAAAAAAAAAAATCATTCCATGTGGACTACTAGATTAGCCGTATCACAGTTTTTCTCCCAGACAGACTATTGCAATATTTATAAAAAACAGAAGCAGCGTGTCAATCACAGTGTATAGACCCCAGCTAGCACATGCTGTAACACATGATGCTACCTTAACCGAGCTGCTGAGAACTAATTTTAAGCATTGCTTTCTAGCATGCAATGCATCCTCCTTGTTCTCCTAAAGTATTTCAGACATTTTGAGCAGGGAGCATAAAGCTATGACTTAGCTCTGGATGTTGTGACATTAATAGACTCCCCAAAAGGCTTGATCTAATGAACACAACAGTATCACTGCAGGGGGGAAGTTTGGAGGATTATGCTGGATGTATGCTGAAAACCTGGCTCGAGTCACCGAAGAGGATGTGACATCTTAGCAGAGGTAAGAATTGCATGCAAACACAAAAGAATCTGTTGCTTTATGCATAGCTACTGAGTAACTGCTGCTAGCAGGGGAAGGCATGTGCAAGCAAGCTGGCAGGCAATCATGGGAAAGGAGAAGATGTCCGCTTACGTTGTAACAAAATGATACTGTTAGTAATATGTTCTGTTGGTGAGAGAAATATCTTAAGGAGGAGCAGGCTACTGGGAGTACACATAGACATCCTTCATTTTCCTGGACAGAGGTCATAAAGACTTGGCTCTTATATTCTGTGTCAGCTGGGTTGTTGGAAGAGAAGATGGGGTGTGTTGTGGAAAGTGGGATTCCTGAGGCACAGAGACTGACAGCTCGGAACCTGTAGATAAGGAATTGTTGGCATGCATGCACAGCGTGATGACTGGATTCATGGAAGTGGGGTGTGTTAGAGGCTGTCTCATCAGGATCATGCACAGAATCCATCTAGGAACATTTTACATAGTGCCGTTCATTGTGCATGGCAAATAAGACAAATTATGTTTGCATATCGTTCGCCTACCGCATGATTTTGAACATTAGGACATTGACATGTTTTCCCTCCCTGGATATATGATATTGACTAAAGCTACACGACAGGACTTTGTAGCTGACAGCAGACTATTAAGTTTGCTCCCTTTGGTCACAGAGGAGTTAAGCAGCAACAGAATATGAAATATCACTGAAGCGTGTTAAATATTCACATTGTAAACAAAGGGCTATTCAGCATGAGTAATTTCCCAGTGTCCTTCTGCTTTCATTTCAGTGTTGCTGTAGGCAAATAATTATTATGAGATGGAATATGCATAACAGAAGTTAATTGAATACATTTCAAGTTACCTTATAGACACATAAGTGATCTATTAACATCTATGGTCATTATTAGAAACAAATTAAGGAGGTGCCATTAATGACCTATAAAATGACAGCCAAGAAGTGATTTTAAGCTTCATTATTTAGTGCTTGGGAGTATTATAACCCATCAGAGGGCTAATAATGTACACCACGGATAAGCTGGCTCATGTAATAGGAGTGTGGAGGTGGTTAACATGGCATTACTTTTAAGCAAGGTTGTGATTTCTCCCCGAGACGCCTTGCGTTACAATTGTTTAATAATTTTTCATTTGCTGCGCATTTGTTCTTGGAGACTTGAGAAATGTTTAAGTATGTATAGAAATATTAATAAGTAAGGGAGGAATAATTGCTACTATTACTCAGTAGGCTACACATTAAAATCTTGGAGTTTCTTAAAATAGGTCTGTTTAACGTTTGTCAAATAAGCAGCTGCTAAAAGTAGACTTCGTAACATCAGTAGTCTTGGTATTGTAGTAATCAACAGGAGATTGTGGCTGGTGGGTGTGGTACATGGGGTGAACATGGTTTACACTGAGCTGCTAAACTATGCAAACTTTACATGCATCCACAGGAATTACTAGATTACGTTGTTCATTGAGAAAATATCCTACATTGTATTCTTTATTAACTGACTTTTTGTATCAAATAGTTTTTACTTAAATGAGAATGAAATAAACAACTATAATCCAAATATTCTGAAGAAGGATTCAATGTCCTTTAAGCTCCCGTCACACTGGCATCCAGAGCCTCATTTAGGGGTTTGGGCATCGTTTACAATATTTGTGATGCCATCAATAGTGCAGTCTACAGAGATATTCTCAATAGCAAAAATACCAGAACCTTGATGCACACCATTCAAATTTAATGTCGTCCATTGGGATTTGCAAGCATTCATTTAAAACAGCTGTTTTAGCTCTGTTAAATGGAAGCCATGTCACTAACGTTTAATGTTGAAATCTGCCAAGAGTAAACTTATAGCTGAGTATTCTATTTATGGGAATAAGGGTGAGGAAAAAGTCTAATTTAAAAACGAAAAATAGATAGCAGCTTGACCAGGTGTTGAGGAAGTGTAATAATGGCTATAGAAATTACATACAGACCTGATTATAAGGATCATGCAGAACAGTGGATCACAGTAATTGGCTTTTAGTTCGCATTGTTTCTGATAGATGCTGTAGTAATATAGTATATTAATAGCTGTTGTAGTTATATGGTTTATTGATGACTGTTGTAGTAATATAGTATAGTGATAGCTGTTGTAGTACACTGCTGTAATAAAAAAAATACTATGTAAAGAAATGTCTGTATACTGTCTGTATAAGGTAGTTTTAGCATGTATAAGGGAGGAGGATCAGGCTAATTTAAGTTTTAGGGTAAAGAA
Organism: Dendropsophus ebraccatus; assembly: GCF_027789765.1. NCBI lineage: Eukaryota > Metazoa > Chordata > Amphibia > Anura > Hylidae > Dendropsophus > Dendropsophus ebraccatus. Next base: position 72,351,895 of record NC_091459.1, on the reverse strand, counting down.
TAGAGATGAGCGAGTACTAAAATGCTCGGGTGCTCGATACTCGAGACAAATATTTCCCGATGCTCGGGTCCTCGTTTCGAGTAACAAACCCCATTTAAGTCAATGGGAGACTCGAGCATTTTTGCAGGGGACCAAAGCTCTGCACAGGGAAGGTGGTGTGAAAACCTGGAAACCTCAGAAAATGATAGAAACAACACGGAAATGGGCAGGAAACAGCAGGGGCAGCATGCACAGTGAGGATAGGTTTAGCTGAACTACAGATACCAGCCAGCCAAGAGAATGTCAGCAACAGGACAAATTGACAGCAGATTTGGGGGTAGTCGTATAGAGTATATGTGTAACTGGTGCTGTTTTTTTTAAAGCACCACTTGCACAGGACACATCCCAGTGAGGATAGGTATAGCTGAACTACAGATCCCAGCCAGCCAAGAGAATGTCAGTAACAGGACAAATTGACTACTGACAGCTGCACTGCAAGTCCAAGCCAGCAGCCAAGAGTAGCAAAAAAAAAAAGGTTTTTAACATTTTAAGCCCTTAGAAGGACTGTTGGGTTCTTCGTGTCCTGCCTAACTGCACACTAATTCCCTGCCTGACACTCTCCCTGACAGACAGCAGCTCTCTCCCTATGCTCATCCAGCCTGCGTATGAAGCGAGCATCGCGGGACCTGATTCTAATATGCCCAGCTCATCTGATCTGGCCAGCCAATCGCTGCTATCAACATGTAGGGTTCCCACGTGATGCTACCAGCTCCCAAAGCCTCTCCTGCATGCAGGAAGAGGAAGATGCCATTGTCTGAGTGACGAGCACCATCGAGTACCCTAATACTCGAACGAGTACCAAGCTAGGACGAGCATGCTCGCTAATCACTAGTAATGATGGGTTATTTCAGTCTTAACTAATATAGTTATACTTGTAGGGTTCTTTACCATAAAATTTTTTGCAGATAAACTCATTTAGCCAACTTGCCTCTTTCTCCTGATATGCTGCTCTTTCCCTCCAATGTTGACAGTTTGTTGTCTAGGTTACAGAACAACACTCTGCACTAAAAGCAGTGATCCAGCTGGTGTGTATATATAGCTGTAGTATACATAGATCTGTCCTGGGGTCCGTTCAGCAGGTGATGCAGTTATTGTGCTAAAAAAAACAACTTTTAAACTTGCAGCCCAGTGTCAAATTAGGGCGGTCTAAAGTACCCATGCCCTAGGATTGCGACACCTCTCCGTCCCTCCTCTCCACCCTCCTCATTATTAGGAATGCCCTTGGAACATTTTCTTCTATTTATCACCTGTGTGAACACTGCACATGAGCTGGATCGTTAAGGCACCTGTGCAGTGTTCTAACAGGTGATAAATAGGAAAAATGGTCAAGAGGGTGGGGAGGAGGGACAGATGGGCGTCACAATCCTAGGGCATGAGTACTCTAGGCCACGCCAATTTGACACAGGGCTGCAAGTTTAAAAGTTGTTTTTTAGGACAATAACTGCATCACCTGTTTAACAAACCACATGAGAGATCTTGGGTTAAAAGCAGACGGTACAAGCAGTTTGGGGAGGTCAGATTGTGAGTACAGAGTCACTTTAAAGAACAAGAGAAGCAATGGAGATGGAGAGTTTCCTGTTATTATGTATATCAGAGATTTTATGAATTCTAGTTATGCCCTTGAGACTAATTCTTACTGTTCATGCTGCTTAAGGGGTGGTCCACATTTAAATTTATATTTAGCGATCCTGACGGGACTGCAGTCGATATAACAGTAATGTACAGTATACTTACCTGTCCCACTTCACTGCCAGTGGTGGATCTTGAGACACCTGCTCTTCACCGATGTCAGTGTTTTCATAACATCTGCTGACGTGTCTGCTCAGCATAGACTCTGTACTGTCTGTTTCCGGTGGAAGCAGCATGTCATCAGATAAATACATTGACAGCATCGGAGCAGGTGGCCTGGGATCTGGCAGCAGGGGGAGAGGGGGACAGGTAAGTATACATCATTAAATATTAATTTATCCAGGACAACCCCTTTATTGTAACACTTTGTATTTTGCATACCACCTTCACTGTGGTCAGTATTTACAGCATGCAAGACACCCAGCTGCCCACATAATAGAAAAGAAAACTAGTTAATTACTGGTTAATTAAACTAGACAACCTTCTTTTATTGTTCAGTGGTCTAGTTCTGGTGCTTATCTGTTCATTGTAGGAGCTTTTGGCTGGGAGCAGGGGCAGCATGTGTACTATATATTCAGACACAGTTCTATCGAAATATTGTTGGCTGTTTCAACAAGTTCTGTGACATAAGTAGAGATGAGTGAAGAGGTCTTCATTAAGGTTCTTACAAAGCCAAATGACCAGCTTTTGAATCCTGCTGTCTGCGCATTTCGTGGAGAAGCTCTTCTGTGAGATCAGACCAGGCTCCCACATACAGTACATCATGGAACCTTCAGCTTCAATCAGTCTGTCACTGGTCTACTAGTTGTTCTCCTTTGGAACACTTTTGCTAGGTACTACTAAGTACATACTGGGAACTCCCACAAGGCCTGAAATTGTGGTGATACTGTGACCCAGTCATCTATCCTTTTATGAAGTTACTTACAACCTTGCACTTGTCCCATTTTCCTGCTTCCAAATATCAAGAACTGACTGCTCACTTGCTTTTTAAGGGCCCATGCACACAGAGCAAAAGAGGCTGAAATTTCAAGTGGAGCCCGTGATGTGGATGCCAATTCAGCCTGTCCCATTGATTCAATGGGATTTCTTGTGCACCTCAGCTCTCCACTTAAAGACTTGACATGCTCTGTGTGCATGGGCCCTAATAGTGCTATTTACTTCACCCGGGAGTGATTTTAACCCCTTAATCATGAAAGAATTTTGGGGCTTGTGGACACAGCAATTTGTTTGGGTGAACTTATCTCTGATCCCATTATTTAACTAAATCTACCCTGTATTTTGTTAAGAAAATGATACCTGGTATTCTTCTTAGATAATTACACATTGGTGCGGTATACCTGCAAATTGCATCTCAGGCACAAAACTCTTTGCCATGTGAATGCAAGACCCAGCAAAGTGTTTTTTTCTCTAATTAGTTACTATTTTGGGTAACAGATATAGCAAAGCTTGATGGAAAGAGGAATCCCTTAGGGTGTTCTCCCAACCATACTTAGATAAAACTACTGTACGCTCATATACAGTGGCCAGTCGCCACACAGTCTTACATTACCATAATAATAAAGAGTATGATTGACTTTTGTTTGATTTTTTTCCCCCTTTTTATATTAATATTCTTACATGCCTAAATTATATCAGACACAGCATGAAAAGTGTACTGTACTTCAATTATCTTACTGCATGTAGTCTGAAATTAGGGGAGTCCAAATTTTCACACCCTAAATCTAAATATTAACTACTGCTTTGATGTTTTGTGGTAGTTACAAGTACAGTGTTTGCATTGGGGTATAAAAGGATACAGATATCTTAGAGTGATAGAAGCTTGGCAGTCTGCAATAGTAAATCTTCTAGCTCTTTTCCATACTGATTCCCGCTATACTCTCCCAACGATGGTCTCACTGACACACACCGCTCTCCGGAAGCTAACCTGCAGTTTGATCTGCTACATTTACCATGACATTTTAAAGTCATAGATGCCCACTAGTGATGAGCGAACATTCTGATGTTTGGCTCAGATCCTGAATACTAACATAAAAAAAAAAAGATCATGATCGGTTTGGTTTGTGTTCATTCATGAACAAATAACGAACATACAGTAGAAGCGTACGTTTTGGTCCACGCACATGTATACAGATTACTTATCAGGTGCAAAGCATAACATGCATAATAATGGAGCAATTACAAGGTGCGTAGCATTAGTGTATCTTTTATGTACGCAATGATGTGCATACATGTATCAAGCAATACGTGCGAACAGAGTGAGACAGAAAGATTAATGAGAAAAAATATATAAATTAGCCCAAAAAAGGACTGTTGGGTTAAATTTTTTTTAACAGAGGACGCCTGGTCACTACAGAAATGAATCCTTATAGTGCTTAAAGTGCTTAAAGTGCTTGCCTACACTGACAATTTTACAAAATTTTTAGCCCTACTTGGTCAGCTCTTCCTCCCTACACTGACTAACTACCACTGTATATATTCCTGCCCGACTAAATTCAGTTGCTGTCCCTGCTCGTTTTACTTTCCCTAATGAACGATACAAGAATCAGAAAAGACTGTGGAAAAATTTGCCTCAGCTTCATGTTTTTATCGCATGTAACATACAACAATAATCGTACAGCCAATCACACTAATGCCAGTAGTGAACATGGCTACCACATTACCTGATGTGCTCTTCCTTCCCTTACACACTCATTGACTCTTTGAAATTGGTAGGTGGGAACTTATGTAGTTGCGTACATTTCGAGGTAAACCTTTGCATGTTCAAATATGTTAAAATATTATAAGAGCCATTCCAATGATCAAACAAATTGTGCGTAATCGGCGAATACGAATAATTAGCTGCATGTTAGTACAAACATATGAACATTTACTAACATGTTCGTTCAGCACTAATGCACACCAACATCTCAATACCCAGTTTCTCATATTCCTGGCTGTCAGACTTCATTATCAGCAGTTGACTATCCTTAACACCTGGTCACATGACAAACTCAAACTTTTATATGTCCGTACAATTCACCCCTAACAAAGGGGTTAGCAGAAAAACATGTCATTATCTCATAAGCACAGTGTCCACCACACAGCACTCCAAGAGTATGTCACCAGGCTGTAAAAAAAGAAAAACAACCTATCATGCTGGAATGATGTAAATAACCCAGAATAATATAGCATGTAAAAATTTAATACAGTATGTATTACAGTGCAACCTAAAATAAAACGTAATACATAAACATATCACACATTTGTGTAATACATAAATATATCACACAAATGAAGATCCAGGCTCAGTATAGTATCCATAACTGGTAAGTAGAGATGAGCGAACCGGGTTCGGGTTCGAGTCCATCCGAACCCGAACATTCAGCATTTGATTAGCGGTGGCTGCTGAAGTTGGGTAAGGCTCTAAGGTTGTCTGGAAAACATGGATACAGCCAATGACTATATCCATGTTTTCCACATAGCCTTAGGGCTTTATCCAAGTTCAGCAGCCACCGCTAATCAAATGCCGAAAGTTTGGGTTCGGATGGACTCAAGCATGCTCGAGGTTCGTTCATCTCTCCTGGCAAGGTAACCCTTAACTACCTACTTTCTCCATCCCTTTCTGTCATTTTCATAATCCTACCATATAAAATACAATTTTAGTTTTGGCTGTAAAACTGTTCCTACCCTAATTCTGCTTCCTTCCCAAATTCATCTTCACTTCCAATTTGTTGCTTGATGTAACATAATAAGGATAACTCTGTCTAATTTTGCCTCTACCACAGGCACACTGAAAATGTCATAAAATAATTTGTTCTCCATTGAATTTAAAAGAGAAAAATGTCTGACTATATATCTCCAGAGATTTGAAATTGCAACTTGCTATAAGCACTGACACACTGAATAATGCTGAACAGAATATTATATACCTTTTATCTGCAATGAGCTGCAGAAGAAAAACATTTGAATGTTTTTCTCTCAGGCCATTTTCTGTACTCATCAAATAGTACAATCATACCTTTTTGTACTTTATTGTATTTTAAAATCTGTTTATTGTATTTAGGAGATAAAACTTTTCATTGGTTCCTTAGGCTGGGTTCACACTGCGTTTTTGCAATCCGTTTTTTTCATCCGTTTTTTGCAAACAATCCGGATCCGTTTTTCCATTGACTTCCATTGTAAAAAAAAAATGGATCAAAATGGATCCGTTTTTTTTTACGCACACAAAAACGTAGCTGACACTACTTTTGTGTCCGTTAAAAAAAACGGATCCGTTTTGATCTGTTTTTTTTTTTTACAATGGAAGTCAATGGAAAAACGGATCAAAACAGATGCACACAAATGCATCCGTTTATTGCAAAAAAACGGATGAAAAAAAAATGGATTGCAAAAACACATAGTGAACACAGGCTTAGTCTGAAGTTTTCTAGAGCAAATGGTCAGGGATGCCTGACCTCTGAATAGTTTTTTCTTTAGGGTTTTTTAAATGTATTTTAAGTGAATAGTTGTTCAATAAAGTTTATTAATAGCAAACATATATGTATCTGGTGCAAGGTCGGCCCCAGATTAATGTCGGCCATTGGGCGACTTAGTGGCGCCCTTTGTAGTATAACTCATGCAGCAACTGTAATTGCCGGACACCTGCTGTAAGTGCACCAGGTCTCCTGCAGCGTTCAATCTTTGCATTGCAAAGAGCAGACGGTAAAACCTACAAGATTAGCTGGCATGCGGTGGTAGACCTGCAGTGTAGATCACCTTCAACTGTGGGTTTGATTGGTTGCAGCACTACACTGCTACTGTAAATTACAGCAATTTAGTTGCTGGCAAATCCAGCGAACTAAGCCCAGCATTACCAATAATCCAGTATACAAGCGATAAATATTTAACTACACCATAACCACTGTCCTTACCACCATGCTGTTATTGAATATAATCTTTTACTATCTTAAAGGGGAACTCCACATAAGGAAAAAAATGTTTCTATTAAAAGTACATTAAAAGTTATATAGATGCGTCTATACAATGTATTACCATAGCTGTACGGTTCTGCCACACTGGTAGCTGGTAGACATCCAGAAAGTGAAGAAAAATGGCCTCTGTGCCAGTCCACATTGTGTCCTGCTCCCTCTGCTCTCCTTGCTCTCTCTGCTGGCATAATGTCACAGGAGGCTTGGCTGGATCCCCCAATCCTCTGAGGGATTCACCATCTCTGACCGGCCAGAAGCAAGGGCAGCAAGGACTGTAGACTGTGATGAACAGCTGAGGGAAAGCATTGCATTCTGGAACCAGTACTGCATTTTGGGAACTGCTCAACCAGGAAGGACAGAAACACAATGCGTTATGCTTCTGCAGAAGTTTAATTTTTTTTAACCTCTACCTGGAGTTCCCCTTTAAGATAAATATCCTCCTATACAGTGGCCATATATTAATAGATGTTAGGGGTAAACAGGCTCTGAAGATCATACAAATGATGATAATGACTAAAACCACTGTCTCGCGGGTGACATCTCTGATTGTAGTCCTTCTGTAGCACACAGCAAGTTTGGACCTGCGGTGCTGCTCAAACAATTTGACTTTGGGCCACATCAGGAAGCCGAGTCTAAGTGCCCTCTGGGTCTTCACTCTTTATCCCGCTCCCGGATGTGTAGTCTGGACTTCTACGGCCAGTGGACAGCGGGTCACCCCACAAGCGTGGTCCCAGTATGAGCCACAGCTGGTTCCCAAAAAACAGGCAAAGTAGGTGCAAGGTAACGGAAAACAGGCTGAGTAAATACAGTCAGAAGCCAGGGTCATTAGCAGGAGAGTCTGCACAGTACCAGGGATGAGACAGCTATCGTAGCCAGACAGGCAGAGGATTAGGGCAGGCAGCTTCAGTGGCAGGTTAGACAATCCGAGTGGGCAACCAGAAAAGCACACAGTACAGGCAGGGCGTCAGGCAGGAAGCATGATCCTGAGGAAAGGCATGGGTTGGAATACACAAAGAATCAACATGATGACAAAAATACAACTTCGCTTAGAATGCACGAACGCTACAATGTTCAGACAGAAGAGCAGGTGAAGCTAGTTCATATATATTCAGGTTACTCTAGATTGGCAAAAGGCACCAGCAGGTGGAGACACCCTAGTGGCCAGAGGTGTCATTGCAGCAGGGATCAGAAGGAGGAGAAAGATTTATTATTTATTATTATTTATTTAGAAAGTGCCCTTAATTCCAGAGTACTATACAAGCGATAGGGGTAACAAACAGGAACATTACAAGATCCAAACACATTGAAGGCAAATGAGACATTAGAGCAAGCAGGACCAGGGTCAGCATGAAGCACAGCAGAGGAAGGGACAGGAGCTGGACTCGGATGGCACTTCCGAGGGTAAGTATCAGATCGCCACTGGGTGTCGTCCACTGGCATTTCACATTCACATTTCATTTCTTTTTCACATTTCCATTTGGCCCAGGCCATGACTCTTTTCTGCAGAATCTTCCACAGAATCATTTTAGGTATTTTGCTCCAACACATACTGTATAGTATTAGGCCCCCTCTGTGTCCCCTAATAGTTGTTAGCTCCCCTGTGCCCCCATTTAGTGCCCTGTAGGCATTCCTTCTGTAGGTAAGCATCTCTGTAGGTAATACCCTCTGTAGTTAGACCCCCATAGATAATCCACCCATAGGGCCCCCTCGCAGGTCGCTTAGGACAGATACTCCAAGTAGGTCAAAACAGGGGAGCGGGTGAGATTAGGGTTGCACTTCCCTCTTCCTCACTATTACAGATATGGCCTTTACAAGTTTTGCAATGTTCGTAAACAAATTGGAAAATGTACTTGATCTATGAAAATGTCATCCAGTTTCTGCAGTTAGGAGTTCTGCGGTATCCAGCAGCTCCTTAAGGGTAAATTAACACAGACGGATCCGCAGCAAATTTAACGCTGCAAATTCGCAGCTAAATCGGCAGCTGATCGATCCCCTGTGAATTCCAATGCAATTACATACTCGCAGCGGGATTGTCATCCCGCTGCAAGTATGTAAGTGTCAGCCACATTAACCCCCGCGGCCCGGGATGATACATTACCGACACCATGGTCAAGCCGCATCTGAGGCTCCCGGAGGTCCCACGCAGCCAATTAGTGTCTGTTGCGGGGCCGTACACTGATTAGTTGTGTGGGACCTCCAGGAGCCTTGAGCCTCAGATGTAGCCGAATCGTGGTGCCGGTAATGTATCATCCCGGGCGGCAGGGGTTAATGCGGCCGGCACTTACATACTGGCAGTGGGATGACAATCCCGCTGCGAGTATGTAATTGCATTGGAATTCACAGGGGATCGATCTGCTGCCAATTTAGCTGCGAATTTGCAACGTTAAATCCGCTGCGGATCTGTCCGTGTGAATTTACCCTAAAGGGATCTAATTTTATTCTTTGTTATAAGGCCCCCTTCCTTTATATACGAGACTGAAGGCATTATAAAGAGATTTCCGATTGGTACCTATCAATTGGGTACAAGAGAAACTGAAGATGAAAATTTTAAACTAAAGTGTTATGCTGTTGGGAGATCAAAGCATTAAAGATGTACTCCAACATCAGAGGTAAAACCTGCCTACCTGTCTGCTCGCTTCCTAAACCACCAAAAATTAATTTGTTTAGGCATCTTAGTTCTGTAATTCATTGTTGTACTTTCTGAATGAGCAGTTTCTCATTACTACAAGTCCCAGGATGCATTGCTTTCCCTCAGCTAATTATAACAGTACTCCCACTGTGCCTGCTCCCCTCCCGGAGCACTTTTGCCAGTTCCCTGCCCAAAGATGTTGCAGAACATTTAATTTCACTGCAGACTTTTGCTGCTTCATTTAGCACAAGGTAGCGTGTTGTAGTCACACCTCACTCTCCCTAAGGCTATGTTCACATACAGTGTTTGTTGTAATTTTTTTTTTTTTATGTTTGCATTATTTAGCAAAAAGTTGCGCATTTGCAATAAAACAGCCCAATTTGCGGAAAAATTGCTGGAAAATCACAGTAAAAAAACATAAAAAATTAAACAAAAAAGCCATGTATGAACACAGTCTAAATGACTCAATAAATATATATATATATATATATATATATATATATATATATATATATATATATATGTATCTACACTGATCCCTCATGCAACAATTATGTCAGGGGACTATGTTAAGTTAATTAGAAAGTTGAGTTAAATGCCTCATTGTTACCAAGTTAACACAGGATACATCTATATATGACATGGAGATGGTGATGTAGGCGGGAGGGGCTGGTCTGAATGGTAACATCACTTGCGGGGGGGGGGGACTAGACCTCAGATACAAGATCCAACCAAGCCTCCTGTGACATCCACAACCTGTACCCATGTTTTTCCAGACTCTCTAGGACTGCATCCAACTTCAGCACCCACAACTAAACAGCCATAGGCTATGTACACACTACGTAAAAGTACGGCCGTTGTTGCCATCGGCAATAACGGCCGTACTTTGTACGGGGTGGAACACTGCCTATTCTTGTATGGGATCCTGGTCGGAGGGTATACACATTGTATACGCTCCAGCCGGGATCCCATGTGGTGCCACAAAGAACTGACATGTCAGTTTTCTGCGGCCACAATTCAGTGAAATGTGGCAGTAGAAACCCATGTCAGTTCACACTATGAAGCGAGCAGTTCCGGACACTTGCTTCATTGTGCGCTATGGGAGGTTCTGATGCGGGTGCACGCTGATGCGCCCGCATCAAAACACTGCAGCTGGAAGGATCATCCGGCAGTTACTTAAAGGGGTTGTCCAGTGAAATTTTCTTTCTTTCAAATCAACTGGTGTCAGAAAGTTATATAGATTTGTAATTTACTTCTATTTAAAAATCTCAAGTCTTCCCATACTTATTAGCTATTATATGTCCTGCAGGAAGTGTTGTTTATTTACATTCAGAAACAGTGCTCTCTGCTAACATCTCTGGCCGAGTTAGGAATTGTCCTGAGCAGGAGAGGTTTTCTATGGGGATTTGCTACTTCTCTGGACAGTTCCTGACTCGGCCAGAGATGTCAGCAGGGAGCACTGTTTCTGAATGTAAATAAACAACACTTCCTTCAGGACACATAGTAGCTTATAAGTATGGGAAGACTTGAGATTTTTAAATAGAAGTAAATTACAAATCTATATAACTTTCTGACACCAGTTGTTTTGAAAGAAAAAGATTTTTCGTTGGACAACCCCTTTAAGTACCAGCCGGAATGATCTTTGCAGAGACCGGCCGGGTCACGGAACGGCCGGTCTTTTACGCAGTGTGCCTAATTGCCGTAAGATGTATCCATGTTTTCTCGGACTCCCTAGGACTGCATTCAGCTTCTTCAGCCACCAGTTTTTAAATGCCAAACGATTAGACTTGTGCATGCTTAAGTTGTGATCATTTCTAGATAACACTATATCAGTAACTCATAAGTCTTGGGGTGATAGTTTTATTTAAACCATATTTGTCATTAGTCAATAGTACAAGTGATTTTAAGAAACTCTGTATAGGTTTTATTAAACAAAAGAGTTTTCTTTTGTACCCAACAAGTTGTTTTACAGCCTCCCCCCTCGCTTCAGAAGAAGCAGTATTTCTGTGTCCATTATGGTCTCTAGAGGGAGGAGGGTCTGACAGGGATGAGTGAGCACAGAGATGAGAAAAGGCAGCCCCGCAGAGCATGTTATCCTGCAAACCTTTCTCATCACGTTTCCAGATAAGCACTGACCTTTCTGACCCGTGAATCCAGTGTTTTATGTGCCCAGACAGTCTCCAAACAGCAGAGCTAGTTCTCTCCTCTTCCTGCTCACTCATCCCCCTTGGCCCCTCCTCCTAGGTCCATTATAGGTTATATTGGACTTAGCAAACCCATTGTCAGGACAGGAGAGGTAGGGATAAGACAGTGCGCCCTACAGCTGAGCCCACCCACTGTCCCTACATACTTGCCTCAAACGGCCCTAGGTAGCCACAGAGAACCACGAAGGCAGTCCCTGCTCTGGTATAGGTGCAACACAGAACGAGACAGACAGAAAAACACAAAGGAAGAGTCGACAAGCCAAAGTCAAACCAAACAAGCAGCGCAGTACAAAGTCAGGTAACAATCGGATAGTCAGAAGTCAGGTGGGAGGTCAGGTAACAGGTCGAGCAAGCAGAGGAATTAGGAATGGGGATTGCAGGAATAGACGGGGGGAGCTGGGATCAGGGTATGAACCTTAATTAATAGCCAGCGCTGAGAGAGTGGCTGAGCTTTCTTTTATGAGGACCAAGAGCCCGGTCCGGATCCCAATTGGACCGGCACTCTGATCCTCCAGGTTCCAGACAGGCAGAGGAAAAAGTCAATCAAAAGACTTGCTCAGCTGCAGCAAGGGAGGCTGCAAAACAACTTTTTGAGTACAGAAAAAGGCTTTTTATTTCTTAATAAAACATATTAAAGAGTTTCTTAACCCCTTAGTGACCGCCGATACGGCTTTCTACGGCGGTCACTAATGGTCCTTATTCTGCTGCCATCAGCTTTTTACGGCGATGGCAGAGAATAAGGCTGCGGGGCCGGGACGGCCCCCACCCCATCCCCCCGGCTACCGGAGGTAGCTGAGGGGTTGGGGCAGCGTGTGCGGTCCGTCCCGGCCCCCCCCTTACCGACGATCGCCGCTATTAACGTTATAGCGGCGGCCGTCGGTAAAGGGGATTACCGGTGCTGCCGCCGCCTTTCATCTCCCCCCGCCGTGAATCTACGGCGGGGGGAGATGAAATAAGTGTATATCAGACCCCAGATCAGACCCCCCTAGTGCCCCGATAACTAACCCCCCTCCCCCGGCGGCCATCTTGGAAATGATGGCCGCCGCCATCGCTGTGAACCGACTAACGTCGGTTCACAGCGATGAAAAGGTTTAAATGAATGAAAGCCCCATGCTCTCCGCCACCGGAGGTAGCGGAGAGCATGGGGCAGTCATCGGGGACCCCCCTGTTTGGTCCCGGTACAAGCGATCAGCGGTATATACTATATACCGCTGATCGCTTGTACCATGTGCTCCCGGCACTTTTTATCCCCTGTCACCATGAATGATTGGTGACAGGGGATAAAAAGTGATGTCCCCCCACCCCCCAAGTCGCCCCCCACCCCCCCTGTCACCCCCGTCCCCCAGTCACCCCCCCTTCCCCATATACTCACCGGATCCACGGAGCTCCTTCCTCCTCGACGTCCTGGCTGGTTATGAAGTGCGCATGCGCTTCACAACCAGCCAACTCTGAAAATTTAAAGTGACAGAGACCAATTTGGTCTCTGTCACTGAACTATGATTACTGTGATAGAAAATATCACAGTAATCAAAGTAATACAGTGAAAATGATTATGTAAAGTACAAAAAGTGACAAACATACAAAAAAATAAAACACACACTTTTTATTACAGTAATGATTGCAGTTTACTCCCAAATTACCCCTAACCCCTCCCCAGATTACCCGTAACCACCGCACGTTGCCCGTAACCACCGCACGTTGCCCGTAACCACCGCACGTTGTCCATAACCACCGCACGTTGCCCGTAACCACCGCACGTTGCCCGTAACCACCGCACGTTGCCCGTAACCACCGCAAATTGCCAGTGATCCCCTCCAGATTGCCCGTAACCACCCCAAATTACATGTACCCACCCCAGATTACCTATAAGCACTTCAGTTTATCAGTAACAATCCCAGATTGTCTGTAACCCCCCCAGGTTCCCCGTAATCATGCCAGATTACATGTAACCCCCCCCAGATTGCACGTAACCACCGCGCGTTGCCTCTGCCCACGCCACGATGCCTCTGCCCACGCCACGATGCCTCTGCCCACGCCACGATGCCTCTGACCACGCCACGATGCCTCTGACCACGCCACGATGCCTCTGACCACCGCACGTCGCCTCTGACCACCACACGTCGCCTCTGACCACCACACGTCGCCTCTGACCACCCCAAATTGCCAATGACCCCCTCCAGATTGCGGTGCCCATGTCAGATTACAGGTACCCACCCCAGATTGCCTATAAGAACTTCAGTTTATCCGTAACCACCCCACATTGCCCGTAACCACCCCACGTTGCCCGTAACCACCCCACGTTGCCCGTAACCACCCCAGATTGTCAGTAAGCACTGCAGGTTGCGCGTAACCACCCCACGTTGCCCGTATCCACCTCAGATTGTCTGTAAGCACTGCAGGTTGCCCGTAACCAGCCCACGTTGCCTGTAACCACCCCAGATTGTCTGTAAGCATTGTAGGTTGCCCGTAACCACCCCACGTTGCCCGTATCCACCCCAGATTGTCTGTAAGCACTGCAGGTTGCCCGTAACCACCCCACGTTTCCCGTAACCATCCCAGATTGTCTGTAAGCACAGCAGGTTGCCCGTAACCAGCCCACGTTGCCCGTTACCAGCCCACGTTGCCTGTAACCAGCCCACGTTGCCTGTAACCAGCCCAAGTTGCCTGTAACCACCCCACGTTGCCTGTAACCACCCCACGTTGCCGTAACCACAGAAGGTTGCCCGTGACCACCACACGTTGCCCATAACCACCACACGTTGCCCGTAACCACCCCGCGTTGCCCGTAACCACCCCACGTTGCCTGTAACCACAGCAGGTTGCCCGTGACCACCCCATGTTGTCCGTAACCACCCCAGATTACCTGTAACCACCTCAGGTTGCCCATAACCACCCCTGGTTGCCCGTAACCACCCCACATTACCTGTAATCTAATTTTTTTTATTTTATTTTAGTAACTGCGCTATTCTAATAACCATTACTAGCTGCGGTTTTGCTCCTGTAAATTGGCGCTCCTTCCCTTCTGAGCCCTGCTGTGTGCCCATACAGTGGTTTATGCCCACATATGAGGTACCGTTTTACTCAGGAGAACCTGCGTTACAGATTTTGGGGTACGTTTTCTCTCCTGTTCCTCGTCAAATTGAGAAATTTCAAACTATACCAACATATTATTGGAAAAATTCGAGTTTTTCATTTTTACTGGCCAATTTTGAATACTTTCCTCTAATACCTGTGGGGTAAAAATGGTCACCACACCCCAAGATGAATTCTTTGAGGGGTGCTCTTTCCAAAATGTGGTGACTTTTGGGGGGAATCTATTCTGCTGACACTACAGGGGCTCAGCAAACGCACCTGGCGCTCAGAAACTTCTTCAGAAAAATCTGCACTGAAAATGCTAATTGGCGCTCCTTCCCTTCTGAGCCCGGCTGTGTGCCCATACAGTGGTTTATGCCCACATATGGGGTACTGTTCTACTCAGGAGAACCTGCTTTACATATATTGGGGTGACATTTCTCTCCTGTTCCTCGTGAAATTGAGAAATTTTAAACTAAAGGAACATATTATTGGAAAAATTCGAGTTTTTCATTTTTACTGTCTACTTTTGAATACTTTCCTCAAATACCTGTGGGGTCAAAATGCTCACCACACCCCAAAATAAATTCTATGAGGGGTGCACTTTCCAAAATGGAGTGACTTATTGGGAGATTTTACTCTGCGGACACTACAGGGGCTCTGCAAACGCACCTGGCACTCGGAAACTTCTTCAGCAAAATCTGCATTGAAAAAGCTAATTGGCGCTCCTTCCCTTTTGAGCCCTCCTGTGTGCCCATGCAGTGGTTTACGCCCACATATGGGGTACCATTGTACTCAGGAGAACCTGCGTTACAAATTTTGTGGTACTTTTTTCCTCTTGTTCCTCGTGAAATTGAGAAATTTCAAACTAAAAGAACATAATATTGGAAAAATTTGAGTTTTTCATTTTTACTGTCTACTTTTGAATACTTTCCTCTAATACCTGTGGGGTCAAAATGGTCACCACACACCAAGATGAATACTTTGAGGGGTGCACTTTCCAAAATGGAGTGACTTATGGCGAGATTTTACTCCGCTGGCACTACAGGGGCACTGCAAACGCACCTGGCGCTCGGAAACTTCTGTAGCAAAATCTGCATTGAAAAAGCTAATTGGCGCTCCTTCCCTTCTGAGCCCTCCTGTGTGCCCATGCAGTGGTTTATGCCCACATATGGGGTACCATTGTACTCAGGAGAACCTGCGTAACAAATTTTGTGGTACTTTTTTCCTCTTGTTCCTCGTGAAATTGAGAAATTTCAAACTAAACGAACATAATATTGGAAGAATTCGCGTTTTTCATTTTTACTGTCTTCTTTTGAATACTTGCCTGTAATACCTGTGGGGTCAAAATGGTCACCACACACCAAGATGAATTCTTTGAGGGGTGCACTTTCCAAAATGGGGTGACTTATGGGGGGTTTTCTCTCTGCTGACACTACAGGGGCTCTGCAAACGCACCTGGCGCTCAGAAACTTCTTCAGCAAAATTTGCATTGGAAAAGCTAATTGGCGCTCCCTTCCTTCTGAGCCCTGCTGTGTGCCCATACAGTGGTTTACGCCCACATATGGGGTACCGTTGTACTCAAGAGAACCTGCATTACAAATTTTGGGGTGCTTTTTGTCTCATATTCCTTTTGAAAATGAGAAACTTTAATCTAAATGTATATATTATTGGATAATTAAAATTTTCAATTTTTTTTACTGCCTAATTGTGAATACTTTCCTCCAGCCCCTGTAGGGTTAAAATGCTCATTATACCCCTAGATTAATTCTTTAAGGTGTGTAGTTTCCAAAATGGGGTCACTTATGGGGGTTTTCAGGATACCAGACTTCTAAATCCATTTAAAAAAAGAACTGGTCCCTAAAAAAATCAGTTTCACGAAAATGTGATAATTTGCTGATAAATTTCTAAGCCCCATAACACCCTAAAAAAGTAAAATATGTTTACCAAATTATGCCAGAATAAAGAAGACATACTGGTTATGTGACTTAGCAACTAATTTATGTGCTACGACTTTCTTTTTTTAGAAGCAGAGAATTTCAAAGTTCATAAAATGCAAATTTTTTTAATTTTTCATGATATTTTGATGTTTTTCACAAAAAACACAGAAAGTAGTGACCAAATTTTGCCACTAACATAAAGTGCCATATGTCACGAAAAAACAATCTCAGAATCGCTAGCATACGTTAAAGCATCACTGAGCTATAAGAGCATAAAGTGAGACAGGTCAGATTTTGAAAAATTAGCCTGGTCATTAAGGCCCAAACTAGCTGCAGCACGAAGGGGTTAAAATCGTTTACTAATCATATCTGCTAAAAGAAAGTTTAAATGACAGGTAAACTTTAAATCCCTTGAAGGAATCTAGCAACAAAGGTTTACAGAATGGAACTGCTTGTAGCATGTAAAAAATGCTGTCTTCCTGCCCCACCAATTACTGGATTCCAAACTGCCCCTGAACACAACATTGGTACAGTGTGCATAGAATTTCATGATTTGGGTTTTCATAACTGTGCAAAAGCAAAGAGCACAAAACAAGCTAAGGGTTGGCCTGAGTGATGTACAGCTCATTGCCAATAAAGCAGTAAAAAGTAATTCTCTGAAATTATGAATTAAGCTTTACCATCTGGTTAGTTAGTAAATTCTAATTGATGAATTTAGGTTTGCTGGATTCCAAGAATATACTTCCAAACCAGATGTTAAGTACCAACTGTAAAGTTTGATATTGGAAAACTAATGGCCTGGGCAAAGTCCTTTGGTTCCAGCAAAAGGGAATCATAATGGAATTACAACATATGATGACATTCTAGAGAATTGTATGCTTTCAACATTGTAGCCACTGTTTGGCAAGGACCCTTTCCTTTTTCTGTATAACAATTTCCCTGTGTACATTGTAAAGTCCCAAATAAAAATAACTTAAGTTTGGAAGAAGTTGACTAGAAAGCAATGAGCCTGACCTCAACCACATATGCCACCATTCCAAGCCGCATTGTAGTTCTTACTGTGCCCAATGTACCTGGATGCATTTGTAGTGTACAAAGCCAACAAAAAAGATTATTTATAAGAATCTCTACTTCCATCGATTTATGGTTTTTAAAATAAAATCTCTCTTTGAGCATTAAAGTATGCCATATAGTCTTAATACACCAAGAAATGAGACAGCATTTTCTTATTTAGTATGGTTATGATTTATATTTCTAAGTACGTTATTTGAAAGGGCAGCTGTTGAAACTTTGCGAGTCATGCGGACACACTAGATTAAATTAAATTAGATTAAATGAGTAGAGGAAGCCACATATGTCATGTTTTTTTAATGGTTTGCTTCCATGCACTTCCCATATTCTGGAACTTGTAACTTTATTACCTAGTTTGAGAACGCAACAGGTGAATTATTAAACTATATTCCCATGATTTTCAATGGTAGTGAAAAAGACTGTTTGAATTCCTTTTTGCATAGAAAAGGGAAACTGACAACAGGTTTGCACATATGAATTGCTAGTATGGGGCACTAGGGCACAGATAGAATTGTCTCCTTTTTTCACACCTGCATTTGCCTCATTCATGAACAGATCCGTCCACAATAAGTGAACAGAAAAGTACAAATCTATGGGCAAACTGATGCAAACTAATTGAAAAATAATCCGTTTGCATTTTGGCTTTAAAGAGTGACTTTTGTACATCAGTTTGCTTCAGTCAGCATCCGCCCATGAACAAATTTGATATGTGTTAAAAAAAAAAACAGAACACTGGCGAAGTTGATAAAAACGGAGCACAACTATGACAAACAGAGCAAAATACAAACCTATTAAAATGAATGAGAAGTGTGGACAGATCCACTAGATTCCATTTCTCTGTTATCAAAATGGAAAAAAGAAACTGAATTATAATGGAGGCTAAAATGCTGGTGTGAACCTGGCCTTACCCAGATTTGTTGTTTTCCCTTTTTGAAGATATACTGTAGGCAAATAAAGTAATATCCTAATTAGCTGGTCTAGTGCACTTGGGATGTTCCCCCATAAGTTTACCTGTCTGCCTGCCTTTATACCCACACCTTTTAATAAATATTCCTAGGACTTCCCTGCTGTGATGTATGTGAATCTCGTTCTTAGATCCTATGCCTGCACAGTAACACTGCCCATAGTCATTGTCAAGATAATGTCTTAGTCACTTTGAGAGGGATGGGGGTACAGGAGAGAGGTACTTAGGCTCACTAGAGCAATGTCATTAATCTCTAGCAGTAATATAGAAATTCCTGTGGGCAAACATCTATTATAAATTTGCCAAAGATGAGTTGCCCAAAGTGTTTTTTGAACATAGCATTGTACTGTGCCAAAATGACCGTGTGCACACAGTTTCTTCCTAGTAGAATCCATCAGATTGATATACTGCTTGTGAATCAGCTCAGTTCCATGAAGAAGTCTTTTCTGATATAATAAATAAACGTATAAAAGTATTACACCACTGCAATTTAAGAGAATGTTCTTTCAGGATTTTTTTTTTTTAATTTATGGCAGCTTTTTGTATTAGGCCTGTACCATTAGTTTTTAGTCCATGACATGCTCATTCAAACAGTCTTGCTATAAACTGTTTTGACTTTGTAAGGTACGATAAGTATAGAGTATAATATCAATTAAACATAGGAAAGAAAACCTATTATTAATATTTGTAAAAGGGCTTTCCTGACTATGTCATGTATCACTTCCCCTAGCATTGTGATGTCTCTCTGCTGCCATTATACTGCATAACTGCTGTTATGTTGCTGATTTGCACTGCTATGTAATGTCATTTTAAAAGTTGCACAGTTGCTTTAATTGCTCTGTTGTTGAGGTTGTATATTGCATCATATCTGCTTTAGTCAGTGTATTTGTTCATTTGTTATTTGCTGCTCCTGCCTTGAAACGCATAATGTTTTAAATAAATATTTTGTTGTATATTTAATACATCCTGGTTGGTAGAGACCTGCTTTCCTTTGTGTTCTTGGAGTGTAGGAAGATTCATTTATGTGCCCCAGCGAGGGAGCATATTGTCTTTTACCGCTGCGCTTGGAGAAGTGTGCCTCATGCCTTGCACAACATCCCCAAGTTAAAGCTTGTTTTGAGGTTACTACACCATGGAGCGCTGTCTACCTTATTTCCTCTAAATTCTACAGGGAGGGGTGGCTAAGCCCTGACCAATAGCTACAATGACCCCATTATATATATATATATATATATATATATATATATATATATCCATTAAAACAAACTTGATTTAAATGGAACCTGCCATTCTGGAGATATGGGCAAAAAGCCCCCTATCTCATAAAAAAGATTCTTATACTTACCCTTTCGGTCCTGATGACACTCTGTATGCTGATCGCATTGTCGAGAAATCCCTGTTTCTTTTATTCAATAGGAGGCTGTAAAGATTATGCAAGGCACCATAGGGTAAAATCTAAGAGAGAAGGAGTGGGAGTAAAACTTAACGAATTTGCTCACCTTGTGTTGTACTCAGTGCACGTCATCTACAAACTCTATCAGTGAAGAGAGCGGGGTATGGGTTTCAAGGTTGCAGGAGTCCAAAGGCACTTGGTCCTAGCAGGAGGCAGGTAGATTGCAGTTTCAGATCCCTGCAATTAGAAGAGTGAATGCAGGTGAAACCTTTGGGGGCACTGAATGGGAAACAGAGTCCAAGTCAGGCACTAGTAATAGTACATTAATTTGTTTTAAGCAACTCTGCTGCTTTTCTTTGCGCTCACTATAATAACAAGCAGAGATGATTCCAACGTCCATAGGAAATCCCTCATCTGTGACCCATCTCTTGGCAATGCAACTGGCATCCAGGGTGTCATTGGGGCAGAGAGGGTAAGTATGAGAATCTTTATGATGAGGTAGGGTGCTTTTTGCTCCAGTCTCCAGCATGACAGGTTCCCTTTTAAACAAAATTTATTCTGTGACATGCTCCCTTTAAGATTTTGATTGATAGATAGTGCCAATGACACACTGGGAGAGATTTATCAAACTGATGTAAAGTAGAATTGTCTTAGTTGCCCCTAGCAACCAATCAGATCCCACTTTTCATTCCTCACAGATTCTTTGAAAGGTGAACGGTGGAATCTGATCGGTTGCTAGGGGCAACTGAGACAATTCTACTTTTTCACCAGTTTGATAAATCTCCCCCACTGTGTCTTACCTCGTCAACTGCTATGACCATTATATGCTTTTTACATAGGCCACATGATAAGCCATTGCCACTGATGATATATCCAAATACCCTATTTTCTAAGTGGAATCCATGTAATCCACTTTACATAAATGTAACTTATTATTCTCTTCTTATAAATCTTAGATTTACCAAAATCTAAATAGTTTATAATTGAACACACAGCATTATATTAGCATTATCTTCTTTCAGTGTGTTTTGCCATAACTCTAAGGGCTTATACAAATATAATAAAATTTGTGGAATCACAAACCATAAAATCCCACTAGATATAGTTCCTAAGAATATTGATTGCTTCGTGAAATTGTATTGCAGGGTTTTAATCAGTTTCAAATGATGAGAGTATTCCGACAGCAGATGTCATTGCAATACTTTTTACAAGTCCCTGTGCAGCAAATGTTAAGAAAAAGAATGGTCCTCAGTGTTAACAGGATCTATAGCCTTTCACCAGAAACTCTGACACCAGTAATGGTGCAAACAAGAATGATAAATACCTCATCAGATCTATTGCTGTTCCCATAAGATATTCTACAGTCAGTCTGCCCCATTAATGTGATGCTGTAACAAGCGAGTTTTCAGTCACAAGGTTTTCAGTTGCCTAATCTGGATAGATTTCATTTACTATAAATAGGCTTTCGTGTAGGCTCAGTTATTTTGGAAAAGTGTAATAGCTTTGAAATTGTGAAGATGTTTAGTTCATTTCTTTGGTGCGTGAAAAATATGCAGCTGTAAGCAATTGTGAAAATAAGGTAAAGTTATGTAATGTCACCTATGACTAATATAATACATTTTCCAACCTTGCGGGAGACATCACAGAAGGCACTTACCTGTATTTTTCATTTTATAAGATGCACTTTTTAGCAAGAGAATATCTTGCTAAAAAGTGCCTGCGTCTTATATTCCTGATACAGGGCGGTCCGACACTGCCACATCATCTTGACTCCTTCCCTGATGGTCAGGCACAGTGCTGATTCAGCCCATTCTAAACAAACATGATATGATATATTAACGTATACCTATCATGACGTTTCCTCATCTGATTGGTGTGCAGTCGCTCCTGCTGCCAGTTCCATGTGCAAGCCCTATTGGATCAGAATATGGCTTGTGCACAGAAGCAACCTGGCATGGTCATATTCATAGCTACCCAAACTACCAGCAACAGGAAGTTCTTCACCAATATATATAATATGATGCCAGGCACATGAGGGGTGCAGAAAGGTTAACAGTCTGCATTAAAGCTGGCTGACCAAGCCACAAATCGCAAAACCAGGAATAGTCAAAAGCAGGCCAAGGGTCAAACCAGGAGAGTAGTGACAAGGACAAAAACAGAATCAATAGCAAATACTAGTAAACAAAGTCAAGGTCAAACAAAGGAAGGGATGCAGTACAAAATCAGAGGTCAGAGACATCAAGTAACAAAGCCAGAGGTCAGGAACTATAATCAGGACTTCAGGAACCACTATTGGCGATGGCAGAAGCATAAACCATCATGGGTAGACACAGTGATCAGCTGCCCGTTTAAATTGCCCCCCCCCTGTCAGACCCAAGAGCAGATTGCTTGTGGCTGTTGGCTGTTTATCTGCTGCTTAAGGGTCCCCCCAAAAAATCATTTTTCGCATTAATAAATAGCCCACCCATAGTTTTCCATCTTTCCAATATCAAAGCTGGGTGACATCCATTATACTGACTACTATACAAGATGCTGGAAAGCTGGGTGATTGCAGTTATACTGACTTCTATATATAATGCTAGGAAAGCTGGGTGACCGCTATTATACTGTGTACTATACAAGATGCTAGGAAAGCTGGGTGACCGCCATTATACTGACTACTATACAAGATGCTGGGAAAGCTGGGTGACTTCCATTATACTGACTACTATACAAGATGTTGGGAAAGCTAGGTGACCTCCATTATATTGCCTACTATACAAGATGTTAGGAAAGCTGGGTGACCTCCATTATACTGCCTACTATACAAGATGCTGGGAAAGCTGGATGACCTCCATTATACAAGATGCTGGGAAAGCTGAGAGACCTCCATTATACTGACTACTATACAAGATGTTAGGAAAGCTGGGTGACCTCCATTTTACTGCCTACTATACAAGATGCTGAGAAAGCTAAATGACCTCCATTATACTGCCTACTATACAAGATGCTGAGAAAGCTAGGTGACCTCCATTATACAAGATGCTGGGAAAGATGAGAGACCTCCATTATACTGACTACTATACAACATACTAGCAAAGCTGAGTGACCTACAACTGGCGTCACTGCCACCTCAACTCTGCTACCTCACTACTGCCAAAACTCTGCTACGCCTCTGCCGCCTCAACTATGCTACATCACTACCTTACTACCTTAACTCTGCTATGTCAATACCTTACTACCTCAACTGTGCTACCTCACTGCCGCCTTATCTCTGATACATCATTACCTTACTACCTCAACTGTGCTACGTCACTGTCGCCTCAACTTTGCTACATCACTGCCAACTCAATTCTGCTTTGTCAACTCTGCTACATCACTACCTTACTACCTCGACTTTGCTATGTCAATAACTTACTACCTCAACTGTGCTACATCACTGCCGCCTCAATAATAATAATAATAATTTTTATTTATATAGCGCCAACATATTCCGTAGCACTTTACAATTCTGAGGGTACATACATAGACAAAAATAGACATACAGAGATATACATATAATTATCCATACATGAGGAGTGAGGTCCCTGCTCACATGCATGAGCTTACATACTATCCTCAACTCTGCTACTGTAACGCCTGGAGTAGTGGATCGACTGGACCGTCACTAGCGATGGCACTAACCTCACCAGGGAGCGGAGTCTAAGGGGCCGCTGGTTTTCACCAGAGCCCGCCGCAAGGCGGGATGGACTTGCTGCGGCAGGCGACCCCCAGGTCGCTACCCCTGGCTTGGTTGCTAGTGACGGCAGGCGAGGCGTGGCAGGAGCAGTAGGCAGGAGATGGTGCTGGCAGAGGTCTGTAGGCGTAACTGCAGGTGACAGGCTGAACACCGGAGCAATAGTGTAACAGAGGAGCAGGAACCAGGAACAAGGACTAGGGACCAGGTAGCGGACAGGAATCAGGAACAAGGACTAGGGAGCTGGGCCAAACGCTATGGGAAGCATGTAGAGGCTCCAACACCTGTAGAGGGGCAGGGCTGGAATTTATAGGAAGTGATTAGAGCACCTTCCAATAAGGGACGGACTGGCCCTTTAAATCTGAGACAGCCGGCGTGCGCGCGTCCTAGGAGGCGGGGACGCGCGCGCCGGCCGGCACGGCGGGTGACGGGAGCGGGGCGAGGTAAGGCGCCCCCCGGGGCCGAACTAGTAGTAGCGCCGGGTCCCTGTACATGGACCCCGGCAGCTGCATGGAGAGGTCGCGGCGGCGGTCCGGAGCATGGGACGCCGCCGCGGCCGTGACAGCTACATCACTGCCGACTCAACTCTGCTACGTCAACTCTGCTAAATCACTACCTTACTACCTTAACTCTGCTATGTCTTTCTCTCAACTCTGCTACCTCAGTTATCCATTGAAAGGAATGAAGTATTTTACCCTCTTAATTTTTTTTTCGGTCATTCTTAGAGCCAAATTTTCTTCAAGTTGTTCCATGTATCCAGTTTACTCTTCTGGATGGTAATTCCAGCTTCCCCTCGCCTGTATAGGTATAAAATTTAACTCGAACATCTCCCATTGTCTTTAATGGGGTTCGAGTTCGAACACCACTACTGTTTGAGGTTCGTCCCGAACTCGAGCATTTTACTGTTCACTATAAGTGAGCTGTTATCAATGATTTATTTACTTAGAAGAACCAGAACTTAAAAGCTAGTGGTTCCCACTCCTGTGATTGACACCCTATTTACTACATATGACATGCAGACTAGGGACGCCCCTGCCTTACTAACAGCCTTTCTGAATACCCTCTGCCCCCATTGCTACATATACATGGATATTACTGCCCTTTTGAAAAACACTTGATCCAGAACTTGTACAGGTACAAGCTTTATTCTAAGTCCTGAAAACATATATACACCATAGTGCAGGGACCTCCCAGGTAATCAGATGTATATCGAACGCATGTGCGCTCTTGGCCATGAAATAACCAAGTGACCAGTGACCAAGATGGCACATGAGTTCGAAATTCATTACTTTCATTACTTACTTTTTTCATTACTTATTGAATTAAAGATGTTACCTTTGCAAGTGCTGGATCAAGAGTTTTTCTGGTGGAGTCCAAATGTGCACTGGCTGGGTGCTGATCTGAGCACCCGGACTACTCCATACTGTTAAGCAGGCATAAACTATTTTCTATACTATCAATGTTAGTGTCCTTGCATATTCGTAATCACTATTTCTAATGCTATATTATTCACTTTTTTACTGCATAAATACAGCTTAGTAGTCCTGTTGCTGCAATCATCAAAACCAGCAAGTCTTTCTAGAAAGAAAATAGACAGCCAATGCTAAAAGCAGTGATAAAAACAATGATGTTGTTGCTGAAGTATAGATGTTTTGTGAAATCAATACAGATGGACTCTGAGACTGTATACGCAGTGTGACTCACCCATAGCTAGTAAAAATGTTGTTTTCTCAAGGATAGAAGAGTTCTGTTTCCAAGGATGAGATCCCAATGCCAAGCAATTTTCAGTTGGAGCTTAGTTCCGTGAACCTCCTGCAGGTTTTTTTTTTTAAACAAGACTTGTACATCATCAAAAAGCATGGCGAGGACAGATAAACTTTTCAAAATGACTACACAGTGCTATGCACACTACTGTACCATTATCATGCTGGTACACGCATTATGCATACTTTAGACTTTTACCACTGCCTTGGACAAGACAATTATTCATCAGCCAAATATCATTTACATGCTATGGAAACAATAGCTACCATCTGCAAACAAAAAATCCCATCAGTTCCAATCCATTTTGTGAACATTTAGCCCACTATTAAAAAAGAATATTTAGTTACAATAATAGCACAGATTGTCCAAATGTCAAACTGCCGAATGGACAAATGTCAGCATGTTTATGACTGTATTAAAAATTTCTGCAAGCTATGGAATTCTTTTCTTATTTTTACAGATTGTACAGATCTTTAAAATATATTTTCTTATTTTGATATGCTTCTACAAAGCCTCTGTACCCAATTCCCCTGTCATTAAGAGATTTGTTGGTACTCAGCCCCATTGACATTAACAGAAGGTTAACATAGAAGAGCAGGAACCATGGATCTCTTATGTTCTTCTACTTATGAATGAAAAGAGATCTGAAGCCCTGATAAGCAACCCTAAGCAATAAACTGTAACCTCCTAATAAAATATATTACAAAATGCAGTAAAATTATTAACTCATATTTAAAACCCTCATATTTATGGGTTTAATGTACTAAAATAGCTTAAAAAATATACAAACAGACGTTATTCCTTGGTTATGATCCCCCGTCACATACAGTTCCATTGTTCTTGTTCTCCCTACCAGACTGTGTTTACTGCAACAATGACATGCCTGTGTAGTTGTGTGAGCACTGAGCCAATCCCTGGCCTCCATGGTTTTGTGTCAAGTACCACTAAAACCAGCTCTTGATGACCACAAAGGCATGGTTATATGGGCACATCATACTGTAGTTGCAGCTAAGTAAATAAGCCTTGGTTGGGGAAGACATGGAGAATGGCACTGGAAACGGCACTAGGATATTATGGGAGATTTTGGGGTTTTGGTTTTTATTTTATCATAATCTTTGGTCAAATTTCTGAACAACTCATGAAAAGGGGATCACCCAGTTTTATAAAATAAGCTAGGTCAACAACTAAATAGGACAATGCTCCAGTACCTTGTACATTGGCTTCTAATAGTCTGGCAATATAGGGGTGAATAAAAATAAAATGCTGATCAGCAGGGTTGCTGACACCCACTAATCTAATATTGATGGCCTATCGCGAGAAGAGGAAAAATCCTCAGGAAAGGAAAACATTTGAGAGTATGCCATATGGATATGGCAATATTATGAAGTTAAGAAGTTATCACTGTCACTTAAGGACCCATGACGTACCGGTACGCGGGCCCTTTAAATGGTTAAATGTTTCTATCAGCAGCCATCTTCCTTTGTCACGTAGGGGGCAGTTTCCCTGCCCCCCCTGAAAACGATTGCTGTGATTGGCCGATGACTTGTCATCGGCCAATCACAGAGATTTGCTTAGTTTCCGGGACCGGACCCCGGCACAGAGCTGTGATTGGTGCTGTACGAGGCAGCACCAATCACAGCTGTCCCTGGGCATCATCTGCCGGTGGGTGCCAGCCCCCGATTGCCCGTGATTGCAATTTTTCATAATTTTTCACATTATTTGGGGTTTTTTCATAAAGATATACTGTAAGTATCGACTCAATTTTACCAGAAATATAAAGTATAACATGTCACGAGAAAACATTCTCAGAATCAGCCGGATAGGTAAAAGCATCCCGAAGTTTTTAATGGATAAAGTGACACAGGTCATATTCCTGAAATTTGCTCTGGTCCTTAAGGCCATTTTGGGCTCTGTCCTTAAGGGGTTAATAATTATTGAAGCGCAAATGTGGTGGTCCTGTCACTGTCAGTGGCCATGGCGGGCCATATGTAATTCAAACTTTGAATTGCTTGGCGGGCCAAAAGTAATGGCACCACAGGGTTTGACATGACTGGCTTACATTAATTGCCATATTTAGTTAGGCCAAGATACTTTTCCGACTACTTTTGAAATTTTTCCAACAAAAAAAAATGCTGAATTTATATAGCAAACAAATCTTTATTGATTACATATAAAAAAATGATTGTTAAAAAGAGAACCAAACATTAACAAGAACGGTGGCCATCCCAGAGGTAGTTACAAGAAATTCCTATTATATTCACATATGCTGAAAATCCCTGGCAAAGAAATATGTAGATGGGTAGACAGTAAATATTAAAAATCCATTGAGCAGGACATCATATATTGTAATGGCCAATAAAGTGCTAGTGCATACTAAACATCATGACTTCTATATTAGCTGACTTTGTGCTCAAATAATGCCCTATGATAACCAACCCCACGATTTCCTAGAGATACAGCAGGGGTATACCTTTAAGAAGTTTTTAGAGGTATATAGCCTCCAGGACACCACCACCCCAACACGCGTTTTGTTGCCTTTGTCCAGGGGTCCCCAGAACTATGCCGGCTTAGCTGAGACCTGAGTTTGGGACGTGATGCACTGCCAGGTCCTGGTGCGTGGTCTTCTTGTTGATGCGCTGCCAAGTTCGGGCGCTGGGTCTTCTTTGTTATGTACTGCCAGGTTCGGGTTGGGGTCTTCTTGGTGATGCACTGACAGGTTCGGGGGTGGGGGGAGGTCAAGCACTTATCTGTGGGGATAAGTGCTTGGGGTTGGGGGTGGTCTACACATCAGTAAAAACAATGGGTACCATGGATGCAGCTCCAGATGAAATTCAAGGCTGGGTTCACACTACGTATATTTCAGTCAGTATTGTGGTCCTCATATTGCAACCAAAACCAGAGTGGATTGAAAACACAGAAAGGCTCTGTTCATGCAATGTTTAAATTGAGTGAATGGCCGCCATTTAATGGCAAATATTAGCTGTTATTTTAAAACAATGGCTGTTGTATTGAAATAATGGCAGTTATTTACTGTTATATGGCGGCCATCCACTCAATTTCAACATTGTGTGAACAGATCCTTTCAGTGTTTTTAATCCACTCCTGGTTTTGGTTGCAATATGAGGACTACAATACTGACTGAAATATACATAGTGTGAACCCAGCCAAAGATGAATTTCCATGGATCACGGAGGAAAAATGGCAGGAGACTTAGCAGCCTTGCAAAAACACATAACGTATGAATGAGTATCATGACACTTTGCTCCGGCTGTAGGCCCACTAAGAGCCCAGTAGATGTAGGATGGCAATTGTTCTTTTCTTTTCCATTCTGACAAAACTCTCCCTCTCAAAGGTGGATTACAGATTTTTAGCCTTATTTAACAATTAAAGATGAGCAGATCTCCTGAGACTTTGTCTCAATTAGGCAAATCAGATTAATTTTAGATTCAGATCTCTGTTTAGATTTCGAAATACCTTAATTGCCCTGTGGATGAATACACAAAGTATGTTTAGGTTTAGTATTTATAGTAATCCCGGCAGGAGTTTTGGTAGACATTTTCTGTGCCAGTGTCCAACTAAGTTTATGTAGTGATTTGGTTAAACCGAGATGCATAACACTTCAGCGCTTACCTCCCTGCTAGGTGTACAGAAGCAGATCGAAATTATCGAAAAATGTTCATAAAAAGAATTTAAAATGACCATAAAAATTT
Organism: Dendropsophus ebraccatus; assembly: GCF_027789765.1. Classification (NCBI taxonomy): domain Eukaryota; kingdom Metazoa; phylum Chordata; class Amphibia; order Anura; family Hylidae; genus Dendropsophus; species Dendropsophus ebraccatus. The sequence goes on along the minus strand of NC_091459.1, from coordinate 72,322,819 downwards.
TATAATCTAATGAATCCAATTTTTTTGTTACATTTTAGTTGAATCTGATTCATACTAAATCAACACACTCATCTTTTACTTTACATAGTTAATATGGCTGGCACTATCATGTGGACACTATATGGTTGTCTCTAACAGTTGGACGTGTATGATATTATTTGGGCAATGCACGATGATAATTATTTGGGTACTGTATGGCAAAATTGTTTTGAGACTACATAGCACTTTCAACTGGGCACTGTATGAAGGATTACATTAAAAATCTTACACAGATTATAACCTAAGGTTGCCCTGATCCTCCTGAATTCACTACATGGTTGAAAATAAAATACAGAATTCTGTATCATGTGAACATACTTTCATATTTTATTAATGTGCTCAGTTATATTTAATATTTTTTATTTCTCTCTATATATATATATATATATATACTGTGAATTTAAAGGACATACCCACTGTAGCTATTCATTACAAATCAATGCCAGAAAATGTTTTTTAAAAAAAACTCTCTCTTTTTACTAAAACAAGACAATAGAAAGCATCAACTGGTCAGGTCTTGATCATACTTGAAACGTCTCCAAGTAAAATTAAACTATTAACATAATCTCAGCAGCAGAACATCTGTGTTCACTTACTTCACTCATCAGCTAGCTGTCAGCTCATCCATGTCCGGTCTGATGCAGAAGCCAGTAGGAATTAAAGCAAATGGCTATATCAGTACACAGCCAATAATTTCCCATAGTTTTCCTTGTTGTGTTTAATAGGTGTGTAGCACTGCATGTCCTAGGCTCTAATCACAAGGGCGATTGAATTTAATAGTAAAGATGGTGAAAGGATCGTGAAAAAAAAGTTTAAGTGAACAACTAAAAATAATGTACGTTGTTTGCAAAAAAAAAATCAGCAAAAAATTGTCATGAACAATAATTTGACATCCGTCCAAACAACGTCTGTTATTTGTTACACTATATGCATTGGGATGTCGTCATTCCATTGACTTCAATGCGTTCCATTAACGTCAATTAAAATGCGGTAATAACGGACGTGATTTAGAAAAGAAAAAGCAGACGCCTTTTGTCTTTTTTTTTTTTTACTTAGTGTGAACATAGTCCTACTGTTAAGGATTAGGTTCTAGTGTAAGACAACTCAAAGTCTAAATGACAACTCTAAAAACTCTAATTGTGAAAATCAAACTATTACAAGGTGCAGTAAAATGAAGAATTGTGTACATGTACTGTTTAACATAATGACTGTTATCAGTAGCTATCAACCTTATTTGCCTATAAAGTGTACCTGTCGTTATAACTTTCAAAATCTAAATCAACAGTAGACTTGATTTAAAGCATGTTTGCAATTTACTTTCATATATATATATATATATATATATATATATATATATATATATAGTTATCATGGGAAACACAGCACTTTTCCCCCCCAACAAAGTCTAAACACTGGAAGTCCCATGTTTCCCAGGTCATCTGAGCGCCCACAGCGAAGGCAGTCATTTGATTGACAGATGCATTGAGCCATGACACTGTACTGGCCAGGACTTCATGTGTGTAAATTACAAACTTGCTTTATATCACATCTACTGCTAATTTAGATTTTGAAATTTAAAACCACAGTGACACTTAAAATAGTTCCATTATTGTCAGAATCAAGTAAAGAGTAAATGATACAATGTAAAATTCATTATCTATATCAGTCAGGGATAGGAAAACTGTGGACCGTCGGCTTCAACTGTGGCCCTCTGAAACTACAATTCCCATCATGCTTGGAGAGCCAAATCCATAGCTTTGGCTGTCCAGGTATGATGGGAATTGTAGTTTTGCAACAGCTCGAGGTCAAAGGTTCCCCATTCCTGATCTAAGTAATAAGGTATGTACTGTGGGGTGAATTTATCATTGTTTTAATTGATTTGTTGTGCAAAAATTTTCAACTATTCCCAGCTTTACGCTGGTCAATTCAATTCAATTCTATTAAGAACTGCAGCTTTTTTAAACATTGTAGAGCCTGTAGCACCCACACAAGTTCCACACCTTCTTCTAGCAGCTGATTGGTAGGGATTTAGAGTCAGAGCCCACCATTGTATAGATGTGTCCATCCTTACTTTTACTTTAGCTAAGGATTCTAATCTCTCATGAAATACATTCAACACAAAACGACAATAAGCTATTAGAACACACAAACAATCATTATTATATAACAATCATTGGCTCTCCAAAAACCCCCAGTATATACACTTGACAGACAGTCAGACAGTCACTGCTGATAAAGCTACAATATTATAAGAACATTCATTGGGCCCTTCTTGCCAGTGGTAATGGAGGGTTTTCTTGCCATTACTTTTTTTTTTTTTTTTACTAATTTGGCACTTATGTTCTTATTTTTTTGGACATGATTTACAGTATTAGTATAACAATTATATTTCCTTGTTTTGTGATCACCATTTTTGCACTTGTTTTCTCTCAGAGTCCTCTGATTCTTTGAACCATTTGTTTCTATTATCTTCAATATTGGATCGTCTTGTAATTGTGCTGGCTATATCTTTTTTTATGTATAAAACTTATCAAGGATGTTTCTGCCACTAGGTTGGAATATGGTTTTTGGTCCATGTCCATGTGCTGCTGCTTTTAGGTGGTTTTAACTTTTATTCAGCATGTATTTAATAAAGCTCTTTTAGATCAACCTATAATGTGTGCACTTGTATGTGCTGGTCTGTTTTGTTCTTCATGGTTTTACTAGTATAAGACAAGAGAAAACATCAACTGGTCAGGTCTTGATCATACTTGAAATGTAGAGAAATTATATAATTAACATAATCTCAGCAGCAGAATCTGTGTTTATTTACTTTACAATCAGCTACCTGTTAACTCATCCACAGTAGAAATTAATTAATTAAAGAAGAAGTTAAGACAATTTAGAAAAAATGCAGCCGGCAGGGGCAGCGGGGAATGTAATAAGGAGTTCAGGCTTACCTCTCCCCGTGCCCACGGTGAGCGGTGGAACTGGCCTTGGGATCCCGATTTTCCCCCGAGTTGTGTTGACGTCACTACTTGGGGGAAATGTCTGTCCCGGCTAACAGACAGCCTGCTAAGCCAATTAGTGACTTAAGCGGCCAGACCATTAGCTAGGTTGTGACGTGTGCAGCGCTGGGGACCCTGGAGCCTGGTACAGGTCCCGGAGCAGCGGTATGGGGCTGAAGAGGCATGGGGAGAGCTGAGTTAATACTCTTTGTTACTTTCCCCTGTGCCCCTGCCTTTAAAAAAAAAAAAAAAATCTTCTCCTTTAAAACAAATGGCTGTATCAATATTTTGCCAGTACTTTCCTATAATATTTTTTGTTATATTTAGTAGCTGTGTTGCACTGCAAGGTCTCAAATTTTAGTTCCATCACACCAAGAGCAACTCTAACTGAACAACTATCTTTTTTGGCATACAGAAGGGGTCTTTGGTGAAGGACATGCTTGATGAAGTGCCATTTACCTATCTTTCCAAGGGTTATTGTCATGACTTAGTTTACAGAGAGATGCAGGAGAGACATGGACAGTGTTCCATAAGCTCAGCCCCGCCCACTGTCCCTGCCTACTTGCCGCTACATGCCCTAAGCAGCAATGAACAACTGGGCGGCGGTCCTGGACCTGCATATGTGAAGCAAAAGACAAGACGAACAAACACAATAAGAATAGTCAACAATCTGGGACACAATAGTAAAAAAGTACAAAATCAGGATCCAGTAAGTATAGTCAAAAACAGACAATATTGTCAGCGGCAGGCAGCAAGCAAGGGAGATCAAAGATACAAAGCAGGAATCAGGAGATACCAGGAAACAGAATCAACAAGCAGGCAGAGACTAACTCAATAACCAGCAAGGTACAGGCCAAAACAGAGACCTTAAATAGGAGACCAGGAACCTGGTCCAGAAGGCGATTTGAGGAACCAGCCGTCAATCACTGAGGAAAGCTTAACCATTACATGACCAGAGGAAACATGGCAGAACAGAAAGACCTAACAGTTATCTTGGTGAAACCCCTGCTTTAAGATTTAGATACCTATATTTTGATCCCATACAACTTTCTTTCTGAAATAAAAGTTCAGATGAGTGCATCTTAATTATTAACTTGCTGTGAAATTACTTTTATTTCTACATGCACGCTAGAAAAATAATTGATTCTTGTCATTATTGGTTAGCGGTAAAGCAAATTACATACATATGAAAATGCTACATAAGGCAAGCCCCAGAAGCATTTCACGAATGACTAAATGTCTGACATTGTGATGGATTTTCTGATAAATCAGCTATCCGTGATGCATTAACCTAGCATTAATTTGTGATGAAAGGGTGTTGAGGTTTAACTCCCTGGGAGTAGAATACAGTTTTGTACAGAAAGCCAATCTATAACCGAGTTAGCCACTTGGGAGCTTGCTGAGTGTAGGTACAGTCTCTCATTATGGAAGTTTATAATGAGCTCTGCATGTTTTTAAGGGCTTAGATGACCTATTCCTATTCCTATTTAACATTTTGTATTTTCTTACTCTTCAACTGCAACAAAGCAGTACTGTGCCTGCAGCATAGACATAGACACTAGTAGAGAGACACTAAGCAAGATACTGGGTTTTGGGAGTCATTCCATAAACTGATAATGTTGATTAGCCCCATTATTTGTGAGTGTGTTATTATCTCACACTGTTGTCCTCACCTATTTCAAAACTACTCTAAGAAAGATGCAATGAGCTCCTTTGAGGTATATTGGAAATCTGAAATTCCATTTAATGGAGTTGCAATAAAATCCACTTGTATTACTTTCTTTGATTTTATTCTCATTCTTGATGTTACAGAAAGAATTTAAATTATAATCCTGACAGCAAAAAAAAAAAAAAAAAAAAAAAAAGAAGAAGATACTCTAGAAGCTTTTAGGAGAAAAAAAATCAATTACAATCTAATTGGTTAACATGTTAATTCCCTGTGGTTACTTTATGCCTTTTTTGTAGCTGTTTTATATATTGTTTGTTTACATTAGCTAATTTCCGAATGCTGGATCCGATGTAACAACTGCTAAATATAAAAACAACCACACTATAGACTTAATGTGCAACCCTGTCTCTTACTCATTTACAAGGGTTCTTCAGCTACAATGATTTGTTTCTGTAATTGTTACTATTTAACCAACTTTATAGAGCAATTTGTGTTGATCTGTATTAATAGAAGTAACAATATATGCACTTATGTCTAGAGCTATTTTGACATCAATGTAGTTTATACAATTGTGCTGAACAACATATTGAAGCAGCATGCTGTGATACTTTGCCTAGGATTTTGGATGGAATCTGTGACGAAGGCTAAAGAGCTATTGTAGTTAAGTTAATGTTAACACAGGTGACATTAATACAAGTGATTTATCATAGTGTTTAAAAATAGAAATGCTCTGTGCAATTCTATACTGTGAAACCTTGTGTACTAGCATTCATATGGGTGTTGCTTTAGCATGTTCATCCTCTCTAAATATTTTTTTAGATCACACTCAATTCTTTATGACAACAGTACTCCATAACAACAGGGCTTTTTTAATAGAATAATCCCATCCATGGAAGTCTCACCTAAAATGTAAAGGGCTTGAAAGCTCTGCTGGTAACATTATGCGTCAGATACCACAAGACATCTTCAGATGCCTTGTGGAGTCCATGGTTCAATGCTTTAGAGCTGTAGTGCTGTTTTAGTAGCACAATGGAGGCAATTTTACATAGTTGTTTTCAATGTTATGGTTTTACGGTAGAAAACAGAAAGCAGCGTTGATAAGGTGTGCTTTGTGATGATACTTTTTTCATGTTAAAATAGTGATTTTTTTTTTTCCATACAGGCTATGTGAATGGTGTTATCTCAAGCAGAATGTATTGAGATTTTCTTCAATTCTAGTCCACAAAGCATGTTTTTATTGCAGAAGACAATATCCAGAGTGATTGCCAATCCGGTACTACCAGCAGTTATATAATCTGCCTGCTGGTTGTGGAAATCCTTGCTTCTCCTTGGGGCTCACTATCATTTAAGACAAATGCAATAACTTTCAAAGGTAGAAATAAAGCAAGTGGCACTCGCCATTTCTTCAGATGCTGAATGGGAGGGCGAAAGTCTGCAAGTGCAAGGGCAGCAATGGCCTGTTTCATGCTTTGCCAGCACTTCTTCCTCTTGGTGAGCTGGATAGAGAAGATTATTCAACCTTCTGATAGAACGGCTGATGTTTATGCTAGCATTCAGCCAGGTGATGTGGTGGAAGTATATCAGGAACATGAATACTTGAATGAGTAGGACATCATATTTTGCATGGTGAATACTTTTCCTTCTCATAAAAACACTATTTTAATATTATTAAAGTTATGTTAGCATGAAACACACTATTGCTTTTCTCTACCAGTTTGATGTGTTACCTCTTTTAATACTAAAGTTGAATCCAAGATGGTGGCATTCAAGATAGCTGCCATCTTAGTGACATGGCCACATACATATTCCCCTTTTCCCAAATCTTGTGTCTAGAGTTAGATTACCACCTGCCAACCTTTCATCTCAAAAATACATTCGCATCTGCAGGCAACATGTTATAGAGCAGGAGGAGCTGATTAAATTGATATATAGTTTTGTGGGAAAAGTTCCAGGATAGCTTGTCATTTATTCGTTTAACCCTCTGCTCAGTGGATGCCAGCTCTTTCTGTACATGCTTACACAGTAGTCATTGTCAGTCACTGATTAGAAACACCCATCAGACTACTTAGCCCAGAATGAGAAAAATATATATATATAACTAAAGGACACGTTATGATGGAACTTTTCCCATAAAACTATATATATTAATCTGCTCACTATTCACCTTCTGCTTGGTAATATGATATCTGCAGATACGACTGCATTTTTATGGTGAAAGGTTCCCTTTACTCTTACAAGAATTTACCCACAAACAGAACCTTTCAATTAACTATGAAAAACAGGCGTCCCAAATTTGACATTCCCATTGCTGCTCCTTTCAAATTTTAGGAACTGACAAAAACGCTAAGTTTCTTAGCGTACTATTAGACAGGCATATTACTGCCCTATGCAAGTTCTGATTAACTAGATCAGATTTTAAAAATCTTGTTAATCATGTGGTAGGGTGGCACCAATGATTAATGGATCATTTGTGGGGCCCTTACAAGCTTATCAATCAGCTGATCCTTGGGTCTATTACACAGGGCAAAAATCAACGTGCTTAGCTGATAGTTGCACCATGTCATACAGACCTTAGAGTTTTGGAAAAAAAACATATCTAAGGCCAACACTTAAACATACCAAACCTTTACAACTGGTATATTAGGACATACATTTATTCCATGGGACAACCCCTATAACATACCTCTTCTTTAGCTTTGTCTGTCTCTTTCTTCTATCCATTTTTCCAGTGATTACTTATTGCCCACTAAATACAACTTTAAGGGGTTATCCAGTGCTACAAAAATGGCCACTTGCTTCCAGAGACAACATGACTCTTGTCTCCAGGTCAGGTGTGGTTTGCAATTAAGCTCCATTCACTTTAGTGGAACTACTGTAAGTGGCAAACCCCACCCAAACTGGAGACAAGAGCGGTGCTGTCTCTGAAAGAAAGTTGCCATGTTTTTTGTAGCGCTGGATAATCCCTTTAATATTCTGCAATGCCCTTTACCACCTCACAAAACCTTCTCTACTTTCCACTTGTCTGTATCCTCCCACAGGGCTGGTATCCATATGAACACAGCTTTGGACCCAATAAAGGTCCCCAGGGCTGTTTCTTGTATATGCCTGTTAGTGGATAACAATGTCAAAATAATAACTAGAAATTATTTTTCTAAATATTATTTATTTAATAGAATTATTACAAAAGAAACCATATAGTTTAACTGCCTATATTTAGATAAACTTTGAAATCAACATGGTATATTTTTTATGAATGAAATCCCTAGATCAAGCTACATACAAAAAGTCACTTTTTTCTGCAAGGACAAAACTGTATATGTTGATAGGAAAAAAATGGACATTTCCAAAACGGACGTGGTTTCTGTACGCAATATATTGTTCTCTTCTTAAAGTGTATACATTGTAATGAAAGCCATTACAAATACTGAGATTTACCCTTGTTTATGTATCCACCATTGCTTTCTTTTATGACCAGAGCAAGGGTTAAAACAATCACCCTTTAGCCACCTTTTAGCACATATTTTTATTGCAGGGTCTCACAGTTTCATTTATTGGGTCAAGTGTTTGACCCCTCTCACTCTAAAGCCCCTTGTGTGTGCTGAGCAATGCATTCTTACTGCACGCTTTCTGCTGCCTTCCCCTGTGTGTCTTTCTGCATCTCTCCTTTCACTCTCACATATTTTTCCAGTCGGCTTATTCTTCTGTTATGATATATACTGTGTGCTTTGCATGCATTAAAAGAGAACTTCATAACGGCCTTGACAGTGCTATCCCTCAATTCAGTCATCTTCTGGGAGTAATGAAGAGTGGGAATATTAGCCTTAGCTACAAATGGACTACAGCCTGACAGGTATGTTAATGGCATTTCACTAGCTTTGGCTTTATATTTATTCACCATGGCTAATTTAACATCTTGCCAGTTATATGAACTTAAAGGAACACTTGTTATTAATCATGAAATAGATTGGTTTTAAGAAATGGATTACATTTGGTACGATCATTTCAAAAGGTAATACCGAGGGCAATCACAGGGTATATATTTAGCCTCACGGCTAAAAAGGTGTCATTATATGTATAGCTGCTATAGATTTTAACTAATATGCTAATCATTTTGATTCGTTTTGCAAAATAAACTCTTTGTTTACCAAAGTTTTGTCACAATAGGCCTTCACTGCAACCCTGTGGTGGGTGTGACATAGGTATTATCAGGTAGAGAGGGTTATCCACCTTTATCACCTAGACATTAGTATAGCCTTTAGTATAGTAAAGCATTAGCCACTTCTCTCTGACTTTTATCTGTTAGGGGCAGCCATTGACAGGTGCTCTAACCTCTATAACTTGGTTAAAGCAGTGCTCACCCTGTTTTTTACTCGTTAAAGACATAGAAATATAGAGTTGTGGTCCATGGCTATTGCTATACCATGTTATAGCATATCAGAGAAACTAATGTGAATGAGCACAATCACATCCCTCTAAATTCACTGTAAACTAATATGAGCACAAACTGTAATCCAATCACAAACCAATCCGATTGATATATTATCTAAGAAAGCTTCTATCTATATAACTGTTTATCTGTCCTAAAGGTTTATGCATTCAAGTCCTTAACTGGGGGCAATGCTAGATTCAGGCTGCTGTAGAATCACCATCTAGTTAATGCCTTTTAAATTCTATTAACCACTATGGAGAGGACGCACAGTTCTCTCTAATGTCTCTAATTTCTTTGAGTATATTGAAGACAGTATTGGATGTATTCACAATTTATACTATCTTTATAGATCATATGTAGCACTTTGGTCCAAAGCATAAATGTTAGGGAGCACAGCTGTAGATCTGTAGCTATTATGGTAATAATATTTGTTAAAAGAGTTGTCTGGTCAGGTCCCCTTTTTCAGAATGCCAGGAGAGGTGGGGGGTGAAAAAAATAACATACACTTACCTTCCTGCCACCTACATTCTGATGCTCTGATCCCAGGTGTGCGGCTGCTCTCGGGTTTTTAAACATGATGTCGCAGGCCCACTCAGCCACTCAGTGGCAGAGGTTGGACATTGCCACAGCTGCTGAATGGCTGAGCGGGCCTTTGATGTCACATTTCAGGCTGCACAGCGTGAACCAAATGTGGGCAGCAGTGTGGGTAAGTGGATGTATTTTTTTACGCACCCCTTCAGGTATTCTGAAAAAAAGGGTCCTGACCAGACTACCTCTCTAAAGGGGTTGTCCAGCAAAAATCTTTTTCTTTCAAATCAACTGGTGTCAGAAAGCTATAGTTTTTTAATTTACTTCTGTTAAAAATCTTAAGTCTTCCCATACTTATTAGCTATGTCATGCAGGAAATGTTGTTTTATTTTCTGTCAGACACAGTGGTCTCTGCTGACATCTCTTGCCGAGACAGGAACTGTCCAGAGCAAACGAGGGTTTTCTATAAGGGGTTCCTATGAAAAGACTCTCCTACTCTGGAGAGTTCCTTTATCAGCCAGAGATGTCAGCAGAGAGCACTGTGTCAGACTGAAAATAAAACATTTCCTGCAGGACATACAGCAGCTGATAAGTATGGGAAGACTTGAGATTTTTAGTACAAGTAAATTACAAATCTGTATAACTTTCTGACACCAGTTGATTTGAAAGAAAAAGATTTTCGCCAAATAACCCATTTAAGATACCAGACATAGACAGGCGTATGATAAAGTAGTTCCAGACACTTATTTTTCTCATAATTCATAACTATGGGGTTTGCTTCCATTTTTGGTAGCTATGGCCCACTTAGGGGCAATTTATGAAACATCCACACATGTATTTTGTTGGCAGATCTTCACACAAGTTATGTCGTGGGGAGAAAAAAAAGCAACTTTTTTGCTTCTTTATTCCAGCAATGACGGTTGTTTAAAAAGTGGGTGGGGCTTAGTTTGAAGGGGTATGTCCTTTCACGCCTGCTTGATACACTACAGCTTATACTAGAGAATGTTGTAACCCCAGCTCTTAGCTGATATAGATTTTACTCTGAGCGCAGCCACAGATTAGTCTTATTTATTAAGAGGCATGAGTCTCTAAATACATTAGGAGTAAAGTACTCTAAAATGCTGATCTTTAGTAAATCTGGGCCCTGATATTGTCATAAAAAAAGCTGTTTTAGGACTGTGATACATGGTTCTTTTACTGCTTTTACAAGACCCATGTTGTACAGAGCCATAATATTCCATCCATAAATTCCAAGGGACCTCTAACGACTTTTATATGACTCTTACTTTATAAGGAAGCACATAAAGGGTTTTTTTTCCTTCTAATTTATATGGAAGTCTACAGAAAAAAAATAATAATATGTTCTATAACATGACATATTACAGTGGTAATCTCCTATATAAACATAATAGCAGCACATGGATTGCCTAAAGTTCTATAGGCACAGAGCAGTACACGTTTGTTTCTAATTAAGGCTCCTGAACACAGCTCTGTTGGTGCATGACAACCAAGTCTGCTTGCATAAATTCCAAGTCTGCTTGCAAAATATGACAGTAACACAGGTATGAAACACAGCCATGTTTTGAGTCTAATAATATGCTACATTATATGGCAAAATGTCAGTCAGTGCACACATTGTAAAAAAAAAAAAAAACACAAAAAAATTAACTGTGTGTGTCCAGACCAAAAAAGAAACAGAGGTATGTTACAAAGCAAGGGAGCACTCCAAGCAAAAAAAGTACAAAAATATGAAACTATTTTATTGTATAATCCAAAAATGAGTACATACAATGGCATAGGAACAAAATAGAATCCGTATACACTTATTAAAAACAATTAAAACATCCACAACCATGAGGGAACCATGCAATAAAAGGAACCTCCGGGCCTGCAACACAATAATTAATACAACGTACTAACCCTCCTGTTATAGCATGTAAAGTGCCATGTGCTGAATAACAAAGTGTAAACACTATATCAATCAAAAACCCACAATGTGTGAAATACCATATGCCATACAAATGTAAATAAATGAACAAAGTGAGCAAAGGAAAAAGTATATCTAACACATGTAAGCACAAAAAAAGCCCTTATATCACCATTTAAGGAGGGAGAGTAGCAAAAATGTGGCAACCCATAATGCTAGGGAATGGTAGGGAATGGTATACAAGGATTCTATTTATGTAGAAGTCAATAATGAACACAACTGTGAGTAATGAAATCTTAACACAAACCTTGCAGCATCTGTAGTCTAGGCTAGGGGTGTCAAACTCAAATATACAGTGGGCCAAAATTAAAAAAATGGACAAAGTCACGGGCCAACCTTGATAACTATTGAAAGGCGACTGGCACTGTCAGTGGTATGCATCTCCCAGCGCTGTGCACTATGATAAATGACATGATAAAGTTAAACCCCAAACCATGTAATAGCCAACCCCCCCAATATTGCCCCAATATAGCCCTTCCCCATAGCCTCTTATATAGTAGCCAGCCCTCCCCAATAGTCTCATATAGTAGTCAGCCCTCCCCCATAGTCTCTTATATAGTAGCTAGCCCTCCCCCATAGTCTCTTATATAGTAGCCAGACCTCCCCTATAGTCTCTTATATAGTAGCCAGCCCTCCCCCATAGTCTCTTATATAGTAGCCAGACCTCCCCCATAGTCTCTTTAATAGTAGACAGCCCTCCCCTATAGTCTCTAATATAGTAGCCAGCCCTCCCCAATAGCCTCTTATATAATAGCCAGCCCACCCTGTAGTCTCATATGGAAGCCAGCCTTCCCAATAGTGCCCAAATTGTAGCCAGCCCTCCCCAGTAGTCTCATATAGTAGCCAGTCCTCCCCCATAGTCTCCTATATAGTAGCCAGCCCTCCCCTATAGTCTCTTATATAGTAGCCAGCCCTCCCCCATAGTCTTTTATATAAGAGCCAGCCCTTCCCCATAGTCTCATATATTAGCCATCCCTCCCCCATAGTCTCATATAGAAGCCAGCCTTCCCCAAAGTCTCATATAGTAGCTAGAAAGAAGGAGGAAAAAAAGGGGCGAGAGGCAGCGCCTCGTGTGATACCGTTGAGGACAGTGTCGTGGGCGAAGACTAGTGATTGAAGGCTCACCTTTTCGCCCCTTGGGCTTGATGCATATCACCCCTTGTGTGGGGTACTCGATGGTTTCGGATGGTGATGCTGTATTCCGTGCTGGAGCTGCGAGCTAGTCCTAGGATGGGCTCACCGGGATGCTCCCAAAAGGAAAATGGGGCCCGTGGGAAGAATGCAAGTAGACGAGAAAAATTGCCAAAAGGTCCTTCTGGGGACCAGCGCTGCTCAGGAGAATTCACAGCCACGATGCAGATAGAGGAAAAGTAGAGTTTATTGTAAAAGCACAGGTATTACGCGTTTCAGAAGCAGCAGCTTCCTTCATCAGAAAATGTGCATACGCGTAAGCATAAGCTGCTGCTTCTGAAACGCGTAATACCTGTGCTTTTACAATAAACTCTACTTTTCCTCTATCTGCATCGTGGCTGTGAATTCTCCTGAGCAGCGCTGGTCCCCAGAAGGACCTTTTGGCAATTTTTCTCGTCTACTTGCATATAGTAGCTAGGCCTCCCCCATAGTCTCATATAGTAGCCAGTCCTGCCGCATAGTCTCTTATACAGTAGCCAAGGCGGGCCAGATGTAATTCACACTCTGAATTGCTTGGCGGGCCAAAAATCATGCCATCACGGGCCACATTTGGCCCGCGGGCCAGAGTTTGACATGACTGGTCTAGGCCAAAGGACGCATGCTGAAACCTAGGATAAGATGACGTTTATGACGTACGGCAATATATGTTGCGCATGTGCAAGAAAAAGTACTGGCAACAAATAGGCAGAAATTGCATCAACCTGGCAGCATCTATCATCAGTGCAAAATGACACATGATGAAACCTTAGACAAAATGGCATTAATGGCGTGCAAAAGTAACTATTGTGCATGTACAAAAAGGTATTGGCAGCAAATAGGCGGAAATGGCTTCAAGAGGGCAAACAGACGAACATGTGTATGGCACAGCGATATACTAAGAACAGTAGCTTCATGTAATGTAATCCTAGTGCATAAAAAAATCAATAGAAACGTGCACAGACAATAAGTGCTAGCTTATAGATAAATCCAATATACAAGCACAATAAGTGCTGGCAAATGGAGAATACCATTCTCGCATCAAAAGGGCAGGCATTGCGCATGCGTACCAGGCAGCCCTAGCAAAGAGGCCTATTGGCTCACCATCAGCAAGTGTGGCACTGGTTGGCAAAACATGCATTATGGTAGTCATAACACGAGCCCAAATGAAAATCCCATGCAGCTATGTACATGTAAATAAGTTACATCCTAAATCATAGTATAAGCATAAGCGTCCTAATTAAAAGAAAGCACATCAATCCATATGGGCGCCAATATAGTATTTTGAAAGGAGGAGAAACTGCAACATCATATCATAGGAAGTGTACATAAGTTGCTATACAAATGTACATAAGTTGCTATAGATCATCATTAATTGTAACGCCACAATGCCATAATGCCATAGATATCTATACAACTATCGAAAAACAGGAAGTGCTGTGCACCGCGCTTAAACCAGAGTAGGTCTTTATACCAAATAAAACAGAAAAGAGAGAAACAACAAATTATATACAAATTAGTAATATAATATTCCCCAATGCACTATGTCCATCAACAAAAAAGTTCATTATTGTAGGTAGGAGGGCAGCAGTTCATCCATAATAAGTTTGTGGAACCAAGAGGACACAATATCCATCCAACAAATAGTTCATTATTATGGTAGCATAGACAGCAGTTCATCCATGTTAAGCCTATATTCACATTTTGTCACAGAACAGCCGGTCTCAGAAAAGATCATCCCGCCTTGTACTGCAGTACTGTACTGTACTGCATCTTTGGCGCCGCAGAGTTCTGATGCAAGCGCATTTGTGCGTGCCTGCATCAGAACTCCCCACTGCACACTATAGAGCCGCTTGCTCCACAGTGTGCACTCACAGGCTATTCAATGAATAGCGGCCATAGAAAACTGACATGTCAGTTTTCTGCAGCGCAGCTAGAGATCCTGGCTGAAGCGTATACTATGTGTATACGCTCCGCCCAGGATTCCATAGACGGCAAGGCAACATATATTTTTGTAAAAGTACGGCCGTTGTTGCCGATTGCAACAACAGGCGTACTTTTACGAAAATATATGTTGTGTGAACATGGCCAAAATACGTAAAACCCAAAGTACACGACAGGGATATATATATAATAGACACATATAATGGACATATATAATGCATCCATTTCTTCTTTAATTGAATCCAGAACACTGAGGTAGGTAGCAAGGGTATGTCCAAAGAGAGGTATTAACATTTATAGAATACTGAAGAGGAAGAAGAACTGGGGCTGTAGATGTATTGAAGACGAATTGAAGTCGTAAATATCTTAACATCTGTTGGATACTGAAGAGGAAGAAGAACTATGGCTGTAGATGTACATCGATAGTACACCAGGGACCAGAAGAATTTTATCATCAAAGACACACGCGTAAATCAACTTAGGACTAACTTACTGAATACACAAATATTAGTGATTATGCACACACACAAAAAATATGTGTGCGCCCAGACAGCTGTTCTTCTATAGAATTTAACCCCTTCCCCCAATATGACGTCCAGGGACGTCATGAAAAGCAGTGGCAGAATGCATCATGACGTCCCTGGACGTCATGCTTTCCCTGCCTCCCCCCTTTGTCCCTGGGTGAGATCGGGCAGCAGGAGGAGGCTGTATCACACAGCATCCCCCTGCTGCCACTGCCCGGAGGGGAGCCGCGCTCCCCCCCGGGCAGTTAACCCCATAAACGCCGCGGTCAATGCGACCGCAGCGTCTATGGGGAGATTCAGTGTCCCCCGCCGATCGGGCGGCGGGGGGAGGCTGCAGAACGCTGCCTCCCCCCACCGCCACTAACAGTGTGTCCCCCGGCCCCCTCCCCTCGTCCTCCGATACCGGCGGATCGCCGCTACTACCTCTTTCGCGGCGAGCCGCCGGTACCGGGCATTACCGGTGCCGCCGATAGCTTTCATCTCCCCCCACCGTGAATCCACGGTGGGGGGAGATGAAAAATGTCCCCTCAGACCCCAGATCAGCCCCCCGATCACCCTACCCGGGCGGCCATCAGATCCAAGATGGCCGCCCCCATCCCTGCGAACAAACGATGTTTGTTCGCAGGGATGGAAATGAATAAGTGATCAAAGCCCCATGCTCTCCACCACCGGAGGTAGCGGAGAGCATGGGGCAGTGATCGGGGACCCCCCGTGTGGTCCCGGAGCAGGCGATCGGCGGTATATACTATATACCGCCGATCGCCTGTTCCCAGTGCTGATCAGCACTTTTTATCCCCTGTCACCATAAATCATTGGTGACAAGAGATAAAAAGTGTCACCGTGCCCCCCCCAAGTCGCCCCCCACCCCCCCCAGTCACCCCCAGTCACCCCCCCTTCCCCACATACGTTACCTGATCCACGGAGCTCTGTCCTCCTCGACGTCCAGGCTGATTCTGAAGTGCGCATGCGCTCCAGAAGCAGTTAGCTCTGAAAATTTAAAGTGACAGAGACCAATTTGGTCTCTGTCACTGAACTATGATTACTGTGATAGAAAATATCACAGTAATCATAGTAATACAGTGAAAATTAATGTATAAAGTACAAAAAGTGACAAACATACAAAAAAATAAAACACACACTTTTTATTATAGTAATAATTGCAGTTTACTCCCAGATTACCCCTAGCCCCCCCAAATTACCCGTAACCACCGCAGGTTGCCCATATCCGCCCCAGATTGCCCGTATCCACCCCAGATTGCCCGTAATCACCGCACGTTGCCTATAACCACCGGACATTGCCTATAACCACCGCATGTTGCCTATAACCACCGCATGTTGCCCATAACCACCGCACGTTGCCACTAACCACCGCACGTTGCCCATAACCACCGCACGTTGCCACTAACCACCGCACGTTGCCACTAACCACCGCACGTTGCCACTAACCACCGCACGTTGCCCATAACCACCGCACGCTGCCCATAACCACCGCACGTTGCCACTAACCACCGCACGTTGCCCATAACCACTGCACGTTGCCACTAACCACCGCACGTTGCCACTAACCACCGCACGTTGCCTATAACCACCGGACATTGCCTATAACCACCGCATGTTGCCTATAACCACCGCATGTTGCCCATAACCACCGCACGTTGCCCATAACCACCGCACGTTGCCTGTAACCACCCCAAATTGCCAGTGAGCCCCTCCAGATGGTCCGTAATCAGCCCCGATTGCCCGTAACCCCGCATATTGCACGTAACCACCGCACGTTGCCTCTAACCACTGCACGTTGCCTCTAACTCACACACGTTGCCAGTGACCCCCTCCAGATTGCCGTAACCACCCAAAATTACATGTACCCACCCCTGATTACCTATAAGCACTTCCGTTTATCCGTAACCACCCCAGATTGTAACCACCCCATGTTGCCCGTAACCACCGCAGATTGTCTGTAACCACCCCATGTTGCCCGTAACCACCGCAGATTGTCTGTAACCCCCCCAGGTTGCCCCTAATCACATGTAATTCCCCCCAGATTGCCTCTGACCACCGCACGTTGCCTCTGACCACCGCACGTTGCCCCCGACCACCGTACGTTGCCCCCGACCACCACACGTTGCCCCCGACCACCACACGTTGCCTCTGACCACCGCACGTTGCCTCCGACCACCGCACGTTGCCCCCGACCACCGCACATTGCCCCCGACCACCACACGTTGCCCCCGACCACCACACGTTGCCCCCGACCACCGCACGTTGCCCCCCACCACCGCACGTTACAGGTTCCCATCCCAGATTACCTATAAGCACTTCAGTTTATCCGTAACCACCCCACGTTGCCCGTTACCACCCCACGTTGCCCGTTACCACCCCTCGTTGCCCGTAACCACCGCAGGTTGCCCGTAACCACCGCAGATTATCCGTAACCACCCCACATTACCTGTAATCTCATTTTTTTTTTGTATTTTAGTAACTGCGCTATTCTAATAACCATTACTAGCTGCGGTTTTGCTCCAGCAAATTGGCGCTCCCTTCCTTCTGAGCCCTGCTGTGTGCCCATACAGTGGTTCATGCCCACATATGGGGTACCGTTGTACTCAGGAGAACCTGCGTTACAGATTTTGGGGTACATTTTTTCTCCCATTCCTCGTGAAATTGAGAAATTTTAAACTAAACGAACATATATTGGAAAAATTCGAGTTTTTCATTTTTACTGTCTTATTTTGAATACTTTCCTCTAATACCTGTGGGGTCAAACCGCTCACTGCACCCCAAGATGAATTCTTTGAACGGTGTACTTTCCTAAATGGGGTGACTTTTGGGGGGGTTCTCTTCTGCTGACACTACAGGGGCACTGCAAACGCACCTGGCGCTCAGAAACTTCTTCGGAAAAATCTGCACTGAAAATGCTAATTGGCGCTCCTTCCCTTCTGAGCCCGGCTGGGTGCCCATACAGTGGTTTATGCCCACATATGGGGTACCGTTCTACTCAGGGGAACCTGCGTTACAGATTTGGGCATGCAGCTTCTCTCCTGTTTCTCGTGAAATTGAGAAATTTCAAACTAAACAAACATATTATTGGAAAAATTCAAGTTTTTCTATTTTACTGTCTTATTTTGAATACTTTCCTCTAATACCTGTGGGGTCAAAATGGTCACCACACCCCAAGATGAATTCTTTGAGGGGTGCACTTTCCAAAATGGGGTGACTTATGGGGGGGTTCTCTTCTGCGGACACTACAGGGACACTGCAAACGCACCTGGGGCTCAGAAACTTCTTCAGCAAAATCTGAACTGAAAATGCTAATTGGCGCTCCCTTCCTTCTGAGCCCTCCTGTGTGCCCATACAGTGGTTTATGCCCCCATATGGGGTACCGTTGTACTCAGGAGAACCTGCGTTACAAATTTTGGGGTGCGGATTCTCTCATGTTCCTTGTGAAATTGAGAAATTTTAAACTAACCGAACATATTATTGGAAAAATTCGAGTTTTTCATTTTTACTGTCTAATTTTAAATACTTTGCTCTAATACCTGTGGGGTCAAAATGGTCACCACACCCCAAGATGAATTCTTTGAGGGGTGTACTTTCCAAAATGGGGTGACTTTTGGGGGGGTTCTCTTCTACGGGCACTACAGGGGCGCTGCAAACGCACCTGGCGCTCAGAAACTTCTTCAGCAAAATCTGCACTGAAAATGCTAATTGGCGCTCCTTCCCTTCTGAGCCCCGCTGTGTGCCCATACAGTGGTTTACGCCCACATATGGGGTACCGTTGTACTCAAGAGAACCTGTGTTACAAATTGTGGGGTGCAGATTCTCTCATGTTCCTTTTGGAAAGGAGAAACTTTAATCTAAACATATATTATTGGAAAATTTAAATTTTCGATTTCTTTAAGGCCTAATTGTGAATACTTTCCTCCAGCCCCTGTAGGGTTAAAATGCTCATTATACCCCTAGATTAATTCTTTAAGGTGTCTAGTTTCCAAAATTGGGTCACTTATGGGGTTTTACAGCATACAAGCCTCCTAAATCAACTTAAAAAAAGAACTGGTCCCTAAAAAAAAAATCAGTTTTGGAAACTTTCACAAAATGTGATAATTTGCTAATAAATTTCTAAGCCCCATAACAGCCTAAAAAAGTAAAATATGTTTCCCAAATTATGCCAGAATAAAGAGGACATATTGGTAATGTGATTTAGTAACTAATTTATGTGCTATGACTTCCTTTTTTAGAAGCAGAGAATTTCAGAAGTTCATAAAATGCAAAATTTTCAAATTTTTCATGATATTTGGATGTTTTTCACAAAAAACACACAAAGTAGTGACCAAATTTTGCCACTAATATAAAGTGCCATATGTGACAAAAAAACAATCTCAGAATCGCTAGCATACGTTAAAGCATCACTGAGCTATAAGCGCATAAAGTGAGACAGGTCAGATTTTGAAAAATGAGCCTGGTCATTAAGGCCAAAACAGGCTGCGGAGGCAAGGGGTTAAGCTATGTTCACACATTGTCTATTCTTTAGCCATTAGATGGCTGTCTTTTAGCACAACCATCATTTTGAGGCCATATAATGGACATTATTTTGTAACGATAGCCATTATTTCATAAAAACGGACTATAATCACAGTCTTCATTACAAAATAACAATTGTTATTTGGCCTCAAAATAATTCCCATCCTTAAAAAGATGGTCCTCTAATGCCAAAAAAAAGACAGTGTGTAAACATAGCCTTAAATCGTATCTGTCAGTTGATTTTTTTTTTAAACATGTCACAGAAAAATGTTCAGACTGCGACAGATGAGGAAAAGGAGCTGGGAGAAATTCTTCCTCGGCTCTGTGTTCTGTGACCTTGACGGACACATAATGTAAATCTATAGACCATCTAGGTCAGATGGACACAAAGCGGGAAAGTAACACACAGCAGAACTTACTTCTCCCATCTTGTTTTTTGATATATAGCGGCTTGAACACTCAAATCCTGACCGATGAAAATTTTTGATATGTCTCTGTGACATGTATGCTTTAATGTAGATTTAAAATACAGGACAGTTTTACCTTTTTTTTTTTTTTTTCTTGTGTGTGAACATACCCTTAATCTATTTGTTCAATCAAATATTCTGTTACAATAAATTTTTTCCGAGAAGAATGACATCTAATTTTCTCGACTATGCTCAAAAAAAAGTTGGCAAAATACAATCAAAGAATGCATAATACTATAAACTTTACAGTAGTTTTCTGATTGATTTTGATTTTATCTGGTCAGCTCCAGAATTCATAATGGGAGATTACTCAACGGTCACTGATAGATACGAAAATTCCTCAACAGTTAATGATTTAATCATTTTTTAATGTAGCAATTAAATGCAAAAAAGCAAAGGATCGTGGCTAATGTGCAACCTATGGGAGAAATTTTGCCAAGACCATTAAAATGTAA
The DNA here is from genome assembly GCF_027789765.1 of Dendropsophus ebraccatus. NCBI lineage: Eukaryota > Metazoa > Chordata > Amphibia > Anura > Hylidae > Dendropsophus > Dendropsophus ebraccatus. Next base: position 72,302,105 of record NC_091459.1, on the reverse strand, counting down.
ATCCTTTAAAAATATATGTTAACTCATTGGCTGTGAAACGCACAATCTGTCGAACAATAAAATTCCTCTTACTCATCATCTCAACTCTTTGCTTGCTGATAAAAAGTGATGGATGTTTCTGTTCTACAGGCTGCTCTCAATGTGTTCTCCTTACAAAGGAAATCTTTTGCTGACACTACTCATGAGGACCTTCAAAATAAATCCTTATGATTCCATCAGTAAATGTAAGGTACAGTAAATGTAGAGGAACTTTCAAATCCCCAAGAACACTATATCCAGTATAAGCATTTTTACTTGAAGCTTGGTCTTGAATTCTACTGAACACTATGTTATGTTATGAAGGAAAGGCCAATGTTTATTGACTAGACTGGTTCGACAGTTAAGGCAAGCTCCTCTACTTGTATGGACTCTATTGCTTATTTATGTGAACAGTTTTCCAAATGGTGGCATAATTTCTACATAGTACTGTATATCTTCCATCAGATTATCTGAATATAGCTGAGAAAAAAAAATCTAATTCCACTTCTAATGTATTTGTTTTCTATTCTATTGATATTGTTAGTTTTTTTTTGTTTTGTTACATTTAACCCCTCAAGTCCAAGTGAATTTTCAATTTTGCACTTGTTTTTTCAAAATTTTTTTTTTTTTTGCCTTTTTAAAAGTCCATACCACTTTCATTTTTCACCTAAGGGTAATAAGAGGTCTTCTTTTATGCAATACCAATTGTTCTTTGTATTGACACACTTAATTCAATTTAATAGAGGACCCGGGCTGTGAGTATAACAAATCAGCTTTCCACGATGACATAGAAGGAAGCTCATTTCCCCACAGGACCACCGATGAAGCCATTTACTGGTCATTTAAATGCCTCTATCAGTTTTGACAATGGCATTTAAATGGATAGTTAGCAATGGAGACTCTTTGCTAATAGCAGCTGGGAGGCACTGTGTATAGAGTAGGCTCATGTCCTAAGCTCACTTTATACACTGTTGATGGCATCACAATAAGCATGCTCGTCCTATGTCATCAACAAGTTTACAGATCCACATGACAATACAGAGAAAATAGATGTATTATGATTAGATTTTTGTAGTCACTGATAGAGATGCGTGAATATACAGTAATATGAAACAAATTGCTTCATTGTACTTTGCTTTTGTCCCTTGAAGGGATGTTTAAACCAGAGATGAGCAAACCTTTCAAAAAGTTAGTTTGGTAGGTTCACCGAACTTTAATGTAAAGTTCGGGTTAGTGTTGAACTGAACTTTAATGGACCACATTAAAACAGCTAAATGCCTGCAGGTTTTTAGCTATTTAAATGCAGTTTCTAAAGGTTGCATGTCTGTGCTCCCTCAGGTTTATATGTTTTTATGCACTCCCTCAGATTCTTTTCCAATCTCCTCCCGTCGTATTCTATGGTGAAGGCCAATCACAGGCTGACTGGGATGGGGCAGTACCATATAGCCTGTGATTGGTAAGCTGTCACTCTAGAGATAAGAGGCAGCCCACTCAGCCAATCACAGGCCATGGTTCTACCCCATCCTAGTCAGCCTGTGATTAGCTGAGCGGGGCTTCACCACAGAATATGCCAGGACAGGACCAGAGAGCCACCAGTGGAGCACAGACAGGTGAGAATATGATTTTTTTTTCATGAGTGGTGTCATCTTTCAAACCCCTCCAAACTTTGCAGAAAGTTCAGTTGAGAACCAAATTTTCGCAAAGTGTTCGAATGGCTTGGTTTGCTCATCTCTAGTTTAAACTTAATATACGAAAGTTAGAACAAAAAAAAAAATCTGTAGGTTTCTGCAAGACACATTAGAACTCTGGTGGGATGGCAGGAACTTTTCTGTTCTGCATTTTGTATATTTTGTTCAAACATCTGTTCAAGGGATTAAATATGCAAAAATTTGAATGAAAAAAGGTAATAGATTAACCAGGAGCCCTCTCCTCTACTGAGTAGGGGGGCACCTGTTAAAATTCTCGAGTCTCCTATTGATTTCAACGGGATTCGATACTTGTGTAGAGCATTAGAGCATGGGTGCCAAACTAAAATACACAGAGGGACAAAATGAAAAAAGTCATAGGCCAACCTTAATGTCTATTGAAGCGAGTATGTGGCATTCCTAGAGGCGTGTGGCATTCCTTGCACTCTTAGGCTGGGTTCACACACAGTATATTTCAGGCAGTATTTGGTCCTCATGTCAGGTCCTCATATCAACCAAAACCAGGAGTGGATTGAAAACACAGAAAGTCTCTGTTCACACAATGTTGAAACTGAGTGGATGGCCGTCATATAACGGTAAATAACTGCCATTATTTCAATACAGCAGCCGTTGTTTTAAGATAACAGCAAATATTTGCCATTATATGGCAGCCATCCACTCAATTACAACATTATGTGAACAGAGCCTTTCTGTGTTTTCAATCCACTCCTGGTTTTGGTTGCTATGAGGACCTGACATGAGGACCAAATACTGCCTGAAATATATGAAGTGTGAACCCAGCCTCAGGGAGGTATGCATGTTACGCTACCGTGCACTATAATAAATGATAAAATAAATTGCTATTACATGACAAGCATAGGATAGGATGGTACAGGGCAAGTACAGGACAGGAAAGTTTAGTGAGGGAAGCATCCATGTCACAGCCGCATGTACCATCCATAACACGTGCCGCCATACTAAGTGGATGGCTGGGTTATGGCCTAGTAGGCTGGCTCTTCTATGGCTGGGATCTTTTAGCATCATGGGTTGTACTTGCGGCAGTGACGTGGATGCCAAGGGGTGGGTTAACTGTACCATGGGCCCCCTCTCACTGTTAATCCCCCCAGTAGTGCCCCCCACACACAGGTAATTCCTCCAATAATGCCAGCCACACAGGTAATTTCCCCAATAGTGTCCCATGCACAGGTAATTCCCTGGATAGTGCCCCACACACAGCACCTCAATAGTGCTTCCACATTTGTTCCCCCACTAGTTCAGGACAGGCCTGAAATGAAGTGCAATGGAGTGGAGTTTTTTTTTTTTTTTTTTTCGGGAGCATCCATACAAGAGTGCAGCAGATACAATACATGAAGTGCAGCAGGCGTAATACATGGACGGCAACTGTACATGAGGGCAGTAGGCACAATACAATAGATACAGCAGGAACAATACATGGGGCAACGATACAGGGCATAGCCTTCGGTTTTCAAGGCATGGGATGGGATTTGGAGAGCCACAGTCTGGGGAACACGTATAAGGGAAATAATGGTGATTGCCTTCTCCCCCCTCCTTGAACTTAGGGCCCTATTACACCAACAGATTATCTGACACATTTTTTTTTTTTTGAGCCAAAGCCAGGAATGGATTACAAACAGAGAACAGAGAACCACGCTGCCCACACTGGGACGGGGGATATTTACTTTGCGGTTACAGGCTTTAAAACCCCTTAAGGTCAAAGCCAATTTTCGTTTTTGCGCTTTTGCTTATTCCATTTTAAGTTTAAAAGTCAACAGCGCTTGCATTTTTTCACCTAGAGACGTATATGAGAGCTTATTTTTTGCAAAACCAATTGTACTTTGTAATGACAGGCATTATTTTTCCATAACATATGCTGCGAAACCGGAAAAAAATCATTTGCGCTGTCAAATTGAAAAAAAAACTAATTTGTTTTGATTTCGGGGAGTTTTGCATTTACGCCGTTCGTCCCATGGTAAAACTGACTTGTTATGCATGTTCCTCAAGTCGTTACGATTACTATGATATATAACATGTATAACTTATATTGTATCGGATGACCTGTAAAAAATTCAAATCGTTGTTAACAAATATACGTTCCTTAAAATCGCTCCATTCCCAGGCTTATAGCGCTTTTATCCTTTGGTCTATGGGGCTGTGTGAGGTGTCATTTTTTGCGCCATGATGCGTTCTTTCTATCGGTACCTTGATTGCGCATATATGACTTTTTGATCACTTTTTATTAATTTTTTTCTGGATTTGATGCGACCAAAAATACGCAATTTTGCACTTTGGAATTTTTTGGCGCTGACGCCGTTTACCGTGCGAGATCAGGAATGTGATTAATTAATAGTTCGGGCGATTACGTGTGCGGCGATACTAAATATGTTTATTTATTTGTTTATTTATTAATTTATATTTATAAAATGGGAAAAGGGGGGTGATTTGGACTTTTATTAGGGGAGGGGATTTTTTATTAATAAAAACACTTTTTTACTTTTTTTTTACATGGACTAGAAGCCCCCCTGGGGGGCTTGTATATAGACAGCACTGATCTCTCATAGAGATCAATGCTGTGTATATACACAGCAAAGATCCATGAGATCGGTCATAGATTGCTATGGCCTGCTGCAGGCCATAGCAATCTATTGCCGAGCCGGGATCAGCGTCATTCCGATGCGATTGCGGGGGGGAGATCCGACCCACTAGACACCAGGGATAGTGTGCATAAAGCACTTCAATGCAGCTGTCAGGTTTGACAGCTGCATTGAAGTGCTTAATTAGCCGGCGCGGCAACGGGACCCGCGCCGGCTAACAGAGGCACTGCCCGGCTGCACGTGTCAGCCGGGATCAGCGCCGTTCAGAGCGGGGTCCCGCTCTGAACACCCCCTGCGGCACCATGACGTATCAGATACGTCATGGGTCGCTAAGGGGTTAAACTGTCTGTGGCCTAAAAGATAATGTGGGTGGTCCGTGGGATAAAATGTGATATGAAGTGTATTATGTACTCTTAAGCCTTTGACCTGCAGGATCAGAAATGTGATAATTTACAGGGGTAATCTTTTTAATGTAAACTTTTAATATGTTGTTGCCCTGGGGAAGAACATAACAAACAGGCTATTACCTTTCCGAGCTCCCCTGGTGTTTTCCAATCCTCTATTGCCTAGATGGAAAGATCTTGGCAGTGATATCCAACTTAGGCAATCACTGACTGAGACAGGACCACACTGCCGCCAGTGATTGGCTGAGCGGGCTGTTGCTGCCAAGATGAATCAGTCTCCGAAGTGGAGGTGGGTTGTTTATTTGTGACCTGAAAATGTCAGGACAGAAACATATCAAAAGTTTAAATTGACAAGAAGATAAGTAAAAAATGCAGATCTATCTTGCACTAAACAACAAACAAGTTGTTTTGAGGACGGAATGTCCTCTTCATCGGGTATGTGCATAAAAACAGATAAATGCATGAACACATTTACAAGACCTGCTGGTGTGATGTGACTAATGGAAAAGAGAAGGAGAGAATGGAAAGAGGATAGAAAGGGTTAAGGATAACAAAGGATCTTAGGGAAAGATAGTAGTATGTGATGTATATGTAATAAATATCTAAATACAATACTGTTAAAACATAAAAATATCAATAATTTGCATCATGATACAAAAACATGATTGTAAAAAATGCATGAAAACATAAATAGTTAAAAATAAAAAAAAGATGGTACAGTATGTGAAATTTTATTGAAATCTTTGGGAGCAAAGGTATTCATTTTGTACATCCAGTATACCTCTCTGGTGTTTAAAACAAATGTATCACCAGGTACACCACTTTGGGTTTTTTACATGAATGGATCAGCGCCGGCACAGGGATGCCAGTGGAGCAATTCTTTTCTTGAACCGCCATCCAGTTTCTGTCTAGTTCTTACTACCGGCCCAGCATGAATCACTGGGGAGAGGCCCACCAGCCCCCAGTGTGACAATCTCCCCAATGTGATGCGACTCCATTAGAATCAATGGAGGGGGTTTCATCACACTGGAAGGCGGCAGGCCCACCCCCAGTGCTTCATGCTGGGCCAGTGCTCGGGAATAGACGGCGCAGTGTGCGAAAACTGGGCGGTGGTTCAAAAAAAGAATTGCACCACTGACATCCCTGTGCCAGCGCTGATCCATTTATTTAAAAACCCCAAAGTGGTATATTTGATGTTACATTTACTTTAACATCTCAAAGAGATCTTACAACATGTTCTTAAATTGTCATTCATCGTTCGCAAAAAAATTCGCAAATCTTTTCATGTAAACAGTTGTTCACCGATTTAACCTATGTGTGAGATAGACTTAAGCGATCGCAAAACGATTTTTCCGTACGTCATATTGTTCCATCTAAACGCTGATTGTTATAAAATAAAAAATCGTAAGTAACGAAAATCGTTAATCGTACCATCGGACAAATTATCGCTCCATGTAAACGCAGCATTAGACTCACAAGTGAAAGCAGAATAAACATAAGTTGTTGAGGTAAATTGTGTAACATATATCTAAGATGGACTTACAACAGAGACATCTCTTCTTTTTGCTTCAGAACGATCTAGGGTTTATAATATACTCTCTGGCTATGTTCACACAACGTTTTTTCAGCTCCGTTTAAAATTATATCCGTTATTTTGAGACTAAAATAACAGACGTTATTTAGCAGCCTGGCATCCCCTTAGTGCAATGACTGGTGTTTGCACATTATTTTAGTTTGGGGTTACTAATTGAACTTTGGGTATGTCTTAATTGAAAAGTCCATTAAATTTAAGTAAAGATGGAGAAAGAACGTTCATTATTTTGACGTCCACGGAAAATCGGCCACCTTTTTTTAATATTTTTGTGTGAACATAGCCAAAATCTGTTTATTTTTTGAGGTGTTTAATCTGACTGATAGCTAATATATTTTTAATGGTTGGAGCTCTGCTGAAGTAGTTTTTTTAGATGTGCATCTTAGTACAATATCGGCTAATGACGGGTAAAAATAGCATTAATTTCTTTGTGTTGTCTGCTATAGACTGTAATAAAATTTGTTTTCTGAGTTTTCAGATGTGCTTTTCACTCTGGGGCAAAGACATTCAATCTCTCTAATAAGAAAGCTTTGTTATATGCATCAGCTATGAGCTTATGAGCTACAGAAGAGAAACTTATTTGAAGGGGGAAGATTGGATGTATCTTTTTAAATAACCACACATTGAAATCCTAGAACATAGTCATATGTGAGGAATCTGTAGTTATTATGCTATGTGAGAGTCATAAAGCGTTCTATTAGTTGTCCAGAATCTCTAAGGTAACTACTAGGTAGTGATATGACCAGAAGTTGTAGGAAGGGATCTACCTAATGGGCTATATTACTTTTGGCACTATTTGTACATAAGACAATAAGCTTCCCTGGGGGATTACAGAGAGACTTATGTACTTTGAGCAAATAATAAAAATAAGGTCTACTTGCTTGCATCAATGATAAAAAAAATAAATAAATTTGGACTTGAGGATTAAGGTTGAGGATTTGTCTACCACATGCATATCATATCATTTTGTTGACATTACGTTCAAACATAGGAAAGGGGTCCAAAGTTACAACCCTTATAATAGTCAAAATCTGATTAGCTTCCCCTTCATAGTCAACATTATTTAATATAACTGTTACTCCATTTTATTTATTTTTTTAATTGTGACAGTGTCCTAGATTCAGACTGCCTTAGATTAGATGAAGTTGTCTTGGCACATAAATTTCTAAGATCTGTCCATTTTCTGAAAAAATTGTATAAAATGACCATTGGATTTCACAGGTGTAAAAATTGAATGATGTTTTAAATTAAATTTTCTAATAAAACAATTCAAGTCAAAAAATAACTTGAAAGGATCACTACTATGGGAGGGGCAAAAGGACAAGCCTCTGATCAATAATACAATTTCATGGGCGCTAAATACAGGATCAGAAAGGTTGAAGATTTTTATGGTAGTGAAATTATTTGTAGAATTTTCCAGAAGAGATTTGTTTACTTTGATTCTCCATGTTTCCTTCTTGTTGCCACCCCTTTGCCCTTTGGGGCTAAAAAATCTGTGCTATCTGTATGTCCTGTTGAACTGGAGGAGCCTCTAAAAATCTCAGAAGATTCAGAATTTCCTTTGGTGTGTTTATTTGTATTCACTTATACTTGTTGTCTATATGTTGACAACATTTTTGTAAAAAGGGTACCAATGTGTTAGGTCTGGATTTAAAATTATTCACAAAAATAATGTCAGAAATTAATACCATTGAAGGCTCTGCAGAACCTGGCAACAATGTGATCACTATCATCAGAAAGATACTCATGTACAGCGAAGATGGTGGAATCAAGAGGGGTAAGTATATTATCATTAGGATGTGTAGTATAATATGGAAAGCCATTTTGAGAAGTGAACGGAGATATAACTTCCATTGTACTGTCTTGTGTGTCTCTATGTTTCCAGACGCTCCATTCGAGTCAATATGTCTCTTTGTTCTGGTATGCCACTAGCAACATTCTGTGGTTCAATGTAGCGTGAGTCAGATAATTAGTTCAGATTATTCAATTTCCGAATAATTATTCTGGGACTGTTACCTGGCACGTGTTACTGTTTAAATTGAGTGGGATACCCCTTTAACAGTTTGGACAACTCCGCACACAGCAATACCAAGTACTGTATGTTACTTTCATACCAAATATAAGCCCAGCTTCTCTCTATACCTTCTTAATGACACAATGTCATAACTGTACATTATGCTGTGGAAAGAAGCTAACAATTGTTATAGTGTGTATGTATGTACATGTGTGTGTGTTTCGTTTGTTTTTTTTTTTCAGTTGGAAAACACGTTTATATTGTAACTGGAGTAGTTCTTTTAAATGAACAAATGTGAAGGTAATATAGTGCTTTTACCACATTCTTTTTATTAGTCTGCAAAATAAAGTAATGTTTCTATTATACCAATTTATAGTTGAGAAGACAAGTCTTATTCTTTATAAAGAGACAGTTTAAAATTCTATAGCACTATGAAATTCTTGAAAAGAAAGTGAATTGTAGCTAATTATAACAGATTACACATTAGATCTGTTCAGCATAATGAATTTCAAATAATTTCATACATTTGAATACAATACTGTGGAATGAACTGACTCAATACAGTTACATAATCCAGTTCTAATGCAGAATCTGTTTCTAAGATACACTCAATTAATTATTTCAAAGTACATAGGGCTTGTATGACATAGCAGCACACACTTGTGCACACTTTAAGGAACACATTAGATAAAATTGATACAATGTAACACACCTAGCACAGAGGATTGGTGCAGAAGGCATAGTATCTGTGTCATGGGCCACATTGCCCCAGCTCAGGTCTTGCATAGTTTTATCCAAGGTATTCTTTTAATATAGCAAATAATTTAATTTGTTTATGAGCAGACAATTCATGTGGTCCACTAACCACTAAATAAGCTGTCTGCAAAATTATTAGGCAAGTATTTTAACCATATTAAATTTTAAATCTTATTTTCCAACTCCAGGCTTCATAAACCTAAATTTTGTTTGAACTGAAATCTGATGATGTGTATGTGTGTTTTGTTGTCAGAGAGGGTGGGGCCTAAGGTAATCCAACATATTACAGTGTGCAGAAATATTAGGTCAAAAAATATTTAAGTGACTATAAAAATTGTTGAAAGTCTTTAAGATGGATGTAAAACTCTTGAAACTGCTAAGATATCGGGGTGTGATCACATAACAATCAAATGTTTCGTTGCAAATATTTAAAAGAGTGGCAAGAAAAAAAACATTATCCCCTAGTGCTTTTATGTTATATTCCACAACTGAAACCTCCCTGGAGCGCCTAGAAGTATAAAGTGTTCAATGTTCAGACAAATGACCAAGGTAAGGTAGCCTGAAACCTGACCACCACTGAACAAGACAAATGAGTAGAGTCAAAATGTTTGAGTTCATCAATGTTATGTAAACTCGATAACTCTGTGTCTGGTTCCCATTGGTTTCAGAAGCCATGGGCTGTATCCATGTTTTCCTGACAACAAGAAAGGTGGACCTATGAGTGGATCAGTAACACAGAGCTCAATTTTGACACCAGAAAAGTAAAAGATGGGGTAAAGCTTATGAGCTAATTGAATCTCAAAATCAACTCTAAAACCTACTGCCAGATTTTAGAGGTCACTTTCTTAAAGCAGTGGTACACAAAATAATAATAATAAGAAGAAAAATATGATTTTAATATGGGACAATGTTCCATCATATGTAAAATGAAAGTACTCCATTGCATGGGTAGCCAGTAAAAGCCTTAAAGCAAATGTACTCCTATAAGAAAAGAAAAGTATCCAGTATGACCTGCTTACGCCACTGCTCTGATTCTAATATTTCCCTTTATTTCTTATTCCCCAAAATCCATATGCAAATTAGTGTTTCAATTGCCCTAGAGGCAGGCCCTATGTCCCTATTGCACCAATAGCTCCTCCCCTCTGTAATGCACCTCCTTCATTTTTAGCTCTGTTTTCGGGCCTGGCTCTGTCAGATCCCATTCAGCAGCATCAGCTTCTTTGTCAGAGGCGGGTATGATGTAGAAATTAGTCAGCACTTAAATGTGAATTTTCTAAATTATTCTGTGTTTCAATTTTTATTGTTCCATAACGATTATAAATAAGTGACTGGGTGTACAGTGACCGTCCAGGGGGCCTTGCTACCAGCATTCTCCCACCACCTCATATAGGATAGGTAAATGAATTAAACACCTGGGTCTGGTTTAGTAATTTAGTATGGATAGCAAGAACACAGATGTCAAGTACACTATAAATATAACATGGAGAGAAAGGAGCAGCTGCACATCACACCTATGGCTGACACTAATGCCACTCGGCTACATTTTAAAACCAACTCCAGGATGTTGGTATATAATTTGATCAAACCATATTGCCCCACGTACCAGGTGCCAGTCTCCTGGTTCACATGGGTCCCTACACTAACTCCACACTGTGTCGGTCAGCTACCGCCAACCCCGCAAAGTGTGAACAAACAGGGAAGGGAGGCCATGGAATGGCCCTGCAACCCCAATGTCACAGGACCAAACCCAAAGCGCCCCCCAAACGCAGCAGGCACCACCAGCGGAGAAAGCTGCCGCCAAACACCACAAGTGTGAATGTGGTCTTGTACTTACCATTACTGCTGCAGGTAGAATGGGAAAGATAGAAGGGATCTTGACATGTGAGCACAGGTGTATCCTGCTAATTTGGGTCATGTGGGTCTTACAAAGAAGAGTGACAACTGCTCAGAAATGGGAGAAAAATAAAATACGACATGGAGAGAAAGGAGCTGTAGCACATCACACCTAAGGCTGACACTAATGCCACTCGCCTACATTTAAAAACCAACGCCAGGATGTTGGTATATAATTTGATCAAACCATATTGCCCCATGTACCACGTGCCGGTCTCCTGGTTCACATGGATCCCTACACTAACTCCACACTGTGTCAGCGACCGCCAACCGCACAGCATGCACAAACAGAAGGGAGGCTATGGAATGGCCCTGCAACCCCAATGTCCCTTTTCTTAGTGTTTGCACTCCTCCTAGTAAGACCCACATGACCGCAATCAGCAGGAGACACCTGAGCACACATGGCCAGTGCCTTCTATTTCTCTCATTCTACCTGCAGGAGTAGGGTGAGCGTTTTAGACCTTGTTCACACTGGTGTTATTTGGTGACAGCTTTCTCTACCGGCGGTCCTGTGACAGTGGCGTTGCAAAGCCGTTCTATGTCCTCCCTTCCCTGTTTGTGCACGCCTTGCAGGGTTAGCTGTTGCTGACTGACATGGTGGTGAGTTAGGGTAGGGACCCACGTGAACCAGGGGACCTGCACGCGGTACATGGGGCAATATGGTTTGATCAAATTATATACCAACATCCTGGCATTGGTTTTTAAATGTAGCCGATAGGCATTAGTGTCAGCCATATATCATGTATTTACCTGGTTGCTCTGCAGTGCTGCAGAGGCAGGCTGACATTCCCATACACGCCCATCCGGCTGATAAGCAGCCTATCAGAGGTAGGGGGCAGGAGCGAAGCTGTGCAGGAGCACAGAGCCAATCGCGAGCTGCCAGGCGCTTCATGCAAATCAGGGGCGGTGGATTTAAACAAGCAGCTGAGGTTCAATAGCTGCCAGTGATAGTTTTGCCTTGCTTTACTACACCAGCATTACTCTGTGTTCTGACTCCCTGTATTCCTGACCTCTGCATTTGTTACCTGACTTTGGCTTGTTATCTGATTTTGTACCTTGCTCCTGACAGTGTTTCTGACCTTGGCCTGTTTAAACGGTATTTCCTTTGTATTGTGATTTTGTACTGTTTTGCTATCTTGGATTTGACCTCTGGCTTGTTTTCTGACTGTGATTTTGGTTCTGATTTGTGGTTTATACGAACCTGGCTGGTTTGACTCGGACTGCTGACTTTTCTCCTTGTCTGGCCCTGCACTTAGCAGCGTAGGGACTGCCGTCCAGTTGGGGTCTGCCACCTAGGGCAGTACGTCCAAGTAGGTAGAGACAGTGGGCTGGGTTCAGTTAGGGCTCACTGTTCCCCTACGAACGTGACACCATAGGTGTAAGGTGCAGCGCTCCTCTCTCTCCTTGTCCGTATTTCACTATAAATATGTATTATGAATTCTAGTAACTGCAATCTACTAACTACAATTGAGATTCTTGAAGAATAGCTATAGCTTGTCCAAGGTGTTTTCTAGTAAAAACTTAAAAATAAAATAAAAATAAGTGAATTCTGCCTTTTAGTTTAAGTGGCAATTGGCCCAGTAGGTGAAGGTAAAATTATACAAATCAAATTCAGGTTGCCAAGTGAAGTGGTCCCTTCTCTCCCATGTCTAATCACAGCTGCCTGAATATCAGCGAACTCCTGATTAAGTAGCTCTTTCCTAGTATTTCTATGTAAATTGAGGCTCATTTATTCAGGATTTCCATGAAAATGTATTTACATAAGGAATTTTCCAGCCCATTTTTCTATTTAGTTACACACACACACATATATATATATATATATATTTATATATACAAATCCTTGCATGTACATTAGGAATCGGGTGATCCTTAGGAATCCAGATGATCAGATATAACTAATCAATTTGTTGCATATATATATATATATATATATATATATATATATATATATATATATATATATTTATTTATTTATTTATCTTCTTGGAGTTATTTAAGATATGTGCTTTGACAAATTTTAAACAAAAAGTAGAGCTTTGTATAGCATGGAGATGGTTTTAATCATCAATGAAAAAGTCTTTCTGCTGCAATTTAGCCTCAAGGGATGCATTAGCAGTTGGCTCAATTTTTCAAAATTTATTAAAGGGGTAATCCAGCGCTACAAAAACATGGCCACTTTTCCCCCTACTGTTGTCTCCAGTTCAGGTGTGGTTTGCAATTAAGCTCCATTTACTTCAATGGAACTGAGTTTCAAAACCCCACCCAAACTGAAGACAACAGTAGGGGGAAAGTGGCCATGTTTTTGTAGCGCTGGATAACCCCTTTAAACTATTAATATAAGTATACCACCACAATGGAAGTGTAGACTTTCAGGAGTTTAAAAAAAAATATATATATATTGCTTTAAACATTTAGTAAATACAACCATTTCTACATAGTCTCTCTACTTTCACAACACGAAAAGCAATTGGACAAACATAATTATAAAAGTAAGGATTATTTCTAATCTTTACTTTGATGAAAATCTTATGGAGTCAATGATTATTTTAATATAAAAACAGCAGTTTTTTGATGTGTGAACCTAGCCAAAGTAAATAAAAAGTATGGTCTGGTGATCAGTGAGTATTCCAGTTCTAAGAAACTTGGACTATTTTGGTGATATTTTTTGTGGCATTTTCCATTGCTACTGTGAGGTGTCATCCTATAAGTTTTACAGTGTTTGACTGAATACGACAGCTCTATATTCATTGTTACATTTATTCACAGACACTCAATAAACACCAGAGAACCAAGTTTTATTGGCATCCATACATGTCCATGGAATAACACTGCCTTATATTTTTCTGCTATGTTTTTACTGATAACACAATATTTACCTGTCCTCACATATAGTAAGAAGAGGATGTGCAGTCTCCATTTTATTTAATTTCCCTGACTGGATTGTAAAAATATGATCCTGACTGTAATTCCAAAGACGCTTAGTGAATATTGCTTCTTCTTTAATAAAAAGATGTTTAGAAACAATTTTTCTTGCGCTGAATTTTTTTAACAATCTCAATTAAAAATTGAGAATTTTTTTTTAAAAAGCCAGAAAAGGCAAATACACAGTAGTGATTGCTAATTTAAACCAAAAATACAAAGAGGTGCACTGGAAATCTCAGCTGGAGCTCGACCTCCTAGAAAATTAGAATCCTATTGCCAAAAACAGTTCTTTCTTCTATTATAATTATGAAGAATTCCATGCTCTATTTACTGAACATCATCATCTAAGTAGGGGGCACAGTCCAATCAAATACATTTAAATGCAAATAGTTATGCAGACAATGGCAGATATAACATTAAACTTCTTTTCTCATTTTCCAACTCTTTGATTTAGGACTAGTTGAGAGAAAAAAAAAACACATTTTTAAAATTAAATTGATTTCATTTGCTTCAGCATTCAATATGTTACATTAACTTTTCCTTGCAAGCTATGACTTCTCCTTAATGTTATCTTTATTAATTGAAAATCTTATTTCCATTATATTATACTAATATATGTTTATTGAAGCACATAGATGACCTTGAAAATATATTAAAACATCTTACATTAGTTGGTACAAAGCTAATTTACTGTCTTAAGAGAGTAGAGAAAGAGACAAAATGCTTGACATTTAGTTAAATAAGACACAGAACAAATAAAGACAATGGTCACACACCAGTTACTGTGTTCATTAACAATATATTAAGATACTTGTGCCTTAGTGTTTAGTTATGGAATATTATTAAAATTATTGTTGTTATAATTATTATTATTATTATTATTATTATTATTATTATTATTATTATTATAACAGGGTCTGCCCACTAATATTTATACATGTCTGCTAACTGGGAGTCTCATGTGGGGAAATATCAGGATAAGAGTGAAGTCCCTTCAATAAAACTTACAGTTTGGGTTTCTTGTCCTTTTTTCAGAGAATATGAAGGATACCACAAACACTTTTTTTCCACTCATGATTAGTGGTTGGGTGATCAAAAGTTTACATACCCCAGTTTTTAATATTACCCCATGTAACATCAATGACAGCTTGAAGTATTCTGGGTAATTGTGGATGAGGCTCTTTATTTTTTTAGATGGTAAAGCTGCCCATCCTTCTCGACAAAAAGCCTCCAGTTCCTGTAAATTCCTGGGCTGTCTTGCATGAAATACGTGCTTCAGATTTCCCCAGAGTGGCTCAATGATATTGAGATTAGGAGACTGATATGGCCACTCCAGAACCTTCACTTTGTTCTTTTGTAGCCAATAACAGGTTGTCTGGGCCTTGTGTTTTGGCCCAAATCATCCAAGTATATGTATATTATGTATATTTGAATGTATTTGGTTGTCATTATGATTTAAAAAGAGAAAACACAGTAGTTTCACAATAATTGGCTTTACCCAACCACTAACCATCAGTGGGAAAAGGCTTGTGTGTCATCATTTATATTCTCTCTTTAAAAAAAAAAAAAAAAGGACAAGAAAGCAAAAATTCTGCTGGGGTATGTAAACTTTTGAGCACAACTGTAACAAAAACTTATCTATGTATACAACTGAGTTTACAGCTTTTTGGGGAAGGGGAGATGGATGATGTTAAGCTTTATCATGGACAGTTTTCTGCTTTTTTGACAGTCAAAGATAGAAATGGAGGTAATGATGTGGGAGAGAACTAATAATTGATAACATGCTTTTCTGACACCATGAGTTTTTTGTGTTGGCTAACTAAAAGTTTAAGCAGGGGGTACCTTCTCTGCTGAAATACTGTAAATGTTAACAATATGTTAGTTTGCTAAGATATGATCACTAGTTATGGACCCAATGCCTTTGGTTATTTAAATCCACAAAATGTCTCCATGACAACACTGCACTTGACAGAAATCAGAACGGGAATGTCATCACAATCTTCCTCCAGGCTTCGAGTCTGTATCTTCAAGGCACGAAATCTCAGAACAGAAGTTAGATATAAATAGGTCTTTTCATATTTTAAATGTTCACTAAAAGGCATATTTTAATTATCTTCTGGTGGTCTCTATTAGTCAGTTGAGTTTAACTTATTTAAAATTTTATTACTGTTTAAAAAAAAAAAAAAAAAAAAAAGATTTCTATTGTTTTTTAACAAAATAATAGAGTAATAGGAATGACCAACACAGTCATAAGATAGATGGTTATGTAAGACTGTTTGTAGAAGGTAAAACAATACACAAGCTGCCTTGTCATGAACATTTTATAAATACATGGAGTATGGAGACATTTAGGACTATAATAAGTCTCACCAGGTCTAAGCTTGCATTATAGTTGAATAGATAACATGTAAGGACAGTGGGGTAAGGCAGGGGGATAGGGTAATGGGATCATAAGAGTATTGTGGATTAATTTATGCCATGGGAGTTTGGTTAGAGACCAAGGCATAGAATGTTGGTGACATAGCAGAGAAAGAATGGATGGGTATTAAAACTCTCTATAGGTGATCCACAGGGATCATATTTTAGGAAACCTGTGACTGGTATGAGGTTCCCAGTGGGACATTTATTTGAATCTGTAGACTTTATAAACTTTGTCCAATTCCAAATCATAGAGATTTCCTAAAATTTGTAGTGAATGGGAATTCGGGATCTAGTCATCTTGGGGAAAAGGTAGAGAAGGACTGTCTCAGGTGAGGGAGAGATAGATGTGTAGAATATTTTCTTGCAGTGTTGCATGATTGCTTACCACCATTTCTTTTCATTGTTGGGCAGGACCACCAGACATACAAAAAGGAGCCTTGATCGCTACCACATGTCTTACATAAGTTTATGGTACTGTTGTAATAGAGTGCTGTCTCCTTGGGGGATCTGTACCAATACTGTCAATATTATCTGAATATGGGAGAAAAATTTTGGAGAAAAATTAGGTGCCTTATTTTTTGCATCACTAATTGTACTTTGCAATGACAGACTTAATTATTGCATAAAATATGCTGTGAAATCGGAAACAATTGTGTGGTAAAATGAAAATATAACGCAATTTTATTTAATTTGTCGGGGTTTTGTGTTTACGCCATTTGCCCTAGGGAAAAGCTAACATGTTATATATGTTCCTCATGTTAGTAAGATTACAACGATATGTAACTTGCATAACTTTTATTTTTACAGCTTTGAAAAAATTATAATTTTGCTCTATTTCCCACTCTTTTAATGATGTTATCCTTTCGTGTATGGGGCTATGTGAGATGCCATTTTTTGCGCCATGATCTAAACTTTCTATCGATATCTTGTTTGCATATATGCAACTTTTTGATCACTTTTTATTACCATTTTCCTGGATTTGATGCAACCAATAATGTGCAATTTTGCGGGTTTTTACGCTTACACCGTTTATCAGGAATGTGATCATTTACTAGATCGGGCAATTACACACACGGCAATACCAAATATGTTTATTTTTTATTTATTTTTATTTATTAAATGGGAAAAGGGGAGTGATTTGGACTTTTATTAGGGGAGGATTTTTTTTTTATTAATAAAAACACTTAAAAAAAAACTTTCACATTAATTAAAAGCTCCCTGGGGGACTTCTATATACACACCGCTGATCTCCTATTGAGATCAATGCTGTGTATATAATAGAGCACTGATCCATTGGATCTGTGGTCTATTACTTTGGTCTGCTGCAGACCACATCTATAGAATACTGAGCCGGGATCAGTGTCATTCAGACTGTATCGCGGAGGGGGGATCCCCCCACTAGATCACCACGGATAGGCACCGCTGTGCATTTAAATGCAGCTGTCATGTTTGACAGCTGCATTTAAATGTCCTTATTAGATTGCCATGCCCGCTAATATCCGCGATCCTGGGCTGCAGAAAGCAGCCGAGATCGCATCGGTTAAGAGGGGGGTCGTGACATGGCCCCTCTCTGAACTCCCCTAATGGCGCCATGACGTATGACAAACCTCACAGGTTTTTAAGGGGTTAAAGCTACGTTTACACATTATATTGACAACGGCCGTTTGACACGGTCGTTGTTAGCAGTGTCACACGTTGTTAGCAGCCACTGTTTTGTATGTTCACTTGGCCGATTCTGCAGCATTGGCTGGATGAACATTATTTTATTTCTATTTGAATTGCGGGCACCTTTGGTTGTGTGTGCCTGCAATCCAATTAAGCATTGTATACAATGCAAAGTACAGCCGGCAGCCATGCTTTACATTGTGTGCAAAACTATTTTCTATGGCTGCTGATTGCCGAACTGCAGCCGTAGAAAATAGACATGCTCATTATTTTCTGTGGCTGCAGTTCAATGCGTATACACTACGGGCAATGTTGCATTAGAGTCAATTCAGTGAAAAGAACAGCCGATGTTAACAAAATTGATACTTTGTGTGAACATATTGTACCCTAAATGCTACAAATTCTAAACCTAGCATTTTATTCAGGAGTGTTTCCCATAAGCAGCTCTTTGTGACTTTAAATGCACCAGTAAAAAATACATGTACAAAATGACACTAAAATCTACACTAAAAACACACCATATGGCTATGTTCACACACTGTTTTTCCAAGTAAACAAATTGCCTTTAAAAAAAATAATAATAATAAGGACAAACGTAAATAAAGATCTTGATATTTTTTAATGGCCTGTAAAGTTCCTGTCATATATTCATAACAGTGGGGGTGGCGACAAAATGCTGGCTCCAGTAGACCATATGACAAGGATATTTGCTGTTATTTTAAAACAACGGCTGTTGTATTGAAATAATGGCAGTTATTTACTGTTATATGGCGGCCATCCACTCAATTTCACCATTGTGTGAACAGATCCTTTCTGTGTTTTTAATCCACTCCTGGTTTTGGTTGCAATATGAGGACCACAATACTGACTGAAATATATGTAGTGTGAACCCAGCCTTAAACTGAAAATTCATAAACAAATACCTCTGAGAAATCTGAAGACCCCAACAGAAAGGCTGGAAAGTCTGGAGAAACATTTTTATATGGTTGCTAGAAATCAAACTAAACTAAATGTTGTAGGATAATAATAGTAACATAATACCAGTGCCAGGAACTTCTGTTATCTCCATTCATTTTTGATGATCCTGTAGACATTGTGGGTACTCTTTGTTATAGGTGTAGTGCAGGGTGTAAATAGATCTCTAAGGCTGCGTATGATTCACACTGCGTATGATTCCGTCCGTAGTGCGAACTGCGGATATACGCACGTATATTTGAGGTTGATGCGTTCGCTTGAAAGTATACGATATACGCCCGCACAGTGCACACTACGTATGAACTTACGGCCGGAATATGGCGCCATATATGGCGTTGTATATGGCGCCGTGAAAAATTAACAAGACCATTGTTTGAGGACGGAAATGTTGAAACTCACGGCCGTGGATTTCCAGGCGGTCCCATACGAAGTACTTATTTCAGCCAAATTGAACTTGATTTTTCGATCCAAAAGGTTCTGTGTGGTTTACGGGAATGGGCGAAGATTTCCAAGTAAATAACCTGCCTCAGATCACTTTGAAACAAGCTAGGGAAGCATAACTGTACTACGGGCGTATGTTCGCAGTTCGTACGCATCCGGCCGCATGTCTATTTTTCCCACGCCCGTAGTTTCAGCCGCACATGTACGGCGGCGTACGATCTACGGATGGAATCATACGCAGTGTGAACATAGCATTAATAAACAATACTACTAATAATGATTCTTTTGCTCTCTTCTTTTTATGTTATTTTGATATTTTAATTCATACAGTGTTGTCCTTTTTTCCAAATGATATAATTTAATCTAAAAAGGTTGTTGCCACTGGTATTTGGTGTTTGGGTCTAGCTATTAGGGGGAAGAGTATACAATCAAGCAGAATCCATTCTGCTCATCTTGGAGGACATTGTGGCATTGCACTAAAAATAGCTTATTTGGTCATTACTTCCCCCTAAAGCATTCAGCTGTGGTGTCTGATGGTGCCCATAGGCATGGATGCTGTCTTGCTGAAACTAGTTGGATCAGGCAGTGGCCATCTAATATGTGTAGGTTCCTAAACCCTAGAGCCTTGGACTGCATGAATGCAAGGATATGTGTGTTTATATTAAACATCTAAAACATCACAATCTTCCAGCAAACTGAGACGGAAGTCCAATTCTCTTCAAATGTTATAGCTGTATAAATTCTACAAATTGTTCATTTATGAAGCGGTTTGTAAATTGAATGTTTATTTAACATTTTATATATTAACACACTGGAGTCCACTTTTCTGGTGTAAATTGAAAATTTGCTGTCTCTCTAATGGCCAGCAGGAGAATTACTTAACACTATGCTGGGACTGTATGAAATGACTCATGTACCCCAGTCAGGGGAAATTGCAGAAAATATGCTGCCATTCATTCATATTACTGACAGTAAGCAATGTCATCTCTGTAAGTAAAGTCAATAATATGACAGTGATCATGTACAGAGATGTGATTCTTTAGAACCTATCCAAAAGTAATACGTTTCTTGCATTTAACATTTATCCATTAGATACAGGTTTAGTTTTACTGTACAATACTTTGCAATATTTCCATACCATCTGTTTGCACCAGTCTCTATCCGCAGGTAGTATTTCATCTTGTCAATAGTCTCTTCCTCTTTAGGCATTGTACATACATTTTCTGTCTGCTAGAGCAAAAAGAGAAAAGGGCATTTTGTAGATAAATAAATTGTCTAGAAAATTGTCACTTCCACTTACATTGGTATTGCTTTGGGAAGGTAAATTGTTATGCTCCAAGGTTTTTACTAAGTGCAAAGTGGAGTGTGATAATAGAATGCTAGAAAAACTAGATGTTATTTAAAATTCTGTTGTGGCCACAATTGTATCTACAATTTGCTAACCCCTGGTGCATGATGATGCATTTATACACCTTTGTTTTCTTTGGTTAGTGGTATAAATATTACAGGAAAGCTAAAAGTTCTACATCCAACTGTAAATTAAAGTAAATGTACCATTATTCATTCTAATGGAGCTGCATCACAGAGGAGGGGGTTTCCTCCCACTGGGGGTGGCCAGCCTGCCCCCAGGGCTTCAGCCAGGGCTGATGCTTGGTAATAACCAGCTTTGCTGTTTTGGCGCCGTTCTATTCATGTGCGACACTGATGGTACATTTACTTTAAAAAAGGAAATGTTCATTTAATTTTTATTTGCTCTATAATAAGAATGTGTTTTACCATCCTATGAAGAAACAGGAAGATGCCTTGTAAGGGTTGATTAAGAGAAGGGTGAGGTTTCTGTTGGCATCAGGGGCTTCTCTTTTTCAGGGTGTGCACTTGGACTTGTATCATGTAAAGAATTAGCTAAGTTAATAAGTAATAAGCACCATGGTGCCACCATTATTTCTTATCTATATACTACTCATATTTTGTTTGGAGAAAGATGAAATACCCCTTTTAGTAACTGCAAAAACATTGACCTTCTTGGAATATATATATTATAAATAACATAGATACATGTTTTTAGTTTAGTAAAAGTTACATTGAGTTTATGCTTTAAGGTTTTTTTGCACCTAAAGATTTATCTTCCATGGATAGATGCAAACAAGCACCGATCAATGAGATCGACACAAGTTTGCAGTGCCTTTACATGGCACAACAAATTGAACGGCTGGGCTGTACAAACAATTGTATCATCATGCAGCTGTAGAAACTGGCAGCACACATATGTATACTGTATATCTGTGTTGTCAGTTTACAGAACACAAGCAATACATACTTACCATCTGCACCGCTTGTGATCTGGCATCCTGTTCTACCGCCTCTAATCCTGTATGTTCAGGCCCCACCCCTTTCAGCTATGAATCATTCTAGAGGAGGTGACAGGCTGAACATACAGCAGTGGAGAGCCGGACGCCAGATCACCAGCAGCATTTATAGTAAGTATGCACCAGCAGCGCTTTAAAGCTTGCTTTTCCCTTTATCGTTATCGGCCACACGTCTCCTGTTTACACAGGAAGATGTGGGTCTGATAACGATAAATTTTTAAGCAAACTGTAGACATGATCAGCTGAGAATCGGACATTTGTCAGGTTCTCATGTAATCGCTGTCACTTTTACACTGGCCGATTATCGACTGAGGAAGACTGGGAGCGTAGACAGGTTATGTATTAACTGTTTCTTCAATCGTCAGCAGTCGGCCGCGCATCACTATGACGCCTGATGATTTTAGGTCAGGGCCTAATCGTTCCATTGGCTGGTTGTTGTCTCTGTGTCATAGGCCTTTTTTGTGCCATATCCAGTGGATACTGTGGATAGGGTACAACTTCTGCAGATGGGAATACCCCTCTAATAAATACAATATGCCATATAAAGAATGCAGGTTCTATAGGCCAAATTATCTATGCAAAACATTAGAAATGAGCCATAGCATCCCTCTCAATACTGCCAAGGCCTTTTATTTCATGAAATGAAATTAACTACAACAAGGCTTAATGTTGGATTTGTTTCAATATTCTTCTTGTGGATTAGGTATTCACAGTTCCTAGGCCTCTAATATTAAAGGGGTGCTCCAGCATGGGGACACTTTCTGGGGGGGACCGGGGAGGAGGTGGCTGAAATAAAAGACGTCCACTCACCTCCCCGGTTCCAGCAGCGGGTCCCTCATCGCGGCACTCCGGTCCCCGGCCGCTTCCTGGTGTCTGACGTCGCCCGAGACGCTACGTCTCAGGGCCGCTCACCCACTCAGTGAAGAAGGCGGGATCCGAGCGGACTTCAAATGGATCCCGCCTCCTTCATGTAGTACCTAAATCCACACTCAAACTAACTGCAGACTGATATGGTAAAAAACAAGGAATCCTGCAATCCAGTTAAGAAAGATGATTTCATTCATTGTGGTTTGTAAAACCAACAGCATGGACTCACAGACAGGGTGGTACATATATTTGTTTTTATACACAATATTGTTATTAATGATTGTTGTACGGAGTTCAATAACTGCAAAGCTATCTCTGTAGCTATGCAGCTAAGGCACATAGGGGAGATTTATCAAACTTGTGTAAAGTAGAATTGTCTTAGTTGCCCTTAGTAACCAATCAGATTCCACTTTTCGCTCCTCACAGATTCTTTGAAAAATGAATCTAAGACAATTCTACTTTATACCAGTTTAATAAATGTCCTCCATAGTGCTGTTAGCATACTGGGAGTTTACACAGCCCCTTCACCTCCTTTATTACTAATCCAGGTTCGGTACTCTTGTGTAAGCATTACACAAGTAAGTAGTGTAAGCATCTGAAAGACGTGTACTGCTTTTGACCAGGCTACCTTACCTTTATACCTATGACACCCACCACCTCCTCTCCCTGGCTTGCCTCCTCCCTCCCCCAGGAATTTCTCTGCACATACTAATCCCTCTTTGTTCTCTCCCACCCCTCTCTCAACAGCGGCCATTTTTGCCCAGTCTTTAGCTGTGGTCCATTTTCCCCTACTATACTGGTACCCACTTCCTACTTTAATAAAAACTCCCCACAACCGCGTAGTCATGGTCGCAGCGATCCCCCTTATGGCTCCTCGCTGGGAGACCCCTTTTCCCCCACACTTTAAGGTCATGTTACCCATCCTGCCTTTGAGCATTCCCCTATGTGTTAACCCCTTGCTGACCCCTTCCTTTCTGCTTATGGTGTTCTTATATTTATATATCAATGTACCTGCAAAGCAAAGTGTTTTTAACAAAAGAAGTAAAAAATAAAATACTGAAATATATGAGTGCCAACAAAACATAGTTAGCACTAAACTCAAGGAGAACAGCGAAAAAAATTCCAATGAAGTAATCAATCAAGAGTCTCCACTGATGCCCCAAAAAATTTAAATATGCAAAACAAGAGTCCGTGGAGCCTCAGTTACGAGTCTCAAAACACGGGATAGCCAGATATCTCTAGCCTGTTGCCAACGGGGTGCCTCCATGATGGGGAGAGCACCACAACACCCTGATAAATAACCCCTGTTGTTTCTCTGTCTATGTTCCAATACTCGCAACCGAGTGGGACTTAAGGGGTTATTTATCAGGGTGGTGTGGTGCTCTCCCCATCATGGAGGCACCCCGTTGGCAACAGGCTAGAGATATCTGGCTATCCCGTGTTTTGAGACTCGTAACTGAGGCTCCACGGACTCTTGTTTTGCATATTTAAATTTTGGGGGGCATCAGTGGAGACTCTTGAGTACTTCATTGGAATTTGTTTCGCTGTTCTCCTTGAGTTCAGTGATAACTGTGTTTTGTTGGTTGATTTGTCATTGCCCCAACTAGCCAGAATCCTACCGCACACTGTTGAGGGGCAAATACCCCGAAACGGCTGTCTGTGGGTGGAGGCCTGCCTTTGCAAGCCCTTGTCATGATTGCAATACTCGCACCTTGAGTTAGACATTGACAAAAGGGGCCACCCTGTTGTTTCCCTGTCTATGTTCCAATACTCGCAACCGAGTGGGACTTAAGGGGTTATTTATCAGGGTGGCGTGGTGCTCTCCCCTTCATGGAGGCACCCCGTTGGCAACAGGCTAGAGATATCTGGCTATCCCGTGTTTTGAGACTCGTAACTGAATATGCAAAAGAAGAGTCAGTGGAGCCTCAGAGTGGCCTTTACCCTCAGGAACCCTACCTTAGGTGCAACTTCTACCTTTGTAACCCCATAGCTATGCTTCTGGGTTAATGAGATTGTTATATAAATTGGCTCTAGTGTGTTTGCCTGATATAGCGTGATCAGATTGCAAGCTCTAATAGGGGAAACACAAATATGAAGGAAGCTATTATCTGTATATTGCCATGGAACATGTCAGTGTTCTGTATATAAGAGATGGTAAATAAATAAATAAAAAATAATTGTGTCGTCCTTCGCACTATTTGTAACCCAGAGTAATATGTTTTTACTTAGCTTATTAAAATGACAAGGATTCAAAAGTGTGAAATAAAAAATAAATCAAGATTTATTGCTGAAAGCCTAGTTACATCCAGGTGCCTGGGGAATTCAGAAATTCAATATTTCACTATAAATTGAAGGTATTTGGATCCCTAATTAAACATTAAGGTTCCCAAAAATATAAAGCTACTTTTGTGAGAGTAAAATATATTGCTATTGGCATTTCGTAATTAACTTCTGACATTTTAAAAAGGTCTGCTGTGTTTCGTGTTCCCTAGAGGTATCTGTTTTTTTTAGCAAATGGGAAGTAGTATTAGACTGACTGCTGAATAAAACCACATGATGCTCAGCTCCCTTTATCCTGAATATATATATATATATATATATATATATATATATATATATATATGTATACAAGTCGGACTTAAATGCTAGGAGAACTCTGTTTATAAAGACACATGGCTACTATACAAACAATGGCAAACCTTAATAAGCTGAATTACACAGTCTGATAAAAATGTTACAGTCAATAAAGTATACAATTTTTTAAAATAGTGAGGGTTGAATCAATCTGCTCCTTCGGAGGCAAGGATACAAACTCAAAGTTCTGCTTGTGTCCCTGACCCCAGAAGGGGCACAACATGCATGGGAAACCAAGACTTGTGTGAAGCATATCAAAAGTAAATGAAATGCCAGCTTACCGCTCCTCACTTTGCAATGCAGCTCGGGCTCCTACTCCACTAGGTGTGTACGAATCAACAGGTGCAAGAATTTGAGTCCAGCAAAGATATATAAAGATAGCTTTATTCTTCACACCAACACCATGCACACTGTGTGTTATCACCCCCAACAAAACTCCAATGCGTTTTAGCTGCTACGCAGCCTTCTTCATGGCTATGTCCTTGTCTAAGGCTGTGTTGGCGTATTGTTGGGGGAAATAACGCACAGTGTGCACAGTGTTGGTATGAAGAATAAAGCTATCTTCACATATCTTTGCAGGATGCTGAACTCTTAGACCTGTTGTTTTTTTGTGAAACTCTAAATTTAATATTTGGCAAAATGAAATACAGTGGTACCTTGGTTTAAGAGTAACTTTGTTTAAGAGCGTTTTGGTTTAAGAGCTCACAGTTTTTCAAAATTGTGACTTGGTTTAAGAGTATTGCTTTGGTTTAAGAGCTCCCTGTACTGGTTGGGAGCGCGAGTGGAGGAGGGGCATGGCCTGCATAGCGGGGTCTACAGCCCTGTACTCTGACCCAAGAAGTCTCCCTCATCTTCCAAATCATAGCAGATCCACTTCAGGCTGGGGCTTGCATCAGGGGACAGGACTGTGGGGGTAATCCCTGCATAGCTGTAACCCCTCTCTTCCCGGACAGAGAGCGCTGTTATACTGTGCCCATATCTGCCCTGCTCATTCCTTCATGCTCCCTGCAGTCTCTGTCAGCCCTGGTGTTTTCAGTCTTCTCCATTACTGTACAGTAACTTATAATATCACATATTCTGCTGTTTCTGAATGTTTGTTTCATTAGTTTTACATGTTATTCAGAATAATAAATCATTATTTTGGGGTGTGGAACCAATTGTCTGCATTTCTATAAATTCTTATGGGAAAATTTGCTTTGGTTTAAGAGTGGATTTGGATTACAAGCACCGTCCCGGAACGAATTATGCTCGTAATCCAAGGCACCACTGTATATCTAAAAATAATAATATAAAAAAAAGCCTGAGAAGCAGTGATTACGCAGGTCCCGCTCATTATCTAGAATGTTCCCAAGAAAAGTTATGCAAGTGAATGAATTCTTTCAATATCAGTCAGTATAAAAGGTGTAAGTTTAAAAAATGTAAATCAGTATAATGCAGTAGGATTACAAAAAACTGTGCAAACTATCTATATTTGACAAATATTCAAAAAACAATTTAGTAGTTTAAAAGGGCACACATTTGGACATTGAAATATTATGCTATGTTCACACTACGTAAAAGTACGGCCGTACTTTTACCGCGGTGGAACAATGCCTGTTGTTCTATGGGATCCCGGCCGGAGCGTACACACATCGTACACGCTCCGGCCGGGATCCCATATGCCGCCGCAAACAACTTCTGCGGCCGGAATTCAGTAAATTCCGGCTGCAGAAAGACTTGTCAGTTCACACAGGGCTCCGGCCGCTCGCTTCACTGTGTGCTATGGGAAGCTCTGATGCGGGCACGCGCTAATGCGCCCGCATCAGATCTCTGTGGCCGGAAGGATCATCCGGCCGGTACTTAAGTACCGGTCGAGATGATCCAGGCGGAGACCGGCCGTTCTGTGACCCAGCTGGGGTCTCGGAACGGCCGGTCTCTTACGTAGTGTGAACAGACTTATACAATGAAAAGGCAAGAAAAATTACTGGTAAAAAAGCACAAATAAGCGTGTACATTATATATATAGCATCATACAGATGCCACTGTATGCATTGATACATGACTCTTGAGGCTATGTTCACACTACGTGAGAGACCGGCCGTTCCGTGACCCCGGCCGGGTCACGGAACGGCCGGTCTCTGGCCGGATCATCTCAGCCGGTACTTAAGTATCGGCCAGATGATCTTTCCGGCCGCAGAGCTCTGATGCGGGCGCATCAGCGCGCGCCTGCATCAGAGCTTCCCATAGCGCCGGAGCCGCTCGCTTCACTGTGTGAACTGACAGGGCTTTCTGCGTACAGAATTCACTGAATTCCGGCCCCAGAAAATTGACATGTCAATTGACAGTTAATTGACATAATTGACAATGTCAATTGACAGTTAATTGACAATTAATTGACATAATTGACAGTTATTTGCAGCCCCGTATGGGATCCCGGCCGGAGCGTGTACGATGTGTATACGCTCCGGCCGGGATCCCACAAAGAAACAGGCATTGTTCCACTACGTCAAAAGTACGGCCGTTGTTGCCATCGGCAACAACGGCTGTACTTTAACGTAGTGTGAACATAGTCTGAACCTGCTTTATTGGATGCGATTTGTGTTTGTGCCATATAATATATATATAAATATATATATACGTAACAAATTGTAGCGGCACTCCGATAACTTTAGTGTAAACAAAGGTGATTTATTCCATAAATCAAGAACAACAGCAGCGACGTTTCAGTCCTATCAGTAAGGACTTTTTTCTGAGCTTGAAAAAAGTCCTTACTGATAGGACTGAAACGTCGCTGCTGTTGTTCTTGATTCATGGAATAAATCACCTTTGTTTACACTAAAGTTATCGGAGTGCCGCTACAATTTGTTACGTATTCAGCCAAGCACCAGCGGATCCTGGTACTCTAGCTGGCATCCACCTGCATGCAACCGAGTGCTGCGAACTATTTGTATACCAAATATATTATATATATATATATATATATATATATATATATATATATATATATATATATACCTTAAAAATAAGTCATTTACTTTTTCATTTGCTTCTTGGTAAACCTGCAGTAAACTCTGTTATGCGTAATAGTCAAATTTTTTATTTTAATGAACAATGAACATGAACACTCATGCTGATTTCGTATTGTTTTTTCTACCTTTTCTACCTTTTTATTTTATTGTTTGCTGATATAAAAGGGGTATTCAGGCATAATGAGGAGTTAGAGCAGGATATGCCTGTTAAGCCTTTGGCTATGTTCACACGTCAAAAATGGAGAAAAAATGTCCAATTTCGCTATTTAAAAAACGTCTGTTTTTGCCGCGATTTAACTTACTGCAATGGCAATGCATTGGAGTCAATGGGAAGACGGATGTCCAATGCACACAATGCATTGAAAAACTGACGTTTTTGCCGCGGACGTCAAAAAATAATGAACATTAACATTATTTTCGGACATCTTTTGCAAACAGTGGACGTTTTTTATTAGTTGTTCACACACAGTTCTTTTGTCACCGTTCTTTCTCCGTTTTTACTATTAAATTCAATAGACTTTTTTAAATTAAGACACACCCAAAGGACAATTAGTAATCCCAAACTAGAATAACGTGCAAACATCAGTCATTGCACTAAGGGGAGGCCAGGCTGCTAAAAAACGTCTGTTATTTTAGACTCAATATAACGGACGTCATTTTAAACTGAGCTGAAAAAACGTTGTGTGAACATAGCCTTTCACTAACAAAGGTGGGACACCACCAGTAGCGGATTATAATAGGGGCGTTCCAGGCGGCAGCCCGGGGCCCTGAGCTCCTGGGGGGCCCATGACCACCCAAAAAGACTTAGGGCCACATGTATCATCCTGCGAACGGATGATTTTCGGCGGAAAGTGCCGATTTGCGTATTTTTTTATACGCAAATGGCCGATTTGCGAATAAAATATTCGCAAATCGGCACTTTCCGCCGAGTACGCCAGGGGGGCGGAAAGGGGGCGTATAGTGGGCGGAACGGAGGGCGCAGAGTCAGAGTCCGCGCAATTTACCATCCGTTCCGCCCAAATATACGCCGAAAACCTACTCCAGTCCTCAGCTGGCGCAGGCTTTCGGCGGTGCGCACCGGCGCGCACGGGATTTATGTAGAGGCAGTCCGCCTCTACATAAATCCCCGTAGCGCCGGAGCTGCGGGGGCATTTTTAAGTCCAGCGTAAAAAACGCCGGACTTAATAAATGCCCCCCTTATACTTTCAGTGGTGTACTGTCTCCTGGCTACACTTCCGCCTTGATTTGCAAAAAATCTGTTTGTTTGTTTTATGGCAATTTTGCATAAATCAGGACATCATGACATTATCTATACTGTACTATGAACACCAGGCTAGTGCCGCCATAGTTACAGTGGGGTGGGGGGGCCCAGGCTTGGTGAACAGCCCGGGGCCTATGGTAAAGTTAATCCGCCCCTGGACACCACTATAGCCAATGACTGGCTGAGTGGGCAGGTGCTGCTCCAGTTCTTCTTCTCAGAAGCTGGCAAAAACCTCTTTCAGCCAAAGTAGAAAGATCCTAAGTTGGAGCAGCAAATCACACTCTGGTAAAAGTGAGAGGTTCTAGAAGGCCGAAAAACTGTGACTCGCTGATTTAAGGAGGAGGAGCTATATGAGAGAGACACTGAATAAAAGCTAATACGGCTACAATTTGTTTTTGTTTGTTTCACTTGTAAACAGAACTGTGGTTATAAACAGATGTTGAATAAAAAGCTTGTCTGCTATAAGAAGCAGCAAGCACAGGTGCAGGAGTATATTACATTCATATTCATTCACAGGTGGAAGGTGTATCACTTTGGAGCATCTCCAGGTACTTGGCTCTTACAGCTACAGAAAAATGTGCACTGTTCACATATCCTCAGCAATATGTTTCCTTGATAATTACCCATTATTTATCTTCTCCATTCCTGGAGTGTAGCATTAAAGCTTATTGCCCGACTGGGAGCATATCTCAATAACACTATTTCAACAAGTTATTGCTATACAAATAAGTAAAATATGTTTATTTTCAGTTTTGTTCAATTTGCATGAATGTGGGAATAAATATGCACATCTTAATCTACAAAACATTCAAGAAAGAAATAGACTATGCATTTTCGTGATTTATGAACTGCAGCATATGTTAACCGTCATCCATATCAGATTCAGTAAAAGATTTCTTTACAAACTTTCTAAAAAAAAAAAAAAACAGAACAAATAGCACAACATACATTATAGTGGGATGGATCCAGTACCGTAGTAATTGTATTCTGCATCTATTGTACGATTGAGCCACCAGCTCACTAATGATTTTGGGGTTGACAGAATTGCCTCAAATACTGTATGTAAACAACAATAACACAATGAGGAAAGTAAAAGTGAAGCAAATATTCAATATTGTTCTTTTACAAAAGTTTACAAAATAAGGCTATGTTCACACTACGTAAGTTACATATTAATCACGACCATTGTTGCCGATTTCCCATAACAGCCATGATCACTATGTAACTTACATAGTGCTGCCCTCTATGGAATTCGGGCTGGAGTATATACAGATATTATACACTCCGGCCGGGATCCCTAGCGGCGCTACAAGAAACTGACATGTCATAGCGGCTGCAGAAAACCTGTCACTACACACAATGGAGCATGCGGCTCCAGCCACACGCTCCATTGTGCGCAGCGGGGAATTCAGATATGGGCGCACACGGCTGCGACCACATCCGAATTCAGCGACAGTGAAGATCATCCAGCCCGTACTGCAGTACCAGCTGGGATGACCTTCTCTGACATCAGCCGGTCATGGAACGTCCTGGTTTTTTACTACGTGGGATCATGGCATAAATATGTAAAAAAAAATAAAAAAAAAATAACACCACTTGTATATGACCACTGGATAGTGGTTTTGCAGAGTATTATAATACTAAAGACTGCAGATATAAGAATATAGAGATTGATAATTTCACGACCCTTTTTTAACTCTTTTATTGAGTTCATTATGATCACTTCTTCTGGCAGAGACTTTTATAGCCTAAGTGCTCTTACAGTAAAGAATCCCTTTTTGTGCTGGTACATTTTTTTTCTCTCTAGGCATAGTGGATGTCCCCTTGTTACAGATACAGTCCTGGGTATAAATAGATCTCCTTAAACTGTCCTAGTTTAAAGAGCCTATTACACAGTTTAGAGCAAGGTGCAGAAAAAAGACTAGTCCAAATAGTGCCAGCGCTGCCCAAAAACACTCCAACAGTTGGAAGCAAATAAATTAAATACAGTAGTACCTTGGTTTGAAAGTAACTTGATTTAAGAGTATTTCGCAAGAAGAGCTCACAGTTTTTCAAAATTGTAACTTGGCTTAAGATCATTGCGTTGGTTTAAGAATTCCCTGTACTGGGTGGGAGGGGTAGTGGGGGAGGGGCATGTTCTGCATAGCGGGGGTCTACAGCCCTGTACTCTGACCCAGGAAGTCTCCCTCACCTTCCAAATCATATCAGATCCACTTAAGGCTGGGGCTTGCATCAGGGACAGGACTGTGGAGGTAATCTCTTCATAGCTGTAACCCCTTTCTCCCCGCACAGAAAGCGGTGCATTTATGTGCCCACATTTGCCCTGCTCATTCCTTCATACTCCCTGCAGTCTCTGTCAGCCCTTGTGTTTCCCATCCTCTCTTTTCCGCTATAATGTGCCTACACTTACACTCAGCTTCTATAATTTGCCTGCACTTACACTCAGCTATACACACTGCTGCTATAATGTGTCAGCCCTTACACTCAGCCATTCACACTGCTGTATAGAAAAGCTTTTGTCACTGTCTTCCTGCACAGCTCTGTGATTCTCATTTCCTGATTGGTCCATGCTAAACTACCTCCTCTCTTCCCCATTGTTGTCATGTGACCACACAGACCTCTGACAGCAGCCCTGCTTCTCTATTCCAGCCTGTTGTACTACGCTACTGCATTATGGGGACTTGCAGTTCTATTCTGTATCTGCAAACTGCTGCTGTGTTTTTAGGTTTATGCACTATACATTATACTCCACATGCTGATTGCTATATTGTACAGTAACTTATAATATCACATATTCAGCTGTTTCTCATTGTTTGTTTCATCTGTTTTACATGTTATTTAGAATAGAAAATAATTTTTAGGGTGTGGAACCAATCGTCTGCATTTCAGTGATTTCTTATGGGAAAAATAGCTTTGGTTTAAGAGTGGATTTGGATTACAAGCATGGTCCCGGAACGAATTATGCTTGTAATCCAAGGCACCACTGTATAAGATTTATTAACCCCTTAAGGTCAAAGCCAATTTTTTTTGCACTTTTGCTTTTTCCACTTTATGTTTAAAAGTCCATAGCGCTTGCATTTTTTCACCGAGAGACCCATATGAGCCCTTATTTTTTGCAAAACCAATTATTGTACTTTGCAATGACAGGCATTATTTTTCCATAAAATATGCTGCAAAACCAGAAAAAAAAATTATTTGCGCTGTCAAATTGAAAAAAAAGGAATTTGTTTTGATTTCGGGGAGTTTTACATTTACGCCGTTCACCCTATAGTAAAACTCAAGTTGTTACGATTACAACAATATATAACATGTATAACTTTTCTTTTATCTGAAGGCTTTTAAAAAATTCAAACCATTTTTAACAAATACAGTATATGTTCCTTAAAATCGCTCCATTCCCAGGCATATAGCGCTTTTATCCTTTGGTCTATGGGCCTGTGTGAGGTGTCATTTTTTGCACCATGACGTGTACTTTCTATCGGTACCTTGATTGCGCATATGAAACTTTTTGATTGCTTTTTATTACATTTTTTCTGGATTTGATGCTACCAAAAATGCGCAATTTTGCACTTTGGAGTTTTTTTGCGCTGACGCCGTTTACCATGAGAGATCGGGAATGTGATAAATTAATAGTTCGGACAATTACGTGCGCGGCGATACTAAATATGTTTCTTTATTTGTTTATTTATATTTATAAAATGGGAAAAGGGGGGTGATTTAGACATGTTAAAAAAAATTTTTACTTTTATTTTTACATTAACTGGAAGTCCCCCTGGGGACTTGTATATACACAGCACTGAGCTCTCATAGAGATCAATGCTGTGTATATACACAGCAATGATCCATTAGATCAGTGATAGATTGCTATCTATTGCCGAGATCAGCGTCATTGCGACCCGGCGGGACCCCTCTCTGAACACCCCCCGCGGCACCATGACGTATCAGATACGTCATGGGTCGCTAAGGGGTTAAAAACCTCTTTGTACTAATGAATTTTACCATTTATAAATTTATGAATTTTGACATTGTATTGTTGTTTACAAATTTAAGGCTTAGCTTCAGCCCTAGAGGGCATGTTTGGCACCTATTTTTTATCTCTGGTGCTCTATTTAAACTCTGTATTTGCTACTGTATGCTTCATTATTCTGATGAAGGGAACTTGAATAGATGTGCTCTTTTAATAAATATTTTACTTAGTTTATCTGTTTCCAACTGTTAGAGTGTTTTGGAGCAGCGCTGGCACTGTTTGGACTAGTTTTTTTTTCTGCACCTTGCTCTATATTTTCTTACGGGCCCCATAACTGCGAGTATCCCGTTCAAACTGTCCTAGTCGGCTTTGCATTCCCATATCCTCTACTGGACCACCCACGTTCTGCTGCCTGGGAACCTTTTGATACCCTTTTGGGTGATATGCATAAAGCCAGAGGGGCTTAAAGGTGAGCACCCTATTAGCACCTATCTCACCACTTTATCTAGCCTGGAGGCTTTACACAAGGCGCAGCTGCCTGTGTTTTGTTTTTTGTTCTCTTTCCCGAATATTTCACAGTTTTATTACCATGCAGCTAGGGCTGCATGTATAAAGATTGTAGTCTTGAGCAGAGAGGCCACACTTTTTAAGTTTGGCAACATTCTCCAAGTCCGAACAGTGCGGCTTCTCCACTCAACACTACTTGTGACTCTTTCTTAGATTCACTGGAGATTATCCTTGGACTACAATTGATAGGCAATTACCATGATATACCAGGTAAATCCCACAAATCTGCAGTTGTTAAAATCCCCCGACAGTCATTAAGCCATCATCATTTGGCCCTTATCATCAGAGTGGCACAGATCCTTACACTAACTTCACGATTATGAACTGTGAACTGTTATGTACATTATAATACCATGCTCAATAGCTGTATAGTTTTTACAGCTTTTTAACTTTGCTTGGCCCCTAGGGTATAGTTGTAACAGTCTATAAAATGGCTGAATAATACCTCTTTCTATCTATTAATCAACCTTCATAGCTATTTTGTTCTGTTAGTATAAAAGCCAATAAAGGGCATTAATAAAATAGATAGGCAGTCGCTTTAAAGTGGACCATGCCCATGTCATTTTAGAATGAAATATATATATACACACATACAGTGGTACCTCGGTTCTCAAACTGTTTGGAACTTAAACTGTATTTTCAAGGAAAGTTTGCTTTGGTTCTCAAACTCTTGCTCGGTTCTCAAACACTTTTCGGGCACCCAGTACTCGGTATCTAAACGTTTTTGCGAGCGTTGATGGTGGGTTGTACCTGGTGAGTTTAGCACTGGTGAGGCCTCACATACAGTACAGTACTGTATAAGACTGCTGGAGTGCATATACAGTACAGTAGTAGTACAGTCAGTGCACCACCATCTCCCATCTGTTACAGTGCTGGGATGGGGGGGACTCTATACAGTAAAGGATGAGGAGTTAGTGACTACTGTGCTATAACTGCTGGTTCTGTTGAATGTTGCTTGGGTATAATGTACTGTACTGTATATATTGCTATTCTATAATGTCCTATACAGTATAGTGCTGTTCTGTACTGTACTGTAGAGATTAAAGTAGGCACTTTTCAATGTAATATAAGGTATTGTAGGTAATTATTGGTGGGTGCTGGAACCAATTAAACACATTTACATTATTTCCTATGGGAAGACATTGCTCGGTTTCTCTATGAGCCAGACCAGGTGAAAAATGAGTGAGAGAGTGGGGGTAGTACTAGTACTTTTGCATTGGGCCTCTAGATCTTTAACCCCTTGATGCATAAAAAGCAATGAGTTCCCGCATCATGTTTTTCCAATATTCCATTATGCTCATGAGCTCTAGGAAGCAAGCTCAGGAGCTGAGCCAATCACTGTCCGGGACCATCACAGAGAGGTAATGTATTCCAGTTTATTCAATCGTTGGCTGTTGGCCGTGCATTGCTATTACATGCAGCAATGAGCGGTCGACTGACGATGATTTAAGTTCTAAACATTCTATCATTCGATAATCAATGACATTGGCTGATTGTTGCCTCAAGTACACTGAGCAATAATTCGTCCGATTATCACTCTGTGTAATAGGGCCCTTAGGAGTCTGCCAGGAAGGGTAATTCCCATCACAGAAATTGATAACATATTGCTAGCAGAGGCCATTTTTTCTAGATCAGTATTGATTTAACAGCTGATAGCTCCACTAATCGTGGGATTAAGCTATTTTGTAGTTCTCTGCACAATGAGTTTTGCTTTGCAGGTAATTCCTGTGAAGGGGATACAGCACTAAAGCAACATTGTGGCTCCTTTCACCAGAAAATTGGTGGAATGTTTGGCATAATGCAAGTCTTAGGGGTTCTTATAGGAATAACCCTTTTATTTTTAGATGTTCTAAGAAAATATGGTATATGCCATATTGTTGATTACATCTTTTGTGTTGGTTCTCTACAACTTATGACCTGACTTTATAGACAAGGCTGCTTTTTGTTAACCTGTGTAGATGTTAATTATGTATGTTAATGTTATACTAAGGCAGACACATACCGTACACAATGAACTTTGCTGTTTTATTCGTTAATGTTTTACTGGTTTTGGAAACTTAAAAGTTGAGTATATTACGGTAAATACAATTCCAGCAGTACAATCCTATTGAATACAACAAGAGGTAATCTTGGCTATATTTATTTGTATTTTACTCAAGCATTCATGTTGTACAGCAACTGTCTTTTAGTTAAGACAGCCATTTATCATTTTATTTATAGTCCCTTCTTTGTTCACTCCCATTGTCCTTTGTAAAGCAGCTAAAGGCAAACAAGCCTTATTTGTTGAGTTCTACAAAATACAAGGCAGTCAATTTAGATCAGGGATAAGCATTTTGTTTAATTATATATTGTTTCCTCTCAATGACTGTGCCAATTGCTATTGATACAGTGAAATAAAACAAATGAACTTGCAGAGAACTGAATCTAGTTCCTTTGTCTTTGCCTTCTCAGATAATATCTCACTTATAACTGAACACCAATGTTGGTTGCCTTACAAAATTTCAAGCTGTAGATGTGCTGACAGAAGCTAAGTTCAATTGGAGTTGCATTTTTTCCCCCTTCAATAACTTACGTGAATATTGACATTACTGTAAGAATACAACATATGGATATACAGTAAATCTGGAAGATACATCGGTACAGTCTCTAGATAGTCTATTTATTTTTAACTCTGTAATTTTCAATTATGACAAACTAGTAGAGAACCCTCATTGAGATTGTTTAACATCTATTCAAAGTGCGACTTTTATGGTCCCGTGACAAGTCTAGAGTAGTATAAGACAAAGGGTATTGTCCATAATGAACAGTAAAGACATCATTTGTGTAAAATAAGCAACATGATGAGTAGGAAGTGAGAATCCAAACATCAAGCTAAAGAAGAAAAGCAAATATATAGATAAACAGATCTGGTGTTATAGTACTACCACTAAGTAAACTGGTTAACGTAAGGGGTGGAGGGAGTCTACAAATAAGAAGCTCATAAATGTCAGAAGACAAAAGACAAGGGGAGAGTAAAGAAGCAGCGGTAAGAGAAGGCTTGAAGCCCCACTGATTGGAGTGGTGTGAAAAAGTGGTGCGAAAGGTCTGTTTGAGGAAAGAAAAAAAATAGGCAAGAGGCGGCGCCTTGTGTGATACCACAGACCTTAGGGTAGACAGAAGATGCAGATTCAAGGATCACCTTGATGCCACTTGGGCTTTATGCGTATCACCCTAACTTGAGGGGTTGCAGATGTGACTGGTGCGGCATCTGGAGTCCACGGTGGTGGTTGCAAGCTGGCTGGAGTACTAAAAATGGTATGGTCCCATAAGGGGCCAGGGGGTGCAAAGTGCAAAGTGCAAAATAAAAACAGAAGGCTTTACTCACTGGGTGCCAGCACTACCCCAATAAAGTGGTCTTAAAGGGGTAGTGCGGCATTAAGAAATTATTTACAGAATAACACACATTACAAAGTTATACAACTTTGTAATGTATGTTATGTCTGTGAATCGCCTCCTTCCCTGTGTACCCCCACCCCCGCACGTGTACCCGAAGTGTGATGCATTATACATACCTGTCATGTGCAGACCCCCGTCCCCGATCTTTTGTGCCACAACGTCATCTTTGGATGAGTGCCAGCCGCCCTCTGCCACGTCATCAGATGCTTAGCCCCGATTGGCTGAGCATAACTGTGCTCAGCCAATCACGGCTGAGCATCTGATGGCGCGGCAGAGGGCGTCCGGCACTCGGGACGATCGGAGAGCTTCGTCCGGCCGTCCGAAGATGACGTTGTGGCACAAGATGGCGGACGGGGGTCGGCAAGAAGCATGTATGTATAGAGCACTACACTTCCGGGTACACGTGCGGGGGTGGGGGGACACAGGGAAGGGGGCGATTCACAGACATAACATACATTACAAAGTTGTATAACTTTGTAATGTGTGTTATTCTGTGAATAATTTCTTAGCGCCGCACTACCCATTTAAGAAGTACTTAGAAATTTAAAAAAAATTAATTGCTTTTATTTATTTCTAAGTACGTCTTGAGACCACTTTATTGGGGTAGCTCTGGCACCCAATGGGTACAGCTTTTTTTCTGTTTTTATTTTGCATAGTCTTTTTAAGGATGGTGGTACAAGTGGGGGGCCGCACAGAAAGGTACAGGAGTTTGAAACTTTAAGAAATTAATAGGTTAGGATGGAGGGGCAGAAATGAAAATCAGATCAAGGATTCTAGATTTATCAGAAGTCTGTAGTTTTCAGTGCACAGTCTGCTCTAGCCTGTAGAGGTGATGTCAAATTTGGAACCAGTCTATGGGTGAATATGTTCACCTGAATTTCCAAGCAGTAAGAATTAGAAGCTTCACTGTAGAGAGAATGTGTCTGGGAAGTTTGTAAAGCCTGTGGGAGAATGGAGGTAGAGGAGAGATAGAAAAAAAAAACAGTATTGATAGGTAACTTGGAGAAGTTTCTCTATTGAAGATGAGATTGTGGTCCAGAAAAGGATGATGGGGTATTCCCACCATAGGTAACTATTTCTGTTTTGAATTTCCAGTATTTCCACAAATGGTCTAACTATGTATTTTAGTTTATGTAGTATACCATACCCAGCTACCAAGCAAAGAAAAATCCATTTAAAAAGTAATTAGAAAGATCAGAAATAAGCAGGGCATACATCACAAAAAAAAGAAAATGACAAATGCAGTAAAGTCTTCCTGAGAGTACAATTATGTATAAATAAGTATGACAAAGGGTACAACAAAGTCAAGAAAAACAAAAAACAAATTACATTTTACAATTAATGTAAGAGTCTAGTAAGAAATAAAATTGGTAGAGTCATCATGGTACTGTTTAGAGGAGAACACGGTAGTACAATGTATGATATGTCTAGAAGAGTGGTCACCGTTACCGTCATTGTTCTGTGTTCAGGGACCTTGTTGCAGTAAATCAGGTCAGTGATTTCTGCCTTTACTCAAGGGAACATTTTTATTCTATTAGAACTGGATCGGGAGCGCCTAGGTTTATCCAGCATGTGAGGAAAGAGCATGGGAGTGATGTCTCTATTATAACACTTGCCAGCATTGAAAGGGTACAAAGTGCAAAGGGAAAGGACAGACATTGTATGCTACTGAGAGCAGTTTAGCAAAAAGTAACACGCACTATAATGCTCATGAGCACCCTCCACACTTCCGAACTCCACCAGTCCGGACAAAACATCCAATATATACAATAGTAGTGAAGGAAAAAAGTGATTTGCTCACCATGTAGCCGCCAACTTCGGGTTATGAAACCCACTGTGCTCCAATTGTAAGGAGCAATATACTCACAGAGTCGATATGACTTAAATCTTTTTTATTTTCTTCTTTTAAAGTGAATGCAGCATAAAGTTAACATGCTCACAGCTGATGTTACTCTCAGACTCGGACGCCCAAGTACGTCCTCCTCGCGGACGTTTCGGAGGATACAGACTCCTCCTTCCTCATGCGCTTACTCTGTGAGTATATTGCTCCTTACAATTGGAGCACAGTGGGTTTCATAACCCGAAGTTGGCGGCTACATGGTGAGCAAATCACTTTTTTCCTTCAATGCTACTGAGAGCAGAAACTTAAGGCCCGGGAGGGTTGAACGAAAGAGTGGATCGTAGCTTACTATTATGAGTTTGTAGTAGGTCACCAGTTGTTGGTTTTAGGGTGCCTTCACACGTACCGTATCGCTGCTTATTTCTCGCACAAAACTCGCATCCAACTCACATTAAAGTAGCTGGGTTTTTTTGGTGTTGAACTTGCCTGTGAAAATCATATGAAAATCAAAACTCACATGTAAAGATCGCACCAAACACGCAGTGAGAATACACATACATTGGCTTTATAGCAATCAGTATCACTGTGCATTTATGTGCGAGAAACTCGCAGCGATAAATACACAGCAATATGGTACGTTTTATTTTTGGAATTAATAAATAATTAAATATGTATCACATGGTCAGGTACCAATCAGGTATATATAACATTATGATGTAAAGCAAGTAGGTGGTCCATTGAAGCACAGTAGCGCAAAACAGGCTATAAACATTGCCTACCTAGCGTCTGCCCCTTTGTATGTCCACTCTGTGTCTGTGGTTTTTGCAACATGGAAAATAAAGCCTCGGATGGTGAGTGTGGCTCTTCTATCTTTCTTAATATGCCTTATTATGCAAAATAGCTTGTACACCTCACTTAAAGTCTCACTCTCAATCTAGGAGTCTTAGAACATTGACTGGGGATTTTATCTTAAACCAACCTCTCACAAACCAGCCAATATCCTGCTCCGCACTAAAGGGTGGCAACAACCTCAAAACAGCTGTCTGCAGATGGGAAATTTTTCCCTTTGGAGAGATTGTTTGACTTGCCATAAAATCCCCAGCCAATTTTCTAAGGCTTCTTGACTAGGGTAGTTGCCAAGGCCCTTCCGCCTTCCCAAGGCCCCCCTTTTTTACCACTCTGACCCCCTCCCTTCCCAATAACCACAGACACCGTTCTGGAATTAAATGGCCACAGCAGCCGTTTATTACACCAAGTATAAACATCTCAAAACTGTAACATATTTATTTTGATGGGGCGGTCCTCGGAGCCCCAAAAATCCCCTCAGGTGGCTTATTTAAACTTGACCCCAACAGCACGCAGGATTTGCCTCTGGCCGACGGGCCACATAACCCAGAGGCAGCAACTAAGCACCTGTGTACGTATAACTGTACCCCTTTTAATGGTGGCTAACTACAGCCGCCCAGCCCAATAATTGTATTTCCTTTTTCCCGGGAGTCCGGAACCACTCCGAGGTCCCCTCCCACCACGACCAAGTCCACACCAACCCCGAGGACCCCCACCGCCACACAGCTGCCATGACGACTGCCACAACCAAACCCACCACCGCTGCTGCACCACCCAAACCCCAGAACTCCAAACCAAAAACCGCAACAAAAGGGAGGGTGGGTGGGCGATCTCTGCCTGCTAAACCACAATGGGTGACCACCCCCCCCTTAAGGCTAACTTTTATACCCCGGCCCCTTCAGCTACTCCCCCCTCTACCTTCTGACCAACCACCTCTTCTGTTTACTACTCACTTGTTCTCCT
Organism: Dendropsophus ebraccatus; assembly: GCF_027789765.1. Lineage (NCBI taxonomy): Eukaryota > Metazoa > Chordata > Amphibia > Anura > Hylidae > Dendropsophus > Dendropsophus ebraccatus. Next base: position 72,260,951 of record NC_091459.1, on the reverse strand, counting down.
CCCCCCCTTGTACACGTGCTCCCCACCTGCTCACCCTGAGCCTGTTGCCCTCTATCTGACCTGCTACTGGCCTGTCAATCCCTGTCATGAGGGACTCCCTTTATGCTGCGCATTAGTCCGTCCCCACTAGATTGAGTGAGACTTGAGACTTGAAGGGACATCTCTTTACTCAAGAGGTGTGAAAGCTATGTCGCATTTCCTTCTTCCCAGAATTGGCAGTGGAGCAGCCATGGTCTGTAAGTCTCCACAGGTCTTTATACCGAACTCTCCTTGAGGAGAATTAGTACCCCTTTGACCCCAGTATTTAGGGATGAAATAGTCTGTGTTTTATCAACACATTTGTGTCTTTTTTTATTAGTTGTATATTAATATCACAAACAGGTTGGAGATGGCCAGAAAGATGTGTTTTTGGTGTGGAGGAAAGCCCTTTACAACAAAGGGAGAACAAGTTTTACTGTAAAAAAAAAAAAAAAAGGTAGAAAAGAAAAGCTATGTAAACATGCAAATTGTTGTATTCAGACTGACCTATAGAACATGTAAAATGCATTACGTAAACAAGAATCCCCCCGACCTTAATTTACACAATTGCATAAATAATATTTTGGGGGTTTTGTCATTCATTTTTTTTGGTAGATTGAAATGCGCCATTACAAAGAACACCTGTTCCTGACAAATACAAGCCCTTATATATCCCTGTAGATGGAAAAATTTTAATTGGTGCGATCATTGAGGCCATTTTGGGCTCTGTGCTTAAAGGGGTTGACCACTTTATAGTAAAATGGTTCAGTATACAGTATATTAGTAAGTGTACTCACTGCACTTACGAACCTCTTGTGTACCTCATACAGCTAAAATTAAACTCCCCTCCTCCAGATATTGTACAGCATGTCCCATTGACATATGCATTTTACATGTAGAGTGTATATTTATAAGGGGAACAGGTGTACTTTAATAGTAATGCCTTTATGTAATGCTGCTAATCACTTTCCTTCATTGTTGTACATAAACTGCCCATTTTGACTATGGTTGTTATGGCACATTAGACTATGCATGCTGCTACAGAGTTCTAATTATGTAACTAATACTGCACCTAGTAGAGGCAATGTAGAGAGTATATTTTACCCACAGAGATTGTTAGTATTCAATTATTTACCATTAACTGACGGCCATCCACTCAATTTCAACAGTGTGTCAACATAGCCTTTCTGTGTATGGCTATGTTCACACAACGTCAAAAATAGAGAAACGACATCTGCTTTTGATATTTAAAAAAAACACCTATTATTGACGCAATTTAACTGGCTGCAATGTAATGCTTTGAAGTTCATATAAAGACGGACGTCCAATGCAAATTATTTTGACGCAGATGTCAAAATAATGATCATGACATTTCTTTTCGGACGTCTTTTACAAACAGCGGAAGTTTTTTATTAGTTGTTAACACACAGTTTTTCTTTTGTCACCATTCTTTCTCCGTTTTTACTATTAAGGATTTTTCAATTAAGACACACACAAAGGCCAATTAGTAACCCCAAACTAGAATAATGTACCAACAGCCATTATTGCACTAAGGGAAGCCTAGATAGCTAAATGATGTCAGTTATTTTAGACTCAAAATAACGGACGTCATTTTAAACAGCTTAAAGAACGTTGTGTGAACAACGTCTATTCATTCCACTCCTGGTTTTGGTTGAAAAATAAAGACCAAAATACAGAGGAAAATACTGTTTGGGAGCAAAGCCAGAACCTGTATTTTAGGCTTTAAAACGTGTTGGATTTATAACTTACATATTAGATTGTATGGAATGCATATAGATTTCTATTGGTTGCTTTTAATGCATTATAATAAAAAATAAAAATTTTAAGAAAGGGAACAAGTGCTGGATATGTTTAATCCTAATGATCAGCATACAGTGTAGTTAGTGGCCTTTTAAAAGCACTCACTTAAAACTATTATAATTATATCTCGTGTAAGAATATATGATTAGTATGTAATAAATTTATAACTGTCTAGTTATCATCTATATTCGCATGCACAATATGTAAATACCCTGTAATTAATTGAAAACCTTCAGCATCATAATGTTTTGTTTTGAATGGTATAAGCTACAATACAGGCTTTACTTACACGCTAAGAATAAATCTACTGTAATTAAAATTCACAATTACTGGCAATTCTTTCTTCGTTATGAACTGTAACATCTCATACATTTAATTTCCACCTGCAAAGAGAAATATATAATAGGGGGACAATTAAAGGTTTTGCAGTTACACCCGGAAAAACATACACTAGTTTACTCTTTACTTCACAATAGTATTTACTTCTGAAATGGTTGACAGCCCATTCTTAAAGTGTAGGTTCACTTACAATAACTTAATAAATAGCTGACAAACCTAAAGCACCCAAGGTTATCCTGCACAATAAAACATGAGGAAAACTCCAGGTAAAGACCACACCAGATTAAGATATGTCATTCTCTTATATGCTTATACTTAGGTTCCTTCTATCTATCTATCTATCTAGTTATGAGTGCCACCCTTTAAAACATTTTAGCTACTGCAGTATTAGTTGTCATTTAGAAAAACAACGGGACCAACAGTAGAGGGGGTGTTGACACAATATGGCAGCCACAGACCTTTTTTTAAGAGTGAATAATGAGATAAGTATGGTGAGGGATAGAAAAGGAGACTGATATATTATAATGCTTCTTTTACATGCCTGTACTATAATTTGAAAAACAAAGTTTCATGAAACGACTGACCATTTTATGCACTTGGGGGCTGGGTTCACACTACGTATATTTCAGTCAGTATTGTGGTCCTCATATTGCAACCAAAACCAGGAGTGGATTAAAAACACAGAAAGGCTCTGTTCACACAATGTTGAAATTGAGTGGATGGCCGCCATTTAATGGCAAATATTTGCTGTTATTTTAAAACAATGGCTGTTGTATTGAAATAATGGCAGTTATTTACTGTTATATGGCGGCCATCCACTCAATTTTAACATTGGATGAACAGATCCTATCTGTGTTTTTAATCCACTTCTAGTTTTGGTTGCAATATGAGGACCACAATACTGACTGAAATATACGTAGTGTATATACGTAGCCTAAATGTCTAAGTTTAATAGTTATATTTATTTTATTGATTAAGTAATTATGTCCCTTATATATTCCAAATTACACCACGTACTGATTGCTAACTGACTGATTGGCAAGGCAGCATTATCGAGGGACATGCTATGTTCAGTAGTCCTTTTGAAGATGTAGCCAAGTTCATACATTGGTATTGTGACCAGGAGAAGAATTCGACTTATACCTAGCTACTGTAGCTAGTTGCCCCATAGAACACCAGGTAGTGTCCAAATATTTTGTGGTCATAGGCCTGTTTTGCCTAGGCATTATCTAAATATGTTATGGTAGTTGTCAAGAGGTATACGCAGCAAGAATATTGCTATTTATCTCATGTAAACAGAAGTGGTTATAGGGTATGATTGTTTTTTTTATTGTTTAGGTTTTCCTAAAGAAATATAACCTTAGAGTACTCCACTAATAATGTGAGTGTAGCCAGGCACATTAAAGTGTCACTGTTGGTTCAATTTTTTGTTTTTTGCAGTTTTTCAACAGTACAGGTGATTTTAAGAAACTTTGTAATTAGGTTTATTTATCAAATATGCCATTATCTGCATTCAAAAAGACTTTCCCCACCCCCTCCTCTCTCTCCTTCACTGATCATTATCAGGAAATCTCGACTAGTTTACATCAGTCAAGTCCTGTGTAACCTAGGGAGAAGGGATGGGGGAGGAGGGAGATTAGTCACCAGCAGAGAGCAGAGAACAAAGGATTACACAGTGGGAGCCCATATTCAGAGGTCAGAGAGGTCAGAGCTGACTTCAGAGATGATAGCCCAGTAATGGAGCTGTAAATTAACTCTTTGTTGTCCTGTTTTGGTGCCTCATCTCCCTTCACCCCTCCCCTCTCCATAGAGAACCATGAAGACAGGGGTGAGAGCTTGAAAATGCTTTTTCATGATAAAAATGCATTTCTCGGCTAATAAACCCAATTACAAAGTTTCTTAAAATGGCCTGTACTATTGATTTTAGCAAAGAAAAAAAAAAATGAACCGACAGGGACAATTTAAGTTATGATCTTTGACAATTACTTATATTTTAACATAAATATTCTTATTTTATATAACTATTATTGTGGCCACCAACTAGGACTATTATTGTGGCCACCTGCTAGGACTTACTCATTTACTAAGAATTCCCACATCTAAAGAATCCTAAATGTTTATTTCTTTGTTGTCATAACTGGGTTTCTTTCTTTATAACCAATTTTTCTAGTGTATTATTTCCTACATTTTGTGCCAAAAGAAACACATACAAATTACAAGAATGTTTCAGAACTGAATCAAGTGGTCATTGAGAGCTGCTTCAGGGTTAAATTCATCACTGCAGACGTGGTGGATTGATTTTGTTATTCCAATACTGTGCATTATTAGATGAAAGCTAAATGCAGTAAAACTAGAACAGCAGATATAGAGTGTTTGTATTCAGAGGAACTTCTCATAACCATTTGAGAGGAAAATGTTTGTTTAATCAGGTGAATCAGCCATCCCTTCTAACATTTACTCACTCTTCTTATTCTGACTATTTGATCATATTTCACAAATATTCCCCAGTCATGTTGGGCTTTGTTGGCACGCTTAATTATAAACTATGGTCTTCCTGGGAATATTTGCTGACTTGATTTACTCATAAAAAAGACAATTTGCCAGCATACTTTGTCTTTTGATTATAAATACCAATAATGTTCTTATTCTGTTAAGAAATTTCTATTGACATTAGAGAAGAACATTGTAACCATATTAGGGTAGGATTACAGTAAACAATAAGAAGGCACTCTCAGTTTTATGACATGCCGGTTGGGTGTTTTTGAAATATTGTTCTATAATTTGTTTTCTTATAAACATAATGACATTTCAAAATTGCAGAAGAGGAAAATTGTAGAAGAATTATTTTATATGCAAATTATTACAAATATCTAATACTCAATATTATTTCACTTTTGTTACATTACAAAGGAGATTAGCTATGGATTTTAAGTATGTATAGCAGTGAGGAATTACTCACCTAAAACACATACTCATTTATGGTGCGTTCACACCTACAGGATCTGCAGCTGATTTTCTGCAGCAGATTTCATTTAAATAACTGAACACAGCATCAAATCTGCTGCAGATCTGCTGCAGATCCTGTAGGTGTGAACGCACCCTTAAATAACATAATGTTCTTGCTTAATGCTTGAAAGAACTTATTCTTAAAAACATGTAAAGACCTTATCATGGAATCCAAGCTTTTCATAACTCCTTCCCGCATCAGCACGAAACTGTAGGTCCTGATGCGGATGGGGGCATTCAGAGAGGGGTCGAAAGGTGACCCCGCTCTGAACCGCTGCTTTCTAGGGTGCTATGTGTAGCCCAAGACTGTGGCTATTAGCGGGCGCAGTCTAATTAAACTAACAATTGCATTAAATGTATTGTATCCCCGTTTCCCTGCTGTCTAGTGGAGGGATCTCCCACCCGCAATGCGATTGCGGAGGGGAGATCCCTTCTCCTTACCGAACTGGGACTCGCACTGATGCTGATCCCAGCTTGGCAATCCATCTATCTGGTCTGCTGCAGACCAGAGTAATACAGCAATGATCTGATCAATCATTGCAGTATTAAGTATACTGCAGTGATCTCTATGGAAAATACTGAAAGAATTAAAGGGAACCATTCACTCCATGGCCCCAGGCAGAAACTGACATACAGTGACATTAAGGTCAATATACTTACCACATCGCTCCCGGTCCCGTCCCGGATCCCGTTGTTGACACGGAGAAATCTCTGATTCTTCTTCTCGTGCCCACTATGGTAATGAGCGCCGCCGGGCCCGAAGTCCAGCCTTCTCCCCGCCTCCGACACTTTATTGACGCTGGGACTTCTTCCTCATCGTCTTCTTTCTTCTCGCCGGATCCCGCGCAGGCGCCGTGACGGTCGTTTTCGGCACTTGCGCAGTTCACAATTGAAGCCGCTCCGCAGCTTCTCTGTTTACTGCGCAGGCGCCGATTGTCTCGAGCACGTATCCTGTTTACCACGCAGGCGCAGAGGAGGTGACGAGACCATCGCAACGGCGCCTGCGCGGGAATTCGTCAGAAGACTGAAGATGTCAATCAAGTTCCAGGAGGCGTGGATGGGCGGCGACGAGAAGATGACCTCATGAATAAGTTGGACTCGTCCGTCGTTTCCTATGGACGTTGGACTCATCTCGGCTCATTACCATAATGGGCGAGAGAAGAAGAATCAGCGATTTCTCCGTGTCAACAACGGGTTCCGGGACGGGACCGGGAGCGATGTGGTAAGTATATTGAGCTTTATGTCACTGTATGTCAGTTTCTACTTGGGGCCATGGGGTGAATGGTTCCCTTTAAGTATACTGCAGTGATCTCTATGGGAAATCCTGAAAGTCCCCCAGAAGGACTAAAAGTTAAAGTATAGAGTTAAGAAAAAGTGTTTTTATTAATATCCCCTTCCCTAATTAAAGTTTGCATCACCCCCCCCCCCACCTTTTCCCATTTTATAAATAAAAATAAATAAATAAACATATTTAGTATCCCCACGTGCGCAATCACCCGAACTATTAAATTATCATATTCCTGATCTTGCAAGGTAAATGGCGTAAGCACAAAAAATGCCAAAGTGCAAAATTGTGCATTTTTTGTCACATCAAATGCAGAAAAAAATTTAATAAAAAGTTGCATATAAACAAGCAAGGTACCAATAGAAAGAACTGATCATGTCACAAAAAATGAGCCCTCACACAGCCATATAGACCAAAGGATACAAGCGTTATGGCAATAGAGCAATTTTAAACATTTAGGGGGAGATTTATCAGACATGGTGTAAAGTGAAACTGGCTCAGTTGCCCCTAGCAACCAATCAGTTTTCAGCTTTCATTTTCCAAAGAGCCTGGGAGGATGTTTGATAAATCTCCCCTAGTTTTTTTAAAAAGGTTTTCATTTTTTAAAAGCAGTCAGATAAAATAAGTCATATCAATTATATATCATTGGAATCATATCGATTGAGGAACATATATAAAATGTCAGTTTTACCATAGGGCGAATGGCGAAAAAACGAAACCCCCCAAAATGAAATCAAATTCCTTTTTTTTTTTTTCAATTTCACCGCGCATATAATTTTTTTTTCTGGTTTCACAGCATACTTTATAGAAAAATTAAGTCTGTCTTTGTAAAGTACAATTAGTGGCACAAAAAACAAGGGCACATGTGGGTCTGTAGGTGAAAAAATGCAAGAGCTATGGCCTTTTAAACAAAACGGCAAAAACGAAAATTAGCCTGGTCCTGAAGGGGTTAAAGAGCAAATACTGCCACAAAATATGCATAGTATTAGGATCTGAAATGTGCAATCTTTCATCCTCCCAAAAGGAATAAAAATAGTATACTATTAGTAAGAATAGAATTGCCAAGGTAAAGACTATATGGCTGGAAAAGGAACCCACCTCTTATGTTGCATTACCTATTGCTTACCCATGCTATTGTGAACATCACTTGCAGAGACTTTGGCCAAGACCCTTGTGAGTAATTATATCCTTATCCTGCCAATGTGGCACTTTCCCACACTTAGTCCCACATTGTAAAAGCAACTGGATGGAGATGAGGAAAAAAAGCTTCTTGGATCCTGGTGCAAAAGCTCAGCATGGCCTTCTTCTCTGGTGACTTCTCTTCACAGCTGCATGTCATATTTTTCAGCTACACTACTGGCTGAATGTAACTGTGTAGTGTCCCAGCACAGGTGTGCCACTAAAGGCCCTATTATCAAGCGATCACCCAGGCAGATAATCCCCCTCAAGACGTTCCTCTGCTCTACCTTGCTGTCACAACCTCTCTTACTACCTCCAGTGTGCACCTTCAGTTACCAAAAGTGTATGACTCTATACTGTAAAGTATTTAAAGTGACACTGTCATCCCCAATAATCATTTTTCAATCTTTACAGGTGTGTGTAACCCGCCTATATCTCTCTGCATACCTGTAATTATTTTTCTGTTTCATGAGGTGGCTTTGCCTAAAATTGTAATTTGGCCGAGTATCTTCTAGCGCCACTGGGCGGGGCTTGGTCCCTGAAGCGCCACATAGCCCCGCCCCCTTGGGCATGTCATATGTCCCGGCCGCCGCTCCGTTTTGAGGCCTCCTTGACGTGCGCGTCCACATCTCTCGCCGTCCTCCGCGTGCAGGAGCATCATGCGCAGGCGCAGAAGGTGACCGCCGGTCGCACAGCCCGCCGATTACACCGGCCGCACCGTCCCTTGTTGTTTGGGACTCTCCGGAGGCCTCGCTGCGGCTGTGAAACCCTCCTCACAGCCAGCAGCGAGGCGCAGACATAGTGCACAGGCGAACTGCGGCGTCCACCGCGCAGTGCGCATGTGCCGAAAAGGACCGCCGCAGTGCGCCTGCGCACTATGTCTGCGCCTCGCTGCTGGCTGTGAGGAGGGTTTCACAGCCGCAGCGAGGCCTCCGGAGAGTCCCAAACAACAAGGGACGGTGCGGCCGGTGTAATCGGCGGGCTGTGCGACCGCACGCACAGCACGGCTGTGGGTGACCCGGCGGTCACCTTCTGCGCCTGCGCGCCACATGACGCTCCTGCACGCGGAAGACGGCGGGGGTTGTGGACGCGCACATCGAGGAGGCCTCAAAACGGAGCGAGGGCAACGGCGCTGTAATGGGCGGGGCTATGTGGCGCTTCAGGGACCAAGCCCCGCCCAGTGGCGCTAGAAGATACTCGGCCAAATTACAATTTCAGGCAAAGCCACCTCATGAAACAGAAAAATAATTACAGGTATGCAGAGAGATATAGGCGGGTTACACACACCTGTTAAGATTTAAAAATGATTATTGGGGGTGACAGTGTCACTTTAAGTAAACCAAGTTACTTAAATGACCACCGGACTGTAGTCTATCATTTTTGCACCTGCACCTATACACCTGTCTTAACTTGGGTTATGCCCAACCTCGAGCACAGTGCCCGTTTGTCCGGAGGTGGGTTACAACACCACTCCTGGCCACTTTGACAAGTGTGCAAGTGACCCTACACTCATGCAGCAGCCACAACACCGTAAGCTACCCCAGCATACGGCAACTGTATTAAACATATGTCCCCATTGTGTTCACAGGATAAAAAAATGCATGGTCAAATATGAAGAAATAGGTACACTCATGAAATGTCACATGTCTACTGCAGAAAGAAGCGCAGCTCAAATAGTCTAAAATAGACAGATCACAAGGCCCATTCACCCATTCACACTGTGTTAGGTAAAGTGAATGACACACCATCTTTTATCATATTTAGAGACTCTATAGTGACAAGGCCTGCCACAAAGGTGTGGCAAATGGTAAATGTGCTGCTAATATTACAAAATGATATAATAGTGATCCTGGTAACTAAACACATTATGTATATTGTGGGGAATAGCTCTGGTCGATCCTAGGTAGCAATGCAGTAAGCAGGGACACAGACAGGGTAACGTCCAATTTAAGTGTTTTTATTTCACACTTAGCGTCAAAACACAAAGCAAACCTTAACAAAGGCTTAAGCACAGATAAACCCTGCTGGGCTGAGCACTTACTAGTACATAACCGATCCCTGACTATACGTTGGACCAGCTATCCAGCCCACAGGTACAAATAACAAAGTATGGTGTGGCCCATGCAATACCTTCAGTATTCCAGCAGACAGTTCTCCAGGTATGGCCACCCTCAGCACTGCAGTGAGCTTCTTTTTTAAGGCCCTGATGACCCCCAGCTGTGGGCTATGGAAGCCCAGGACCAAAGCCCGGGTGGAGTGAGCGTCCCACTGCCAACCTCACTCACTCCAGAAAAAGCAGGTCCCAGTACGTATTTTTACAATCTGTCTATGTTAGCTATGGTCAACACAGACAACCAGGCTATCAATCCTGCTTTACCTGTGTCTGGGTTAACCCCTTGGTTACCAGAGACACACCCAGGGCTTACCAGACACAGTTTAACCACTTCAGTGGCAGATATCTGTGCTCCCAAACCATGCCTCTCTTACATTCCCTCCCCCTCAGTTTAAACCCACTGGGGCAAACTCCTGACATCAAACAATGGGTCCGGGACAAGGCATCCGCGTTGCCTTGCAGTCTCCCGGCTCGATGCTCCACTGAAAAACTAAAATTTTGCAGAGACAAGAACCACCTTGTGACTCTGTTTAACACAGTTTAACCACTTCAGTGGCAGATATGTGTGCTCCCAAACCATGCCTCTCTTACAATATCGAGAGTTTTCCAAAGCATTTGATAGTGTGTCACAAAAAAGGTTGATACAGAAAATGTGAATGCTTAGGCTGTGGGAAAATGCTTGTAGCTAAGTAATTAACTGGCCCAGTGACAACGAAGAAAGGTTGCTTATAAACACAGCACACCCTGATTTGATCAATCTTAGTTTGGGATCAGTATTATGCCATATTCTCTTTAATATATTTTAAAGGGGCCCTTTTGTGGGATTACATGGTAAAATATACACTTTTGCTAATGATATTTCTAGCTAAAACAGTAGAAGACAGTATAATGGTATAAATGGGTCTGGATAACTTGGAGTCTTAGTATGAGAGGTTGGAAATGAGGTTTCATACTGACAGATTATAAGGTTATTCACATGGGAAGGGAAAATTTATTCTGGGATTACTTACTAAATGGGAAGAATACACGGAATAGAACTGTGAAACTGAAATGGAATAGTTTTATGGAATTTCAGTTAAACTGTGGTAACCAATGTTCAATAAACTGTGGCAACCAATGTTAGGCAGCATAGAAAAGGAACATAGATGAATTCTACTACTGTATATATACCTAGTCAGACCACACATGAAATATTTTGCACAGGTTTGAGCAAAAGCTCATAAAATACAGTAGGTAAAGTGGGGATTGAGCAGCTCATATATGTTGGGGTTTTCCCTACTTCTTGATCAACTTTGCAGCATAATAGGCTTCACTGGATTGAGATATTTATTTTCAGCCTTACAAACTATGTTACTGTGCTACTTAACCCTTGTAGATAGTGAGAAGGGTGGTAAGAGCATCTATAGTAGTCTATAGTAGTAAGCAGGGGCGGACAAATCACATGTGCAGCCTGTTCAACTCAGCCACTGACTTCCTCACCCAGCTGTCCAGACAGCAGATAAAATATAGCAGCAACTGGGTGTGTGCTGATAGGACCTATAGCTACAAGTATAGTTGTACAAGTTACAGAGATCAGAGGTCATTTACCCTTCCCTTAACCCCCCTGCGGTCTGGTGGTGGTCCCAGGCTCCCAGTCAGGAGGCAAAAGCCCCAGAGATCCAGGTAAGGTGGGTAAATGTAGTTGGACTGAAGTGTGATTGTGTGGATGCAGGGTGGCTATTTGTGTATATGTGTATGACTGTGTGGATGCAGGGTGGCTACTTGTATCTATATGTGTATGACTGTGTGGATGGATATTTGTGTGTGAATCTTCTGTGAGTCTGACTAATGTTCACACCATTAACCTGAAAGAGGCCAAGTGTATACTGAAAAAATATACTTTCAGTGGCATTAGTATGCTTTCTATTTTAACCCTTTTAAAGTTGTTGTTTTTTACACTTGCTGCCATATAAGAAACCATAAAAAACATATGCTTATCTCTCCGCACTCCCCTGGTGTTCTGATGCGGTGTCCCTGGTGTCACCTGCTGTCTGTTGTTGCTGTTCCTTCCGAGACAAATTGCTAATTAGGTGGATTCAACTTTTATGTCATTCATTTTGTGGAACACTTTAAACATTCTCTATATTCCTCAGGATTATATTATTACAACAATACAACGTAAAGTTTATTTTGTGTTTTACTAAGAACTCCGTGAGAGCTTCATAAGTGTTGGAGAGTTGTAGTTGTTATTCACAAAGGAGCTGTGGTCAGTCCAGGATGGGACCGGGTCGCTATGTTGCTTCTCACTGGTTCTTCACTGGTGGCTCCCAGAATCAGATCCCCCTGTGCCCCAGTCCCAAACTGGAGCCCGCTTAGAATACAGTACATATTGGGGTTAGGCGATCCCAACCTTGTGGGAGGTATTGGTTATAATCAAAACATATGCCCTAAGGCTAAATACCGGCTTGCCCCAAGGTAAAACATAACTTTTAATTAATTACTTGTAAAATGCAAACGTGAGTGGTAGTGTATAATACAGTGTTTATGCTAAAATAGACTTATGCTCATATACACATGTATCTTAGCAATGAAAATAGGACCACGTAATGTACCCAGGTAATATATTACTGCTGGGATAGCTATATACAGCTCTAGGGGCTCCGCTCAGTGCTTGTAATAGAGTGCTAACAGCACTATAGACCAGTTGTTACACTATCGATATTGTACCGCTCCGCATTGTATGAAAGCGCTATGAGCCAGTTGAAACGGTTAGTGCGCTGTCTATATCGTGGAGACTCAGCTCCGTACTGTATGAGAGTGCTATCAGTGATATAGATCAGTTACTGCACTGTCTGTACTGTGGCAGATATTTGAAGCCTGCGATCTCGCAGGTGATGATCAACACTAGGAGTCACTTAGAGTTGATAGCGTGAGGGAACCGCTGTACACTAGCAGTGATATGTCATTGCAGGCAATATGTGCCAAGACTAGCTGTGACAATATCACACTTATGAGTCCAAGGTCTGGTACTACTAGGTGTACTGCGCTCTCCCCCCCTGTTCACATTACGTATGCTAGTAGTATATGAATAGGCATAAGTCTAGTTTAAAATAGCCATGGCCTCCTTGCTGACTAGTTTCGTCGGCAATACTCCGACTTTATCAAAGTTGGCGCTGGCGGGCGGGACTCTGGCAAGTGATTTATACATCAACCAGATAGCATCGCCCCTGATCGTAAGGGCATAGTCCAATCATAGGTCCGGAATTGTGGGAAGGGGAAGGACTGGATGTAGATTTCGAATGACGTAGTGTTAGAGGGGAAGGATCCATATTCAAAATTGGCGGGGATTTAGCCAAACCCCGCCTCCTTGGCAGTTACTGCCTTGCGCTATTTTCGGGACTTAGACAAAAATTCATTTTGGTCTAAGTTAGTGCGCATGCGTGCGGACTTAGTGCAATTTATTGCTTCTGATGCGCGATCTCGGACTTAGAGTAATTCAGAGATGTTACAACACATATTTATACATATATATTACCTGGGTACATTACGTGGTCCTATTTTCATTGCTAAGATACATGTGTATATGAGCATAAGTCTATTTTAGCATAAACACTGTATTATACACTACCACTCACGTTTGCATTTTACAAGTAATTAATTAAAAGTTATGTTTTACCTTGGGGCAAGCCGGTATTTAGCCTTAGGGCATAGAATACAGTACATCGCAGGCACCAGGGCCAACCAAAAAATATTCCATCAGGCCCTCCTGGGAATCTAGGAAACATATTTTGAATAGTTGGGCTAACATATTCATGTGTTTGTGCCTTTAAGGCGGGAGGGTATGTTTTGGTTATGGGGGCCAAAGCACATTTTTTGCACAGGGTCCCTCTGCAGTCTGTGTCCACCTCTGGTAGTAAGGGAAGGTTAACATGTGCATAATCCCCATGTGCATCAGTATGTCTGATTATGTGTGCTAGTATACCTGGTGGTCTAGGACAGTAGGACTTAAGCCTCCCTGTTAGTGTAGTAAATGAAACAAAATATAAGACAACACTCCACAGCATAATTCAGACAGGGCTGAAGTAGTGAAAGTAAGCACATAGACCTGTTACCTGAGTAGGTTGTGCTGGTGTAAGGCATAACTGCTCCAGTGATTTCCTATGGACGGCGGACTCATCTCTTCTCATTTAGGGCCTCCACCAGGGGGTCGGGCGGGCTCTTCCCTCTGTTCTCAGATGACAGGTTCCCTTTAGGAACTGGGAATGTAAGCTTTTGATCAGGGTCATTTGGATGTTTTTGGTTGTCATTAGAGATGAGCGAATCACTCAAGAATTACTTTCACGAGATCTGCAAATATTTGCAATAATTTGCGAATATTCATGAAACATACACAAACGACTCTCATTAAAACAGGCAAACTATAGTAGCTACAATGATGGGACTATTCCAAAGCATCAATTTTTTCAACAGATGTTGGAAAATGTCAATTTTTCAAAAATGTCAATCATCTAGTCAATCATTCAATTTCCGCCATGGACAGTAGTGGACCTTGGTGGAACAGCAGCATAAACTGAATTTTGTCCTAGGACAGTAGTGGACATAGGTAAATAAGCTGTAAATCAGTTTAAAGTCTTCATTCCTCCCAGTGAATATGGGAATATGCAGTTTGTATTAAATAAGCTTACTTAAAAAACATGGGATATAAAGGGCTGGTGTAATGAAGCAAATAAGGTAAAATGGTATGTGTTACAGGATATATATATATATATATATATATATATATATATATATATATATATATATATATATATATACTGTGTATATATATATATATATATATATATATATATATATATATATATATATATATATATATATGTATATATATATATCCTGTATCACATATCATTTTAACTTCTTTGCGTCGTGACACCAGCCCTAAATGTAAGGCTTCCTGATGGGGTCTAGAAAGGCGAAGAGGTGATGTAAGGATCTCTAATGGAGGGCAGTGGAAGATTTAATGCTGCATACCTTAGGTCCAGAGGTTACTCACCTCACTAGGCTTCAGCATTGCCTTGGATGTTTTTACATACAGTATGACATCTTTATAGGTACGCAATGATGTCACAGCGGAAACGGAGGTCTTGACAAAATATGCAGTCTTATTTATTCAAATCCACATAAAAATTGTGATGTTTTGGCAATAGCGTCTATATTAAGCCTGATAAAGACGCTACTGCCAAAACATCACAATATTTATGTGGATGTGAATAAAAAAATGTGGCATATTTTAACCAGACCTCCATTTCCACTGTGACCAGACCTCCATTTCCACTTAGACTGGCAACCTAGGTGGCCACTTGCTGTCAGTGGCAGGTACCATAAAGGCAAACCACACTTTTCTGGGAACCCTTACTACACGGGCCCCATAGCAGTTGCGTTTCTGCCTTCATGTATTGTACGCCACTGCTTTCTGCAGATGTGGTAGGTAAATCTACAATAACTGCCTGAAATAAACATTTATCTTTCCTAAAATAATAAAAAAGAAAATACTGAAGGAGTAGACTAGATGGACTATGTAGTCTTTTTATGCAATCTTCTGTGTTTCTATGATTTCATTATTTTATCATACACAGTGGGAAATTTTCTCAAAACTGCAGACATTCAGCATACTTTATTGTATATGGTTGCAGCTGATAGGAGTACATCTGTCTGCCGATAGATTCCACACAACAACTGTTTTAAATTCGGTTCTAGATGAACTGTATTTAATATTTAATATTACACTTTTAGGCTGTGTTTCCACAATGTGATTTTTGCTGTCCTATTAATCTGAAGAAGTCTGATGAGTTTGAAACGCTTTATTTGTAAGGACCAATAAAGTGTGTGTGTGAATAATGGCCAGCGCAGAAGGACCTTGTGATTTTTGTGTGTTTTATGGCTGCTTTTTTGGACATTTGTAATTTTGGCACCACAACATGGGCACATTATGCAAATTACAATTGTAATTTGCATAATACGCCTGTGTTTTGGCACTAAAATGATGGCCATCAATGCCACTACCGCAACAAAGTCCAATTCGAGGTAAGGTTTTGCCCAACAGTCTTTCCATCCAACTACTTTATATTTTGAGGATTGGTAAGGCAGTTTGACCCCTACCTAGTGGTAGTGGTGGAGGTTTGGCATACTGTGAGGATGAATATTAATGGTGAGAAGCTAATATGATGATGAGAGAAACTAAATATGTGGAAACATGTTGATTGGAATGTATGATCTTTAAGGTCCCTCAAGGAGATTGGTTCAATTGTTTCATCATGACTATCCTGTGACTGCTTATTTTTGGTCTTCAGTGATATCATTGGTGATAAGTGACATCTGTCCAGTTTGATCGTCCATATTGGTTATCCGCTTGGATATAGATCTGGTCTCTGTTTGGTTTTTTAATTCAATCTTTTGAATTCAGTTTGACTTTCTGTTTTATTATCAGACAGTTTGAGACTATTTGTATGCTTGGGAAGTATCTAAATTGGAATGGTTCGCCATCAGAATGGGTCACCATCTGCTACTTTGACCTTATCTAACTAACTTTAAGTAAAAAAGACATAGTTTTTCCTTAGTGAGCTCAATTAAAATGCATTTCTGCTGTTCTAGTCTATATCAAAGAGTATCTACATTCTGGCCTCATCCGGCTGCTGTGTTTTCTATGTGCAAATGAACACATACAGAGCCGGTGAGCAGGAAAGTGAGGAAGCAGATGTCAAGACAGTGTCATTGATAGTCAGGAAGCTGCCTTAATGAGCAATTACTTATTCTTCTAGCCAGTAGATCACAAATATGACATTTTCCTTACAATATCACAGTCCAGTTCTAAAGATGCATCTTACAGAAATGTTCATGTCCTGCTGAGTTGTTAGCC
Organism: Dendropsophus ebraccatus; assembly: GCF_027789765.1. NCBI lineage: Eukaryota > Metazoa > Chordata > Amphibia > Anura > Hylidae > Dendropsophus > Dendropsophus ebraccatus. Next base: position 72,244,295 of record NC_091459.1, on the reverse strand, counting down.
ATTAAACATTACAAATTGAAATCATCATGAGTTTAATGATATTAGTGATCACAACATTTCTCATTCTACAAACAAACAAGGTAACAGTATCCACTTTTTGCAAGTTCAGAATTAAAGGAGCCCTTTGCACCCATTATCTAAAGTCATTGGTAAATAGGATAAAAGATGCTAATTCCAAATCAGTAAGTTTTAGCGTTTCATTCTTTTGCATTTCCCCGCTGCGGGCCTACAAACTGGGCATGTTAATGCATACAGAGGACTACTTACTGCAAGAATATAATGGGGAAGGCTTATAGCAAATGAATGCAAGTAGGTAGAAAGATTTAAAAAAAAAAAAAATGCAGATTCAGAATCAGTGTTGTTTAATCTAATGGCAACTTAAAGTGTAACTGTCATTTCACAAAAGTTTTGATATGTCATAGAGACATGTCAAAAGTTTTGATCGGCCCGAGTGTTTAGGAGATCAGGAGATAGAGCCGGAAGAAGACCACGCTAAGCGCGGTTCTCTACTGACTCTGTGTCACGTGATCAGTCTTACTTTTCAGTCTGACTGATCACGTGACACAGAGTACTGGTCTAAAGACTCATGTCAAAATTTTTGTTTAGGGGGGTTTGAAAGTGACAGAGTGCCTAAATTTCAATCCTTTAAAAAATAAATATACATCATTTTATATATAAATACCTCTTCCTTAGCAATGACCCATCTCTGAATTTATAGATGCGCCAAGTGTCCTTGAAGTACTCCAGTGATGTACCATTCCATATATTGAAATATGGACATCATCCTATTTCATGTTTGGTAAAATGATATTCAGTTAAAGCTTTTAAACTTCTCTAATATAAGACTATCTTTCTTTATATCATTCACTCACTATTCTATCATACAAGTAAAGCGATCTAGATTTTTTAGAACTTACCATATTTTCAAGCAAAGATGAATATCATAAAGAGAGTCATACCTAGTTTCAGGGCTTAGAGGTCTAAAGAAATGTCCCTTATGCCACATTTTCCGGCGTATAAGGCGAACCCCTGACAATCTCAAGTCAGGGATCGTCTTATTCGACCAGTCGCCTTATACACCAGAAAATATGGTAATATAATTTATAAGTAATTTACAAATCTGTATATTTCTAACATCAGTGGATTTAAAATCTTTTTTTTTTCTTCCTTCAGAGTACCCCTTTAAGTTTATAGAACCATCAGACATTTCTTGGAAGATTGCAAAGTTTTTACATTCCAGGTTTCTATCTTCATAACATAAGAAATAAATTTGAGATATGGATATGGACAATATACAATTTTTATTATCACCTTTTTTGCTTTATTCTCATTAAAAACATGGTGGCCCTGTTGCTTGTAACTTTAACCATTTTTATTTGTAAATGTAAATAAATGTGCACATTAGGGGTAATTATGGAATGACTTGTAGGTGACTAAAATTATCAAATAAAAGATGGACATGTGGGTGGTGTCTCTGGTGATCTATTTCTCTAGTTTCCTTATACAAAAAATATTTACATAACCCTAAAATGTATCTAATTTGTAAGCACATTACCAGGTAGCATCACCAAACGATTAGAGATAGGCAAACTTGCTCGTTCGAGGTCACTATTTGCTCACTATTGTAACACTGTAGTGATGCTGATTGACTATGTGCTGCTGTATACTGTGCTACACTTTTTGCCTACAGTAGTATACAGGGCCGTTTCAATAACCGGGCGGCATCATCAGCCACCCCCCTTCCCTAAGGGCGGTAAAACGGACGGCGCCCCCTCCTTCTGGATCTCCCCCCTCACCTCTAGGTGCCGCTTCTGCGGTCCTGGAGGGGGCGGCAGATTCTTCCCCCTCACTGTAATGCCGGGCCCCGTCTCAGGCAGTCTTCCCTTTAAGCTGCACGGTGTGCGGCCACGCAGCTGAAAGGGAAGCTGTCCTGTATACCTGTAGTGTATAGTTTGGGGTCCTGTATACCTGTAGTATATAGTTGGTGGAGGTCCTGTATACCTGAAGTATATAGTTGGTGGAGGTCCTGTATACCTGTAGTGTATAGGTTTGGGGTCCTGTATACCTGTAGTATATAGTTGGGGTCCTGTATACCTGTATTGTCCTGTATACCTGCAGGGTCGTATTTACCATTAGGCACCCATGGTCTGGTGCGTAGGGTAGCACCTTGCAGAGGGGCAGTCCCCTCCCGTTCAGACTTGCCAGAAAATCTTTGGTCAGGTCTTGTATAGCGGTGTTATCCAGTCACAGTATGGCGGTATTGGTCAGGTCTGGTATGGCAGTGTTATTCAGTCACAGTGTGTCGGTATTGGTCATGTCTGGTATGGCGGTGTTATCCAGTCACAGTATGGCGGTATTGGTCGGGTCTGGTATGGCAGTGTTATTCAGTCACAGTGTGTCGGTATTGGTCATGTCTGGTATGGCAGTGTTATCCAGTCACAGTATGGTGGGATTGGTCAGGTCTGGTGTGGCGGTGTTCTCCAGTCACAGTGTGGTGGTATTGGTCAGGTCTGGTGTGGCGGTGTTCTCCAGTCACAGTATGGCGGTATTGGTCAGGTCTGGTATGGCAGTGTTATCCAGTCACAGTATGGCGGTATTGGTCAGGTCTGGTATGACAGTGTTATCCAGTTACAGTATGGCGGTATTGGTCAGGTCTGGTATAGCAGTTTTTTCCAGTCATAGTATGGTGGTATTGGTCAGGTGTGTTATGACAGTGTTATCCCGTCACAGTATGGTGGTATTGGTCAGGTCTGGTATAGCGGTGTTATCCAGTCACAGTATGGCGGTATTTGTCAGGTCTGATTTGATGGTGTTATCCAGTCATGGTATGGTGGTATTGGTCAGGTGTGGTATGGCAGTGTTATCCAGTCACAGTATGGTGGTATTGGTCAGGTCTGGTGTGGCGCTGTTACCCAGTCACAGTTTGGTGGTATTGGTCAGGTCTGGTATTGCAGTGTTAAACAGTCACAGTATAGCGGTATTGGTCAGGTCTGGTATGGCAGTGTTATCCAGTCACAGTATGGTGGTATTGGTCAGGTCTGATATGATGGTGTTATCCAGTCATGGTATGGTGGTATTGGTCAGGTGTGGTATGACAGTGTTATCCAGCACAGTATGGCGGTATTGGTCAGGTCTGGTATGGCAGTGTTATCCAGTCACAGTATGGTGGTATTGGTCAGGTCTGGTGTGGTGGTGTTACCCAGTCACAGTTTGGTGGTATTGGTCAGGTCTGGTATGGCAGTGTTAAACAGTCACAGTATAGCGGTATTGGTCAGGTGTGGTATGGCAGTGTTATCCAGTCACAGTATGGTGGTATTGGTCAGGTCTGGTATGACAGTGTTATCCAGCACAGTATGGCGGTATTGGTCAGGTCTGGTGTGGCAGTGTTATCCAGTCACAGTATATGGCAGTATTGGTCAGGTCTGGTATGGCAGTGTTATCCAGTCACAGTATGGCGGTATTGGTCAGGTCTGGTATGGCAGTGTTATCCAGTCACAGTATGGCGGTATTGGTCTGGTGTGGTATGACAGTGTTATCCAATTACAGTATGGCGGTATTGGTCAGGTCTGGTATAGCAGTTTTATCCAGTCACAGTATGGCGGTATTGGTCAGGTCTGGTATGACAGTGTTATCCAGTCACAGTATGGTGGTATTGGTCAGGTCTGGTATAGCGGTGTTATCCAGTCACAGTATGGCGGTATTGGTCAGGTCTGATATGATGGTGTTATCCAGTCATGGTATGGTGGTATTGGTCAGGTGTGGTATGGCAGTGTTATCCAGTCACAGTATGGTGGTATTGGTCAGGTCTGGTGTGGCGCTGTTACCCAGTCACAGTTTGGTGGTATTGGTCAGGTCTGGTATTGCAGTGTTAAACAGTCACAGTATAGCGGTATTGGTCAGGTCTGGTATGGCAGTGTTATCCAGTCACAGTATGGTGGTATTGGTCAGGTCTGATATGATGGTGTTATCCAGTCATGGTATGGTGGTATTGGTCAGGTGTGGTATGACAGTGTTATCCAGCACAGTATGGCGGTATTGGTCAGGTCTGGTATGGCAGTGTTATCCAGTCACAGTATGGTGGTATTGGTCAGGTCTGGTGTGGTGGTGTTACCCAGTCACAGTTTGGTGGTATTGGTCAGGTCTGGTATGGCAGTGTTAAACAGTCACAGTATAGCGGTATTGGTCAGGTGTGGTATGGCAGTGTTATCCAGTCACAGTATGGTGGTATTGGTCAGGTCTGGTATGACAGTGTTATCCAGCACAGTATGGCGGTATTGGTCAGGTCTGGTGTGGCAGTGTTATCCAGTCACAGTATATGGCAGTATTGGTCAGGTCTGGTATGGCAGTGTTATCCAGTCACAGTATGGCGGTATTGGTCAGGTCTGGTATGGCAGTGTTATCCAGTCACAGTATGGCGGTATTGGTCTGGTGTGGTATGACAGTGTTATCCAATTACAGTATGGCGGTATTGGTCAGGTCTGGTATAGCAGTTTTTTCCAGTCACAGTATGGCGGTATTGGTCAGGTCTGGTATGACAGTGTTATCCCGTCACAGTATGGTGGTATTGGTCAGGTCTGGTATAGCGGTGTTATCCAGTCACAGTATGGCGGTATTGGTCAGGTCTGATATGATGGTGTTATCCAGTCATGGTATGGTGGTATTGGTCAGGTGTGGTATGGCAGTGTTATCCAGTCACAGTATGGTGGTATTGGTCAGGTCTGGTGTGGCGCTGTTACCCAGTCACAGTTTGGTGGTATTGGTCAGGTCTGGTATTGCAGTGTTAAACAGTCACAGTATAGCGGTATTGGTCAGGTCTGGTATGGCAGTGTTATCCAGTCACAGTATGGTGGTATTGGTCAGGTCTGATATGATGGTGTTATCCAGTCATGGTATGGTGGTATTGGTCAGGTGTGGTATGACAGTGTTATCCAGCACAGTATGGCGGTATTGGTCAGGTCTGGTATGGCAGTGTTATCCAGTCACAGTATGGTGGTATTGGTCAGGTCTGGTGTGGTGGTGTTACCCAGTCACAGTTTGGTGGTATTGGTCAGGTCTGGTATGGCAGTGTTAAACAGTCACAGTATAGCGGTATTGGTCAGGTGTGGTATGGCAGTGTTATCCAGTCACAGTATGGTGGTATTGGTCAGGTCTGGTATGACAGTGTTATCCAGCACAGTATGGCGGTATTGATCAGGTCTGGTGTGGCAGTGTTATCCAGTCACAGTATATGGCAGTATTGGTCAGGTCTGGTATGGCAGTGTTATCCAGTCACAGTATGGCGGTATTGGTCAGGTCTGGTATGGCAGTGTTATCCAGTCACAGTATGGCGGTATTGGTCTGGTGTGGTATGACAGTGTTATCCAATTACAGTATGGCGGTATTGGTCAGGTCTGGTATAGCAGTTTTTTCCAGTCACAGTATGGCGGTATTGGTCAGGTCTGGTATGACAGTGTTATCCCGTCACAGTATGGTGGTATTGGTCAGGTCTGGTATAGCGGTGTTATCCAGTCACAGTATGGCGGTATTGGTCAGGTCTGATATGATGGTGTTATCCAGTCATGGTATGGTGGTATTGGTCAGGTGTGGTATGGCAGTGTTATCCAGTCACAGTATGGTGGTATTGGTCAGGTCTGGTGTGGCGCTGTTACCCAGTCACAGTTTGGTGGTATTGGTCAGGTCTGGTATTGCAGTGTTAAACAGTCACAGTATAGCGGTATTGGTCAGGTCTGGTATGGCAGTGTTATCCAGTCACAGTATGGTGGTATTGGTCAGGTCTGATATGATGGTGTTATCCAGTCATGGTATGGTGGTATTGGTCAGGTGTGGTATGACAGTGTTATCCAGCACAGTATGGCGGTATTGGTCAGGTCTGGTATGGCAGTGTTATCCAGTAACAGTATGGTGGTATTGGTCAGGTCTGGTGTGGTGGTGTTACCCAGTCACAGTTTGGTGGTATTGGTCAGGTCTGGTATGGCAGTGTTAAACAGTCACAGTATAGCGGTATTGGTCAGGTGTGGTATGGCAGTGTTATCCAGTCACAGTATGGTGGTATTGGTCAGGTCTGGTATGACAGTGTTATCCAGCACAGTATGGCGGTATTGGTCAGGTCTGGTGTGGCAGTGTTATCCAGTCACAGTATATGGCAGTATTGGTCAGGTCTGGTATGGCAGTGTTAAACAGTCACAGTATGGCGGTATTGGTCAGGTCTGGTATGGCAGTGTTATCCAGTCACAGTATGGCGGTATTGGTCTGGTGTGGTATGACAGTGTTATCCAATTACAGTATGGCGGTATTGGTCAGGTCTGGTATAGCAGTTTTTTCCAGTCACAGTATGGCGGTATTGGTCAGGTCTGGTATGACAGTGTTATCCCGTCACAGTATGGTGGTATTGGTCAGGTCTGGTATAGCGGTGTTATCCAGTCACAGTATGGCGGTATTGGTCAGGTCTGATATGATGGTGTTATCCAGTCATGGTATGGTGGTATTGGTCAGGTGTGGTATGACAGTGTTATCCAGCACAGTATGGCGGTATTGGTCAGGTCTGGTGTGGCGGTGTTACCCAGTCACAGTTTGTTGGTATTGGTCAGGTCTGGTATGGCAGTGTTAAACAGTCACAGTATAGCGGTATTGGTCAGGTCTGGTATGGCAGTGTTATCCAGTCACAGTTTGGTGGTATTGGTCAGGTCTGGTATGACAGTGTTATCCAGCACAGTATGGCGGTATTGGTCAGGTCTGGTGTGGCAGTGTTATCCAGTCACAGTATATGGCAGTATTGATCAGGTCTGGTGTGGCAGTGTTATCCAGTCACAGTATGGTGGTATTGGTCCGGTCTGGTATGGCAGTGTTATCCAGTCACAGTATGGCGGTATTGGTCAGGTCTGGTATGGCAGTGTTATCCAGTCACAGTATGGCAGTATTGGTCAGGTCTGGTGTGGTGTGGCAGTGTCATCCAGTCACAGTATGGTAGTATAGGTCAGGTCTGGTGTGGCAGTGTCATCCAGTCACAGTATGGTGGTATTGGTCAGGTCTGGTATGACAGTGTTATCCAGCACAGTATGGCGGTATTGGTCAGGTCTGGTATGACAGTGTTATCCAGCACAGTATGGCGGTATTGGTCAGGTCTGGTGTGGCGGTGTTACCCAGTCACAGTTTGCTATACCTGTAGTGCCCTGTATATACATGTACTGTATAGATGGAGTAGGGGGTCCTTTATACATGTACAGTATAGATGGAGTAGGGGGTCCTGTATATATATGTCCTGTATAAATGGAGTAGGGGGTCTACCAGTTATTACTGTGGATGTTGTGAGGCAGCTTCCCTAGCAACCATTGCTCCCTGTGAAAATGAAAGCAGTAATCCTATTGGTTGCTAAGGCTCCAACTGCCGTGTCTGCTGCAGCTAATTATATCACCTGTGTTTGCAGTGAGGAGATTTTCCCATTCATCTCTATGGGGCGCCACTCTTCCCCCTCCCCCTCCCCTCCTGTAGATCTGGCAGGGACGGGACCTTCGCTAAAACCTTCCCGGGCACCCAATGTATCTGTGTGCCAAATTTGGGGTCAAACGGTTCAGGCGTTTGGAAGTCTATTTGGGACAGACAGACAGACAGACAGACTTTGATTTTTATTATATAGATTATACTAGAAAATGTACCCGGCGCTGCCCGGGTATAAAGTGTCAGTGTGTTAATTAGATTTGTTCTAAGGTGCCCGGGAGGCCAAGCTAAAGGTATTGTTTCATCTGAGTTAATCAGTGGAATTAGTGTATACCTGTAGTGCATAGTTGGAGGGATTCTGTATACCCACAATGTATAGTTTTTAGGGGTCTCGCATATCTGTAGTGCATAGTTGGGGGGCTGTATATCTATAGTGTATAGTTGGAGGGGTCCTGTATACCTGTAGTGTGTATTTGGGGGGGCTGTATACCTGTAGTGTATAGTTGAGGGAGGTCCTGTATACCTGCAGTGTACAGTTGGTGAAAGTCCTGTATACCTGTACTGTATAGTTCGGGGGTCCTGTATACCTGTAGTATATAGTTGGTGCTGTATACCTGTAATGTATAGTTGGTGGAGGTCTTGTATACCTGTAGTTTATAGTTTGAGGGTCCTGGATACCTGTAGTGTATAATTGGTGGAGGTCTTGTATACCTGTAGTATATAGTTCGGAAGTCCTGTATACCTGTAGTAAATAGTTTGAGGGTCCTGTATAACTATAGTATAGAGTTGATGGAGGTCCTGTATACCTGTAGTGTATAGTTTGGGGTCCTATATACCTGTAGTATATAGCTGGTGGAGTTCCTGTATACCTGTAGTATATTTGAGGTCCTGTATACTTGTAGTATAGAGTTGGTGAAGGTGCTGTATACCTGTATTATAAAGTTGGTGTAGGTCCTGTATACCTGTAGTGTATAGTTTTGAGGTCCTGTATACCTGTAGTATATAGTTGGTGGAGTTTCTGTATACCTGTAGTGTATAGTTTTGGGGTCCTGTATACCTGTACTGTATAGTTTTGGGTCCTGTATACCTGTAGTATATAGTTGGTGGAGGTCCTGTATACCTGAAGTATATAGTTGGTGGAGGTCCTGTATACCTTTAGTATATAGTTTTGTGGAGGTCCCGTGCACCTGTAGTGTATAGTTTTGGGCTCCTGTATACCTGTTGTGTCCTGTATACCTGCAGGGTTGTATTTACCCATATGGCAGTGTTATTCAGTCACAGTGTGTCGGTATTGGTCATGTTTGGTATGGCGGTGTTATCCAGTCACAGTATGGCAGTATTGGTCAGGTCTGGTGTGGCGGTGTTATCCAGTCACGGTATGGTGGTATTGGTCAGGTCTGGTATAGCGGTGTTATCCAGTCACAGTATGGCAGTATTGGTCAGGTCTGATATGATGGTGTTATCCAGTCACAGTATGGCGGTATTGGTCAGGTCTGGTATAGCAGTGTTATCCAGTCACAGTATGGCGGTATTGGTCAGGTCTGGTATGACAGTGTTATCCAGCACAGTATGGCGGTATTGGTCAGGTCTGGTGTGGCAGTGTTATCCAATCACAGTATGGCGGTATTGGTCAGGTCTGGTATGACAGTGTTATCCAGCACAGTATGGCGGTATTGGTCATGTCTTGTATGGCAGTGTTATCCAGTCACAGTATGGCGGTATTGGTCAGGTCTGGTATGACAGTGTTATCCAGCACAATATAGCAGTATTAGTCAGGTCTGGTGTGGCGGTGTTATCCATTCACAGTATGGCGGTATTGGTCAGGTCTTATATGACAGTGTTATCCAGTCACAGTATGGCAATATTGGTCAGGTCTGGTATGACAGTGTTATCCAATCACAGTATGGCGGTATTGGTCAGGTCTGGTGTGGCAGTGTTATCCACTCACAGTATGGCGGTATTGGTCAGGTCTGGTGTGGCAGTTTTATCCAGTCACAGTATGGCGGTATTGGTCAGGTCTGGTGTGGCGGTGTTACCCAGTCACAGTATGGCGGTATTGGTCAGGTCTGGTATGGAGGTGTTATCCAGTCACAGTATGGCGGTATTGGTCAAGTCTGGTATGGAGGTGTTATCCAGTCACAGTATGGCGGTATTGGTCAGGTCTGGTATGGAGGTGTTATCCAGTCACAGTATAGCGGTATTGGTCAGGTCTGGTGTGGCAGTGTTACCCAGTCACAGTTTGGTATACCTGTTGTGCCCTGTATATACATGTACTGTATGGATGGAGTAGGGGGTCCTTTATATATATGTAATGTATAGATGGAGTAGGGGGTCCTGTATATACATGTACTGTATAGATGGAGTAGGGGGTCCTGTATATATATGTAATGTATAGATGGAGTAGGGGGTCCTGTATATATATGTAATGTATAGATGGAGTAGGGGGTCCTGTATATACATGTACTGTATAGATGGAGTAGGGGACCCTGTATACATGTACTGTATAGATGGAGTAGGGGGTCTACCAGTTATTACTGTGGATGTTGTGAGGCAGCTTCCCTAGCAACCATTGCTCCCTGTGAAAATGAAAGCAGTAATCCTATTGGTTGCTAAGGCTCCAACTACCGTGTCTGCTGCAGCTAATTATATCACCTGTGTTTGCAGTGAGGAGATTTTCCCATTCATCTCTATGGGGCGCCTCTCTTTCCCCTCCCCCTCCCCTCCTGTACATCTGGCGGGGACGGGACCTTCGCAATAGCCTTCCCGGGCACCCAATGTATCTGTGTGCCAAATTTGGGGTCAAACGGTTCAGGCGTTTGGAAGTCTATAGAGGACAGACAGACAGAAGGACAGACAGACAGACTTTGATTTTTATGATATAGATATCCCCCGAACATTTAGAACATGATATCCCTTATTTGATGGTGAGGACAGGTAGACGGACCATATTTGGACTCCCTGCGATGTCCTGGTCATACCCAATGCTATGAAATTGGATCTGTGGCTATATGTTTTATTTGGAGAAAGTTATGGAAGATTTCATGTTCCTGCTTCTTTTCTTTAAGAGAATCCACCCCCTGCTGGCATGGAGTCAGTGAGCCTGCCTTTTAGATGCAACCTCAACACTCCAACCACAATCTAACCCACCATCTCCTTTGCAGCTCCATGCTTATAGCCGCTTGCAGAGAGCCTTTTGGTCTTTTTCAAAGGGTAAACAGACAGCCTGACTCCAAGCTAATCAATAATGACTTATCATTAACCTGAATCAACCCTGGGCCTGCACAAAAATACTAAATAATAAGTCTACCATAGACTTTAATAGGGGTTGTTACTCAAATCGAGCACTCGGGCATTGGACTAGCACTCAAGTAACAAACATTCAAGCATTTAAGTACTTGCTTATCTCTACAAAGGTTACCAAGCCCTAAAGTAGTAGCTTTCAAAGTAGTTGGTTGTGTGCTTTGATGTGGAGCAGATATTGTTGGTAAATCCATAGTAAATGAATATAGATATACTGGTAGATATATCAGATAAAAAAATAAAAAGGAAATATTATTAAATCAGATAAGATTCCTTTCTGTTGAAAATCTATGTTTCTGTGGTTGTTATATGTACATTCTCAGTTTTTGACATTTCACATAAGAGCTACAGTATAGGCACAGTTTATACCATTTTTTTAAATAGGGACATCTTCAATTCATATTAATGCTTTTGATGTTGTTTTTAATGTTTGATGTTTAGTGTTGCACACTATGATTTGCTTTACTTTATACATTGATCAATATATTTTCCTATGCTTCCTACACATTTACCGAAAAAAATTGCATTGGACATCAAACAAAATGAAATGCACATATTTCTGACAAGAGCATTTGCTGACATGCTGGCACAGAATATGTTGAAAGACATGTGGAGAATGCTAGACAAGCAGAATTCCATTTGTCTATATAGAAAGTTCAGGAGGTTATCAATAAGAGCAGTGATTCCTTAGATGAAAGACAGCAGATGCTCACCATGTGAAATGACATTCCAGAGGAGACATGTTATCATATTATGAGGCATGTAATGTTGTGCAGCAGCTTCTGGGAACTCTATACAACAACCATGTTTAATATATAATGTCAGAAGGTCTTAGGATATTTTCACATATGGCAGACTTGTGGCACACATTTCTGCAAATGATCCATTTCTCTGAATTAAACTTTCATAAACCCATGGAATTGTTACAAAACAAACTGTTACGTATAGGTATAATAATCAATATTAGATTATTAACTGATCAATTTCTAACCCTGAAGACACAGGAACACAGAGGAGGAGATTTATCAAACTGGTGTAAAGTAGAATTGTCTTAGTTGCCCCTAGCAACCAATCAGATTCCACCTTTCTTTTTTCAAAGACAATCTGTGAGGAATGAAAGGTAGAATCTGATTGGTTGCTAGGGGCAACTAAGACAATTCTACTTTATACCAGTTTGATAAATCTCCCCCACAGTGTTATCTTAAATAGGATGTACCACCTGGTACATCCTCTTTAACCTAAACCCACTGATCGAACGACGCCGCCGGACCGAGGCCCCGTTCCCGTGCACGACGCCGTTCTATGCACCGAAACCGGCCGGTGCTCGAGCACTGGAGGCGGGTCTGGCCGCCCCCAGTGGGAGGGAATTCCCTCCCCTGTATGACGCGGCTTCATTCATTCTTTCATTCATTCTTTCCATCCATTCATTCGGCGCCATTCGATCAGTGGGTTTAGGTTAAAGAGGATGTACCAGGTGGTATATCCTCTTTAAGGACTGCAATATTCTTTACCATCAAATAATGGTCACAAGCGTAAGTTTAAAGTTCATAGTTCATAGTTGATATTTGGAGTTTGTAACATAAGTGGTTATGATTGGGAAAAATGGCCCTTATATATGTCAAATCAACAGCCACACACCCATAGGAACTTAATCCTCGAAATTAGCCATCGGCTAAAAACAAGGGGGGGGGGGGGGTTGTATTTTAATTCTACCGCACAACAACCTCACATGCACCAGATTTATTGAGAGGCTTCTTTCTATAAATCCAGAGCCGGACACAGGGATAGTGGTTTAGTTAAGACCAGCTGTAAGTTGCCACATAGCTGCACATTGTTATTTTTACCTCTTTGTAGGCATAAATCATTGTAGATTGAGCCCTGGAGGAGGTTACACCCCCTCCACACCATGCTGCACCTCTCTGCCCACCTTATGTATGGATTGCACACCGGCCAAATGGTTTGTACAAAAAAAATGAAACTTTTTCAGTTTAAGGGCTGTATTACATAATGCGAATAAGAGTAGAAAGAGAGGGACGACCTCTCAGGTCAGTACCCGCTTCCTCCTCAGGGTGAGCCATGGAGAACTGCGGGAGGGGCTGCCTAGATGATCTTAAGATCGTCTGGGTGTTCCATTGATAAGAGCGGTGGTCTGCTGCAGCCACTCCTATTAAATGGCAGCAGACCGTCACTATGGTGATTGGAATTTTTCAGCCTGTTTAAAGATCAGGAACAGCGGATATTGTGCATGTCGGAATGGATGGTAATCGGCTAAGTATCTTTTGGTGTAATAAGGTCCTAAGCCAAGGTGCCAGGATGGCCAATCGACCCCATAAACCCAATTATAGTCATTTGGATATGTCCTGATTTATAGATGTATTCTTTGAATTACATAATTTATAATTTAAAAAATGTCACAAAAATGCTAAACACTTTTAGACTATGTTCCTACTACGTAAGAGACCGGCCGTTCTGTGACCCGCCCGGGTCACGGCACGGCTGATCTCTGAAAAGATCATCCTGGCTGGTACTGCAATACCGGCTGGATGATCTTTAGCCCCGCAGAGTTCTGATGCGGGTGCATCCGTGCGTGCCCGCATCAGAACTCCCCACTGCACACTATAGAGCGTCCGGTCGGAGCCAATCGCTCCACAGTGTGCACTGACAGGGTTTTCTGTGTCCGATATTCACTGAATAGCAGCCGCATAAAACTGACATGTCAGTTGTTTGCGGTGCCGCTAGGGACCCCTGTCGGAGCATATACTATGTGTATACTCTCTGGCCGGGATTCCATAGACGGGAAGGCAACATATATTTTCGTATTAATAATGGCCGTTTTCGTGGTCTTACGAAAATATACGTTGTATGAACACAGACTTACATGTATTTTGTAAGCATGAATAAAAACAATGGAGAAAAAGTCCACAAATTGCTGAAGAATCTGCTTTTTATAGGGTTTACTGACTGAGCTTATTCCAAGTTATGTCTTCTTACCACCCTCTCATCTGGTCTTAGACAGCCATGAACAGTGGAACTTATTAAAGGGATGAATGGGTGACCCCTTGTACAATAAAGTAAAGTACATTGCTTCTGCAGCAAAAATAAAATGTCCTTGGCACAGAAACATTATATTTTAGTAAGAAGAAATACTACTAAGCTTCTACCTTCTAACTGTTTCATCTAGATACTAAATTTACTTTTAATGAGAACTGGGTCATAGTAGACATTGAAGTCAAATGTCTTACATTTGGTTGTTAACTAAAACACGTTTTGTGATAAAATAGTCACCCAATGCTTTCTGGGAGCAAAAAATGCAAAGATAAGTTTGTTCTTTGGTACTTTAATATGCTATTTGTAATCTTATATAGGGATGCAGGAATACCTATTATATTGTTCAGAGTATCATAACAGTGTGCAAATGATTCATTCGGAAGTGTTTCTGCCCCTTAAAGGGGTAGTCTCCCCAGGCATTTTTTAGAATGCCTGGGGAGGGGAGATATTACCCACTTACCTCCCTGACTCCTGCACTGCCGCCCACATTCCACTGCTCCATTCCCCCAGTGTGCAGCCGTTTCCTGGTATTGGGACGGGACTACTGCTACAGTTGCTGAATGGTAGAAAGGGCCTGTCACATCCCAAGACCAGGAAGCAGATGCACACTGAGGGACAGGGGCAGCAGAATGCGGGAGGCAGCGAACCAGGAAGGTGTGTGGATGTTAATTTTTCACCCTCCCTCCCTGGGCATTTTGAAAAAATGGGTTCTGGCTGGACTACCCCATTAAACAAACTTTTTACATGTCAAAAGTTTTGATTGGTCGAGGTATGAACATTCAGATCCTGACTGATCACTAGATGGGAATGGAAAAATTTATATATCACAAACTATATATATTGAACATGTATAACTCCATCAACATATAACCATTCATTTTCAAAAATAATAAGTATTATGTAGGTCCAATTTTTTCCCTTTTAAAGCCCTTCAAAAATATTGATCATTGTGCACCCTAAATATATTTTATTAGAAAATACCAAATAGCTGCTCTTTAGGACAACAATGGACAGAGATAAGTTCTATTTTATGGTACTTAAAAAATAGAGCAATAATCCCATACTACTGCACATGTAGAGCGCTAGGTCGTGTATATAACCCAGCTCACCAGAGTAAACTCTATACAGTATATCAACAATACCAATAAAATAAATATTGAACCTGAGAGCAAACAATAGGAAGCAGCCACTGTAAATATATGCTTGCCTAGGGCATAGTCATAGCCATAATTAATAGGAATAGTAAAAAGATAACAAAACAGAAATGCTTGAATAAAAAAAAAAATAAAAAAAAACATGGAAAGCTGTAAACCAGTTTATGGTTCACCCAGACAGCCTATGAAATAAAGTCTAAACAATGAACTTCTTTTTCTGAAGAAAAAAACATAGCCAATATTTTACTTTGAAGAGACTGTTTGAGTTGTATTAAATAACAGTTATTCAAAAAGTTACAGAAATCCAGAGAACATAAAATGTTTAGGGTTCTGATCTCCTATTTCTTAACATGGCATGTGTCTTTGCAGTCTTGCACTTTGCAGTCGAACACTCACGATAAATCAACTATGAGTTGTCACTTTCACAAGAATAGACTATGAAAGCTAAAATGCTAACCTAAATAGATGGATCCATCAATATATTTTTCACACTAGATAATACTCTGTCCACACTAGTTTCATTTCTTTGGGTCTTACTAAAGCAATGGCAGCTATGATGGAAAAGTTTTCAAATTGATCTTAATGGATACTATTGACTTAAAGAAGAGTTCATCAGATTTCTGACAGGGTTCTATTCTTTTCGTTAGCAAGAACAGTCCTGAACACTATGCTAATCCTGCCATAAAAATAAAGTAAACTGTGACAAAAAAGTAAACAAAGCTCATGACTAATGATGAGTGAACACGCTCGTCCAAGCTTGGTACTCGTTCGAGTATTAGGGTACTCGATGGTACTCGTTACTCAGACGTGCATCTTGCTATACTCGAGAAAATCTCATCAACCGTTTCCTGTAAGTTTTGGCGCTTTTTCTCAGCCAATAAACATGCAGGACACTCTTTGGTACATCCTGCGATCACGTGGGACCCATACATGTCGATAGTAGCGATTGGTTGACCAGATCAAATGACCCTGTCATCTAAAAATCTCATCTGCCGAGGCTGGGCTCACATGCATGCTGGAAGAGATTAGGGACAGAGCTGCTGCTGGTCAGGGAGATGGATAGGGAGGGAATTAGCGTTCCAGTAGGCAGGGAATACTAGCGAAACAATCAAACAGCCCTTGTAAGGGCTTCAAATTGTTTTTAAATTGTATTACTACAGACTGCTGACTGGGACTTGCAGTGCAGCTACCACGATTTCAGCAGCACACTGTGGTAATTGGCTGCTGGCAGAAAGGGGACATTAGGTGTTGCATACAGACCCCTAAGAAGTGCTCAGTACTATTTTATTGGGACCTCTATTCTGATTCTGGGCAGGGTGACACAGCAGAACCCGTTGAGGAGGGAGCTGTGGCACACCGCAGAAATTCAATCCCTAGCTTCTTCTCACAACCTCCAGGGTCTCAGGGTAGACCACTATTGAAACCGCAGCAGCGTGAACAGGTGCTAACGTGGATAGCGGATAATGCGTCCAGTAACTTATCCACCACCCAGTCTTCCACGCAGTCCACCCACGCTAGCCAAGGGAGTGGAACCCTTGCTCTAGAAGCTCAGCCTCCTTCTTCACAGCCTGGCCCCTCTAGGGAAAGGAGTGATTCAGAATTGGAGGAAGGGCTGGTGGTGGATGAGGACGAGTTGACTGACCCTAGCTGGGTGGATAAGCCTAGTGACAGTGCTTCCAAGGAGGCGTCAAGTTCAGCCACAGGACAGGTTGAAAGAGGAAGAGGGGTGGGCAAAGGGAGAAGCAGGGCCAGAGCAAGTAGATCAGCAACTGTTTCACGGAGTCAAACTCCTGTGGGCAGGCCGAGATGTCCGCAAGTCTGGAGGTTCTTTAAAGAAACTGTGGATGACTGACGGACTGTAGTGTGCGACCTGTGCCAGGCCAGGATATGCAGGGGAGCCACCACTACCAGGCTAACCACTACCAGCATGCGTAGGCATATGAATGCTAAACACCCCACTCAGTGGAACCAAGGCCATTCACTTAGTTAGTGCTCCTTCCCCTGTGTCACATGCTGGCTCTGGCAGTCCCCCCGCCCAGGCCCCAGGCAAGAGTGCCTCCCGCCCTACACCCACCTCTTCACCTCCACTAAGTCAGGCACCAGAATGCTAGCTGGGACATGCAGTGCAGCTACCAAGATTTTAGCAGCACACTGTGGTGATCGGCTGCTGGCAGAAAGGGGACAGCAGGTGTTGCATACAGACCCCTAAGAAGTCCTCAGTACTATTATATTATTATTATTATTATTATTATTATTATTATTATTATTATTACATAGTATATACCACCATCTTTCACAGGGCAATTAGCAGTGAGCTTTGATGTGTTTGCAGTCATAAATGAAGAAATAAGAAAATATACAGGTCACACTAGTTTCTGGAGGTTGTTGTATACAATCTGTGGTTAACTGCAGCTATATAGTAAATAGTATATGCCACCACCATCTTTCACAGGGCAATTAGCAGTGAGCTTGGATGTGACTCACCACTTCTCCCCAACGCTGATTGGATTTTGAGTTTGACTTGGAGGTGCTGGGCTGCCCCTAGCGTGTTGTCAGAGCGGGTCTTCAGTGCAGCTGGTGGCATCATCAGTCACTAATAAGCGCACGCGCCTATCAACTAACAAAGCTGACAGGCTGACGTTTATTAAATTTTTTTATTTATTTATGTCTTATTGAAGCCATATCAAAGCTCACTGCTAATTACCCTATGTAATTAGCAGTGAGCTTGGTTGCGTGTGACAGGGGGCGGAACCTGGTGACGGCTCTGCAACACGGCAGCCTCACACATGTACCATGCCTGGCCCATGTTTTCAACCTAGTGTTGCTTCCATTCCTTAAAACTTACCCCAATTTGACTGACTTGCTCACCAAGGTCAACCAGGGAAAGTTACCCCAACTGCTACAGTCAAATTAAAAGTCGAAACAGCAGTGGGGGGAGAAGTGGGGAGTCACATTATGGAGGGAATGTTACCCCAACTGCTACAGTCAAATTCATAGTCAAATTTAGCATCCTTGTCTTGTCCATTTTGAACCATATTCTGTGGATGTCATCTTACGGGTGTCCTCTGCCATCCTTTCACCAGTACCTTCTACCTTTTTTCAATGTTGTAGCTGTTTTGAAGGCAGGATTGACCAGGCCTTTCACCAGTAGCTTCTATCCTTCCTTGGATGTTGTAGTAGCCTTTTTGAAGGCAGGATTGACCAGGCATTTTAATAGTAGCTTCTATCCTTCCTTGGATGTTGTATTAGCCGTTTTAACCCTTTCCCGCACAAGGACGTAACTGTAAGTCCTTGCGCGGGTGCGGGCGTTAAGAGCGGGGCCGGGTGCCGCTTGTAGCCCGGGACCGCCGGTATTAGCGGGCACGGTCCGATCGCCGTGCCCGCTAATACAGTAATCAGATGCAGCTGTCAAACATGACCGCTGCATCCGATTACCGGATACAGCATTTCCCTGGTGTCTAGTGGAGGAGATCGCTCCTCCGGGACGTTGTCCGGGAGGAGTGATCTCGCCGTCTGATGCTGGCCGGGGACTCGTCCAAGATGGCGCCGTCCCTGGCTTGGCACTCGTTTGTACTCGGCTGCAGCAGCCGAAAGCAAACAAGTGCCAATCTCATTGATCTTTGGTGTATATCTATACAGCAAAGATCTCAATGAGAGATCAAAGTATATGTACTAGAAGTCCCCCAGGGGTGCTTCTAGTATATGTGTAAAAGAAAAAAAAAAAAAAGTATTTTCATTAGTTAAAAGCCCCCTCCCCCAATAAAAGTCTGAATCACCCCCCTTTTCCCAGGTTATAAATAAAAGTAAACAAATAAATAAATAAATAAACATGTTTGCTATCTTCGCGTGTGTAATCGCCCGAACTATTAAATAATCACATTCCTGATCTCGCACGGTAAACGGCGTCAGCGCAAAAAAAATCCCAAAGTGCAAAATTGCGCATTTTTGGTCGCATCAAATCCAGAAAAAATGTAATAAAAAGCGATCAAAAAGTCGTATATGTGCAATCAAGGTATCAAAAGAAAGTAAACATCATGGCGCAAAAAATTACACCTCATACAGCCCCATAGACCAAAGGATAAAAGCGCTATAAGCCTGGGAATAGAGCAATTTTAAGGAACGTATATATTTGTTAACAATGGTTTGAATTTTTCAATGGTTTGAATCAGATACAATATAAGTTATACATGTTATATATCGTTTTAATCGTAACGACTTGAGGAACATGTATAGCAAGTCAGTTTTACCCCAGGGCAAATGGCGTAAAAACACATTCCTCCCAAATAAAAGAAATGTGTTTTTTTTTTCAATTTCACCACACTTTGAAATTTTTTCTGGTTTCATAGTATACTTTATGCAAAAATTCAGCCTGTCATTGCAAAGTACAATTAGTGACGCAAAAAATAAGGGATCATATGGGTCTGTTGGTGTAAAAATGCAAGTGCTATGGCCTTTTAAGCACAAGGAGGAAAAAAACGAAAGCGCAAAAATGAAAATTAGCCTGGTCCCGAAGGGGTTAAAGGCAGGATTGACCAGGCCTTTCACCACTAGCTGCTATCCTTCCTTGGATGTTGTTGTAGCCTTTTGAAGGCAGAATTGACCAGGCCTTTCACCAGTAGCATCTATCCTTCCTTTGATGTTGTAGTAGCAATTTTGAAGGCAGGATTGACCAGGCCTTTCACCAGTAGCTTCTATTCTTCCTTGGATGTTGTATTAGCCTTTTTGAAGGCAGTATTGACCAGGCTTTTTAACAGTAGCTTCTATCCTTCCTTGGATGTTGTATTAGCCTTTTTATAGGCATGATTGACCAGGTCTTTTTAATAGACAGGTTACTGCACTTGCCCTCTCTTAGAGACTCTTTAAAGGATTGAAAGTGTAATCATTCAATCAAATCAAATTCCGGGGCCTCTCAAGATGACTGTATTGTTATTCTTTGTCCCTACTTCGAAAGATATGCCTCACTCGCACAACTACATGAGGGTATGAGGCTAAATCTAGCCATAATCCTGCTATTTTTATTGGATGATTGTATTGTCCATCTCGGTCTGGGTCTGTGGTGTCAGGCTAAGTTTTTGGGTGTTTCACATGCTACCTGTGTTTGAATGGTTCCCTTTGTCCTCACCACCATGCTGTGTGAGGCTAAATTTTAGGGTGGTTCATTTGCTACCTCTGTTTTTAATGGTTCTCTGTGTCCTCACCACCATGCTGTCTCAGGCTAAATGTTGGGGTGGTTCATATGCTACATCTGTTTTTAATGGTTCTCTGTATTCTCACCGCCATGCTGTGTCAGGCTGAGTTTTTGGGTGGTTCATATGCCTACCTCTGTTTTAACCAGGCTGTTACCCACAATTTGGCATAATGGTGCGATTAGGCAGCCTCAGAGGCTTTCATACATGTTGCCCCTGCGGTTTCCTGTCCATTTCCATGGTGTTTCCATCATTTTCTGAGGTTGGCAGGTTTTCACACGACCTTCCCTCTACCAAACTTGGATCCCCTGCAAAAATGCTCGAGTTTCCCATTGACTTCAATGGGCTTCGTTACTCGAAACGAGCACTCGAGTATCGGGAGATATTTGTCTCGAGTAACGAGCACCCGAGCATTTTAGTACTCGCTATTGGTCTGGGAATTCAACATATGCTCCACCCTTCAGTCTAAGGCCATGCAGCACGACATATATACCGCACTAATCATGGCCGTTGCAACAACGACCGTGATTAGTAAGGAACTTACGTTGTGTGAACATAGCCTTACTTATCATGTCCAGTACTATAGACTATGGGGGCCCCTATAATCTCCCTCAATCTGCTATGAGTGCCACTAAACAGTTAAAAATGTACCTGTTTACATTTTTAAAATGTAGCTATATTGCCAGCAGACACCTCTATTAAGGACCAAAATAATTATCAACTGTCCTATTCCTTGAATGGGTTGTCCAGAGACACTAGAGACATAGTGGGGCACATTCATAAACAATGCGCCCGTGACATACAGCATGGAAAAGGCACAGGTTTTGGCCTTTTCTGTGGCGTACACCAGGCGTAAGGCCTACTCGCCTAATGGGCAGGCAGGGGGATGCACAGCAAATCGGGTAAGAGGCGTGACCTCCTCCCACACCTAATTTATGCCATGTGGCAGGCCCAGAAATGTTTTATCTTAGGCTGGGATGTATTAAACATAAAAAAGAATTCATACTCATCCAGATCCCCTTTCCACTATAGGCCTAAATTTGTTAGTATATAACTCAATGTAGTAAGACTGCATTTGTTAATGAAAGATAAAATGTTAAGTTGACACGAACTTTATTATGTAGTATTATTTAAATCTAACAGAATAAACTCAAGACAGATTGTCATAATGTTCCTGTTTATCTCTTGTATCTTCCTATATACCAGGGTAGCAAATGGCATAAAACAGAGCATTGCCATAATGCATATGTGATAGATTTTCCTATCCATGCCATCAGGTGCAGATCATTTGTGATCTTTTCTCCAATAGTTTATCTTAATAGTTAGACAGCAAGTTTTGCCCAGAGAACTAACATATGCTACTGAGAAGCCATTGTTGGTGCTGCAGTATATTTTGGGCAATTGCTAATTAATAAATCCCAGATGAACGGAAACTGCATATTATAGTTAAATAGACATTTCCATGTATGACTTTTAATCACATACGAGAGCGATTTTTTAGATATCTAGCTTATACCTGTTCTTTAAACACATGAAAAACCAAACCCTCATCTACTGAATGTAAAAGCATAAATATATTTACTGAATGGAAGAATTCATGAGCAGTGGCGTAGCTACCATAGAGGCAGGGTAGGCAGCTGCTATGGGGCCCGTGCAGCAGGCGGGCCCCGGGGGAGGAGGTAAGAGACGCCCTGTGGCTTTCTGCTTAACCCCTTATGTACTCCAGTGTGTAAGTGACCCAGTGTTCACTTACATGCTGCAACACAAAAAAAGAATTAACATGCAGAAGACAAAGAGATCTCTGCTTCACTGCACTGATAACCTCTGACCTCTGTTCTCCTTTTGCTGCAATCAAGTAGGAAAATGTGCAGAGCTTCGTGCAGAGGTCAGGGGTTATCAGTGCACTAGCAGTAAAGCAGATATCTTATTGTCTTCTGAACTTTGGGTCACTTACACACTGCAGTACATTAATTTAACAGTATTTAACCATAAGGGCTTCTAATGGGCCCATATAGTTAAAAACAGTGGACTGACAGAGCAAGCAGCCATTGTCTCTCTGCCCTGCCAGTCACTCTTGTGGCTGCAGGCAGGATTCTGCCTCTGGCCACAAGAGATTTTATTGCTTTTTGTTGTGCTTAGGGGAGGGGGGCCCCTTACAGTTTTTTGCTATAGGGCCCCATGAATCCTAGTTACGCCCCTGTTCATGAGTAACTGAATAAACATAACCTCTTAAGGATAAAACTTATTTTAGCCTTCAGGTGTGCTTTCCTTTACCCGGCACTCACCATGCAGCATAATTCACATGAGTAGATGAGTTGATGTTCATATGCAATCGTCTGTTCCCTTTTACAATATAATAAGCAGCAATACTTCTGTATTGCAGAGCATTATGACTGTCAGCATATAGATGAAAAGGCAGGGCCTAATAGGGGTACTAAAGCTGCAAAGCTGGGACCTTCATTAGGCCCCCTACATTCATGACCACCCTTTGATCACATTGTAGGGGGGTCTGATGGGGGTGAAAGAGGAAGAATCCTTGTTTAGTCTAACTACGAAAATATCATAAGTCCCTATTAACCGTAGGATTAGAGTGGTTAAACAGCCGGTGACAGCAAAGATGTTCATATTAATTTACTTCTATGTTCATATTGAACATGCTGGGTAAGTATAAGTTTACACACATCTCCATGTTTGAAGTATCCCTAGAGACATGTGTAACAACAGTGGGAGAACAGTGGGACATGTGTAACAACAGTGGCACCGCCAACCTGCATCCTGGCACCACATCTTTGAAAGCAAAAAAAAATAGCTAGGAGGGGACAGTTTTAGATGCATCAATCTAAAGCTGTGTCCACTTATGAACATGTTTTTTGAGGAGATTGGAATCAAATGGGAAAACTAATATGCTGGATGCTCAAGCAACTTGGTGTGAAAAGAGCCTTATAATGTTGCAGATGGCCTCCTAAGGAACCCTATTTCATTGTGGTAAGGGATAAAGGCAGTTCAGCTTCCTTCTGTTATTGTTTATGCAGTATGTGGATATTTAGCATTGTTACTGCATCTCCTAATGTTTGTTTGCTAGAATGATTTCAGACATTTTACTTTTCCTCATCAATTTCTAGTGTGCTGGCAGATAATGTACATTTCATAGCAGACCTGAGCCAGATGTGAATGTTTTTCTTCCTTAAATCTTAATGAGCTTAGTTTTACCGAGAAACATTATAATTTTACAAAGATAAAATTAATTGTGCATACATACGTCAGGCTTTAGTACAGAAGTGCTCCGAATGCCCAAAACCACAAAAGACTCTTACATTTGTTAGAAAATTTCAATTCCCTTAACCTTTTTAATGACTCTACCCGAGCATTATTTTTCCTAATCATCTACTTCTGAGACATTCCCTGAAGTCTGTTACTATGTTCCAAAAATGACGATAATTGAGATTAGAAATATTAAACTTGTGGTGTCTATTAATATCTGAGGTTGGATTAATTGCTATAAAATAGACAAAGAAATGTGGATATAATGGTAAGCAAGGGTGTATCCCCTGTGCTACTAGTACAACTCACATTGGGAAGAGCTATAGTACTGCATTATGCACAAAATTTTATCTTTAATTATAAGGATTACCGGGTAGGTTCACGCCCAGTGGTTTGTAGAGAAACACCAATGCCGCCTTTTGAATTGTCATAAGTGCTAATATAATGTGGTGTAATAGAGCCAGTGAGTAGAACACACACATTACAACACAAGCAAAACAACACAAACCCTATTTGATCAGTTGAATGCTATGAGTATATGAGTAAGATATCATTTAATTTTAAACTGCCATTTGCTTTACAACTATATATGTTTAAGCAAAGGCCTGAAAAAAGATTCCTTAAGCCCTTCATGACGGAAGGTTATTGATGCACGGAAGTCATATTGAAGCAATATTCCTCCTTGCCTTCTAAGAGCCATAGCACGTTTACCTACAGGGCTGGTTAGGGTTTTATTTTTTGCACCATAGTTTGTATTGTTATTATATTGGTGTAAGAGAAAAATGTTGATTTTTTTTTTTCTAATACATAATTTTAAAAAATCAGCAATCCTGATTTTTTCTTGCCGCAATATTGTGGGAACAATATTGTTATACTTTAATAGATGGGACAATTCTGCACACTGTGATATGTAATATGTTTATTTTTATTTTATTTTTTTATATTTTTATTTGTATAATGGGAAAAGGGGATATTATAAATCTTTATTAGGGCATTTTTATTAGTTGGTTTTTTTTAAATATATGTTTTAAAACTTTTAAAAAATCTTTTTTACACACTTTGTCCCTTAGGGGACTGATATATGCAATCCTCTGATTGCATATACTGATGAATGCTGTGTCATAGCGTGAGAGCTATGGACTATGACTCTATGCATAAATCAAATATCCCACAGGGCGGAGGTAAGCGGCCTATCCCTGCCAGCCGGTAGAAGTGCCATGCTACGGGTGTCCTGATCAGTCAGTGACAGGTCCTTGCCCTGTCCCTGACTACCTTAATTGCCTACAGTAGGTGAAGCTTTCAAGAGTCAAAGGAAAAAATCAGGGCTTTTTAAAGAGAAACTCAACTAGAAGTGATGGCTTAAAATGGTTTCATGGCAACATAGTTATTTGAGCAGTGAGACTACCCAAACCTTTATTGTAAAGGGCAAAGGGTACCATCACCTAAAAATGCAGTTTATTACGGCTCTGTGTCCAGGGAATTTGGTGCATTTAGTGCCCTGGCCACGCCTCTACGGCACTTCAGAGAGGCAATAAAAAGCTTTTTAAGATTATTGCAGCCTTGGACAGCTACAATAAAGATATGGATAACCTCACTGCATACATAATTATTCATGTAGCCATGTAACCAGTTTCATCTCTTCTAGCTGATAATTTTCCTTTAATTTATGTATTATAAAATTCTCCCTTAGAGAGTCATTTTGATAATAATGATGTCTTACCGAATTACTGTTCATGTGCACTTGCAATCAATTAGTGTTAGCACCAGGTATGGCAAGGACAGTCAGACAGATATAGACAGACAGTGAGCCCTAGCTGAACCCGCCCACTGTCCCTGCCTAATTGCCTCGGTTAGCCCTAGGTGGCTGCGGACAACCATGAAGACGGTCCCTGCACTGGCGTAAGTGGAACTAAGACAGACAAACAAACACAATAAAGCGTGGTGAACAGTCCGGGTTGGTAATGGCGGGCAACAAAGGTACAAAAATTAAGGCAGCTGGATAGTCAAGAGCAGACAATATGGTCAAGGCAGGCCGTGAAACTGGGAAGTCAGGAAACAAGCGAAGGATCAGAAAACAAGCAAAGGGTTAGAGTACTACAGGTTACAGCAATCTAGCCTAGCAAGGAACACTTATAGCCATCTCTGTCTGCTGGGCTTACACACTATTTATGAAGGATCAGGAACTCAGTCCAGCAGCTGATTGGACCGGTCCCTGATCCTCCACACAGCTCACCTGCACAGCAGCAGGTTAACCCTCAAGCTGCCAAGGCATAACAAGCAAGACGGGTGGGGCTGAACAAACCTAAAATAAACCTGTGTTCAGACAGGGTTTTGGAACTGCACCAACTCAGCACCTTCTCAGCCACACAGCTTGAGCCGAGGAGCGCCAGCGCACAGTCCTGACAATTAGTGTTACATTGTAAAGGGATTACCCTTGTTTTCTATTATGCTTCTATATAGTCACTAGATGTGTCCTCTTCTCTACTCTACTTCTCTACTCTTCTCTACTTCAATCAATAAAGTATGAGTCTACATAACATTTAAAAAAAATCATTCAGCTACTAGTATAACATGTTAAAACCTATAAATCACTAAGATCGTTACATTTTAATCATAGTGCAATAAAAGCTAACTACTCAGCCTGTGTACTGTGCTTTTCTTCAAAACAGTAAACTCTTCGGAGCCATGGAAGTTATTAGTCCAGTTTGTGAATACACCTGTCAATAAGATGATGGCTTGTGTGGATGGCTTTTATGAGAATGTTCACTCTTTGAGGCATGAACTTCTTTAGGACGTGGATTGACAAGTACATGAAGCGACTCCATGGAAGAATGAAAGATGTCTGCACTTGTCAGATCCTCTAAGCATTAATGTGCTCTCTCTACAATAAATAAATAACTTTTGGATATTGGCAATAGAAACGTTTCAGAAATGAAGATTAAACACACTGAACGTGGCTTCAGTTTTTGATTTGTGGATGATAGCAAGTTCTTGGTAGAATGACACCATTAACCCATGCAAAATTCTGCAGAATGCTAACTCTTGCAGCAATATTATAAATGGCCTTTCACTCATCAAAGGCCATTTTAACCTTGACACATAGCTTATTTTGGGACATTCCAGGGTGGAAAAGATTTATCAGCTCAGATATAACTCTATTTTCAGAGGAAGCAACCCATTCTCTGAAATCAATGGACTGCCATTATCCACAATTTGTACAGTGTAATAAAGTTTCCATGAGCTTTAATCCTTTAAACCTTGAGCTGCACATTAAGTGTTAGTTAAAGGGGTACTCTGGCGGGGAGGCATTTTTTTCCTGACAACGAGGAGTAGGTGGCTGACCTCCCGGTTCCAGCGGCGAACACGAACAATTAGTGTCATGTTCATACGAACAAATCAACATTTAAGAACATGTTCACTCATTACTACTTAGTATATTGAACAACAGTAACCCAGTTACTTGGTATACTGGACAATGGCTCCCACAGAAAACCACCCACATTCCCCCTCCTATCCTCCGTGTCCCAATCTCTCTGTATTTCTCTCCCTGCTCTAATTGCCTGTTGCAACCTATTCTCCAATATACATAGCCGACTGTCTCCAGGAAGCCAATCACCTTAAATAGAGGGCGAGGGCTGGGATTTGCTGACATCACAGTGGGGTTTGCAGCTGATTGGATGGTCGCTAAGGATTATAGATAATCCCTTGATCCTGCCAAAAGACAGTTCTTTAAGCTAACATGTGCGGCCTCCATGTCTAGCGAATTTGCAAAGCGAATCTGGGACATTCACGAATCGCTACGAAGGGAAATTAATGCCTGATTTGGTTCAAATCAGAATTCATCAGATTCGCTTCACTCATCTCTACTCAGAATGGTTGTGATCTTGTTTCTCTTAAAAAAGGACCAGGAGAATCTATGATATATTTAGGATGTTGTAACTTTCTTAAACCTTTTCCAATATGCCAAAAAGGTGGCTTTATTATCTGGCAACCCTTAAGCTGTGCTCTTCTGTAAGCATAAAACAAGCCATGGGCTCCCCTTAACTTACAAGGTGTTTACTTATGTGGTTGGAGAATATCAGGATTGTTCACAAGTATTATATTGTAACTGATATGAATTGTTTCTGTGTCTGCAGCCCAAGCATATTCAGTTTTTCTAAAATGTAGTTTGCATAATGAGTTGTGGAGAACTGTCCTTTATAAGACACAATGTAATGAAAAGAATACATCTGTGGTATTCAAGAGTATTATACTGGGAAGAACTGTATACTCAGAGAGCAATGAAATAAAAAGCACAGCAAAGATTCCTCATCAAAATTCCTTTGTAAAAATCACTCCTATTTTTACTTCTACAATGTAATATTCACATTTAATATATGATACTTTATAATGCGGATTTTATATTTAAGAAACATTACTGTAATTTAAGCAACTGAATCGTAATAATTGAAGACAGGAACCAATACTTACATTTACTAATTTGTAGAGCAAAGGTGACTCAACAAGTCAACAAATTTTCTTTTCTTTTTGCATTTCAATTTTTCCACTCCAGCAAAACCTTTGACATAGTTTCCTATAAAGAGCAGATAGAGGAGTTAGAGAAAATTGGACTAAATCCCTGGATAGTTTAGTGGATTTGTGGTTGGCTGAAGGATAGTTATCAGTGGGTTGTGGTTAATGGAGTGTATTCTGAGCAGAGACTGGTTACAAGTGGTGTACCACAAGGGTCTGTTCTGGGTTCTATTCTTTTTAATATGTTTGTAAGTGACAATGGATAAGGTTCGGTAGGTAAGATTTGTCTGTTTGTTTACAAATGGCACAAAAGTGTGCAATAGGGTTGATATTGCTGGAGATGTATGTAAAATTATTTAGCAGTTTGATGTTCTCAAATTTAAAATAATGCACTTGGGGGAAAGAAGTCCTCTATCGTATTGCCAGTTCTGTGCTAGCATAGACTTCAGAAGAGAAGGATTTAGGATTATTTGTTTTTGACAGGCTTAAAATAAGTCACCAGTCCAACCAGGTGGTAGGGAAGGCTAATCAAGTGCTATAGCTAGAGGTATAACCAGTAGGTAAAGGGAGACTGTGATTTTACTGTTTTCAGTTTTGGAGACTTAAGTAAAGTACAGGAGGGAAATGTTTATAATAAGAAACTGAACACAAGAATAAGGGTTAGTTGGGGTAAAGATCAGAAGCAAGATAAGAAAAGATTATTTTACTGAAAGAGTAGTAGACGCTTAGCAGATTTGGACCTCACACTAAGTAAAAAAAAAAGAGAAAAGGTGTCCACTTTTTCGTTTTATACCCTTCAAGACGGAGCCCTTTGATGCACAAAAGTCCAGGTCAAATTAATGCAATGTTTCTCCCCGCCTTCTAAGTGCCATAGCACTTTTATTTTTCCACCTACAGGGCTGGTTGGGGTGTAATTTTTTGCACCGTGATCTATAGTTTTTATTCATATCATATTGGTGTAGAATATTTTTGATTGTTCTTTATTATTTTTTTTTTGTGATATATAATTAAATAAACTAAGCAATCCTGGTGCACTTTTATTTCCGTTTCCGTTTATGCCGTTCATCGTGTGGGAACAATAATGTTATATTTTATTAGATTGGACAATTCTGCACACTACAATATGTAATATGTTTGTTT
Source organism: Dendropsophus ebraccatus (assembly GCF_027789765.1). Lineage (NCBI taxonomy): Eukaryota > Metazoa > Chordata > Amphibia > Anura > Hylidae > Dendropsophus > Dendropsophus ebraccatus. The sequence continues at coordinate 72,215,260 of NC_091459.1, read as the reverse complement.
ATTTATTTATATTTATATACTGGGCAAGGGGGTCTTTTCAACTGTTATTGGGAGGGGGATACTTTTAAACACTTTTTTATTACACTCTTTTTTTAACACTTTTATTTACTGTAAAATATGCAATCATTAGATTGCATATACTGATCTATGCTATGCCATAGCATAGCATAGATCAGTGTTATCAGCGATCTATGTATAGAGCCTGCCTGAGAGCAGACTCTACACATAGATCGCTGATCCGTCAGGACGGAGGTAAGGAGCTTACCCCAGCACGGCTGTCATTCTCAATACACGGCCATCTTTCAGCGTTACAATGACATCCCCCTGGAAAGACAGACGTTATTTACTATTGTGGAAACGTAGCCTGAAACTTTAAAGAGTCACTGTTGTAAAAAAAATTTTTGCAGCAATCAATAGTCCAGGCGATTTTAAGAAACTTTAATTGGGTTTATTAGCTGAAAAATTAATTTTTATCATGAGAAAGCATTTTGAAGCTTTCCCCCTGTGTTCTTTGTTCTCCTATGGAGAGAAGGAGAAGAGACTCCAAAACAGGACAACAAAGAGTAAATTAAAAGCTCTGTCCTCTCTCCTCTGATGTAACCACAGAACTATCTGACCTCTGAATAGCCTCTGAATAGCTCCCGCACTGAGTAATGCTTTGTTCTCTGTTTTCTGCTGCCGACATTTCTCCTCTGTCTCTTTCCCCCCTTCCCCTCTTCATAGCTCAGACAGGACACGTCTGATTGAGATTTCCTGATTCTGAGCAGTGGATGACAGAAAGGAAAGGAGGGTTTTTAAAAGCTCCGGTAAGATGGCTGCTGATCATTACAGCAGACATCTTCCTTTGTCACGTAGGGGGCAGTTTCCCTGCCCCCCGTGACGACGAACGCTGTAATTGGCCGATGACTTCTCATTGGCCAATTACAGCAATTTCCCCGGTTTCTGGGACCGGACCCCGGCAATAAGCTGTAATTGGTGCTGTCCGAGATCACCTGCCCGTGGATCCGGCCCCCAGATCGCCCCTGATTGGCCGGTAACCACGAGCCGGCCAATCACGGGCGATCTTTACTACTACACCTACTACTACTACATCATCTCCTTCTCTGCTAGCCGGAATTTAGCTAGCTGAGAAGGAGATGATGGGAGCAGCGTGCGGTGAGCCCGGCGCCCGGTGCGGTCCTCTGGTATGCCGGGCGCCGGGTGCCTTCTCCCCCATGCTGCCTCCTCCTCCCCCTTCCCCCCGTGCTGCCTCCATTACAGGGAGATCAGCGAGCGGTTCCATGCTGCTCGCTGACCTCCCTGTGTTGTCTCCTCCTCCCCCAGTCCCCCATCGCCTCCCCCCTCTGGGATACCTCCTCCTGTCCGGTCCACGGTGACTCTGCCTCCTCCCCGTGCGCTGCCGCCACCGCCGAGGAGCTGCCCTCCCTCCATGCTGCCACCCTCCCTCCATGCTGCCACCCTCCCTCCCTGCTGACACCCTCCCTCCCTGCTGACACCCTCCCTACCTCCATGCTGCCACCCTCCCTCCTGCTGCCACCCTCCCTACCTCCATGCTGCCACTCTCCCTCCATGCTGCCACTCTCCCTCCCTCCTTGCTGCCACCCTCCCTCCCCTGATTGCCAATGCTGCCACCCTCCCTCCTTGCTGCCACCCTCCCTCCTTGCTGCCACCCTCCCACCCTCTCCTGATTGCCACCCACCCACCCTCTCCACTGCCACCCACCCTCTCTTGATTGCCTCCCACTCTCCCTGCTGCCACCCATCCTCCCTGCTGCCACCCACCCTTTCCTGACTGCCACCCACCCTCTCCTGACTGCCACCCACCGTCTCCCTGCTGCCACCCACCCTTTCCTGACTGTCACCCACCCTCTCCCTGCTGCCACCCACTCTCTTCTGACTGCCACTCACTCTCTCCTGACTGCCACCCACCCTCTCCTGACTGCCACCCACCCTCTCCTGACTGCCACCCACCCTCTCCTGACTGCCACCCACCCTCTCCTGACTGCCACGCACCCTCTCTCGTCAGTCCTGCCACCCCTCAGGTGTGCCCCAAGCTAAAAAAAAAAAAAAAAAGTCAAAAACACACACAAATAAAATGTAAAAACAGTACATAAAACACACACACTAACACTTTCACGTGTAAAAGCATAACACTTACACACCCCTCTAAGGGTGCCTTCGCACACACGTTATCCGCAGCGGAGTGCATCCCTATGAGAATACATACATATGTAAGTTAACCCCCCCGGCGGCCGGAGCATACATCATCTCCCCGCTCCGGCTTGCTTCGGTGGTTCTCGGCAGGACTTCCGGCGGGGCAGCGCACTGATTGGCTGTGTGGGATGAGTAGATGCTGGGATCCCCGAAGCAAGCCGGAGCGGGGAGGAGGTGATGTATGCTCTGGCCGCCGGGGGGTTAACTCACATACACGCAGCGGGATGTCAATCCCGCTGCATGTATGTTTTCTCTTAGGGATGCACTGACACTGGATGCACAGCGGATTTCGCTGCGAATCCGCAGCGTGAAGTCCGCTGCGGATCCGGTGTGTGTGAAGGCACCCTAAAGAAAAAAAAAACCCACATACACCTGGATTGCCTCTGGTGTTGAGACAATTAGTGAGGGAGAAGAGGAATATCCCTTGTTCCTTCTGCCTTCCTCATCGTCATCATCATTTAGTGATAAGCCCCCAAGGCGCCGCCCCAGGAAGCCCCACAGGCCCCCTCAAGTGACCCCACCCCGTACGAACCACAGATTCCTGAGTTTGTTGGGGTCACTTGTGGGGGGTTTCCTCTTTTTTGGCAGCACGGGGGCTCTGCAAACCCTTTATCCTGCATTCTGGCCAAATCTAGCTTCCAAAATCCAAATTGCGCTCCTTCCCTTAGGGGTCTTTCCGTGCGCCGGCTTTGCACTTTGTGTCCACATGTGGGGTACTCCTGTAATCAGGGTAAATTGCTCTACATGATTAGTGTTTTTTTTTTCTTTTAACCCCTTGTGAACATGAAAAATTCAAAGTTACACCAATGTTTTAGTGTAAAAAATTTAATTTTTCATTTTTACGGCACATTTTTCCACATTTGTGCCTGTCACCAGTGGGGTCCATATGCCTACTATACTTCTTGTTACAATCTTTGAGGGGTGTAGTTTCCATAATGGGGTCACTTGTGGGGGGTTTACAATGTTTTGGCAGCACGGGGGCTCTGCAAATCCGACATGGCCTCCGTCCTCTATTCTGGCCAAATCCAGCTTCCAAAATGCAAATTGTGCTCCTTCCCTTTGGAGGCTTTCCGTGCGCCGGCTTTGCACTTTGTGTCCACATGTGGGGTATTTTTGTACTCGGGGGAAATTTCTCTACAAGTTTTAAGTTTTTTTTTTCCTTTTAACCCCTTGACAACCTGAAATATTTAAGGCTAGACCAAGTTTTAGTGTAAAAAAATTTGATTTTTCAATTTCACGGCACATTGTGTCTGTCACTAGTGGGGTCCATGTGCTCACTATACCCCTTGTTACATTCCTCGAGGGGTCTAGTTTCCTAAATGGTGTCCCTTTAGGGGTGTTTGTTAGGTTTTGGCACCCCAGAGCCTCTGTCAACCAGAAGTGGTACTTTGAAAATTGGGCAATTGTAAGGAGGCTTCAAAATTCACTAGGCGCTCCTTTCTATCTGAGGCTTGTGGTTGCATCATATAGCGCAATAGGGCCACATATCATACATTTTTTATAAACTTCAGACATGGGGTAATAAAAATTGGGGTGCATTTCTCTGGAAATAGGTTTTCTATTAAGAGAGATATTGGATCACAATATAATTTCTGCAAAGAAAATTGAAATTTTCAATTTTCTAACAAACTTGGCTTTTATTTCTGTGACTCACCTAAAGGGTTAAAAAACTTTCTGGAATTGATTTTGAACAGAGTGGGGGGTGCAGTTTCTGAAATGGGGTGCTTTGTGGGGCTTCATAATATACAGCCCCCTTAAATCCACTTCAAATGTTAACTGGTCCCTTGAAAAATCAGATTTTGAAATTCTTGTGAAAATTTGGAAAAATGCTGCTAAACTTTGAAGATTTCTATTGTCTTAAACAATTAAAGGCAAGTTTAATAAATGCTGCCAACATAAAGTAGACATGTTGCTTATGCTATTTAATATATAAATTATGTGGCATAACCATTTTCTGTATAAGCACAAAGTTTTCAAAGTTAGAAAAATGCAATTTTTCTCAATTTTTCACGTTATTTTGGGGTTTTTCATAAAGATAGGCTCTAAGTATCGACTCAATTTTACTAGAAATATAAAGTACAATATGTCACGAGAAAACTATCTCAGAATCAGCAGGATAGGTAAAAGCATCCCAAAGTTATTAATAGATAAAGTGACACAGGTCATATTCCTGAAATTTGCTCCGGTCCTTAAAGAGAACCAATCACGGAAGAAATTTAAAAAATTTTTATTTTCTAATTCAATGTAATTATTTATTTAATTAACATTTGTAAATACTTTTATTTATTTTTTCGGCCGCGTTTTTGTTTTATTCACTTTTTAATTCACTGTCTCGCGCCGGCTCTTTTCAAAAGAGCCGGCTCGAGACAGGAAGCTCCCGTCATCCACAGCGGCAGCAATGCCGGCCGCCGCCATCTTGATTACGTCATTTGCGTTCCAGTGGTGGAACGCAAGTAACGTAATCAAGATGGCGGCGGCCGGGCCGAACAAGAGGAACAGGTATAGTATAAGATACAGACTGCAACAGCAGTCTGTATCTTCATTTTGTCTATTTATGAAGATACAGACTGCCTTTGCAGTCTGTATCTTATACTTTACCTGATCCTCTTGTCCGTTGCAGTCTGATGCCGGGCGGCGCCATCTTGAATACGTCACTTGCGTTCCAGCGGTGGAACGCAAGCGACGTAATCAAGATGGCGGCGCCGGCCTTGCTGCAGCAAACAAGAGGAACAGGTAAAGTATAAGATACAGACTGCAAAGGCAGTCTGTATCTTCATAAATAGACTGCCTTTACAGTCTGTAGCTTATACTTTACCTGATCCTCTTGTTCGGTGCTGGAAGGCCGGGCGACGCCATCTTGAATACGTCACTTGCGTTCCAGCGGTGAAACGCAAAGTGACGTCATCAAGATGGCGGCGCCCGGCCTTCGTTCAGCAAGCAAGAGAATTGGGTAAAGGGATAAGATACAGACTGCACAGGCAGTCTGTATCTTCTTAGATAGACTTAGGGAGAGATTTCCTTTGATAATAGGGATAGTGATTTTTAGGTGATTGGTCCTCTTTAAGGCCATTTTGGGCTCCGTCCTTAAGGGGTTAAATTCAATTATTTGATAGTATTGTATATACCTCACTTTATGTAAAGAATAGGTGTTAACCACAAAATGTGTTATAATCTCTTGAAACATATTGATTATCTCACTCTTTTAACTGTGGGTTGTGATACTTCTTCCAATTTCATAAAAAGCTATAAAAGGATTTTTTATGGCAACTTCATACTGATTTTAACAAAAAAATGTATCATGGCATGGTCCACTAGATATTGAATTACATAGAGTATGTACTCCCCCCTCCTCTCAACATTGTTTCTAGAAGTCATCATATGGTAGCGCTCTAAGTGCCTATAGCTTTCCAGTAAGGAGCCACAGTTTTACCAAGGGTGATGAAAGGTGAAGTAGTCAGAGCAGCTAAGGTAAAAGTCCCTCGGGCAGGGTTTTTAGGGATAATAATAATAATTATTATTATTACTATTATTTGTATAGCGCCAACAGATTCACACACATTTACACATTACATGATTAGATAATTAACATAAATAAAGATACAAAAGGGTCAGAGACCTGCTTGCAAGAGCTTACAGACTAGGAGGACTGGGGGTGACACAAGAGCTTCATTTGCAGATGGTCCAGCCATTGTGCATAGAAGTGCCTATGTGTGTGTGGAGAGTTGGTCACCTGCCTATTTTTAAGCACAGGTAAAAAGTGCATGGAACCGTAGGAGATATACAGTAGAAGGTGTGAGGGGACAACAGAGGGGGAATCAAACTTTCAGGAATGTAGCAGCAGACAGCACTTCAAAATTAGTAGTGTTTAATCACCGGAGTGCGATGTTTCAGCTCAACAATAGCAGCCTTTCTCAAGAAAGGCTGCTATTGTTGAGGCGAAACGTCGCACTCCTGTGTTTAATCACTCCATTAATTTTGAAGTGCTCTCTGCTGCTGCATTTTTTATATTTACACAAATCTGGGTCCGGTTTGGTGAGAGGTGCACTGCATCATTACTTTTCATACTTACCGATGCTGCAGCTGTTGCTGTGTTTAAACTTTCAGGAATGTTATAAGCGGGAGAGATGAGTCTTTGGGGCACATTTGGAACTGTGAGTGTTGGGTATGTGCAAGGTCTTTGGGTAAAGCATTCCAGAGAACTGGTGCAGCACAAGAGAAGTCTTGGAGGTAAGAGGTTCCCTGGCCGTTGCTCTTTAAAAAGCTATACTGTTGCATTTGAAGCACTTTAACGATGCTAGTAGATATGTATACAATCTTGTGACAAAGTTCTGCTAGTGAAGATGTGTACAGCCCAATACTGTAGAGAACCCCCACAGATTTAATTTTAGTTACATGAGAATTGAAGGTGAGGTGTGGCACAATTCTCTAGTGAAGGGCATATGCTAAACACAGAGTTGATATGGAAGACACTAGGCACAAACTTCAACCAGAAGCCCACAAAGAATTTAATGTTGCAGAAGAGCCCTTGCTCAGTTTTTTTCTGTTCTATATTGCCAATTTTGTTGGATGAAGAATAGATTCTTTGTCCTCTCAGCATGTACTGGAGACAGTCTTTGGTAAACCAGTACTCCACGCATTATCATGAACACCATAATCACCATCCAGACCTGTCTTAGGTGGCAATACAGAGAAATTACACAAAAGACACACAGACACAGATTTATGGTCCTTTTACACGGAACGATTTATCGTTCGTTTTTGCACGATAACAATCAAATTCGAACGATAATTGTAAATGTAAACACAGCGAACGATCAAGTGACGAGGGAGAAATCATTCATTTTGATCTTTCAACATGTTCTCAAATCGACGTTGATCATTCCCAAAAAATTCACTGATCGTTCCGTGTGAACATTCTTTCAACAATTTCATCAATGTGTGAGATTGGCTTAAGCAATCGCAAAACGATCGCATAACGATTTTTCCGTACGATGTATCATTCCACCTAAACGCTTATCGATATAAAAAAAAACATTGTTAATTCAAAATTGGGCGAATTATCGCTCCGTGTAAAAGTACCATTAGACACTTTAGGGAGATTTATGAATGGGTGTAAATATACACCTGGTGTAAACTGCCCACAGCAACCAATCACAGCTCAGATTTCAGCTCTGATAAAATATAAGAGGAGCTGTGATTGGTTGCTGTGGGCAGTTTACACCAGGTGTATATTTATAACCTTTCATAAATCTCCCCATTTGAGAGGGGTTCCTTAGTCACATGACAAGATAATTTTACTTAGAAATTGGGACACTGCATCCAGGCTCCATGCACATAGCCTAAGGGGCAATAAGAAATGGCTACCTTTTGAAAAAAATCTATTTTTTACTAACTGTCAGTAGCTCAGAAGACCTCTTTACTAGGAACTGATGTTTCCGTTTTAGGTTTTAAATAACATTTTGTATTTAGTTAAAGGTGACTGTTTCCATGACACAATCTTTTCTGGGCTAGGAAATATGTCAGTCGTATGCTGATTACCTTCTCCTTACACAGGTGACACTTGGCAGGTGCACACAGCTTAACTCCTCCCAGGAGGATTTAAGATGTCAGATGGTAAAGATGTTTCATTAAATATTCCACAGTTTAACTCTTTGGACAAATATTGTGCACATGTACATTTAGGGAAGGAGCATGGGCTACTGGAGGACAGTTGTGATTCATAGCTCTGTCTTTCCTTCTTCAACCCAGGACGGATGTCTGTACAGTGACATCCTTAGGCCAAGTATGTCCTTAGATATAAATAGAGATAGATAGAAGATAGACACAAATACAATGTAACTCCATAGAAAAAACAAACAAAAGTGTAACATTACACTATGGTTATTTATTATCATATATCATGGCACAGGGTGTAAATGGACCTTAATACTGCAGTATTAAACGTGTAGTGCGGCACTCAACAATTATTCACTAAATAACACACATTACAAAGTTATACAACTTTGTAATGTATGTTATGTTAGTGACTGGCCCCCTTCCCCGTGTTTCCCCCCACCCACGCCACCCCTGGAAGTGTAGTGCTCTATACTCAACTGATCCGTGTCGACCCCCGTCCGCCATCTTGTGACAATGATGTTATCTTCGGGCAGCTGGCCGAACTGCTTCAACCGTCCCTCGTGCTGCGTCATCAGCTGCTCAGCTGCGATTGGCTGAGCACAGTTATGCTCAGCCAATCGAGGCTGAGCAGCTGATGACGCAGTAGAGGGCGGCCGGCACGAGTAACGGTCGGAGCGGTTCGGTCGCCCGCCCGAAGATTACATCATTGTCGCAAGATGGCGGACGGGGGTCAAAATGGATCAGGTGAGTATAGAGCACTACACTTCCGGGTCTAGCGTGGGTGGGGGAAAACACGGGGAAGAGGGCCATTCACTAACATAACATACATTACAAAGTTGCATAACTTATTTAGTAAATAATTGTTTAGCACCGCACTACCCCTTTAACTGGCTTCAAGGTAGGGGTGCAGTGATAGTGGCTCTTCTGTCCCATAAGCAGAGTGTGGAGTGTTATTATTTGAATATATTAGATGTGGGTCTTTGGTTACAGATTGGCATCAGGAACCCACTGGTGGCAGGTTGAGCAAACAGTATTAAAAGTGTGGGCGACTTCTGAGTCTCCACCAATGTCGGTGTAAATAAATAAGCCACTGATAGAGCTGTCTGGCTGAAGCCTAACCTTGCCTTCCCCATAGAGAACACAGGAAGGTTATGTGATGCCAAATGTTCATCTTTTTAAGAAGGACAGGAGAAATAACTTTATCAGAGATATTATTTAGGCAAGAGTTATTAAAGGTGTATAGGCACCTTGTTGAGCTGGAGATTGCACCTCTGGTACTGACTGTCATCTGCATGGAATCCTTAAAGTACCTTTTTTTTTTTAAGTTTTAAGTCCTTGTATAAGAAAGCATTATATAGAGACCCCTAGTGTGTCAATCTCAGGTGCCCTCATATTAGTGCATCAGCTTAAAGAGGACCTGTCACCCCCCGTGCCAGGGTGACAGGCTCCCGACCCCCAGTTAGATCCCCTTATACGTACCTCATCCCGCCGAGTCCCGCTGCCGGAGCCAGTCCCGCATGGCTCCATTCATTCTCTCCAGAGCGCGCGCCAGCTTCTGACCGGGATATCTCCGTCCCGGGGCCGGCTCCGGTAGTGGGACTCGGCGGGATGAGGTACATATAAGAGGATCTAACTGGGGGTCGGGGCCTGTTACCCCGACACGGGGGGGTGACAGGTCTCCTTTAAGACCCCCATAACTAAATCATATGGGCTAAAATGAAGAAAGACATATAATCTGTTCTATGTGATTCAATGGTGGCCTTCAGCAAATGTTTTTGGACATTTATTGTTAACCCCCAGCAATATTCTGCAAGGTAATCAGTTTCATCCCAGCTTGGCTGCATCCATACAATTTAAACCCTTAGTATGGCAGCTAAGTCACAAAATTTCCAGTGTGACTTTCAGTTCATGCTTTCCACTCTTTGTTCTTCTGTATGTCCCTCATTGCATAAATTGATATTGCCTTATCTAACAGGAGTGCAGAGATATAGTAAGTTTCTAAAACGTTTGGCAGCAGAGCAGTGGCGTAGCTACCATGAAGACAGGGAAGGCGACTGCTATGGGGCCCTTGCAAGAAGGGGGCCCTGGGAAGCCCTGCTCTGCCTTCATGTTAGGTATGCCAATGACAGCCGACCACCGCATCCCCCCTCCCACAGAGGAAGAAGGACCCGGCACTGAACTCTTCAGCCGGCTCACTGTAGTGCAGGGTGAGTGGGCTGCACATCAGAAGGAGAGGGACAGAGGAGCAGGACCTGTACGCACAGAAGGAGAGGGAGGAAGGACCTTATCACATGACCCAAAGGTCCTCAATACCTCTGTGTAAGGATGGGCATGACGTCATCAAAGGTCCTTTACACCTCCTTCTGGACACTTCATTCTAGTTTCTACCCTGGGAGCTGTAAGTGCTGTGTATGGGTGTCAATGTTTGTACATATGTGTCTGTGTATATATGTATATGTCAGAGAGAGCATGTATCTGTGGCTATATATGTATATACTGTAGTGTCTGTAACACTGGTGTGTCAGCAGTGTCTCAAGTGATTGACAGGTTTTCTCCCAAAGATGTTCTGCAGCAGTTTCTCTTAATGCTGGGCTCTAATAAAAGAACCCACCACTAAAAGAAAAAGCTGCAGATAATATTTCTGGTTCTTATTGAACTTGGGGGATGATTTCCCTGTATATGGTCCATTTATGGTGTATATGTTATCACTAGTGTCATCACATTCCAGTGTAAATGTGTATGTCAGTGGTGTATTTGTATATATGTTAATGGTGCCTCTGTGTGTGTATATATGTTTGTCATTGTGTGTGTTTGAGAGTTGGGTGGGGACGTACAGGATTCAGGGGGCCCCATACAGTTTTTTTTTTGCTATGGGGCCCCATGAATCCTGGCTACGCCCCTGCAGCAGAGTTATAAAACTCAACTGAATCGAACTGCATGTCTTCTGTATCTCTGTGCAGAATCTCTGTGTCTTTCTTCAAGATGCTACTTCACATTGCTCTCCCGTCTCCTGCTTATGAGACAATAGGGAGAAGCTAAATAATCACTAGCAGGAAACCAGGGACCATTGTCAAGCTGCATTACACAAGAATACAATTATACTCTACAGCAGGAGATAAAAAAAAACCAACAACATTAAGCACATTAACCCCTTCCCCCAATATGACGTCCAGGGACGTCATGAAAAGCAGTGCTAGAACGCATCATGACGTCCCTGGACGTCATGATTTCCCTGCCTCCCCCCACTGTCCCTATCTGAGATAGCCTCCTCCCGCTGCCACTGCCCGGAGGGGAGCCGCGCTCCCCCCGGGCAGTTAACCCCATAGACGCCGCGGTCGTTGTGACCGCAGCGTCTACGGAGAGATCTGCAGGCTCCCTCGCCGATCGGGCAGCAGGAGGAGGCTGCGGCACATTGCCTCCTCCTGCTGCCACTGCCGATGTCCTCCCGGGGCCCCCCTTCCTGCTCCCTCTGCTCCCCCTGTCCTCCCCGTGCTTCCAGCACCCCATCCCCCCCCCCCCCCCGGCACCCGGAGGTTCCAGCCCACCTTCTCCCCCGGAGCCGCCCCCGTCCAAAGTAAGCCCCCCTCCCGGAGAAGCCACCTGCCCAGAGCTTCCAGCGCCGTCCTCCGCTGCCCCCACGCCCGGAGCTTCCAGGGCTCCCCCCTCCCCAGAGGCAGCCCCCCGTTCGGAGCTTCCAGCACCCCCCGGGGGTTACCATAGTAACCCAGACGCTACTCGGTGCGTCTGGGTTACTATGGCTAGTAACGATCAGGACTCTGCAGGGACCTGATCATTTGAATGAGTGGTCAGTGTGTTACACTGACCACTCATTCAGTATATAATGCAGTACAGCACAGATCAGATGCTGTACGGCATTATATATATACCTGTAAAAGTAAAAAACACACAGACACACACACAAATAAATAAATAAATAAATAAATACATACTTAAATTAATTAAAATAAATAAATAAATACATACTTAGATTAATTAAAATAAATAAATAAATACATACTTACATTAATTAAAATAAATAAATAAATTAAATAAATACATATACACATTCCCCATCCCCCTTTATAAATGATCCCCTATAAATAAGATACATATGTTTGGTATCACCACGTCCGTAATGACCCCGTCTATTAACCAGTTACATTAATTATCCCGCCTGATTAATGCCATAAAAAAAGAAAAAAAATGAAAAACTAACCAAAATTCAACATTTTTGTTAATCCCGCCCCCTAAAAAATAAAGAAAACAGCTATCAAAATGTCACATGTACCCAGAAGGTGTACCACTAAAAGCGTCAACTTATGCCGCAAAAAAAAGCCCTCACATAACTCCATTGGTGAAAAAATTTAAATATTGCTGCTCTTACATTATGAAAGACACAAACAGTTTTTCTAGCATAAATGCCATAAACTATAACAAAATGGATATCACTGTAATCGTAGTGACCTGACGAATAAAGATAACATGTCATATATAACATATATTAAATGGCGTACAAAAAAATGGTGAAAAACTGCTGCTAAGTTGTGTTTTTTTATTCATACCAGCTCATAAAAAATGTAATAAAAAATGATCAGGGTGTCATATGTCGTACAGAATGGTACCGATGGAAACGTCAACTCATCTTACACAAATATTTTGGCACCCCAAGGCCTCTGTAACATGGTTTAATGGCTAAAAAAAACCTGAAATAAAAAAAGGCCCCCAAATTCCCCAGGTCTCTGTCATGTCTGATGCCTGTGGTTGAGTCAGGTGACGCACTGCGGCCACATATGGGGGATTTCTAGAAACACTTGAATAAGGGGAATCAATATTGAGTTGCATTTCTCAGTTAGTATTTGCTGTGTTAGAGGAAAATATTTGATTAAAATAGAATATCTGGCAAAAAATGAAAATTAAAATTTTCCCTCCAACTTGCTTAAATTTCTGTGAAATACCTAAAGGGTTAATAAACGTATGAAATGTTACTTTGAAGGGTGCAGTTTTTACAGTAGAGGGATTCATGGGGGTAACTAACATACAGGCCCCACAAATCCACTTCAGAACTAAACTGGTCCCAAAAAAATGAGAATTTGAAATTTTCCTGAAAATTAGAAAAATCGCTGCAAAATTTCAAAGCCCTCTAACATCCTAAAAAGTAAAAGGACGATCACCAAATGACGTCACCATAAAGTAGACATGTTGTAGATGTTGCAGTAATAATTAGTTCATGTGGCATGACTATTTTTCTTAGAACAAGAGAATTTTGAATATAAAGAAACGTAAATTTTTCTAATTTTTGCTCAAATGTTGTGCTTATTACAAAAAAGTACTCAGTGTATCAACAAAAGTATACCACAAACATTAAGAGGAATATGTCAAGGAAAAACAATCTTAGAATAACCCCAACAGTTAAAAATATTACAGAGTTACCACTACATAAAGAGAGACAGGTCAGATTTGAAAAATAGGCCCTGGTCATTAAGGCCAAAACAGGCTTCAGAGACAAGGGGTTAAAGGTCTGACTAAAACGTTACTTTTATTGTATATCCTAAAAATATAAATGTCCCCAACAGAAGTAAAATTCATTGAAAAAAGCAGAACCTAATCAGTTCAGGAAGGCTGTCCCAGAACCAAGCAGTTGGAGAACCGAGCTGTAAGTTCCCTTAGGAAACCATGTAAATCTCATTAATTGGTTTTTACTGTCCATTGGTCCAGTTTTTTAAACTTGCTGTTCCTGCTCCTCTTAGCTCCGGGGGTCAGGACACCCTGTGAAGAAGTTGGGATTCCCCTTATTATGATGGGAATCCCCGCTGTCACCCTCTATTTGCATTTTGACTGCTCTCCACAGGTGTAAAGGGTAAATGTTACAGCTTTCATTACTTATTTTATATCACACCTCATGGTGCTTGTTCTGGTAAAAAGTAGTTTTTATCACCTGTGGATTGGTATATGTGGGCGGGGCCTCGCGGCCTTTGTGCCACATCAGCCTGCCCTAGCGCCACTTAGCCCCGACGTCATCGCTGTATAGGCCGCGCCCCCTCGGCGGTCATTGGTGTGGGACAATCTAGGGGGTGGGGCCTAGAGCTTTAGGCTGGCCCTTCCAATAGCTGATGAGGGGGTGGGGTCTATGCGAAGATGATGTCACGGTTGGGGGCGGGGCTAAGTGGCACTAGGGGCGGAGTGATGCCCACATATGACCAATCCACAGGTGATAAAACGGCTTTTTACCAGAATAAGCACGAGGTGTGATATAAAATAAGTCATGAAAGCTGTAACATTTACCCTTTACACCTGTGGAGAGCAGTCACAATGCAAAAAGGGGGTGACAGTGTCACTTTAAGGACCGAAGCAAATTTCAGGAATATGACCTGTGTCACTTTATCTATTAATAACTTCGGTATGCTTTTACCTATCCTGCTGATTCTGAGATTGTTTTCTCATGACATTTCATACTTTATATTTCTGGTAAAATTGAGTCAATACTTACAGCCTATCTTAATGAAAAAAAATAAAAAAATAACGTGAAAAATTGCATTTTTCGAACTTTGAAATGTTGTGCTTGTAAGGACAATGGATATGACACATAAATTAGATATGAACTAGCATTAGCAACATGTCTACTTTATATTGGCAGCATTTATTAAACTTGCCTTCAATTGTTTAAGACAATAGAAAGCTTCAAAGTTTAGGAGCATTTTTCCAAATTTTCACAAGAATTTCAAAATCTGATTTTTTCAAGGGACCAGTTCAGGGTTGAAGTGGATTTGAGGGGGCTGTATTTTATGAAGCCCCCCAAAGCACCCCATTTCAGAAACTGCACCCCCCCCCCAAACTGTTCAAAATCAATTCTAGAAAGTTTTTTTTAACCCTTTAGGTGAGTCACAGAAATAAAAGCTAAGTGTGTTAGAAAACTGAAAATTTCAAATTGTGATCCAATATCTCTCTTAATAGAAAACCTATTTTTAGAGAAATGAACCCCAATTTTTATCGCCCCATGTCTGCAGTTTATAGAAATATACGATATGTGGCCATATTGCGCTTTTTGACGCAACCACAAGCCTCAGATGTAAAGGAACGCCTTGTGAATTTTGAAGCCTCCTTACAATTGCCCAATTTTCAAAGTACCACTTCTGGTTGGCAGAGGCTCTGGGGTGCCAAAACCTAACAAACACCCCTAAAGGGACACCATTTAGGAAACTACACCCCTCGAGGAATGTAACATGGGGTATAGTGAGCACATGGACCCCACTAGTGACAGATACAATGTGCCGTGAAATTGAAAAGTTTTATTTTTATACACTAAAACTTGGTCTAGCCTTAAATATTTCAGATTGACAAGGGGTTAAAAGGAAAAAAAAAACATAAAACTTGTAGAGCAATATCCCCCGAGTACAAAAATACCCCACATGTGGACACAAAATGCAAAGACGGCGCACGGAAAGCCTCCAAAGGGAAGGAGCGCAATTTGGATTTTGAAAGCTGGATTTGGCCAGAATGGAGGATGAAGGCCATGTTGGGTTCGCAGAGCCCCCGTGCTGCCAAAACATTGTAAACCCCCCACAAGTGACCTCATTATAGAAATTACACCCCTCAAAGAATGTAACAAGAAGTATAGTGAGAATATGGACCACACTGGTGACAGACACAAATGTGGAACAATGGCAGCAGAGAGGGTAGGAGGGTGGCAGCAGGGAGAGTGAGTGGATGGAAGGGTGGCAGCAGGGAGGGAGGGTGTTAGCACGGAGAGAGGGTGGCAATGGGGCCCTGGGGGAGGAGAAGACAACACAGGGAGGTCAGCTAGCAGCAGGGAACTGCTAGCTGATCTCCCTGCATTGGAGGCAGAACGGGGGAAGGCAGGGGAGGAGGCAGCACACGGGAGGAGGCGCCTGGCACACACCAGTTATGCACCAGGCGATTCCGGCAAGCAGAGAAGGAGATGATAGGAGTAGTAGTAAAGATCGCCCGTGATTGGCCGGCTGGTAGTTACCGGCCAATCACGGGCGATCTGGGGGCCGGATCCACAGGCAGGTGATGCCCGGGCACTGCTGTGATTGGTGCTGTCTCGGACAGCACCAATTACAGCTTAGTGCCGGTGTCCGGTCCCGGAAACCGGGTAAAATTGCTGTGATTGGGCGATGAGAAGTCATCGGCCATCGTCGTCACGGGAGCAGGGAAACTGCCTCTATGTGACAAAAGAAGATGGCTGCTGTAAGAATCAGCAGCCATCTTTACCGGAACGCTGCGCCATTTTGTTACAGTGACAGTGATCCATGTCCGCAAGAGGTTAAAGGAAAAATCTGGTGAAATTTTTTATTTAAATATTGTATTGCTCTTATTCCTCTAAGAAGTGTAACATTAACAGTAACATTAAAGGGGTATTCATTTTCGGTTTACGTTTGTCTCAGAAATAGCAGCCAGAGCATTCACTAGGGACCATAACACATTGCAGGTGCAACCCAGTGGGAGCAATGTGCATAGCTAATTTTTTTTGTTTTTTATTTAGGGCATCCTTTAAACCCTTTCCCCAAAATGACGTCCAGGGAATTAATAAAAAACAGTGCCAGTCTGCCTCATGTCGTCCCTAGACGTCATGCTCTCCCTGCCTCCCCCCGCTGTCCCTAGCTGAGATTTGGCAGCGGGAGGAGGCTGCCGCACATTGCCTCCTCCTGCCACTGCCCAGAGAGGAGCCATGCTCCCCCCTGGGCAGTTAACCCTATAGACGCCGGGGTCGATGCGACCGCAGCGTCAATAGGGAGATTTGCTGCCTCCCGCCGATCGGGCGATGGGAGGAGGCTGCGGCACATTGCCTACTCCTACCGCCACTGCCTGATCCTCCTCCAGGGCCCCCTTTCCCCTTCTGTCTCCCCCTAGGCCCGTCCTACTCGTCATCTCTGTGCTCCCCCCCAGATCCGGATCTTTCCCCGTGACATGGTATAATAGCTAAAAAGAAAATTGAAATAAAAAAGACAAAATTCACCAGATCTCTGTCATGTCTGCGGCCTGTGGTTGAGTCAGGTGATGCACTGCGGCCACATATGGGGGATTTCTAGAAAGAGTGGAATAAGGGGAATAAATAGTAAGTGGTATTTGCTGTGTTAGAGGAATGAAATGGATTCAAATAGAATATCTGCCAAAAAATGAACATTTTAAATTTGCTCTCCAACTTGCTTAAATTTCTGCAAAACACCTAAACGGTTAATACACTTATGAAATGTTACTTTGAATACTTTGAGGGGTGCAATTTTTACAGTGGAGGAATTTATGGGGGTAACTAACATACAGGCCCCACAAATCCACTTCAGAACTGAACTGGTCCCTAAAAACATCAGAATTTGAAACTGTCCTGAAAATTTGTAAATTTGCTGCAAAATTCTGAAGCCCTCTAAGATCCTAAAAAGTAAAAGGACGTTCAATAAATGAGGTCAACATAAAGCAGACATGTTGTAGATGTTGCAGTAATAATTAGTTCATGTGGCAAAACTATTTTTCTCAGAAAAAGAGAATTTTAAATATAAAGAAACGGAAATTTTCCTAATTTTTGCACAAATGTATTTTTTTTTTTTTTACAAAAAAACTACTTAGTGTATCAACCAAAGTATACCACAAACATAAAGAGGAATATGTAATGAAAAAACAATTTCAGAATAACCGCAATAGTTAAAAGCATCGCAGAGTTATCACTACATAGAGACACAGGTCAGATTTGAAAAATAGGCCCCGGGCATTAAGGCCAAAACAGGCTGCGGAGGCAAGGGGTTAAACATAACAAGTACATTACAGAATTTATTTTTTTACACTCAGTGGTAAATAAATTCTGTTGGTTTCAAAAATTGTTCACATTCAAATTTGAAATCTTATTTTTACTTAATAATGTGGCTCTCATCTGTAGTCCAATCCACACATTATGTGATTGTTATTATAATGAAGGATAAACTGAAAACAAGGAACGTGTCATTAGGTTTCGGCATAATGTACAGATATTTTCAAATTTTCATGCCTGTGATGGGGGGATTCCCTATAGCTTAATAGAAAGTTGCTGACCAATGAAAAACTGACTCAAGCCTTGCCAAAGCTCATGAATTACTCATTTCCTGATAGACAACAATAGTGTGTGAACATTTCACAGCTTCAAGTGACAATCTGTTCATGCCTGCTGACAATCTCTAGTGAGCTTATTAGGGAAAAAGCTTTTGTGAGTCGGCTACTTTTACTTCCACACCTCTGTGACTATTTACTTTTTGCATACTTTCCTTTCTCCACATAATAGCTGACTTTTTGTATTTTACATTGTAATGATATTTTGAACTCCGCTTATATCTGTGCCTTTGCTTATCATATATGTAGATCATACGTATGCTGTACAGGCTTTTCTAATGGTTAACACATAAATAAATCTATATGATTGGGTTCAAAAAGATGTTCTTCATGACCATACTTCTGAGACCATTGACATGTTTTTCCTGAATATTCTCTATACTTCAGGAGCATATGCTTGAAGAGTCCACATAAAAGATCTGATTTCTGGTCTGAAGTTAAATCGCTTTCATGTGATGAAATGTGCGCACACGAGACACATATGCTAGTGAAAGATGCTTCTAGAATTCACCCCTGCGAACAATATGAAAAAAACTGGAGGAGTGTTCATTTTAATAAAAAAAAGAATACATTAGCATTTACACAGCTTAAGCTGATTTCAGACCCAGAGGGGCAGTATATCTTACTAGTCTGTACGTTGAACAAGGTTACAGGAACCCTGATCTCTGTATGTGGCAAATCAGGGCCAAATTTCTTTTGTAAATAAAGTCCTTATGGCACAAAACATGCCCAAGGAAATCTCATTATATGTGGAGATTTCAATCTCACGTCTAACTGTCTGGATGATATTTCCTCCAGTCACCGTTTAAATGTCCTTTCTCTGGAGGCTCTCATGGGCAGGGGGAATTATATCATATATAGAGAATACATCACTCCACAGAGGTATTTTTCCTTTCATTGTGTGAGTAATACAATTCTTACTCCAGAATAGATCTGTTTCTTATAAATAAAATAAAATAAATAAATAAGTTTAAAAAAAAAAGGTCTCTCTATATCATCTGAAGAATCTTCCATTGAACAGATAAAATGGTCAGATCTTGTGGCCTACCTTCTTGTGGAGAAGTAAACCATTTCTTCAATTGCATCAACAATACTTGGCGACAGATTTACAGGAATTTTTCCATGTTCCCTCCTTTTATGATAGTATAGACAAACGCACCAAAAGGCTACAGTACTCTCTTTGCCAGCGCTGACCAAAAAAAAAGTATTTAGGAAATTTCAAACCAATTCAGAAAAAGGTTATGCTCTATTTTGTATCTGATGAAAGGAGATCTGCACTCCTGAAACACATCATACAGTGCGCTTATATTTTATATTTTATTAATATTTTACATAATTTATTTAATTCATTCATTTTTTTTATTCAGTTGCAAATTTTTCTAAATTGGTTTGAATATTTTTTAACACAGTTTTTTTGGTCAGCGCTGGCATAGAGAGTACTGTAGCCTTTTGGTGCGTTTGTCCAAACTGTTACTACATATGGGCCCCTTTAAAGAGTATCTCATACTTTTTGGTACAGCCAGCTCAGCAGACCTTACTAGTGTTCATTTCGCATCTATACCCTTTTGATCCAGTAAGCGCTCTCTCTAGCCATTCACATTTGAAGGCCTGCGGTACCTCGTTATATGGGGTGATATGCATTTAGCCTAGTGGCCACCAGGTGAAAGGCTTTATCACGTTTTCTACACTTTGGTCCTCCTAAGGTATCACACGAGGTGCCTGTGCCTTGTTTTCTCTGTTTATTCTACTCCTTTTATGATGCCTTCCTGATATGAAATTCCCATAAGGCATATTTAAGATGGTCTTTTCCAAAATATGGTTCAATAGCGAAAAAACAATGGGAAGCAGCCATAACTAACTGTTGTCAGATATTAAATTATTAGAGACAAGTAATAAAGCCACTCCCTCCTCTAAATTGAAAACCAATGCCAGGAGTTAGGGAATAGTTTTTTATCTTATGGAAAACATCTCAGCAGAAGCATAACTAAGTATTAATTTTCCCCTGAAATCCCTTTAACACATATTTGTCACAAATAAAACATTCTCACACTCGACAGAGTCATGTTTAAAGTTTTTATCGGTTGGGGTCATTATTACTTTATGTGAATGAAAATTCTGCTGCAAATATGTAAATCTATACAAAATGGTAGTACCGAGAAATGCAGCGGATTTCGCTCCAAAGTTGCAGTTTGAAATCAGCTGAGATTCCAGTACGTGTGAACCCACCCTAACAATGTCTCACAATTGATATTGACATCTCCTTCTTAAATGGCAACAAACTTTGCATAATAAACAGTACAAGCAAATATAAGAAAGGCTATAATTAGAGATGAGCGAACCAAACTTCCTGAACCAATATTCATTACGAACTTTTTCTAAAGTTCAGAACAAGTTCGGGAAGATGGAGGCCGCACACCCCCAAAAAAATAGGCTACTCTCCTCCGGTGTTCTCCTCTGGGTCACCAGTTTCTTCTGCAGCCTCCAGTACTTTTAGCCAATCACTGGCTGAGATGGGACAGCGCCGCGGCCATTGATTGGCTGAACAGGCTGTCAGTCAGTCACTAGTACAGCATAATCTTGAGGCCAAATAACATCCGTTATTTTATAATCACAGGAGTCGTTATTAAAAAAACGGATGTTATTTTGATATTTGGTTAAGCCTAATTTAAAAAAAAATGCCCATGAAATCTGCTCAAAAGAGAGAACAAATCTGCAAAAAGACACAAATGCGAAGATACATACAGTAGTTGTTTAAATCCACTTGAGAGTGTGCATTCTTCACATAGTTTAGTTATACGTGATAATAAAAAGATGAGTGACGATTATTTGATTGACTTCTTATTTCTGAAGCCTTGTGCTCTGTCAAGGGGATCCCGAGATAACAAGTGTTGCATGGCATAAAGGTGGTGCATGTGTGTAAAAGAAATCTAAAAATCTAAAAATGTAAATAACTGAAATGCTTTCAATAGAGGAGCTAAATCTACAAACTCTATTGTGCTTTATTGTATAGTTTTTAACATTATGTATAGTATATGTATAGTTTAATAGTATAACTATGTATAGTAAAAGTTTAGTATTATTGGAATTACTTAAGCTCTAACAACTGCACATACCCTGCAACGAAAGGAAAATTCTTACAAATAAACTCTATAAGAGTCCTGGAATAAGCAAAAGCAAGGCACTTCTACTTTATTGGTACTTCTGCTTCTGAAACATTCCCAAAATTTTAGCATATTCTCTCCTTTTCAAGTGTCCATTAAAATGCAAGCATTGCTTAAATTAGCACATTAAGCACTACAGCAATTAATGCCTTTGTACAATACTTTGAACGCCTTTCAATTTAAATAGAGGAAAGCAATCTAGGGAAAGCCATGCAGATTGTATCAGATGCTAGACTGTCACAATTACAAAGAAAAATAATTAAAAATCATGTTGGTTATCATTTACTCCTTGGGTAAAAACAAGGCCCTTGTTATTCATATTTCTTATTATTTGTACTTTTATAGGAATAGGTGTGCGTAAAGGTTGCTAATGGTGTGACCTGGCAAGTTGTAATGTACACATGCCAATCCTTTAATTTTGATTATCTTTTTACAGTACCAGCTCAATTAGTCAACATTGATGATTTAAGATAAGGCCTGCAATACAACTTGCAATGGTACCTTTGGACTGTGTGTGCCATAACACTACATATACAATGATAACACAATGTTATCTCAAAGAAATTTTTCCCATTAGGATAAATCCAGTAGGTGTAAAACTTCAAATGTTCAGTTTGAGAGCTATAGCCTTACAATTTGTTGTGATAAGCTGTCTGCCTCGTCACATCAACTTTGTGGAAACCGCTCAAGTGATCAGCACAGTTGTTCTTCTTTACATCATGTTTGAGGTACACATCTGATTTTACCCACTTTGCTTAGTGGGAAAATTGAAGTTATAACTTATTTTTAGAGGTGCAACCAAGGTAAAAAGGAACTATAATAGAGCTAGAAGGAGTGATGCAGTAAATTAGATATTTGCTGAGAAACGTGATTCTATACTACCCTGGTTGTAGGTTCTGAACTAGTTAGCCATTAGTATGGCAACAAAATGCAATTTGCAACCTACCTGTACTATAATATTAGTGACAGACCTAGGTATAGTAGCTCATATCAGTAAGCATATTGCAACTCTCACTTTTACACAGATGACTCATTGAAATAGCCAAAGTAACATAAAAAAAGAATCCTCTGTGCTGACCATGCAATAGAACTTGAAGTTTATTATGTGGACATAATGGAACCCTTGATGTTAGTTGTCTATTATCGCTCCGTACCCTCAGTTGGTTCACAGTTCAATACCTTTGCTGCAGTCCTGGAATATGTTGGATATATTCTTTTTAGCCACTGTTATTGCTGTGTGCTATATTGGTTGTGTGTATACACAACCAACCAGGGTAAACCTCAGTCCATCCAAGTATAATGTTCATATTCACCTCACTATATGCATTATCACCTTATGGAACTTTTTTTTCCTTTTTCGTTTCTATCTTTGCCATTTTAAATTGGAACACTGCTAATATTATGCTATAATATTGTTCTAATAACTGCTGTATCCAAGTTCCCCCAGACTCCCTACAGCTGTATCTCATTTTTGCTCATCTCTAATGCAGACTTTAGGGACTAATACACAGTGCAATACAAAGCCAAATAGGTCAGATATCACCCTGTGGAAGAGGGACAATGATCAGCTGACTAATGAGTAAATGTTTTTTTCGGATGATCATATCCCTTTGACAGGTAAAAAAAAGAATCACCACTGGCAGCAAACTCCCTGTGTAATAGGGGATGCACAGACGACAGCTAATTACGGCAAAGGGCTGCATCAATGATCCAGGGATCATTTCTGCAGCCTTCCCAGCGTGATTACCGAGCCATGTAATAGGCTTTGTAAAATAGCTCCAATCAGCAAGATCAGAGCCTTTATGCAATGCAACTTGTGCTGTATAATTCGACCTTTAGTGTATATACGTATTGATAGAGTGCCTAAAGATTATGTTGCTGTGAAAATCTGGTAATCTCACTTCATGCATCACTAAATACATTGAGTATATACACTGTTTACGCTTATATGCAGTATATACCAATGTATACTGACTAGGCGTTGATGTATAGATAAAATACTACACAATTTGCCTGTATTTTCTTATAGTAGTAAAATTAAAGATGTTACATTAGCACCTGAACATACATTTACATAGGTGGATATGTTACATCCCATTTACATATTAGTATGCATAGTTGTAAATAATTATGCATATTAACATAATTGCAGAACTGATATAAACGTAATAGAATAGCACATAGAATTAGTGATGAGCGAATACTGTTCGATCGAAAAGATATTCGATCGAATAGTGAGATATTCGAATATTCGATATTCGTACGAATATCCCGCGAATATTCGACAAATATTCGATAAGCGTTCAAATCCCCCAGCTTCCGGTTTTACCATCCAAATGGTCAAATAGATGTTTTTCACTAATCGAATATTTGTTCCCATATACTTTAATGGGATTGAATATTCGATCGAATATTCGAATATTCGCGGGATATTCGTACGAATATCGAATATTCGAATATCTCACTATTCGCTCATCACTACATAGAATCTCTCCACCTATATTTAGTTTATGTAATCACAAGGTCATGATGATATTGGTGGTGAATGGTGTAGGTTGTGGCTTTCTGAATGCACCCGAGTGGGGTGATATACTCAGCTGTAATCTCTCACTAGTGGCTGCTATGAAATTTCCCTTTTGGTAATATTTTGCATTTTATTCTTCCCAGCAGTGTGAACTGAAATATTGAGTTTATTACATCCTTTCTCAACCTGTACAACAAAATGAAGATCTCTCCTCTGCAATCTGTTTTAGCTGCTACGTTAGAGTTTTATAAACCATGCGGAGAAAGTGGAAATATAAATCTTGGCAGCTGACATAGTATCAGCTAGGAATCCAGTAGCAATAAGATGAATGGAGTTTGACAGACTTGCTGTCCTAACAAAAAGTTTATCAGCGTCTCTTTTAAAATGAGATACCCTTTATCACTCAGATATGCAAACACGGGTGAGCAAGACATTTTACAACTCCAGCTTGATTTTTGTATTTTTTTTAACTGTATCCCTTCCTTCAGATACATGTTTGTGTCATATGTAATAGAAAAACAAGAGAGGGGCATCTCCTGGTGCAATCAATGTTTGGAATATAAGTGTGTCCTATCAAAGGATCATGGGACACACTCCTGCATATGTAATAGTGGTAATAGTACTATTGTGTGTGTAACCTATAGTTACAGATAATTCCAATATCCCCTTAAAAGGGTCTCAACATAGCCAAAGGAAAACTAACAGCAGGTTGGATGACTATGTTCCTACCTTCATCTTCACCGCCTTTTGTGCAAATTAGGTGGTTTGGTGCACTGGGGGCAGGACAACAGCTCTGAGTGCACAAATCTGCAGGTCTGCCCTTTGTTTTGAATATTCATCCGGCGCTCTGCAGTTATAAGCACAAGGGTAATGGCATTGCAAGTGCTACCTCTATATTCATGAGCAGGGGCGGGCCGTTGGGACAGATCAGTGAATGAGGATGTATGTATAGGAGAGTGTAACTGAACAATTAGATCCAAAATTAAAGGGAACCTGCCACCTGGCATTCCGACGCTTAGCCTGCCTGCCCCGATGCAGCCCCGGATAATTACCATTTGCTGAAAGTCCCGCTCCTGGACCAGGGATGGAGATATCACCATCGGCAGCCGTGCACGCGTGCTCCAGAGATGAGTCCGACGCCCATAGAGAATGACGGCTCCAGTCATTCTCTATGGGCATTGGACTCATTTCATGTAATTTGCATACAGTTCGCGATCACCTTTCGGCGCCAATACCTCCGTCCAGGAGCCTGGTTCAGGAGGGGGACTTGCAGCAAGGGTTAAGTATCTGGGGCTCCACTGGGGGGTGGGGCAAGCTCAGCGTTGGAATCCCGGGTGACAGGTTCCTTTCAAAGTATAAAAGAGAGTGCTAATGGTACTAGTGCCCCCTAGTGGACACCCAGTGAATGGCACAAGAGTATAATTTGCAATTAGTAACCTCCTATACTGTATGTGCTGGGCCAGAAGGTAAGGCAACTATAACAGTATATATGGTGGAGAAAATTAAAGAACTACCACTCCAATGCCCAGCAAAGATGAAACCCAGAGATATAAAATATAAAAACAAGGAACAACACAGCTAAACACAAAAGACTCCTAGGGTAAATACCAATTACTACTCTGACATCTTACCCCTCTCCAGCACAAACAGCCCTACGTACGTTTCCCTCACTTCATCAGGAGCTAATGAACATTGGTAACTCATATATATATATATATATATATATATATATATCACAATCATAATAATATGAAGTAACTGCTGAAATCTGCTAATCCATCATAGTCCCCACCCACATGGTGTATGTGCAATGCTTGTTAAGATGGCCAACAGAGGTGGGAGAAGGAGGGGCAGAGAGAAGCAGCATAGGACACTCCACTCAGGTGCATTGGGCGTCAGACCGCCCATAGTTACATACAGCCAACTCAGTTACTGCTCACAAAGCTAGTTTTTTTATACCAGCAGGTTAGCGACTCCAAAGCTGCTGTTAGTTCCCCTTTAACCCCTTTAGCCGCAAAATGACGTTCCTGAAACGTCATGTAAAGCAGGTAGTTCCCGCAACATGACATTCTAGGAACGTCATGCTTTCCCTGCCTCCCCCCTCTGTCCCTAGATATAATCGGGCAGCAGGAGGAGGCTGTGTTACACAGCCTCCTCCTGCTGCCACTTCCTGGACGGGAGCCGCACAGTGGCAGCAGGAGGAGGCTGCCACTGCCCGGAGGGGATTGGAGATTTAGTGGCCACCCGGCGATTGGCCGGCGGGAGGAGGAAGCAGCACGTTGCCTCCTCCCGCCGGCCATTCCCCCTTTCAGATGGACCCCCCCTCTTCAGATCTTCCTCCCCGTGGCCACCCCCCCGCATCTCTGCTCCGTGCCCTTCTCCCTCCCGGCCCGTTGCGCCCACCTGCCACATGTCCCTCACAATGGTACCGATGAAAACGTCAACTTGTCTTACACAAATATTTTGGCAACGCAAGGCCTCTGAGACATGATATAATGGCTATAAAAAACCAGAAATAAGAAAAGACCCCAAAAATACACAGGGCTTCTGTCATGTCTGCGGCCTGGTCAGGTGAAGCACTGCGGCCACATATGGGGGATTTCTAGAAACATTGGAATAAGGGGAATAAGTAGTGAGTGGTATTTCTCAGTTAGTATTTGCTGTGTTAGAGGCAAAAAATGGATTAAAATGGAATATCTGCAAAAAAAAATGAAAATTTTAAATTTCCCCTCCAACTTGCTTAAATTTCTGCGAAACACCTAAAGGGTTAATAAACGTATGAAATGTTACTTTGAATACTTTGAGGGTGCAGTTTTTACAGTGGAGGGATTTTTTGGGGGTACCTAACATACAGGCCCCACAAATCCACTTCAGAACTGGACTGGTCCCTATTAAAATCTGAATCTGAAATTTTCCTTAAAATTTGAAAAATCGCTGCTAAATTTAGAAGCCCTCCAACATCCTAACAAGTAAAAGGACGTTCACCAAATGACGTCACCATAAAGTAGACATGTTGTAGATGTTGCAGTAATAATTAGTTCATGTGACATAACTATTCTTCTAAGAAAAAGAGAGTTTTGAATATAAAGAAATGTAAATTTTTCTCATTTTTGTGCAAATGTGTATCAACGAAAGTATTCCACTAAACATAAAGATGAATATGTCACGAAAAAACTATCTCCGAATAACCGCCATAGTTAAAAGCATCGCAGAGTTATAACTACAGTACATAAAGAGAGACAGGTCAGATTTGAAAAACTGGCCTTGGGCATTAAGGCCAAAACAGGCTGAAGAGGCAAGGGGTTAAATTTGTAGGGCTCATTAAGTTAATTGTTCACTCCTGTTGATGAAAACTTGTTGTCTTGGTTACTGACCACCACTCTGCTGTAAAAGCAGGAATAAATGGCTGGAATAAATTTCTGTAACATATCTGTCACTTTTTAATATACCATTACAGATGGAACTACAGGCTACTAGAGGGTCAATAAGTTTTAGCTTTGTCCTAATAAAGTATTTTATAAGTATTATATTTCCTTTATATTTACAGTGTGCTGGACAAGTCATTAGGACTAATGTTTACAATCAATTATTTATTGTTGGTTACAAAAAATAAAAATAAAAACATCTAAAAAAAAATACCAAAAGCCCAACCAAAATGAGTAAGGAAAAGCTGGATCAAGGACATATTAATTTTATGACACAGGCTTTGTTACTATACCATCTGTGCCTGTCATCTTGCTTATATGATGGCATGTACAGTACCTACTCATCCCTGGTTTTAATGGAGACCCTAAGGACATTCAAATTTTAATTTAAAATAAGTGGTAGGTTTAGTGTACGAAACATTTTTACTTTGTCTCAACAGTTCTTCTTGGACTAAAGACCCTATTACACCAAATGATTATCGGCCGTACTTGGCTAATTACCGGCCATTCTGGACAATAATCGGTGTGATGTTAAAAGACCATGATCAGCCAACATGCAAGATGTCTGCTGATCATGGTATTTCAACATGTTAAAAAATCACGATAATGACAGCGGTGACAGCAGTCTGCTGCTGACTTTAATGGGCCACCTGAACGATCCAAGGATCATCTGGACATCTCCTCCTGCAGCCCCCTGTGGCCCCCCAGCTGGGAACAAGGAGGAAGCAGGCACCGACCTGACGGGTTGGCGCTTCCTTTTACCTCAATAATGTGCCATTTAATCTCCTTGCTTGCTAGAGCAGCTCAGTATTAGTCTTCTTCCAGGAAAAATGTGATAATCCACCTTTCCACCTTTCTGATGTCTATTTATAGAGTATTTGAAGAACCCAGCTGTTATTTTTCTGCTGCTTTAGCTCTTCTTTTCCTTATGCAAGGTCCTTTTACAGTTGGCCCCAAATCACTGTCAGATGTTATATCCTGCAACATGAATGGATATGAAACAATGAAGCTGTGGTTGCAACCTTTTATGAAGGGTTATCTGGCCATATCTAACATAAACTGATGGGTCATGACTTCCCTTCATGAATGGATGTTTCCATTTGACCTCTATAAAGCTCCTGTTTTTTTTTGCTATAGGTTGTGATTGCCATGTGTAGAGACGCTTTTAATTACTACCTCCAGGTCTACCTAGACCCTAGACCAAAGGAGATTTGTTGGTCAAATTTATTGATCTCTCTATGTCTCATTTCTCTATACGTCAAATTTGAACTTCCATTCCATTCCATTTACTTCATTGTCTCTGAGAGCCTTCACATGCATACAGTCAAGTTTTCTTCTATTCAAGATTGGCTACAACTAGTAGGTCTCAATGGTCCCCAGAGAATCTGGTGTTTGATAAACTGTTCAACTTGTCAATTACTTTGAAGTAATCTCTGTAATCACTGCCATAACCTAAATAGGTGCTAGTAATTCATGGTTAGCTTTTGCAGGTCAGGCTTTCTGCTATCTCCCATGTGGCTCCCATTTCCTTAAAGCGACTCTGTACCCACAATCTGTCCCCCCCAAGCCACTTGTACCTTCGGATAGCTGCTTTGAATCCAAGATCCGTCCTGGGGTCCGTTCGGCAGGGGATGCAGTTATTGTCATAAAAATAACTTTTAATCCAGCAGCGCTGTGTCTAACGGCCGGGGCTTACATTTGTATATGCATTAGACTGGCACACCCTCTCTGTCCTTCCTTTCCACCCTCCTTAACATTTACTGCTGTTTGAGCTTTGCACAGGTGTATTAACGATCCAGCCCATGTTCATTTAACACACAGGTGGGGAATAGGGAGCAATCTGCCTGGAGCATTCCTAATGATGAGGAGGGTGGGGAGGAAGGACAGAGAGGTGGTGTCAGCCTAATGCATATACAAATGTAAGCCCGGCCATTAGACACAGCGCTGCTGGATTAAAAGTTATTTTTATGACAAAAACTGCATCCCCTGCCGAATGGACTGCAGGATAGATCTTGGATTAAAAGCAGCTATTCGAAGGTACATGTGGTTTGAAGGGGTCAGATTGTGGGTACAGAGTCGCTTTAAGAACCTCTCTCCTGCTGAAACAAGTATTTAGCTGGAGACTGAGAATTGCTGGTAGTGAAACATAACCTAGAGAAATCTATTGGAGGGCACAAAATAGTGGAAACTAGTCTCAGCAGTGGGTTACATGCAGTGCTCCAATCTATGAATTCTAATTACATTTAATTTCCAACAATACCGTATATTTTGCTGTGATGATAATTTACAAGTTGTAATGTTTAATGTACATTTTCATAGTGGGGACAAATGCTTACAAGAGATGTGTTAAAGTCCCTTCCCTCAATAATACTGCAATGTAACATCTGTAGCAAAAAAATAAATAAGGGGATTCCAACAGCACGGAAACATTTCGTATCGGAGGACTTAACATTACGTTAAATGTTCCTATTTAGTATGAAATATTCTGGAAGGTTTGTTCTGGACTGAAAATACATAGGAGCTTGATTTTCTAAAGCTTGAGGTTTTTTTTTTTGAAGTAGAAATTATTATTTTTTGTTCAGAGATAATGGTTACATAGACCGTGGAAATAAAATTGTTATGGCTGTCATAAATAAGGCAAAGCTATTATCTGCATCCGAAATCTCCACATCATTTATGCCTACATCACTTATGTTAAACACAGTTTATTTAGTATACATTCTAAAGTTAAACTACTAATACACATAAGGTTTCAGTTTCTTCTCATGCTTGTTGTGTTGTTGGAGAATAGAAACACCATTCGATATATATTTGCTTACAACCTTTTATGACCTAGGCTTGTTACAATTTATGGCTAGGTTCACACTATGTAAAAAATGACGGCCATCTTTCAGAACAACATTCCCCATTGCGCAAATAACGGACTTTATTTCAAACATAATGTATGTTATTTGCTCAACGATGGTCATCATAATGAAAGGACATCATTTTTAAATAGTGTGAACCAGGCTTGTCAGCTTGGATTTCTTGAGGGGCACACCCTGTAGAATTTCTGGTAACAGGAGAGGGCTTGTGATAATAACTATGCAGTGTGTCAACCAGACAAAAAAATATGTGAGTATATTTCTTTTACATAATAAACTTGTCTGTCTTTTACAATGGAAGGAGGTACATGGAAAGACTATAGAGTCAAAACATTGGCTGGTGTAAGATAGATAGATATGCAGCAATGTTTGTCAGGTTCTTGGATAGGATATTGTTTTCTTATGCTTTTTTCAAGGTGAATATACTAGTCCTGAATACTCGTCAAAAAGACAATAAATAAATAAATAAAGTGTGGCCTAGGGTTAGTATCCTCCGGTAAGAAATACAACCTTCACCAGAAAAACCACCTAAACTTAGAGGTTTGTGCCATGTATAGACCTAACACTACATCACATTAAGGAGAAGATACCATCTGCTTCTCTAGATCTCAACTCTACCATCCATTCTTTGGATGCGAACATCTAAAACTAAA
Organism: Dendropsophus ebraccatus; assembly: GCF_027789765.1. Taxonomy (NCBI): domain Eukaryota; kingdom Metazoa; phylum Chordata; class Amphibia; order Anura; family Hylidae; genus Dendropsophus; species Dendropsophus ebraccatus. The sequence goes on along the minus strand of NC_091459.1, from coordinate 72,184,709 downwards.
AGCATTGAATAAAATTGCTGACTTGTGTGTAGAGTGCCACTATAGGATTTCCAGAGACTAATGTGATTCTTTGAAGCTTACTTCTGCTAAAAGTGTTTCCCAGGTAGTGTAACCATAACAGTAGAATATATAGGTTAACCCTTTTGTGCTGCAGCTAGTTTGGTCCTTAATGACCAGGCTCATTTATCAAAATCTGACCTGTCTCACTTTATGCGCTTATAGCTCAGTGATGCTTTAACATATGCTAGCGATTCTGAGATACATATGGTACTTTATGTTAGTGTCAAAATTTGGTTACTATTTTGTGTAATTTTTTTTTGTGAAAAACATCAACATATCATGAAAAATGTGCATTTTATTAACTTTGAAATGTGTTACTGGGCTAGAAATTTATCAGCAAATTATCAGATCTTTGTGAAAGTTTCCAAAACTGATTTTTTTTTTAGGGACCAGTTCTTTTTTTAAATAAATTTAGGAGCCTTGTATACTGGAAAGTTTTGGACATAGTCTGTTCACAGTGATGGCCATCACTTCCAAAATGGCCGCCGGGTGAGGGGAGGGTTAGTGACTGGGCCACTAGGGGGGCTGATCTGGGGTCTGGGGGACACTTTTTCATCTCCCCCCACCGTGAATCCACGATGAAAGCATGCGGCGGCGCCGGCAATGCCCAGTACCGGCGGCCGCCACTATAAGGTTAAGAGTGGCGATCGCCGGTACGGGGGGCAGCCAGGACAGACCCCAACACACTGCCCTGACCCCTCAGCTACCTCCGGTTGCTGGGGGTACAGGGTGGGGGTCTTGCTGGCACCGCTGCATTATTCTCTGCCATCGCCGTAAAAAGCTCATGGCAGCAGAATAAGGCCCTTTAGTGACCGCAGTAAAAAGCCGTATCGGCGGTCACTAAGGGGTTAATAATGCACTGCAGTGTTATAACAGATTAACAGGCTTACTGTAATTTTTGGCACCATTCCTGTTGTTGGAAGTGTTGTAGTTGTAAAGAAAATTTTCATCACTTCCCGGTGGCGGAGGCATAAGCAAAATTTTGTGACGTAACTTCACTGTGATGCATCACTGCTGCTTGTGTTTCTGTGTGCATCACAGCTGTGCTCTTGCAATGATAGGGAACACTGTGCAGAGCAGAGGAGATGGAGCTGCAGGGGGCTGCATGCGTGCTGTTGCTCAGGCTCAGGTCAGGAGATGCTGCTGCTGGCTACAGGGGGCTATGGTAAAAGGGATGCAGGGATTTAGGGATGTAGGAATTGAGCCACACAGGTTAATAGCTCAAACCAAAAGTTCCATTTAGGTGGAGTGGTCACAAATCCGTGGGGGGATGGCGCAGAGTATTCATTGCAGTCTCAAAGTCTGCAGGCAGCAAGCTATACATGTATGCTTAATCGTTGCTTACATTTTTATGCCAGATAACCCTTCAAAGCATTTTTGCCCGATTCCCGCACTGGAGACAGTGCCAGCACTGAAGGCGGGCGCAGCACCCCCAGTGTGACAATATTACTCCCCTCAGTGACAGAAGGGGATATCATGACACTAGAGGTGGTGGGCCCACTTTCAGTTCATAAAGCCAGGCTGATAATCAAGAAGAAAATGGCACGGGGTGCAGGAACTGTTTTTTTTTTAAAAAGTACTATACTTACTACACTGCTTGTGATCTGGCATCTGGCTTCTCCACTTCTCCGGCCGTTGGCTGCATCTTCAGACCCCACCTCCTCCTGGAGCACTGGAGAAGTCAGATGTCAGATGACTAGCAGCAAGGTAAGTATAGACTGCTTGTAATATTGAAACTGACAGCACGGATATATTATATCTGTGTACTTTTAAAAGTTTACTCATCTTTAGTCAGGTTATAGGATATGTTCACACCACATAAGTTTTGTATTAATCACCCCCATTGTTGGCGATTTGCAACATGGCAGTGATTAACACAAAACTTACATTGTGCTGCCGCAAGAAACTGACACATCACTTTTCTGCAGCCGATATTCATTGATTAGCGGCTGCAGAGAATCTGCCAGTTCACACTGACAGGGAATTCTGATGCGGGCGCACATGGATGCTCCGAATTCAGCAAAAATGAATGATCATCTCTGACACCGGCTGTTCTGTGACCCGGCCGGGTCATGGAACGGCTGATGGATGACACCTGCCACCAATGGTCAGGATTGGAGATAAATAGAAATGAGCGAACCGGGTTCGGGTTCGAGTCCATCCGGACCCGAACGATCGGCATTTGATTAGTGGCGGCTTCTGAACTTGGATAAAGCTCTAAGGTTGCCTGGAAAACATGGATACAGCCAATGACTATATCCATGTTTTCCACATAGCCTTAGGGCTTTATCCAACTTCAGCAGTCACCGCTAATCAAATGCCGAAAGTTCGGTTTCGGATGGACTTGAGCACGCTCATCTCTAGAGATAAACTAATAATGTCCTTGAAGGTGTGGAATATGGCAGTTATTGAATAGTTATTGAAGTTATTAAAGGCGCATGGCCACCTTTACTCTTGCTATTATTATTATTTTTTGCTGTCCTTTCACTTTTTTTACTACTAAATTTAATGGAATTTTCAAATAAGACACACCCAAAGGCCAATCAGTCCACCTAAACTAGAATAATGTACCAACAGCTGTCATTGCACTGACGGGCGGCCAAACAGTAAAATGACGGACGTCATTTTAAACTCAAAATGATGGACATAATTTTTTTTTTTAGGAAACGGAGAACATAGCCTATGTTTTCCATTCAGTCAAATGAAGAGCATTTGGGTGCTTGAGACTCGCTCATCTCTAATACTAATAGTCAATAAAATGGTCAAAACAACAAAATAATGCCTCATTTGGTTGTCCATGGCTTTTTGTGTTAAAACAACTCGGCTGTTTCTGTATTCAGGGTGAGCGAAAAATATAATACTTGGGATGTTTTCTCAGAAACGTCTTCATAATGGTAATCATCTACTGAGCCACTCACTAACAGAGAAACCTGCTATACCAGGAAGTACAATGATATACTGTCATTTAATATCAGTATGCCTTTGAAACTGAAGAGTTAACAGTTGTTGCTAGCTGATCTATCTCTGCCTTACAACATGACCCTGAGAAGTACAAATATGAGGAGAGCGAAACAACCTGTTTAGAATTCAGGGAGATTATTTGACTTTGATTCGACAAACAGAGGAGAAATGATTTTACCTCCTCAATGAATTCAATAGCAGGATCTATTGAATAATATGTAATCTATTAAAATTATGATACAGCTACATGTGCATAAACTTACCACAATCTCTAGATAGCATTGTAGCCATTTGTCTTTGCCTGGCATAGTTAAAATGGTATGAAGAACATGCAATAGAAGCAGAGTGCGTGTGACCTTTTCTGAGACATGCATGACTTGTCATTCACAGTGCTTTACATTTGTACTCACCATTTTAAAAGAAAATAAAAAGGAGTGAAAACTACATATACAATGTATTTTTTCCTGTGGGTGATGAATGTGCACTGACAATAATTGAGAGTAGTGATTGCATAGGCAGGAAGATATACAGTACTTAAAGGGGGTCCTACTTACTGTAATAATTTTCAAATTTGTAACAGTCATGGACACGCTGTTGCTAAGATATACTATATATCAAATCTGTAGCAATATACTGAAGTAAGCCTACAAGGAGGACAGAGAAGAAATGTATGATGGTAAGGTACTTCGTTCTCTTCACGACCTAATCTTTTGGAACTCCTTAGTCTTTCAAGGGTTATTCTCGTTTCCACATTTATATTACTGTCTGCTTAGTCAATAGCTGAAAGACTAAACGTGGACCAGGAATCAGACAGTTGAGACACTAAGACTTATATATGTATAATTATATATAAGACATAAATATGACAGATCATGTACTCTTCCCTTTACCAGCATCAACACTTTAGCCTTTTGTGTTCATAGTAACTCAAGGTCAAAACTAAAGCAAAGAAATTTACATAGACCAAAAGACTTTGCATGTGTTATTTTCCCTGACCTTTACTTGTTCTTTTATGGTACAATTCCCGACAATAGTATTCCAGACATCCCCCAATGAGCTATTTGTACCACCTAGTACCCCGTAGACAAATAATATAAATGGTTCAGTAAAATAAACTCCCTTTTACAAACTACATGGTATATACACATTAACTAGCATACAAAGTATGGTGGACAACTGTGGTATAGATACTTGAAGAAAGAATTTCTTGTACTCAGGTATATATATGGACTGTGCATATATAACCGCCTTCTGCCTACACCAGGTCGGAGACCGCCATGTGAGGTAAAGTACGAGTCCTAGGTCTCTGTCTCTAGGTCAAGCTCGCTCTGAAGATTCCCCTAAGTGGATGAGTGTTGTCAGTAAAATAAGTTAGCACTTAGCAGCTTTGTTTTACTGGAGATCAGTCCCTCTGCCTCTTTTCTAGTCGGTGACTGTTCTGACATTTAAGAAAATCCGTGGCTTAGTTTAGAACTGCTTACTAGTGGGTTCAGTCTCCAGTAAATGAAACTAAGCTGTAGCCTAGGCCAAGCCCGCTTAGTCACTGAAGCAGGAACCTGTCTTTTTTGTCTCTCTTTCATACACCCTCACTAGAAGACAAAGAACAGGAAGTTACCTCGACCTATATAGGGTCCTGTGACAGGAAGAAGAGAAGAATAGAGAAGACAGGGTAGAGTGTTCTGCACCTGTGTTTGGACAACCTATAACAGATAGCTAAACCTTGACACTGAAGTTGTGCACAGGGGAGAGTGAAGCACCTAGTGGCAGGAGAAGAAAATCCCAGCTCCCAGCTCTTGGTGTGGCACTTGACAGGGTTACTTTCTGACAGGCAGTGAAAAGCTTAGTGGCCCCTGTACTGGGACACTACAATATTATATTACAAACTGAGGCCTGAAGTTGTTCTCCTCTTTTTTTTGGGTATAATAATAATTATTCCTTTATTAATATAGCGCCAACTGAATCCACAGCACTTCACACAGATTTGTCAATTTGGTCTCTGTTCCCACTATGGCTCACAATCAAAACTCACCTATCTGTATATGTTTTTGGGTGTGGGCGAGCACCAGAGTACCATGAGGAAACCCAAACAAGCTTGGGAAGAACATAAAAACTCCTTGCAGATGTTGCCCTTGGTGGAAAATGAACTAAAGACCCCAGCACTGCAAGGTTACCGTGCAGAAACATATATCTATATTGTAAATGTTATGTTACATAACTATGTGTCAAATATATTTAAAGTTCATTTAATAAAATGGAGTAATTGCTTGTTTGCAGCAGTTATCCCATAATAAAAGCAAATACAAATTATAGTGATATAAGCAGAGAAAGGTATTGTTATGAAAGTGGAGGAGCAAAATGTAAAAATCTCAAGCCTTCCAGTATGTAGTTGCTATATGTCCTGCAGCAAGTTGTGTATTCTTTTAAGTCTAACACGGTGCTCTCTGCTGCAACAGGAATTATCTGGAGCAGTAGCAAATCCCCATAGAAAACCTTTCCCGTCACAAACAGAGGTGGCAGCAGAGAGCACAGTGTCAGGTGGGAAAGAAAAATTCTCTTACTGTATTTTTGTTTAAAGGGGTACTCAAGTGGAAAAAATGGTTTCATATTACATAGAACCAGAAATTTAGGCAGATTTGTAAACTACTTCTATTGAAAATATCTCATACAACACAAAAAGAAAAAGCCTTTCTTGCTCTGGACAGTTCCTGTCATAGACAGAGGTGTCATCAGAGAGCACCATGGCAAACTGGAAAGAAAACTACACTTCCTGTAGGGCGTGCAGCAGATCAAGCCAAGTATGGGTAAAAGAAGTTGAGGCATAACTGAGCCCACTGTGAGCTTACTGACAAAGGTAAAAGAAGTTGGTAAAAGAAAAAGGTTTCTTTAGGATCCAAGGACACTGTTTGCAATTTCCTTGTCCCCTAATATTAGAAGATAAGTTCTGAAGCACAAACTGTTGCTGTAACAAATGGAAACAAGCCAACAGAGAATATATTTCTATAGAAGGTTTTAGTAAGTACTTGAATATTCATAACAATAAAAGTAAATATCTTAGTAACATGCACCCTCTAACAACTCTTATGTCATTATGTGTTTGCTAATGTACAAAGTCAACATAGTAAATACGGAAAGGATTGTAATAAAACAGGACTATCAATTGTAAAGGGTGATGGGAATGAAGGGAATTGTTTTTTAGAGCTTTGTAAACAACATATGTTCACCGACTGAAAATCAAAATAAAGCCAGTTGTTAAGCTATTTCTGCTACGGATAGCTCCAAAGCCGTAGAGGTTAGCACAAGGAGTAGAGAACTCTTGTTTACGCTCTTTGTAGTTCAACCTGTATAAAGAGGATGTCATGTAGCTTCTCTCCAGATGATTGTTAAATGATTGATAAATGCAAGATGATTTATGCATAGTCCAGCTCTTTTATGGCATAATGTCATATTAGACGGTATGTGTATGGATTTATTGCAAATTTACAACTTCTGGCAAAAGATATGGATCACTACACTTGATTTTCATCCAGCTGCTCTATTTGGTAGATATTTAATGAGTTTTGAATGTTTATTTTAACTCTTGATTTGTTTTGAAATAGGGACCCTTATTTGGACTCAAAATTACATTTGTCCAAAAAATGGCCATCAAACAGCCAAAAAAACATTGTGTGGTCATAGCCTAAGAGTGCATTTGCAGATAACAGTGTATTTGTTATGGCATTCACCATACAGGACATTTTAAAAGTTCAGGATTATCCTATGTTCACACACCATCCAAATGATGGCCTTTTTTATTGGACGGACGTCATTTACCGGCAACTAATGGGTGTCATTTTACACAATGGGCATTATTATACAAATAACTGCTGTTGCTATAAAATAATCAGAATCATTGTGACAGTGTGTGAATATAGCCAAATACATACACTGAGACACCAGTTATGTTGATTTTTTTTATTTAATTACATTATAAATAGGAAAATGTATTTGTTTACTTTCTTTTTTTCAGTCCCTAACTCTTGTACAAGCAGTAATATACTACAATACTAATGTACTGTAAAAAAGGTGCACATTTTTCTGCAAGTAAGCATTTGTGCTTAGAGATCTTCCTACCAAGCTATTAAACTAATTGAGCTAAAAACAAAAAAAAAAAAAAGAAAGAAGAAAAAAGAAAAACATGGTGCCAACAAGAGAGTTGCCGATTAAAACAAGGGAGAGGTTTAACTCCTTAAGGACCCATGACATACTTGTATGTTATGTGGTCCCTAAGGGGGTACACAACGTGACCTCTCTCACATGGAGTGAGGCAAACAATGTTGGTTGTTCCCAGTCACGTGTGTAAAAGTTAGTGCAAGTGTGAACAAAATATAAAAAGGAGAAAATATAAATGTAAGAAAATGAAAACATAAATATAAGCCAAGGAAAATGTCAAAGCAGTGTGGGGGGGGGGGGGGTGAAACGTAAAGCAATACCTCTTGAAATTAGAAAAAAAAATAACATGGACAGAATCAGAAGTCAATTATTGTGTCATAACTATAAGAAATTTGCTAAATAAAATGGAATTAACACAACACACCTTAGCAGAGAAAACAAAGTAACTGTAGGCTAAAGAGGAGAAATTATGGGGGAGGGGGTGGGGTGGATTGTGCTAAGTGCTTGTTAGAGCCACTTCTTGTTGACACTTTTGGAAAAAAATCAAGAAAGAAAAGCATATAACAAATAAACTATTGCATTGAATTTTCATCTATTAGACACCTCAAAGATTTATATTTTCTTGACTTTTAACTTATAGGTAGAGCTATGCAGTAATAATACTCTATGGGCTACAATAATATCTGTGAAAATCACTAGCAATTGTTTTTTTTTTTTTTTTATACCTTTGCCTCACATACTGTACTTAAAAAAGAAACTAAGGGTCTGTTTACAAACACAGATTATCTGACAGATATCTGACAGATTTTTGCAGCCAAAACCAGAAATGGATTTGAAAAAAAAGAGAAATCTCAGTCTTTCCTTTATGACATGTTTATAGTCCATTCCTGGCTTTGGCTGCAAAAATCTGTCAGATATCTGTCAGATAATCTGTGTGTGTAAACGGACCCTTACTTCTATGAACATATTCATTTATAGTACTTGAAGCACCCAATCCCCACCAATAACCATTGCTTCCCGGTTCCTATGATACATCCCTGAAGTAACTTCTGCTTAGCCAATCACTGACTGAGACCAGAAGAAAGACAGGACAGCACTCTATAGCAGACATAGTGGTGCACAAGGAGAGTGACGAAACCCCAATCACATGGTACACAAAAATTAAGCTTTCACTTTTTTTCAGCTTCACATATCCATTGACAATGTAGACACAGTAATGCAGGATTACAGGATTACAGGATTAATTCAGCAATTGCCTCTTTCAACTTCTGAAAAGTTTAAAAAGGCAGTTGCCAAAATGTGTCCTGCATTCCTGTGTCAACATTGTCAATAGATATTTGCAGCTGAATAAAAGTTAAAGCATAATTTTGGTGAGTGCCGGGACTCATGTTCCACTGACTGAGACAGGTCACTGCTGCTGGCAGTGATTGGGTGAACAGGCATTTTCTATGGCTGTATCTTTATTTTCCAGGACTCCTTAGGGCTGCATCCAACTTCTTCAGCTACCAGTATTCAAATGCTGAATGATTGGACTCAGACTATAGTAGGAATTATATGTCACAGGAGCCAGGAAACAGCAGGAAGTGGTACTTCCAGGAGCTATTTAATTGTTATTATTATTTTGTGTCACCTTAATTGACCTAAAAAACATTTCTGGGACTTGAATCTTTTTATATTATACCACTCATTGTCATAGCCCTTATGCAGCATTAGAGCAAAACATTTCCCTTATGCTGCACAGTGATTATAAGTCGCACGTTTCCAAACCTGTAAACACATATCATGATAAAAGCAATGAATTTTTCCTTACAGCAAAAATCCTAATTGTTTTGATGGTTAAATCCTAATAGGTTTGTCCTTCACAAAATAAACACATACAAAAGTGTCCTCCCATAGGTTATGATTCATAGAGGAAGCTTCCTTTATCTGAGCTCCATTAAACAGCTTCTAAGGGAGAAATAAAATGAATTCTTCAGATTGTGCTTGTTTGGAGAGAAATGATAAATGGTACAGTCAAGTAGGACATAGATTTTATTAGTCCATAGATGAATGTAAATACCAAGATATCCTGAGCTTTGCTCTCAAGTTTCCTCTAGATCTAATGAATAAACTGATTTTGTAAACATGCTCCAAAGCCAGCAGATACTATGAAGACCTAAATATAAGATACAACTATGTATGTAATAAATATAACAAAAGACAAAATGGTGATGTTTCTAATATAAATGGTGAGTGACTAAAATCCTAGATTCTACAAATAACATGATTATAGTTGCAATGCTATAAATAGTATTTTATTAGTGGGCTTTGTGTCCACAGGATGGCTGAACTTTACATCATGTATGAGAACTCATCTATCTATCTATCTATCTATCTATCTATCTATCTCTATCATCCAGATATTTAAGATGACTATATTATAAATCGAGTAACTGTTGGCAGCGTGATCCTCAATCCAACAGTTATTTCTCCTGTCCACCTCATATATATGGACGTTTACCTTAGTCGAGAACAAAGAGGATGAGCAGTGAAATTCCATCATGCATGACTGACGTCATCTGTCGGTAGAGTCTCTGGATATGCCTATAAACTGTCAACTAACCATGTAAAATGTAAGTTCATGTAAATAAAGAAAATCAATAATATCTAAATCTTATAGATCTATATGGTATTCACAATATGGCATAGAACATAAATCATTATAAAAAATGAAGTTGATGATGATGATGGCAGTAACACATCTCCAAAAAAGTAGGAACAGTACCATCTCTACCATTGTGTAGCTTTCCTTTTTCCTTTAGGGTGCCTTCACACATGACGGATCCGCAGCTGATCCTTGCCCTTTAAAGTCTATGGGCAGACATACTTGCAGCGGGATGGACATCCTGCTGTGAGTATGTCGGAAGAAGCAAGTATGTCGGATCGCGGAGCAGTTAATGTATGAGCATGGCCGGCCGGGGGTTAACGGAGCAGTTTTCTGACATACTCGCAGCGGGATGTCCATCCCGCTGCAAGTATGTCTGCCAATACTGGAAAAAGGTCTTACTTTTGTTCCATCAAATCACTTTGATATGTTTCGGACACTAATGGACATTAATCGTTTGGCCAGACTGCTTACAGTTAAAAGACATTTTTTTTATTCCTGTTTAGAGCCTTCACCCATTCTCATGAACGACAGCGATAAAATAAATAATGAATTTGTGGAGTTACTCTTTCAGGATCAGACCAATTTGCTCCAATTAATAGACCTGGGTATAGATGGCACTACTGAAAATCAACAGATAATACATAGTGTACAATCCACTGTGTCCAATCCCTCCTTCTACCCTTTTAAATCTCGGGTGGAAGCCTTGGATCATTTCCAGTATGCCATGGAGCGGGATCTTAGGAAACTGTCTGAAAACTTAGGGCCTATTCACAACAACATTACAAGTCGCGAGAGAAATGCAATCAAGGAACTACAGGAAAATAAAAATCTAATTATTAAAATGGCCGATAAAGGCGGAAAAATTGTATTGCTTGATCGCAAAACATATTGTGATAGTGCCTACAAAATTCTAAATGATACCGCTACTTATCGCAGATTACAGTCAGATCCCACCCACACCTTCAGAGAAACTTTGTCTAACATTATCCAGGAGGGCATATCATTGGGCATCATGGAAGAAAAACAACTTTCTTTTTTTGTCCCTGCCACCCCCACTTTACCTATTTTTTATGGGTTGCCCAAAATCCACAAGGGAGTCAACCCCCCTCCTTTACGTCCTATTATTTCGGGAGTTGGCTCCCTTAACGAAAGGGCAATGTGCCTGGCTGGACAGTTTACTTCAACCCCTGGTAGTGAGAGTACCGGGGTACTTGAGGGACTCCAGCTCAGTTTTGAACGTTTTTAAAGATTTTTGTTGGAATCCTTCTCTCTCCTGGTTAAGCTGTGATGTGACGGCTCTGTACTCGTCCATACCGCACAATTTGGCGATTACAGCCCTGTCACATCACTTGTATAAGTACAGTAAGTACAGTCATGAGCTCAAAGAGTATATTATTGATTTAACCATTTATTTACTCAAACACAACTATTTTACTTTTAATAATGAGTTCTTTCTGCAAACAAAAGGAGCACCGATGGGGGCTAGATTCTCCCCCACTCTAGCAGGTCTGTACATGGCTTGGTGGGAGGAGCAGTTCATCTTTAATCCCAGTAATCCTTTTTTTCACAACATTAAGTGGTACGGACGTTTTATTGATGATCTGCTTCTGGTGTGGGATGGAGGAGAAGAAGAGGCTATCAACTTCATTAACTACATAAATAACAATACACTCAATCTCTCCTTCACCCATTATTTCCATAAAAATGAAATAGCTTTTTTGGACATTAAATTACAGGTGTCGAATTCTAACAAAAACGTCACTACGTCTGTCTTTCGTAAAACTACGGCAGGAAATACCATCCTGCACGCTACGAGTGAACATCCCCTGCACACGATACAGGCCATCCCGGTAGGAGAGTTCACACGTATCAAACGTATATGCTCTGACAACGCGGTTTTTGAATCCCAGTGTAAGGAATCCTCAGCCCGCCTGATTAGAAGAGGCTACAATAGACAAAATATTAGCAGAGCCCGCAAAATTGTATCTAAGAAAAATCGGGACATATTATTATCTAAAACTACAAACAATAACGCATCATGTGAACAGTCAACACCTACCCAAATAACTTTTTCCACAACATACTCACCGGAGTACAAACAAATTACAGACATTCTCAGAAAGAATCTCCCCATCCTGCGACAAGATGCCACTCTCGCTGAGATTCTTGATCAGGGGCTCAGATGTGTGCCACGCAGGGGCAAGTCCCTGGGAGATCTCTTATCACCCAGCATGCTGTATCCAGAGTCTTCCCACACAGGTTGCAAATTTCCAGGCTGCCACAAATGTGGGGATAATCGATGTCCAGCCTGTAGATTCATTCCAAGTCACAAAAAAACTTTTTGCAACAGCAATGGAGATAGAATTTATGAAATCAAAGACTTCATGAACTGTAACACCGATCATGTTATCTACATGATCGAGTGTACAACTTGCAACCTACATTATGTTGGCTGTACCATAAGAAAGTTCAAACAACGAGTGAGCGAACATCTCACTAGTATTAAAAAACAGAATAAAGCCAACGTCTCAGGAGCAGCCAAACATTTCATAGATACACATGGGGGAGATGTCAGTACTTTTATCACATATGCTATTATAAAGGTTAAAAAACCACCAAGAGGTGGAGACTGGCAAAAACAAGTTTTACATAAAGAGGCAGAAATGATATACCGCCTGAACACACGGCATCCATATGGTTTAAATTTCAAGAATGACTTACTTTATCATTATTAATAATATATATTTTGCATTTGAATTTCTTTACATGTTATATATATTTAACTTTAGTTGCTGTTTACTTCTGCTATTCCAAGAGTTTGGTTGTTTCATACCCGTATATCACTAATCAGCAGGAGTATCTGTTTATGCAACACTTGTGCTGTTCCAGCACGTGATCCATGACGTAGGGATCTCTTTTATTGGTTGGTCGCCTGTTTTTATTCGTTCCTTATTCACTTCACTTTAGACCATGATTAAGCGCAGTAGCGCGAAACGCGTAGGTCCTGTTATGCCCACCATGGGATTTTAATGCACGAATAAAAGTTATATTTTAAACTTGCTACGTCCAGGAGTGCCGACTTCCAACTCCCCCTTCTCCTATTGCTGAATGTCTGCCAATATACTTTACAAGACAAGGATCTGCAGCGGATCCGTCATGTGTGAAGGCACCCTTAACAACAATTAACAACACTTTAAATGTCTTAGAAATAAGAATACCAATTGGTGGACTCTTGGGAGAAGAATGCTGTCCAATTGTTACCTGATGTGTAATTCTAGCTGCTCAACAGTCCTGAGTCTTGTTTCCTAGATTTTTTATTTCATGATGCCCCATACATACAAGCCATTCTCAAAAGAAGACATTGTCTGGATGGGAACAAAACCTTTTTTTTTTTTTTTTTCTTAAACCGCTACACACTGTTCAGCAATGATAATGTCTTTCTATATATATATATATATATATATATATATATATATATATATATATATATATATATATAAGCTGCCCACACCTCTATATACTTTTCAGCAATGGTAATGTATTTCCAGATATATATAAGCTGCCCACATCTCTATATACTGTTCTGCAATGGTAATGTCTTTCCAGATATATATATATAAGCTGCCCACACCTCTATATACTGTTCTGCAATGATAATGTCCTTCCAGATATATAAAAGCTGCCCACACCTCTATATACTGTTCTACAAAGATAATGTCCTTCCGGATATATAAAAGCTGCCCACACCACTATTGCTACCACAAACCAAGTGGATGGTCCCTTGAGTCCAAAGAACATAGCTTCTAAGGTTTCTTAAAATAATTTCATAGTTTGATTTATATGACCACAGTTTTCCATTTAGCCTCCGTTCATTTTAAATGAGTTTTGTCCCAGATAAGATGGAAGCATTTCTGCGATTGTGTTAACATATGGCTTCTTCATTGTATGATTTAGGAAACAACCATAAAATGTCTTTTCGCACCAAAATAAAGACCGTTATTTCAAAACAACTGCCATTGTTTGTGGAATAACGGACATTGTTTTAAAAATAACTGCCATTGTTTTTAAAAAACGGACGTTATTTGGGCACAAAATGGACACTTTCCCATTGACTTAAATGGAGTCCATTACTAGGCTATGTTCACACAACGTCATAAATGAAGAAAAGGCGGCCTATTTTGATATAAAAAAAAACGGCAGTTTTTGCTGCGATTTATCTGACTGCAATGGCAATGCATTGAAGTCAATGGAAAGACGGACATCCAGTGCACACAATGCATTGAATAACGGATGTTTTTACCGTGGACATAAAAAAATGAACATGATCATTATTTTCGGACGTCTTTTCCACACAGTGGACATTTTTTATTAGTTGTTTACACATAATTTTATTTTTCCACTGTTCTTTCTCCGTTTTTTACTATTAAATTCAATTATTACAATTAGTTAATTCAATTAATGCTACTATAATGAGAATAATGATACAAAAAAGTAAAGTAAAAAAGAGGAAATGTGTTGCTGAGACTGGGTCTAATGAAGGAGATAGTAAACTTTATGTGTTTATACTATTATCATCAGTTTTTAAATGACAATGATAAGACTGGGTTCACATTACGTTTTTGCAATCCGTTTTTGCAACAAAAAAAAAGTATGGTAAAATGTATGCATTTGTGTTTATCCGTTTTGATCCTTTTTTCCATTGACTTTTATTATATATAAAAAAAAAAAAACAGATCAAAACGGATTCATTTTACAGACACAAAAACGTAGTCAATCTAATTTTTGTGTCCTTTAAAAAAAAGTCAATGGAAGTCAATGGAAAAACGGATCAAAATGGATGCACACAAATGCATCCGTTTTCCCATCCTTTTTTTAAGCAAAATTGCATGAATAAAATAAACGTTAACAAAACCTTGTGTGAACCCAGCCTTATTTAGATGAGCACATATAAATAAATATAACTGGTACTTAGCATTTATGTATATGTTTTATATTAAAGGGAACCTGTCACCCCCCGTGCCGGGGTGACAGGCTCCTGACCCCCCGCTACAGCCTCCTACACTCACCTGATCCCGCTAGGTCCCGCTTCTGGATCCGGTCGGGTCATGGAGATCTCAGCCGCTGCAGCGCTGGACTCTCCTGTCATTCTCTATGAGCTTTGGACTCATCTCTCAGCGCGCTTTTTTGTAAAAATATACGTTGTTTGAACATAGCCTTAAGATACACTACAATGTACTTTCCAATATTCCAATGTTTCCCTACTTCTTGTATGGCATTGTATTTCAGTATAATATGTAGCAGTTAAATATCAGGAGAATTGTAGCATCAACAAAGGAACGGAAACTCATACTATATGCGTTCTGCCAGTTCCACTGGCAGAAGCGGGTCACTTGGATGATTCATCTCCTGTTTGCAGATGTATCATGGAGTTTGCATAAAAATCAAGTCTGTTACGGTTCCTCTAAGATCACACACTGAGAGATTTTTTAACTAATGAACTGTGCTTTCTTCAATGCTTTGGATGCCAACACGGAGATACCATGTTCTCAGTCTCAAAGACAGCTGCCTTGACAGCTATGAAAGCAGATAAAGCAGGAAGGAGAATAAAGGGAAAGGGCAATGTGGGGACATATAAACAGTGCTTCAAATCTCTTTTGTTTTACACCAAGCTGATATGGCCAGTGCCTTCACAGAAGAACATAAATATCAACAGACTTGTACACTAAGAACTTCTCCAATCTCTTGTCAACTTTAACTAGATACTTCACTCCTAATAAAGTTCAACTCCAGACTGCACTTTTCAGAGCTGTCACTGGAACACGTCCTGTAATTTTTTCTTTTTACTGTATATCCCTTTAAATGTAGTGTCACTAAAGCAAAACCCTCTGATGGAATTGCAATATACATGTAAACTTAAAGAATTAATTTCATCTGCAGTAACTTTTGACTTGTCTGATGACATGTAAAAAGTTACTGCAAATGAAAGTAAGACATCAGACATGTCAAAAGTTTCTGATCGCACCAGGTCGGACTCCTGAGACCCTGCAATGCCAAGATACAGCCAGGGGGAGTATGTTGCAGTTCACATCTCTCTTTACCTGTCAATCCAGTTATAGACTGCAATGAAGTGTACGAGTTAGATTTAACTGACAGCTAGAGAGAGACGTGAACTGTATCTAGGCATGGGAGCAGGTCTCATGAATGAAATCAGTGGCGTCGCTAGGCAGTTTTAATCAGGGCGTGAGCCTGCTACACCGGATATCTTCTGCCCGGGTCTTGCAAACCAGATGCGGCTCTTTTGATGGCCGCATCTGGCTCGCAGATCGCCGCGGCTGCTCGCCTTCAGCGCCCAGACGTGGTTCTCCAAGCCACTCAGCGGAGACCGGTAGCGTGGGGCCGCTGCATCCAATCAACGTGTGCGCCATAGCCCACCGCAGAGGCACCACACTCCCGGTCTCCGCTGATTGGAGGAGCACGTCTGGGCGCTACAAGCGGGTAGTAGGTGTGGCGACCATTGTGGTGGAGGTAAGGAGGCAGTTGGGAGAAGTATATGGGGGAGAGAAGTATATGGGGGAGAAGCATGGGGGAGAGAAGTATATGGGGGAGAGAAGTATGGGGGAGAGAAGTATATGGGTGGGAGAAGCAAGGGTGAGAAGTATATGGAGGAGAGAAGTATATGGGGGGAGAAGCATGGGGGAGAGAAGTATATGGGGGAGAGAAGTATATGGGGGAGAGAAGTATATGGGGAGAAGCATGGGGAGAGAAGTATATGGGGGAGAAGCATGGGGTGGAGAGAAGTATATGGGAGAGAGAAGTATATGGGGGAGAAGAATATGAGGGAGAGAGGTACATGGGGGAGAGAAGTATATCGGGGAGAAGTATATGGGGGAGATAAGTACAGTATGTGGGTGGAGATGCATGGGGAGAAGTACTGTATATGGGGGAGATAACTATATAGGGGAGAGAAGCAGGAGGGAGAAAAGTATAGAGAGAAGTATGGGGGAAAGTAGCAGGGGAGAGAAGCATGGGGGAGAGAAACAAGGGGGAGAGAAGCTTGGGGAATGTAGTATGAGGGAGAGAAGCATGGGGGAGAGAAGCATGGGGAAGAGAAAAGTATGGGGGATAAGTATGGGGGAGAGAAGCATGGGGGAGAGAAATATGAGGGAGAAAAGCATGGGGAGAAGTGTATGGGGGGAAGTATGGGGGAGAGAAGCAGGGGGGAGAAGCATGGGGAGAGAAGCAGGAGGAGAGAAGCATGGGGGAGAGAAGTATATGGGGGAAAGAAACATGGGGAGAAGTATATGGGGGAGAGAAGTATGGGGGAGAGAAGCAGGGGGGAGAAGCACAGGGGGAGAGAAGCAGGGGGGAGAAGCATGGGGAGAGAATCGCAGGGGGGAGAAGCAGGGGGAGAGAAGCACGGGGGAGGCAGGAGAGTGAATGGTGCTATCTTGATGCATAAAATAGTGTGTGTGGGGGATCAGGTGGGATAATGAGTGTGTGTGAGGGGGGTCAGGTAGGGTAGTGTGTGTGGGTGGAGGGGGGCAGGTAGGGTAGTGTGTGTGGGTAGAGGGGGTCAGGAAGGGTAGTGTGTATGGGGATGGTGCTCGGTTTAATTGCAGGCAGTAGGGGAACTTTATGGGAGCCTATTGGAGGGGAAAGGGAAGGAAATTAAAGGAAAAGTGTGGAGCCTAAGATGTTTGGCAGGTTCTGAAGAGATGAATTGCCGCTAGAAGAAATCATCATGGTGGTCTGCACTACAATGATTAGAGAAGAGCAAAGCAAATCTGATAAATTTAGATTCGCTGAGAATTACGCTGTCCAGTTTCAGTGTGATTCACGCCAATATTCGCTAGACATGACAGCCACGATGGCGCCTGCACGTTAGCTTACAGTACTTGCACTTGGTGGGAGGTGTAAAGCCAGTGTCCAGTATACCAAGTCACTGGCTGTGCATTACACCAAATCACTGTGTGTGCATTATACCAACTCACTGGGTGTTGAGAAACATTTCCTATTAACAATCAGTGTGTGCTTAGAAAACATTTCCTATTCTCAATCAGTGGGTTGTTTGAAAAACATTTCTAATATCAGTAGGTGGGTTCCATGAATTCGGTGTCCATTGGAACCAGTCTGTGGATTCGGTACTTAAAGTTAACCCAGTGTACCTGCTAAGTGGAGTTCCTGCTTTGTCGAATTACTGGATAGTCGGTTTATATACATCTTTACTGTACTGTTTTGAAAAAGATATGTGACTAAAATTTTACAAAACACATTAAAATTTCCATCAAACCCCTTCCAACCCCTATACAATAAAGTATTAATTAGGTTACATCCATAGTCTGTGCTACCTAATATTTTATTTATCCCTCTTTACCATTCACATGTGAATACACACTAAATCACACAAGATTACCTGCCTCTTAGCAACACATTGATGCTGCTAGTAGCTTTAGAAGGTTGCTCTGTCATAGTTTGAGGACATTATCCTCTATGATATATACACCATTGTGAAACATTTCCATAGCCTTATAACACTCAAGAAACCACAATAGCCATTAAAAACTCACACAATAAGTAGCCTTTGTTGAACCATTGTACGACACATCTAACTATCCTGGTGGTATTGTAAAAACAAGAACATTTTTCAGCCAGTCACCATGCGTGTCTAAAAAAATGGAACATGAATGCTACTATTCATTGTCACAAGTGCCAGTGCTAACAACCCTGCGGTTATGGTAACAAGAAGGGAAATGTCCTCTTTGAGATACATAGTCATGGGGATATGTACCTGGAGAATAGTGTTTTTGGGGTATGAGTTGTATGGTGCACTTTGTGGAGGCATTGAGCTGCTGTAAATAATATATGCCTGTGCTGAAAATGGTTTAAACGAACATGGTTTAAACCTTAGCTTACACAGCCTTTTTTGGCATTTATGACACAGCTAAAGATTTCAAATATGACATGTGTCACATGTTCACAGTGAGTATCAGCTGCTTGCCTATCTGTAAGAATAAGCTGATATGCTGGTAGCCGGTTGATTTGCTGATTATCCGCAGATATATGCTGTGCTGTGTATTCTGGTAGTCCTAAAAAGGGCTTTTGGGGTCTTGCCTGCCTACAATCAGCTTAATTCTCACTGTTCCTGCTTCAATCTTTCTCCCTGACTACCTTCTGATGACGAACTGGAAATGCCAAGTTCTTATACTCTGGAGGTTACGAGTAAGCCAGCCAATGAATGTAGACTCTGTTTTCGGGATGCCAGTGTGCTCCTAGGACCTGTCACACACCCCTGCATAGTTATTGGCTAGAAAAAGGCGCCAGGCAAGGTGGGAGGAGAAACACATTTTTACTGTGTTTTAGGTTGTATGGTCGATCAAAAACAGACTATTTAGAATAGTGTAGTATTCGATCGAAAGTACTCAGTCAAGTACTATTCGCTCATCTCAATCTCATCATAACCGGACGAGGTGCTGAAGCACATGATAAGCTGCCTGAATATGGCCTCAATTTAACCTAGGAGTCTAGAGGGGTGTGACCTCCATTCGGCATTGCTGCTGCAGCACCAGAAGGGGGATGAGGGTTGCCCTAATAAGCAGCGGATGTTCATAATAAATAAATAAAAATAATTTAAATCAATTAAAATTTTTTATTGATTTAAACTTGAATTAAAATTTTAATTAAAAAAAAATTTAGATAATTGAATTGAAATTGAAATAACTAAAACCTTTCCAGTATCATAAAGTACAATATGTCACGAGAAAACTCAGAATCTCAGAAATGCCTGGATAAGTTATAGCATCACAGAGCCGTAATGCAGGTGCTGGAGGCCCATGATGAGCTGCATGAATATTGGCCCCCATTTAACCTATGAGTCCAGAGTGGTGTGACCACCCTTCAGCCTTGCTGCTACAGCACCAAAAGGGGGATGAGGGTTTACCTAATGTGCAGTGGACTTTCAAAATGAATTAATAAAATTAATTCATTTTAATTGAAATTGAAGTAAAATTGGCACTTAAACTGATGCCACTTAAATTGACTGGGGAGAATAAGGTTGTCACACAAGAGGAGGTGAAAAGGTGCTTCAAGAGGGATTGGAACGCATGAAATGTTTTATTAGAAAGATTTTATGACACTGATACACCACGTGATGATCTACTGCTGTCCTGGGAGAAAATTGATATCACACCGCTGATCCACCAAGATCCACTGCTATCCATGGAGGATATTGAATGATTGACTGGCTGATTGATATTTCTTTTTTGAATTGAAAGGACGGTGAAAAAAGAAAAACTGTGTGAACAACAAAAATTAACGTCTGTTGTTTGCAAAAGACGTCCAAAAATAATTAGCATGATCATTATTTTGATAACGTCCATTATTTTATGCATTGGACGTCCGTCATTTCATTGACTTCAATGCATTGCACTGCACTCGCAGCAATAAAGGACATATTTTTAACCCCTTAACGACATTGGGCGTAAATTTACGCCCTCGCGCCCTGGTACTTAGCTCATCAGGGCGTAAATTTACGCCTGATGTTCGCACACAGCGATCGGGGAAGATGGCCTTCTATAAATCATAGCAGGCCATTTTAGCCTCTCGGCACGGGGGGTGGTTAACACCCCCCGTGCTTACGATCGCCGCTATTGGCTGATCAATTCAGATCCGAGGACTGCACCGACCGCCATTACTGTAAAAAGTAATGGTGGTCACGGTGCCACCAGAGTCCCCCAAAATAGTAAATACCTGCTCTGGACCAGAGCAGGTATTTGTACATTACTCACCTGTCCCGGGGTCCTGATCGGCGTCTTCCGGGTTCGCGGCGTCCTCCATCTTCTCCTTCGGTCTTCGGCTCTTTCCGGCGGTCCCCGTCGTCTTTTTTCGGCTATTTTCGGCTCCAGCCTCGTCTTTTTCCGGATTTTGCCCTCTCTGCTGCCCCCTAGCGGCTGATATGTGTAATACACTTATCAGCAGCTACAGGGATATTCAGAATGTAGAAAAAGTTTTGTTTTTTTTCAAATTTTTTTTTTTTCTATTTTCCGCACCCTATCGCCGCTGAGTGTTGATCAGCATCGCACGAAAGTGCGCTGCTAATCAGCAACTCCTCCTTTTTGGCGTAGGGTGTTTTTTTTCTATATCCTACTGCCACGGTCTGCTGATAAGTGCCGCACATAAGTGCGGCATTTATCAGCAACGCCTTTGTTGGCGTAGGTTTTTTTTATACTTACTGTAAAAAAAAAAACACGTAAAAAATAATACATTACACCACACTACATTGAATAAAGTTTGACACTACACCACTACATACCCCATATACCAATCCCCGTATAAAGATGGCCCCCAGGGTGTTTTCGGCGTCAGAGGGATACGCTATTATTGCCTCCGACACCGAAACAGCCAGTGAGGATGAATGGGGGGATCCTTTTTTCCTCCATTCATCCTCATCATCCTCATCATCCAGTGACGTGTCTGGGGGTAGCGTAGCGTACGCTGCCCCCAGACACGTCTTTTCCGCCAGTACCGTCCCAATAAGAGATCACGGTAGGGCGTGAAATTCTCCAAACTCTGTGAGAGTACCTCTGGGTACTCTTACAGATTTAGGGTACGTGCACACTGCGGAATGGCGAAGGATAACCCTTTGTGCATTCCGCAGCTGGCACCCGCCGGCGGACTGATGCGGACGCGCGTCTCGTCATAGACTCCATTCTATGCACAGGCGGATTCCATCGTCCATCCAAAGAATGAATACGTTGGACGGAGAGCGGAATCCGCCCGTGCATAGAATGGAGTCTATGACACGTGTGGAGACGTGTGCCTGCATCACTCCGCCGGCGGGTGCCAACTGCGGAATGCACGAAGGGTTATCTGTCACGATTCCGCAGTGTGCACGTACCCTTAGAGTGTATGTAGGAAGGGACACCCGAATCCAGCCCCCAGATGCCCCCTCCCCCCCATCCTCGAAACAAGTGGGAAGATCGTTCGGGAACTGATCTTCCCACTGCTGGATAAAGGTTACCACCACCTGTACGGGGATAACCTTTATACCAGCACCCCCTCTTCCGGTCCCTCGCTGCCCTGTAGCTTGCGGCACGATACGAACATATCAGAAGCAGTAATAGAGCCCTAATATTTAGCAGCCATGGAGCGGACCCAGCGCTTCTGGATATGAAGGACCCCGTATCGCACCAGGACAACATTTTACAGGTGACGTCCCCCGCACTGGAGAAAGGGAGACCCAGAAGAAGTGCAGAGTGTGGGGTAAAAGGGGGATCAGGAAGGACACCATTTTCCAGTGTGCCACCTGTCCTGATCACCCCGACCTCTGCATACTGGATCGCTTCAAGGCGTACCACACGTCATTGGGGTTCTACATTATCTAAATTCTGTCCCTTATTCCTATTTCAGGGGTCACGATGATCCAGGGATTATTCTGATCGCCATTATGGAGTCGGGAAGGAATTTTTCCCCTGTGATGAGGCTACTGTCGTCTGCCTCACAAGGGTTTTTTGCCTTCCTCTGGATCAACACAGGTTGAATTTGATGGACTCCTGTCATTTTCAACCTTATAAACTAATAATTGGCCTAATACCCCCAAATAAATTAGAATTGTCCCTTTTCCCCAGCTAAGTAGGTATGGCCGCCATTCCCATTAGAGACTTGCCATGATGCAATTACAAAGCCTCTGTGCGGCCAGGACAGTAGAAACCCCCCACAAGTGACCCCATTCTGGAAACTGCACCCCATAAGGAATCTAACAAGGGGGGCAACGGGGATATGGCCCCCTGGTGACGGCCACATTTGGGACGTGAAAATGAAAAAAATTGTATTTTTATTTTCTCGGCACATGTTCTACGTAAGTGCCCGTCACCAGTGGGGTCCATATGCTCACTACACCCCTTGTTAGATTCCTTATGGGGTGTAGTTTCCAGAATGGGGTCACTTGTTGGGGGTTTCTACTGTCCTGGCAGCACACGAGCTTTGTAAATGTGACATGGCCTCCATCCTCCATTCCAGCCTCTAAATGGCGCTCTGTCCCTTTGGTGGCTTGCCCTGTGCCCATATGGCACATTATGCCCACATGTAGGGTATTGTCGTACTCAGGGGAAACTACCCTACACGTTTTGTGTTCATTTTCTTTTTTAACCCCTTGTGGAAATGGAAAAAATCAAGGCTAGACCAACATTTAGTGTAATTTTTGTAAAATTTTTACTCTAAATCCTTAATCTTGTCATGATTTTTTCATTTTCACAAGGGGCTAAAAGATAAAAAAAACACTAAATGTGTAGCGCAATTTTCCCTGAGTACGGAAATACCCCACATGTGGACATAAAGCGCCATGCGGGTGCAGGGTAAGCCTCCGACGGGAAGGAGCGCCATTTAGTTTTTGAAGGCTGGATTTGGATGGAATGGATTTCGAGGGGCCATGTTGCATTCAAAAGGCCCCTGTGTTGCCAAGACAGTTGAAACCCCCCACAAGTGACCCCATTATGGAAACTACACCCCTCAGGGAATGTAACAAGGGGTGTAGTGAGCATATGGACCCCACTGGTGACGGGCACAAATGTGGAACAATGAGGCATGAAAATTAAATATTACATTTTTTACACTATAATGTTGGTTCAGCCTTGAATTTATCATTTTCACAAGGGGTTAAAAGGGAAAAAAAAACAAAATGTGTAGAGCAATTTCCCCCGAGACCGTAAATATCCCACATGTGGACATAAAGTGACCCCATTCTGGAAACTGCACCCCTCAGGGAATCTAACTAGGGGTGCAGTGAGGATATGGACCCCTTGATGACGGGCACTTTTGTGCCATGAAAGTGAAAAAATGAAAATTTTCCCTTTCACGTCACATTGTTCCACATTTGTGCCCGTCACCAGTGGGGTCCATATGCTCACTGCACCCCTTGTTAGATTCCTTGAGGGGTGTAGTTTCCAGAATGGGGTCACTTGTGGGGGGTTTCCAGTGTCTTGGCAGCACGAGGGCTCTGTAAATGCAACGTGGCCCTTGAAATCCTTTCCAGTGAAATTCAGCTTCCAAAAGCCAATTGGCGCTCCTTCCCTTTGGAGGCTCGTCCTGCGCCCCCTTGGCACTTTATCGCCACATGTGGGGTATTTCCGTACTCGGGAGAAACTGTGCTACACATTTTGTGTCTTTCTTTTCCTCTTATCCCTTTAAGAAAATGAAAAATTGAAGGCTAGAACAACGTTTTAGTGTAAAAAAATAAATTTTTCTTTTTTCACGCCATATTGTTCGGAAAATCTGTGAAGCACCTGTGGGGTCCAAATGCTCACCACACCCCTTGTTATATTCCTTGAGGGGTGTCGTTTTCTAAATGGTGTCCCTTTGGGGGTGTTTTTTAGGTTTTGGCACCCCAGAGCCTCTGCCAACCTGAAGTGGTACAGTCAAAAATGACCAAATATAACGGAGGCATTGAAATTCACTAGGCGCTTCATTATATCTGAGGCTTGTGGTTGCCTCAAATAGCGCAATAGGGCCACATATGGGGTATTTCTATAAACTGCAGAAATGGGGCAATAATTATTGGGGTGCATTTTTCTGGTAATAGGTTTATAATTATAAAAAATATTGGATTACAATAAAATCTCTGCACAGAAAATTAAAATTTTCAAATTTCTTACACACTTGGCTTTTATTTCTGTGACTCCCCTAAAGGGTTAAAACACTTTCTGGATATGCTTTTGCAGAGTGTGGGGGGTGCAGTTTCTGAAATGGGGTGCTTTGTGGGGCTTTCTAACATACAGGCCCCTCAAATACACTTTAAACCTGAACAGGTCCCTAAAAATATCTGATTTTGAAATTTTACTGAAAATTTGGAAATTTGCTGCTAATGTTTTAAGCGTCCTATTGTCTAAAAAAATGAAAGATCGTTTAATAAATGCCGCCAACATAAATTAGACATGTTGCTAATGCTATTTAATATATAATTTATGTGGTATAACCACTTTCTGTATAAGCAAAAAAGTTTCAAAGTTGGAAAAATGCATTTTTTCAAATTTTTTCATATTATTTGGTTTTTTTTCATAAAGATTGGTTATGAGTATCGACTCCAATTTACCAGAAATGTAAAGTACAATATGTCACGAGAAAACATTCTCAGAATCAGCCGGATAGGTAAAAGCATCCCGAAGTTATTAATGAATAAAGTGACACTGGTCATATTCATAAAATTTGTCTCTGTCATTAACCCTTTAAGGACAGAGCAAATTTCGATTTTTGCGTTTTCGGTTTTTCCTCCTTGTGCATAAAAGGCCATAGCACTTGCATTTTTCCACCTAGAGACCCACATGAGCCCTTATTTTTTGCGTCACTAATTGTACTTTGCAATGACAGGCTGAATTTTTCCATAAAGTACACTGCGAAACCAGAAAAAAATTTAAAGTGTGGTAAAATTGAAAAAAAAAACGCATTTTGTTTATTTGGGGGAAATGTGTTTTTACGCCATTCGCCCTGGGGTAAAACTGACTTGTTATATATGTTCCTCAAGTCGTTACGATTAAAACGATATGTAACATGTATAACTTATATTGTATCTGATGGCCTGTAAAAAATTCAAACCATTGTCAACAAATATACAACACTTAAAATCGCTCCATTCCCATGCTTATAGCGCTTTTATCCTTTGGTCTATGGGGCTGTGCGAGGTGTCATTTTTTGCGCCATGATGTGTTCTTTCTATCGGTACCTTGATTGCGCATATACGACTTTTTGATCGCTTTTTATTACAATTTTTCTGGATTTGATGCGACCAAAAATGCGCAATTTTGCACTTTGGGATTTTTTTTGCGCTGACGCCATTTACCGTGCGAGATCAGGAATGTGATTAATTAATAGTTCGGGCGATTACGCACGCGGCGATAGCAAACATGTTTGTTTATGTATTTATTTATTTACTTTTATTTATAACCTGGGAAAAGGGGGGTGATTCAGACTTTTATTAGGGGAGGGGGCTTTTTACTATTAACAACACTTTTTTTTTTACTTTTACACTTATACTAGAAGCCCCCCTGGGGGACTTCTAGTATAAGTGCTTTGATCTCTCATAGAGATCTCTGCAGCATAGATATGCTGCAGAGATCCATGAGATAGGCACTCGTTTACTTTCGGCTGCTGCAGCCGGAAGTAAACGAGTGCCGAGCCGGGGACGGCGCCATCTTGGAGCGGTCCCCGGCCGGCTTCATTTGCGGAGATCGCTCCTCCGGGACAACATCCCGGAGGAGCGATCTCCCCACTAGACACCAGGGATGACGCTGCGTCCGGTAATCGGATGCAGCTGTCAACTTTGACAGCTGCATCCGATTACTGTATTAGCGGGCACGGCGATCGGACCGTGCCCGCTAATACCTACGGTCTCGGGCTACACGCGGCACCCGGGACCGGCGCGGTTCAGAGCGGGGCCGCCGCGCGGCCCCGCTCTGAACTCCCTTACCGGCATCAGGGCGTAAATTTACGCCCGATGTCGTTAAGGGGTTAAGGCCATTTCAGGCTCTGTCCTTAAGGGGTTAAATAGAAAAAAGCATGAAATGTATGACTTTTGAACATTTCTGAGCCTTTTAGGTCCATAAAGCTTTGTACTCTATTCATATCAACAACAGGTATCATTACATATGTGGGCACTTTAATTGAAGATTTTGTTGCAAGTTAAGAACTGAAAAGATATAAAACATTTATTATTTCTCTGCTTTTTAACTGATCTAAGAATATTTTATTATTTTGAAAAACTACCATCTGCCACTGAAGTGTGAGTTATACTTTGACTATTGTACAGTATTTTGCGTTTTGTGCTGTCTCCCCTGAGACAGCCTGCTATACCTCATGAAACAAATGGATGCATGTTCTGCAGGCAGGAACCGTCTGATGACACTGTTTTATTATGCACTAGGGAATCGGATTACTTGGACTGTAAGTTACTTTCCGCTCTCACAAGTCTCTTTAGTCCTTGATCCTGTGTATGTTACAAGACAAATGAGCAGAACATATAGAAAGATGTGCTGCAGTTCAGTTATTTTATAAAAGGTTTATAACATTGAAGCTATTTTCACACACAGTAAAATTCCAAAATATGACTGCAATTTTGAGTGAAAATAAAACAATATGAGAATATATGAAAAAAAAGTAAGTTGTTTTGCAAAAGCAGCTGGTAAATAATAAGCATGGTCATTATTCGGATGTGTGTAATTAATTACAGACATTAGTCTATATGGTGTGTGCACTACCGACCAATTTTCCATTGACTCCATTGGAGTGCATTTTTATATTGAAAATACTGTCAAATTGTTACCTCAAAATTACAACCGTATTTTACGTATATTTTACCATGTGATGGAACCTGGTCTAAGAATTAAAGGGGTTGTCCTTAGTGCAGAAAGGGGTCTTACCTGTGTCTAATAGCTACCAGGTGTCACTGCAACATCAGACAGCTATTAGACACTGCATGCAGGCATGTTTTTGCCATCACTTGATGCTCTTGACATGCACCCACACCTGTCTCATCAAAAAAACGTTACTTCCAACACAAGCAAAAGAAGGAAGTTCTGCTGGGAAACAGAACAGGTAAGACCTTTTCTGCTACCAAGACAACCACTTCAAAGGGAAACTTTGTGATTAGACGCGTAACATTTAAAACTCTGTAATAGTAGAAAGAAAGCTTTTTCAACGTGCTACCAGATTTGGGATGGTGTCCCTATACCGTCTGAGATGAACCATTCACAGCTGAGAGTCCACTGCAGCTTTGTTGCTTGTTTACTTCCCTGGATGATATGCTCTCCCTGTTCTGATGACATTCTGAGCAGATTGCAGCCAATGACTGGTCTCAGTGGTAGTCTGCATGGTAAGAATGTCATAGACTGCTTCACAGCTTCTGTTTTTTATCCTTACCTCACAGGCATATTTATTATGCTTTTGCACAATTTGTAGGTGCATTCGCACCTTCCTTGCCATTTTTCCTTTCACACAAGTGATAATGACATGGCTTTAAAGCAATAAAGTTTTTAGACATTTCTTATTTTTGACATTTTAAAAACTCACCCAGTCTGAAAATTAGAACTTTCACCCTAAGAATCTAAAAAAGTGAATTGAAAAATATGCCAAATTCATCATACAGCGGGACAAAATGATTTGGCCTCTCCTGACCTTTTTTTACTAAATGCTCGTATTCCTCATAAAATAATAATATCGGGGCGTCTTTTCTTAGCTCTTTGTTGTGTCATTCAGTATTTCCTAACATTGTATGGCTTGTATGGCTGCTGGATCAGGAGATCTATGTCTATGAGGCTACATTGTTGGAATTAGTGAGTGGCTGGGGAGCGGATCGTGCTGGCACATTCTCTTCTGGCTATATCTTCTTATCACAGCATCCCTAAGCACTCTTCATTGAAATAATAATAATAAAAAACTTTGGAAACATCTTTCACATTTTTTTTAGTTCATATTGCAGTTTAACCCCTCCCCCTCACACACGTATAGCTGGCACTCAAATGTATATGGGGGCAAATATAAATTGGCAGAAGTGTTGTTTTTGATCTGAGAACTTAGTTTGCTGTGTATTTTATTTAGATTGAGGGTACATTTGGGTGGGCCTGCAATCCAATTAATCATAGAGTTCAATGCAATGTACGGCCGTTAGAACGGCCTTACATTGTGTGAACAGTAGCTGTGGTTCATACTCTAGTGGCTGGAAATAATTGACATGTCTATTATGTGGCCGTATTTGAACAATGAACTTTTTTCTCCATAGACTTCAATGCAGTGCATTACTTTAAAACAAGAACGGCCGTTGTTTTAAATCACCAACGGCCGTTCTTGTCTTTAAAAGTACACTGTGTGAGCTTGGCCAAGATTATGAATTTATAGGAAATTCTACAATGAATTAAAGAAGTCCAGCGACAATAGAATAATAGAATAGAGGTGATAGAAATTACCAATACACACTTATTACAGGAAATGCACATAAAGTGCTTTTTTCCCTGCACTTACTACTGCATCAAGGCTTCACTTCCTGGATAAAATGGTGATGTCACGACCCGACTCCCAGAGCTGTGCAGGCTGTGGCTGCTGGAGAGGATGATGGCAGGGGGATGCTTAGTGTCCTTCCAGCGCCCTGTGTCCCTCAGTGTCCCCCTGCCATCATCCTCTCCAGCATCCACAGCCCGCACAGCTCTGGGAGTCGGGTCGTGACATCACCATTTTATCCAGAAAGTGAAGCCTTGATGCAGTAGTAAGTGCAGGAAAAAAAAAAGCTGCGATTATTTCAGTTTAAATGCACACAGCGACATGTAGACGTTAGCTTTGTAGTTTTGTTTGTCTGTACCACATGATTTGTCAAATATGAATTTTTTATCTTCAAACAGCATCTTCCTAAGATAGAGGCCTATTAAAATCTTGCAATATGCTGATTGAATGTTGTGATAAAGTAAGCAGTAAGCTGTGTCAACCTGCTAATTTGAATATGAATTATATACTGTTACTAGCAACAATTACCCATCTCTGACAATGTGGTAGCAGTAGCCGGTGACAGGCTGAGAGTGAGATTAAGAGGAGCTGCACAAGCTACTATTTTAGGCAAGGGCAGTCTTGTAAGATAGCAGGACACCATAGACTTAGAAATAATGTTCTATTTAGTACTTCGAACGATGTTCTATTCAGTACTAAATCTCATAGTAACCAATATTAGTCCTTTCTTACTCGATTTCTACGGTACTGCATATGAATCAAAATGTACATGTATTTATACTAGACATAAAAAACAGATTGGAAGCGACAAGTGTTTTGATAACACAGGAAATCATGTTCATGAATCATTTCCCAAATGTAGTCTCCCGTCATGTTCTAGTTATATTGTTCTTGGATGTGATGTCCAGTATGTGATCACTTTGCTGCTCCAAGATTGTACCCACATTCTCACTAAATTTATCAAAAGGAACATCATTACATTAGCTTATGGGGATATCCAGCAGCCTAATGTGCCTTAGTTCCTCATCAGAGTATCTACACATTGTTTTCCATTTTGTAATTCCCCAGGAAGCCCTAAAACATTTGATATTTCAGTTCCAAGCTATTTTCTCCTTACTAGCAAGCCTCTTGGTGAATTCTGTATCTGTGGTCCAATAAAAACATTTATTTTGACCTTTATTGTAAGACAGCTAAAGCTGGCCGTACATTCAGATAGATATCAGCTGAATAAATCTCTCAGCTCAGAATGGTGGCGGTGAAGGGTGGACGGATCTCAGCCAAACACATCTGGTGGTGGACTATATGCCTGAGAACAAAATCAAACACATTAGCCCCTTCACCACTTTCTTCCAGGAACAGCAACCCTCTTGTCTCCAGTTTGAGGGTGATTTTGCAACTCCATTGAAGTGAATGGAGCTTAATTGCAACACCACATCCAAAGTGGAAGCATGAGAGGTGTTGTTCCCTCGAGGAAGTGTTCTAATTCTGAATAACCTCTTTAAGAGTAAAAATATTTAAAAGTACTTGAAAGCGGTAGTTGTCTTAAAACTTGATGAAACCCCCATACTCATCAATTTTGATCACATTTTATTGTACTTTATGTCAATAAAAATATGTAAATTTAACTTTTTGACATTGATCAAAAAGTCTTATTCACAAGAGCAATGTTTGTTTGGGTTAATAGAAATTGTCTTTACTTTAAAGGCAAATTCCAATTCTTAGGAAAAATAATGTTATTAAGAATTATTATTATTATTATTATTATTATTATTATTATTATTATTATTATTATTATCATCATTATTATTATTATTGTCTAATAAGTAGTTGGTGGTTGTCTAGAATAATTAAAAAAAAAAAAGCTCGGGGGGCGTGACCGGAAGGAGATGTGAGCGGTCGCATGAGCTGAGGGCTCCGCTCCGCACTGCCTGATTATAGCGGTATCACCCGCTCCATCGTGACCCAAACCGCCTGCAATGACAAAGAGGGGCCCCAAGAAGCTAGTGGTGAAAAACCTCCGCACGGCAAGCCCCGCTGCCGCCACCCTGGACACATACCTGCGGCCCATGGCCTCCCAGCCGAGATCCTGTGAGGAGGACGCGCCGGGCTTCTGATCCAGGCTCTCCCTCCACGGAGCTTCTCCTGCAGCCCCAGGTGAGAGGAGCAGAAGGTGGCATATCCCACGCCACCCCGACGGAGTCCTTTGTGAGGGCGGAGGGCACGGAGGAGAGCGGACTGCGCCCATTTGCCGCCCCGTTCATGCCGGCGGACCACGTGACAGGCCGGGATCATGTGGGGAGCCCAGTGACTGTCCTACCGGGCCCATCGCCCCAAGGCCCCAGAGAACCCCGGGATCGGGGTTACGTGCAGGGGACGGACGCATCGCCGCCCTTGCCCCAGCGCCTCCCGGCACAGGGGTTACACAGCCCTCCAGACGCTGCGCCTGCGTCTCAGGCCGCAGCGACTCACAAAATGGCCGCCCAGCGCTCCACTCAACCTCCTAGATCCACAACCCCTGAGGATCATGGAGACTGGTGGTCATCTCAATCCGCCACCTCAGACAGGGAGGACACTAACACCTTGGCTGCACCCCCTTGGTCTCAGTTCTTGCATAATTTACCTACTAAAGAGGACTTTCGAGTGCTTATCACTGAAGTGAGAGAGACCTGTAAGGCTGAAATTGCTGCAGTCCGCCAAGATATACAATCCATGAGACTGAGAATTGAAATGGTGGAAGACGATCACGATAGCACGCGCAAGTATGTAAACGACCTTCATACTACTATTTCTGCGCAGCAAGCGATAATGGGGGAATATCAGCGACATCTAGAGGACCTGGATAATAGAGGTCGCAGGCATAATATACGCATCAGAGGCCTCCCTGAAGCCACCAGGGATGCCGACATAAAATGCACGGTCGAAGCTATATTTAACCAGATCCTGGGTGTTCCATCAAGTCACAAAATACAGCTGGATAGGGCTCATCGGGCTTTACGACCTAGGAGTGCATCCTCCTTGCCACGTGACATTATCTGCTGTGTTACTGACTACTGCATTAAAGAGGCTATAATGGCAAAGGCGAGAGAACTGAGAGATATAGAGTTTGATGGCGCCCCCCTACAGATCCTTCCAGACCTTTCTTGGATTACCTTACAAAAGCAGCGGAGACTTCGCCCGCTACTGCAAGTCTTACAAGACCTAAAGATCCCTTACAGATGGGGTTTCCCATTCAGTCTCACAGCCAGGAGAGATGGCAGATTGGCAACCTTGAGAGTGGTGGAGGACTTGGAGAAATTCTGTAACACCCTGGACATCTCTATCCCACGCCTGATGAACTAGGAGCTGACCCCCCCACCCCCTCCACCCCCCCCCCTCCCCGGTGTGGACACCGGCACAGGCACGGAGGAAGCGTACGGCACAGAGATCACCCCAGCACCACCCAAGATCCCCGGGTCAGAGGAGCCCGGACTGACTCTTCCACCGCTTGTACCGGTGACTCCCCTGCTAGGTCCTCGATGGAGTCCCTTGATTGATTATTAGTTACTTATAATTTGGGTCTTACTACTTACTTAAATACCGCTCTAGTTGATAATACAATGATTTGGCAGTGTTTTGGGGCTGGAGGCGCAGCTCAGTTTAGGGTTAGTTATTATGGTTATTCAGTTACTTGCTCTCCTTCTATTCATTTCCCCCTCGGGTCCGCTGAGAGATGATGAGCCTTTAGTCTCTTACTGCTTTCTTCATGATGGGCCTGAACCTCAGACCTTTCTTATATGGGCTGCCATTTCTCCCCGGGCACCGAGGAGATACAGGTTATCTCTTTGGTATAACAACTTGTTAGTTTTTGTTTTTTGTTTTAACAGATCTGTCTGTGATTTAAATGTTGTGTCTCGTCAAACCCCTGGTCTTGTCCTTGGTACGTCTTCCCTCTTGTTCCCACAGGCATTCCTGACCGTGGATTGGTCCTGGATTAGAAGGAACGGAACACTTGCTCGATCAGTTTCTAACTGGACACTCCATGTCTACCGACAGGTGAGGGCTCGCTGGAACCCTGACCTGACATTTTACATGCCCTGCCACTTAGGGCCTAACTACAGTAAGACCTTTTTGGACGTTGACCGTTTGGACCATGGTGCGATTACTTAGTTTTAATGTGAAGGGTCTCAACTCTGATATTAAGAGGAGATTGCTTCTGAAAGAATTATCCACATTACGCGCTGATATAGCATTCCTTCAGGAGACGCACCATGACCAATTGAGCAACTTCAAGTTTGCCCACTTCAGATACCCCACGGTTTTCTCAGCCCCAAAGGACAAAAAAAGGGCTGGAGTGGCTATACTTATTGGTGCCAACTGTCCGTTCCAACTCTCTACTAGTGAACTTTATCCTCACGGTAGATTTATTATATTGACGGGGACCTTGGGAGGGACTCCAGTGATACTATGTAACGTCTACTCACCTAATGAGGGACAGATGAGGTTTCTCACGGGGGTGTTTGCTAAACTCTCCCGTCTCCCCCCGACTTTACTCCTGGTGGGAGGGGACTTTAATGTTGCTCCTTCTGAGACTTGGGATAGGCAAACCATTTCTCAAACACAACCGCCACAGGGGACATCCCACCTAGCTATGACCTTCCGCCGGCTAATTAGACAACATCAGATGTACGACTTATGGCGAGTCTGTCACCCTATGGAAAAAACTTTCACTTTCTTTTCCCACCCTCATTCCACTCATACACGCATTGACCTTTTTCTCAGCAACATTCTAGGCCTGAGAGCTACCTCGTCCTCAGAGATTCATTCCATTACTTGGTCGGACCATGCTCCAGTGACCCTTGACCTGTCCCTCCTCTCGCAATCTTCCAGGATATGCCATTGGCGCCTCAACGAGGGTCTACTGAAGCACCGTCCGCACAGGGACAGCCTGGCGACAGGGTTAAAAGAATATTTCCGCATGAATGAAGGTAGCGTTAGTTCCCTGGGCACACTGTGGGACGCCCATAAAGTAGTATTTCGGGGTAACTGTATTTCTCTTTCCTCCCGTATCAAAAAGGACGCGCAGTTGCGTACTGCTGAACTGACTCAACTTTTACGTACAAAAGAGGCCCGTATGCTTCGACTCCCCTCCGTCCCTCTACTCCGAGACATAGTGGCAATACGCAATGAACTGAAGGACCTAGCCGTCTCTAAGGCCAGTCGCCTTCTTTCATTTACAAAACATAAATATTATGATAAGGCCAATAAGGCCCACACGCTATTGGCATCTCAACTGCGAGACCAAACCGTTTAAAAAGCTCCATACGTTATGAAAGATAGCCGTGGTAATCTCCAATATGATCCCTCTGGTATTGCCACTATCTTTGCGGACTACTATACATCTCTATACTCTCTCCCTACCACCCTCCCTGACGATCCCCTGGACAGAAACACTCTCCTCCGGTCTTATCTTGACTCTTGTGACCTGCCAAGGCTTTCCCCTGCTGACCTGGACTCCCTGAACGGGCCCATCACCATGGAGGAGCTGGAAGAGGTAGTTAAGAACCTTCCATCTGGAAAATCTCCTGGGACGGACGGTCTACCATATGCCTACTATAAATCATTCAATGATATTTTGCTACCTCACATGCTCTCCCTATTCAATTCTTTTTTGAGTGGTGACGAGCAAATTCCCTTTGTGATGTTGAGTTCATTCATAACAGTCATCCCTAAGCAAGGAAAAGACCCCTCAGACCCTGCTAGCTATAGACCTATCTCCCTGCTCAATGCCGACTTAAAAATTTTCACTAAAGTGCTGGCATTGCGTTTGGGGGCCCTCTTGCCGATCCTGGTACATGCTGATCAGGTCGGATTTGTGCTAAACCGGCAGGCCGGTGATAACACTAGACGTACTATTGACCTAATTGAGGTGTTGAATAAAACACACTCTCAGGGCCTTCTCCTTAGTCTTGACGCAGAGAAGGCCTTTGATAGGCTAAGTTGGCCCTTTTTATTTGCAGCCCTGCAGTCCTACGGGATTTCAGGGCCTTTTCTTCAGGCCGTGCAAGCTCTCTATGCCTCCCCTACGGCCCAGGTTAAGATGCCCCATGCTACTTCCACCTCTATTCCAATTCATAACGGGACTCGGCAGGGGTGCCCCCTCTCGCCGCTCTTATTTATTCTGAGTATGGAACTTTTGGCGGTGCGGATTCGTCTGTCTCCTGACATGCAGGGGGTCCGGGTCAGGGATAGGGAGTTCAAACTGTCCTTATTTGCGGATGACATCTTATTAACCTTACGGAACCCCTTGGTTTCCCTGCCCAACCTCCACACCCTACTGGAGGAATATGGTGCTTTGTCTGGTTACAGGATCAACTCTCATAAGACAGAGGCCCTCCCGGTAAATATGCCCGCCTCCCTAATTCGCCTGCTCCAACACTCTTACCCCTACCGTTGGGTGACTTCCACCTTAAAGTATTTAGGGGTTAACATTACCCAATCCTTTACAACACTCTATAAACATAATTTTCCGCAATTTTTCCGAGAGGTCTCAGCACAATTTACTAAATGGTCCACCCTAGCAAAAAAGTGTTGGACATGCACAACCCAATATAAATGATGGGTGCTAAATGGTAAGCATATAACCCAATATAACTATATTAAAGAAACAGCTATGCCAATAACAAAAACCATAGCACACCAAAAAATATAATAAATAAAAGTACTTTATTATGACAGGTACAATGTTAAATATTAATGATCCCACAAACTAAAAACAATTAAAATGTCAATCCCACAAGGGGGTACCCGGTGTAGTACCGCCCACAATGACACCCCAATTTAAGTATAACACACACCCTGTATGGATAAAGTGCACGTGCAATACGTTGGTATTCTATGACATAGTATCAGTAATCCACAATGGCAATATATAAATGCACTAAAAAAAGGTGTAACCTAATGAATAAGAAAGGCCAAAAGCAGTATCACCTAATGTATACAAAATCATGTGCCAAGACAGTGAAAATAAGACCAAAGTAATAATAGGATATCACCATGAGTAACAAACAACAGGGTGGTGATGGGGTGTCAACAAAGAGAGCCCCACGCGTTCCGTCCGCCCAAACCGGACTTCGGTTTGGGCGGACGGAACGCGTGGGTCTCTCTTTGTTGACACCCCATCACCACCCTGTTGTTTGTTACTCATGGTGATATCCTATTATTACTTTGGTCTTATTTTCACTGTCTTGGCACATGATTTTGTATACATTAGGTGATACTGCTTTTGGCCTTTCTTATTCATTAGGTTACACCTTTTTTTAGTGCATTTATATATTGCCATTGTGGATTACTGATACTATGTCATAGAATACCAACGTATTGCACGTGCACTTTATCCATACAGGGTGTGTGTTATACTTAAATTGGGGTGTCATTGTGGGCGGTACTACACCGGGTACCCCCTTGTGGGATTGACATTTTAATTGTTTTTAGTTTGTGGGATCATTAATATTTAACATTGTACCTGTCATAATAAAGTACTTTTATTTATTATATTTTTTGGTGTGCTATGGTTTTTGTTATTGGCATAGCTGTTTCTTTAATATAGTTAAATGGTCCACCCTGCCGTTGTCCCTGATTGGGAAAATTAATGCAATTAAAATGAATATTTTACCCTGTTTTCTGTATCTACTGGAGACCCTCCCAATCCCTATACCAAATACTGTTTTACGTAGGTTCCAGGGATCATTGATGCACTTCATCTGGGGTGGTTGTCGCCACCGTATAGCTAAAACGGTAATGTGTGTGAGACGGTCTTCTGGGGGCCTCTCGGTGCCGAATGTACCCCTTTACTATTTAGCTGTCCATCTTCGGAGGGTAGCCTCATGGACGTCTCTATTGGCTTACAATAAGTGGGCCGAAATTGAAAAATTGTGGATGGCTCCGATCCACCCCAGTGAATTGATATGGTCTCCACAATACTTAGGTACCACAGCTTGGCTCCTGGGGCCTATGCGACACACTAGAGACATTTGGCTAAAAGGGGACCGGGATCACTCTCTCAGGGCTCGACCGTCTCTACTTACCCCCTTTCTATACACCGACCTTCTGCCAAATAGTTATGACCGTGCCACTATATTCCCATGGCAGACGGCTAGATTGTTCCACTTTGCGGATATAGTATGTCCCAGTAAAAGACAGGTCCTGGCTTTCCAAGCCCTCAGAGAGCGATTTGAGCTACCCCCAGAGGCCGCACTATTCCACGAACAGGAGTCTTATTTTGCTTCAGAAATTACGAACAATAGGCCGTTCCCGAAGCCCACGGGCTTTGAGCTTCTTTGTAAAAATACCTCTTCCACCAAAGGCCTCATCTCGGAGATTTATGCCATCCTTATCGCCCATACACCGGACGACCAGATACAACACTCATACATGGCCAAGTGGGAGCAATACTTACATAGACCCATCCCCCCCGAACTGTGGCAAGTGATTTGGTCCCAAGCAGCCAAATCCTCCTCCTGTATCACATACAAAGAGAACCAATACAAACTCCTCATGCACTGGTACCATACCCCTGACCTCCTCCACCGCCTGTTTCCTACCACTCCTTCTACCTGCTGGCGATGCAATGCAGATGTAGGAACCCTTCCGCATGTTTTTTGGGACTGCCAGGTTCTAAGGCCTTACTGGGTGGCGTTCCAGGGTTTCTTGCATACAATTCTTAATGTGACTATACCTTTAGACCCCCTCACATACCTACTTAATGTGCCTCCCAAGAACATGCGAAAACCTGTGGCCCGTCTCCTCCTATATTTGCTTACAGCAGCTAAGTGCCTAATAGCAAAATACTGGAAGCAGTCCTTAATCCCCTCAGTAGTGGAGCTTATTAACAGGGTGCAGGAGGTCAGGAGGTGTGAATACTTGTCTGCCGCTAGTGAAGACCGTGTGGAATCCTTCAACAAAGTGTGGTCCCTATGGGACGCTTATTATGAGCTACACCGTTCCGCAGCTAATGTTCCTATGCCTATTGCCTAGTCCCCCCCTTATTGTTCCTGTCCTGTTAGTGTACGTCTGCGTTGTCTCTTGTTACATGTTAAGTGTAGTTGGTGCCGATCCCATTATGTGGGACTCCTGGTTGTATTGGGTTAATTTGAGAATCACTTCCCTTTGTTGGGAACCCAGAGTTAAACTTAACTGTGCTCGGATGTTATTTCATTTTTGCTCATTTACAGTTTAAATGTTCTCAGTATTTCGAGCTTTCACGCCCCGACCTTTGACGGCACATGTATGTACTTACATTTGTTATTGTTGATACTTGTTACTCCACTGGCCATTAATTGGTGTAACTATGGTATATGTTTGTAAAGAAAAACTTCTTATAAATAAACAATTTATTAAAAAAAAAAAAAAAAAAGCTCATATTGCAGCTCATCAGTTGTGAAGTGAATGGAGTTGAGCTGTGATAATAAACATGAATGGACATAGTACTGTTTGTGCTTAAAAAAGAAGACCACTGTTTCTAATCCCGGTCATATCCTGCAAATGTTGGATTATGATAAGAGTATTAAATAGCTTTTGTCCAAACAAGTACATAGCTTGTAATGCTACAGTAGGTTGAACCCCTATAACTTTCTCCTAAGCCAGGCAACACCTCTTTTACAGATATATTGCCTCTGCATACGTTTCAATTGCTTTTTCTTGGCATAATCAGACTTGCAGTGCGGAAACTACAAATACTGTAAGTACTAATAGTATTACTGATTGCTCTGAAAAACACTAACAATACATAATATACTATGCACTCGTATGTGCATTTCTTTTAGTGTATTATTTATATGGGTTACTAAGTGGTGTAACATGGTGTTTTGCATCATTAAGTCTCTTAATATTTATAGTAGTAAAAGAGAAATGGAAAGTAAGACGTTTGGTCGCTGGCACTAAGTACAACACTGCAAAGCTAGAGGATTGCACTGACTTGCAGTCTGAATCACGACTTGGAGCAGGACTGTGGAGGTGCCCAGTAAAAACGCAGCAAATCGCACAATATAAATATTAAGGGTACAAACCCACTTGACGTATTTGCTGCGTGAATCAGTCTTAAAAATAAGCAGGCAAAACGCAGGTTGGCTTTATACGATTGTTCTGCGTTAAAATACGCAATTGCGTATTTTTGAAGCGTGAAGCTTGTTGTTAGCAAAGCATCAGTTGTTAACAACCTGTGCGAAAATAGCATGTAGCTTCACGCTTCAAAAATACGCAATTGCTTATTTTAACGCAGAACAATTGTATACAGCCAACCTGCGTTTTGCCTGCTTATTTTTAAGGGTACAAACACACACACCGTATATGCAGCAGATACGCAGCAGATTTGATGGTGCAGATTTGATGCTGTGTTCAGTTATTTAGATCTAATCTGCTGCGTATCTGCTGCGTATTTGCTGCGTATCGCAGCAGTAAATACGCTGCGTGTACGGTGTGTGTGTTTGTACCCTAATAGAGACTTTTAGCCGCAACCAAAAAAGTTAAAAAAAAAAAACAGTCCAAAAAAGTTCCATAACTGTCCCAGAAAAGAAAAGGCCCATCGGCTGTCCCATCACTGCACAGTTGGGTAGAAAAATGTTGGCGACTCATTGGAAGTTGTGGTGTCCAAGACCGTGCACCCCAGTGCTGATGTCTGGTCCATTAATTATGGGCAATGGCAGTACATGTCTGTTACTGCCCATTGGGTCAATATCCTCCCATTCTTTCCAGTGACACCTCCCTGATTCTTTAGGGGGCCAGTTCTGCCTCCACAACCTTGCAACAATCCACCGCTTTGACTGCAGTCCAACCTGCCCCGGTGTCTTACCAACGATGTCAGGCTCAGCGCTCTCAGGCTGTCCTTCTTTTTATGAACCTGGGTGAATGGAGTCACAGTGGGCAGCAGCTCCTCCGGACCGTCAGGGAGGAGATATATGAATGGCTGAGCCCACGTCAACTAACGGTGGAAAGAGTTGTTGCCCACAATGTTAGGAGCATTGTCTCTGCAGTGCAGCAGGGTGGGCTGCGTCATACACCTTGTATGGCACATGTGATAAACCTCATAGTGCACAGGTTTCTTCGAACATTTCCTGCCAATTGTTAAACCCTTTTGAGGACGCGACTCTGTGAGCAGGCATGACTATGGGATCAACGACATCATCCCACTCGTCCGTGTTCTGGAAAGTGTGCTGGACAACATCATCAGCGAGGATTCCCAGGCCACCACTCCAAGGCTAAACATCCTCCTCCTCCTCCATCAATTGTCTGTTCTCAACCGTACTGGCCTGGGAGCAATCAGGGACTGCCTCCTCCTCAACTAGTCTGTTCTCAACTATACTGTCCTGGGTGAAATGAAGTGGTGCCGCCTCCTCCAATAGTCTCTTCTCAACCATACTGGGCTGGGTGCAATCAAGTTCTGCTGCCTCCTCCTCCTCCATCAATTGTCTGTTCTTAACCATACTGGGTCCAATACACTACTTTTACTGCTGCAGGTTCCACTGTCAAATGTCTGTTTTAAAACCCTACTGGGTCCCCGGAACTTTATGTCCCGTGTAATCACTTACACCTTGGCTAATTTTTTTTTTCACTTTTTTCATTGTAATAGCAACTGCAACTAAACAAAACTATACCCTATCAGACTCCCACTATTGTAGCTGCAATAATTTAGCCGTTATAGTAAGGTTTTGTTTTAGGTTCGGTTCGTACGAATCCGAACTTTATGAAAGTTTGCCGGATCGAACTGAACCGAACTTTTCAAAAGTTCGCTAATCCCTAGTAGAGACAGAACTGGTACTCACCACTTGTAACTGAGCAACATCTTTATTGTAGCTGTGATACACTCAGCATGGAAGGGGGAAGATGGATAGGAGCAGGTGCGTTAAACAACAAACGTTTTTGCGCGCAGCCGCGCTTCGTCAGGTTGATAAAAAGAGAAATAGTACCTTCTTCATTACAATATGGATAACACAAAGTTTATTTAATCTCAGTTAGTGATGAGCAAACATGCTCGTCCAAGCTTGGTACTCGTTCGAGTATTAGGGTACTCGATGGTACTCGTTACTTGGATGAGCATCTTGCGATACTCGAGAAAATCTCATCATCCGTTTCCTGTAAGTTTCTGTGCTTTTTCTCAGCCAATAAACATGCAGGACACTCTTTGGTACATCCTGCGATCACGTGGGACCCATACATGTCAAAAGCAGCGATTGGTTGGCCAGATAAGATGACCCTGCCATATAAAAATCTTGGCCGCTGAGACTCGGCTCACATGCAAGCTGGAAGAGATTAGGGACAGAGCTGCTGCTTGTCAGGGAGAGCTTTAGGGAGGGAGTTAGCATTCCAGTAGGCAGGGAATACTAGCGAAACAACCAAACAGCCCTTGTAAGGGCTTCAAATCGTTTTTAAATTGTATTACTACAGACTGCTGGCTGGGACTTGCAGTCCAGCTACCACGATTTTAGCAGCACATTAGGTGTTGCATACAGACCCCTAAGAAGTGCTCAGTACTATTTTATTGGGCCCTCTACTATATTTTCGGATTTCTGTATTTCTTAC
The DNA here is from genome assembly GCF_027789765.1 of Dendropsophus ebraccatus. Taxonomy (NCBI): domain Eukaryota; kingdom Metazoa; phylum Chordata; class Amphibia; order Anura; family Hylidae; genus Dendropsophus; species Dendropsophus ebraccatus. Next base: position 72,143,365 of record NC_091459.1, on the reverse strand, counting down.
ACAAGGCATATCTAAGTTCACTACTGCTTGTTCAGTGTAAAAGGTGTGTCACAGAGTGTGTATAGGTGCAGCCACCAACAGATTCTATCCCACAGCTGTTCCCCAGAATTAGGCATAATGGTGCCATTAGGCAGCCTCAGAGGCACCCATGCATGCTGCCCCTGCTGTTTTCTGTCCATTTCTGTGGTGTTTTCATCATTTTCTGAGGTTGACAGGTTTTCACACGACCTTCCCTATACCGAACTTGGGTCCCCTGCAAAAATGCTTGAGTTTCCCATTGACTTCAATTGGGTTCGTTACTCGAAACGAGCACTCGAGTATCGGGAGATATTTGTCCCGTGTAACGAGCACCCGAGCATTTTAGTACTCGCTCATCACTAATCTCAGTGGGTGGGATTATTAACCCCTTGCCTCTGCAGCCTGTTTTGGCTTTAATGCCCACGGACAATTTCTCAAATCTGACCTCTATCTATTTATGTAGTAATAACTCTGCAATGCTTTTAACTATCGCGGTTATTCTGAGATTTTTTTCTTTTTTGTGACTTACTGTATTCCTCTTTAAGTTTGTGGCATACTTTTCTTGATACACTTAGTAGTTAAAAAAAATACATTTGCGCAAAAATTTGAAAGATTTATGTTTCTTTATATTCAAAATTCTCTTTTCCTAAGAAAAATAGTCATGCCACATGAACTAATTATTACTGCAACACCTACAACATGTCTGCTTTATGGGGATCTCATTTGGTGAACGTCCTTTTACTTTTTAGGCTGTGTTCACACCACGTAAAACTACGGCCGTAGTTCTCACCGCAGAACTACGGCCGTAGTTTTGCGGTGTGTGACATAGCTTTATGTGTAATGGGATCCCGGCTGGAACGTACACACATCGTATGCACTCCGGCCGGGATCCCATGCGACGCCGAAACAAAACTGACATGTCAGTTTTCTGCGGCCGGAATTCAATGAATTCCGGCCGCAGAAAGACCTGTCAGTTCAGTGAAGCAAGCGGCTCTGGCCGCTTGCTTCACTGTAGGCTATGGCAAGCTCTGATGCGGGCGCACGCTGATGCGTCCGCATTAGAGCTCCGCGGCCAGAAAGATCACCCAGCCGGTACTTAAGTACTGGCCAAGAGGATCCGGCCAGAGATCGGCCATTCCGTGACCCGGCCGGGGTCACGGAACGGCCAGTCTCTTACGTAGTGTGAACATAGCCTTAGGATGTTAGAGGGCTTTGAAAATTTCAGTGATTTCAGGAAAATTTCAAATTCTGATTTTATTAAGGACCAGTTATTTTCTTAAGTGGATTTGTGGGGCCTTCATGTTAGTTATATATACAAAAAATGTGAAGGAAAAAGGCTCTCTCACCAGGTCACTGTAATCTTCGGGTATTTCAACCCACTGCACTCCAGCAGTATGGAGTACAATATACTCACAAAGTCCACTTGACTGCAAAATTCTTTATTTTTCATTGAATACAGCAAACATTCAGTAGTACGCTCACAGCTGAGGTGTCTCACATCCGGACGCCCACGTAAGTCCTCCTCGCGGACGTTTCGGAGGATACAAGCTCCTCCTTCCTCATGCGCAAGGACGTACGGCGCAGGGCGGAATTATAAGGAATCAGCATTTAACCCTATACATGTCACTGCAAAAACAGTATACCACCCATTAACCTTAATGCTACATATTCAATATAATACGCATGATAATCGGGTAAGATTAGGACTCAATGTTTCTAATTTAGAAATCCAGTAAGTCTCACTGCGGAGTAACCTCTTGTGGCTCTCTATCCGCACTCATCTCAACCTGTTCCACAATCTGCCACCGTAGATCACACACATTATGGCGATTTTCTGCAAAATGTCTCGCAACTGTAGTCTCACCAAATGATTTCTGCCCTTCCTTCACACTGATCTCTTGTCTAGTGCCAAACTTACGGATAGCTGCCTTATGCTCATTAAGACGGATTTTGATCGGGCGACTCGTCTGACCGACATACCCAAGTCCACAAGGACACTTCAAGAAATACACTACATTTTTGTCATTACAGGTAAAAAAACCTTTGACTGGATAGTTAGTTCCTCTCCTCGGGTGACTAACACAGTCTCCTTTTATAATGGCACTACAATGCTGGCAGGATAAACAACTAAATGTCCCTTTCCGCCTGCTGGCCAAGAATGTCTGTTTAGAAATCTTTTTCTTAGCTACATCTCATCTAACCAATTTGTTACCAACTGATTTATTCTTCCTGTAGCAAAAGATCGGAATATCTCTGAAAATATTACTAAACTTGGGGTCACTCTTTAACAAGCTCCAATGTTTAAGTACATTTTTTCTAATTATATCTGCGTGTCTGTCATAGGTGGTTCAAAATAACAATTTATCTTTCTTATCTTTATTCAACTGTTTTTTCCTTAAGTCTTCTCTTTTCCTCATGCTCACTTCCTTTTCTATCCTTTCTATCTCCTTTTTATTATAGCCTCTCTCTACAAACTTCGCCATAATCTTATCTAGGTTTTTCTTATATTCATTTTAAGTACTAGCTATGCGTCTAGCTCTTATGAATTGGGATTTAGGTAGGCTTTTGAACACATGAGGGGCATGTTGACTATCTCGGTGTAGCATATTATTCCGATCAGTAGGTTTAGAAAACATCGTTGTAGCAAATCCTGTCTCTTGTTTCGTAATCTCCACGTCCAAAAAATGGACACTATCCTTACTGTATTCCAATGTAAACTTAATAGACTTGTGACATTCGTTAAGAATGTCCACAAATGTCAACAAAGACTTCTCATCTGACGTCCAGAGCAGGCACACGTCGTCCACATACCTAAGCCACGTGGATGACGTGGGGATGCTCGGGACGACAAATTTTTCCTCGAAGGCATGCATGAAAATATTCACCAAACTTGGGGCTACTGATGACCCCATGGAAACACCATGGGTCTGTAAAAAAATTCATCATCAAATCTAAAGTAATTTTTACTAAGGACCAGCTCCAACAGTCCCATTAAGAAATTAATCATGTTATTGCTTAATTTACTATTTTTGTTCAATTGCTCTCTAATAAATGTCATGCCTTCATCTTGAGGGATGTTCGTATATAAACTCTGCACATCCAGTGTACAGAGAAAAGTGACGTCTTTACTGTTAATTTGCTCAATTACATCAAGGAAATGGCCTGTATCCAAAAGGCACCTGTCTAATTTCTTAACGATATCCTGCAAAAAAGTGTCAATATACACAGACAAGGACTGCAGCAGCGACCCGGAACCCGAAACAATGGGTCTCCCGGGTGGGCTGCTGCAGTCCTTGTGTATCTTCGGCAAGAGGTACAGGATGGGAACACGGGGAGTATCAACATATAACGCATTGGCTGTCTTTTGCAGGATGATGCCACCCTCAACGCCTTCATTGATGAAGGAATCAACTTCATTCTTAAAACGCATCGTGGGATCACTAGGTAATCTCCGATACGTTTTTTCATCCGCCAACTGGCGTAAGGCTTCATTGACATAGGAGATGCGATTCTGAACCACAATCGCACCTCCCTTGTCAGCTTTTTTTATGATAATGGAGGCATCATTCTGCAAACTATTCAACGCATTAGCTTCATGTTTAGTCAAATTGGTAAATTTGGCACTGGCATGGTCCCACGACTCGTGGACATCCTGCAGTACCATACGTTCAAACATATTCAATGAATCATTATGTACTTCGGGGTCAAAGGAACTTTTTTGATATAAGGCATTAGGTATCATATCTAAGGTTGAAGTATACCCTTTCTCAGCTCTTTTTACATCAAAAAAGTGGATTCTCAATCGTAGTTGTCTACAGAACTTATAAAAGTCCACCTGAAAATCAAAATCAGTAATGTCCTTTGTGGGGACAAACCCCAATCCCTTATTTAACACCATGCTCTCGTTCACCACCAGGTTTTTTTCTTTAGAGAAATCATATTTATTTTTTCTTTCTCTCTCTCACTGCACGTTCTTTTCCTTTTCCTGTAGTACTTTTTAGATCTACTGTCCCCTTTGATTGTGTTGCTCCCTCTGAATCCTCTGTCGTTTCCTCTCCTGATATTGCCTTGTCTAAAAAACGAATAGATCTTTTCTTGGGTTTGCTGTATTCAATGAAAAATAAAAAAGAATTTTGCAGTCAAGTGGACTTTGTGAGTATATTGTACTCCATACTGCTGGAGTGCAGTGGGTTGAAATACCCGAAGATTACAGTGACCTGGTGAGAGAGCCTTTTTCCTTCACATTTTTTGTATATATTACTGAGTCTGCCGGACTGGTGGTGTCCGGAGGTGTGGAGGGTGCACATAAGCATTTTAAAGTGCGTAATTATTCTGTTGAACTGTTCGCCTTCATGTTAGTTACCCCCATAAATCTCTCCACTGTAAATACTGCACCTCTCAAAGTATTCAAAGTAACATTTCATAAGTTTATTAACCCTCTAGGTATTTCATAGAAAGTTTGAGGGGAAATTTAAAATTTTAATTTTTTGACAGATATTTTAATCAATTTTCTTCCTCTAACACAGCAAATGCTAACAAAGAAATGCAACTCACTATTTATTCCACTTTTTTCAATGTTTCTGGAAATCCCCCATATGTGGCCGCAGTGCGTCACATGACTCAACCACAGGCCTCAGACATGCCTGATGAATTTTGGGGCCTTTTTTATTTCAGTTTTTTTATAGCCATTATATCAAGTCACAGAGGCATTGGGGTGCCAAAATATGACACGTGACACCCTGATAATTTTTAATGTGAAGTTGTTATGAAGTGGTACTAATAAAAAAAAATACACAATTCAGCAGCTGTTTTTAAATTTTTTTTTTTCTTATACGCCATGCACTATAGGGTATATATGACATGTTATCTTTCTTTGTTAGGTCAGTACAATTACAGTGATATCCATATTATATACTGTAGCTTTTGTTATAGTTTATGAAATTTATACATTTTTATATACATGATATATATCAAAACTGTTTGTGCTAGGGACAGCAGGGGAGCAGGTACAGTATGACATTCAGGAAACTTCATATTGCAGGAATTAACTGCTCTACATGACGCTCCCGAAACATCATATTGCGGCAAGGGGTTAAGGGCTCTTTACTTATAGTGCTTGTAAAAGCACTATATTGTAATCCCTTTTCTTTATTCTTCTACTAATCTTCTACTTCTTCCAGTTTATTTTTATTTTCTCCAATTAATAAAACCCAAACCACTTTGTACACAGACTCCATTTAAACGTTTTGAACCCCTTGACAGTGACAGGTGTGCTAAGTATTTTTGTTTGTTTGTTTCAATCAAATTTGTCTTTTTAAAGAAATTTACATTTAAAAACCAAAAATTCCCCAAAGAAATGAATTGCAAAATGTTCACAGTTGTTTTAAAAGGGCCAGTACTGAATTAGCTCTTAAAGGATCGATACCAAATTCGCTCCTAAAGGGCTGATACCAAATTTACTTCTAAAGGGCCAGTGCAGATTTTGCTTTTAAACGGCCCGCACTACCGACACTCTTAAAGGACCAGTACCGATTTAGCTTTTAATGCGCTGGGGCAAAATTTGCTCTTCAAAGAAATGGTACCAAACTTGATTTTAAAGGGCCAATAGTGCATACACTTTTCAAAGACCAGTACTGAATTCACTCCTAAAGGGCTAATCTTAATTAACTCTTAAAGGATCAAAACTGAATTCGGTCTTAAAGGGTCTGTCCTACATTCACTCTTAACTGGTACTACATTCATTCTTGGACTGATACTGAATTTGCTACTAAAGGGAAATTACTGAGTCCTCTTTAGAGAGCCAAAGCCAAAGTTGCTCTTAAAGGGCCAGTACCGAATTAGCTCTTAAAGGGACTTTACTGAATTAGCTTTTAACCCTTTAAGGACATGGCCCATTTTCGTTTTTACGTTTTCGGTTTTTCCTCCTTGTGTTTAAAAGGTCATAGCACTTGCATTTTTCCACCTAGAAACCCACATGACCCCTTATTTTTTGCTTCACTAATTGTACTTTGCAATTACAGGCTGAATTTTTGCATAAAGTACACTGCGAAACCAGGAAAAAACTCAAAGTGTGGTGAAATTGAAAAAAAAAACGCATTTCTTTTATTTGGGGGAAATGTGTTTTTACGCCATTCGCCCTGGGGTAAAACTGACTTGTTATGCATGTTCCTCAAGTCGTTACGATTAAAACGATATATAACATGTATAACTTATATTGTATCTGATGGCCTGTAAAAAATTCAAACCGTTGTTAACCAATATACGTTCCTTAAAATCGCTCCATTCCCAGGCTTATAGCGCTTTTATCCTTTGGTCTATGGGGCTGTGCGAGGTGTCATTTTTTGCGCCATGATGTGATCTTTCTATCGGTACCTTGATTGCCCATATACGTCTTTTTGATCGCTTTTTATTAATTTTTTTCTGGATTTGATGCGACCAAAAATGCGCAATTTTGCACTTTGGGATTTTTTTGCGCTGACACCGTTTACCGTACGAGATCAGGAATGTGATTAATTAATAGTTCGGGCGATTACGCACGCGGCGATAGCAAACATGTTTATTTATTTATTTATTTGTTTACTTTTATTTAAAACCTGGGAAAAGGGGGGTGATTCTGACTTTTATTAGGGGAGGGGGCTTTTTACTATTAACAACACTTTTTTTTTTTTTTTTACACATATACTAGAAGCCCCCCTGGGGGACTTCTAGTATACACACTGTGATCTCTCATTGAGATCTCTGCAGCATAGATATGCTGCAGAGATCCATGAGATCGGCACTCGTTTGCTTTCGGCTGCTGCAGCCGAAAACGAACGAGTGCCGAGCCGAGGACGGCGCCATCTTGGACGCGTCCCCGGCCGGCATCAGTAACGGAGATCGCTCCTCCGGGACAAGGTCCCGGAGGAGCGATCTCCCCCACTAGACACCAGGGAAACGTTGCCTTCGGTAATCGGAGGCAGCTGTCAACTTTGACAGCTGCCTCCGATTAGCTAATTAGCGGGCACGGCGATCAGACCGTGCCCGCTAATAGCAGCGGTCCCGGGCTACTCGCGGCACCCGGGATCGCGGCACTTCAAAGCGGGGCCGCCGCGCGGCCCCGCTTTGAAGTGCAAGTGAGGACATAGGACGTACCGGTACGTCCTATGTCCTTAAGAGGTTAAAGGGACAGTAAGGAATTAGCTCTTAAAGGGCTGGTACCTTAAAGCGTAACTGTCATGTTTTTTTTTTTATTGCAGAAATCAGTAGTATAAGCGATTTTAAGAAACTCTGTAATAGGTTTCATCAGCTAAAAAAGCCTCCTTCTGTACTCAAGAAGCAATCTCCCAGTCTCCCACCCTGACTTCTTATCTGTGCATTATCAGGCAAACACGTCTTCATCACAGAGAAGCCAGTGAAGACGGGTTCTGCTCTCTCCATTGTAAGCCTATGAAGGGGGGAGGGGCCTAGGGAGATGAGGGAGCAGGAAGAGGTGACATGAAGGTCAGCTGTTTGTAGACTCTCTGGGCACCTAAAACGCTAAATTCAGGTGTCAGAAAGGTCAGTGCTTATCTATGAACTTACTGAGAGAAGATTGCAGGGTGTTGTGCTTTGCAGAAATCCTCCGTGCTCAGTCACTCCTAACAGCCCCTCCCCTCTCCATAGCCACATAATGGAGACAGAAATCCTGCTTCATTTGATGTGAGGGGGGAGGCTGGGAGATTGCTTTTTCAGTACAGAAGGAAACTCTTTTAGTACAGAAAACCTATTACAGAGTTTCTTAAAATCGCTTGTACTGTTGATATTTAATGTTTTCAGAAAAATGACCCTGAAATGACAGTTACGCTTTAACCCCTTAACGACCGCAGGCGTATATTTACGCCCTGCGGTCAGTAAGGACATTCAGAGCGGGACCGCGCGGCGGCCGAGCTCTGAACCGCTGCGGTCCCGGGTGCCGCTTGTAGCCCGGGACCGCCGGTATTAGCGGTCACGGTCCGATTGCCGTGCCCGCTAATACAGTAATCGGATGCAGCTGTCAAAGTTGACAGCTGCATCCGATTACCGGACGCAGCGTCATCCCTGGTGTCTAGTGGGGAGATCGCTCCTCCGGGATGTTATCCCGGAGGAGCGATCTCCGTAACTGAAGCCGGCTGGGGACCGCTCCAAGATGGCGCCGTCCCCGGCTTGGCACTCGTTTACTTCCGGCTGCAGCAGCCGGAAGTAAACGAGTGCCTATCTCATGGATCTATGAGAGATCAGAGCACTTATACTAGAAGTTCCCCAGGGGGGCTTCTAGTATAAGTGTAAAAGTAAAAAAAAAAGTGTTGCTATTAATAAAAAGCCCCCTCCCCTAATAAAAGTCAGAATCACCCCCCTTTTCCCAGGTTATTAATAAAAGTAAATAAATAAATAAACAAACATGTTTGGTATCACCGCGTGCGTAATCGCCCAAACTATTAATTAATCACATTCCTGATCTCGTACGGTAAACTGCGTAAGCGCTAAAAAATCCCAAAGTGCAAAATTGCGCATTTTTGGTCGCATCAAATCCAGAAAAATGTTAATAAAAAGCGATCAAAAAGTCGTATATGCGCAATCAAGGTACCAATAGAAAGAACATGTCATGGCGCAAAAAATGACACCTGACACAGCCCCATAGACCAAAGGATAAAAGCGCTATAAGCCTGGGAATGGAGCGATTTTAAGGAACGTATATTTGTAAACAATAGTTTTAATTTTTTACAGGCCATCAGATACAAGAAAAGTTATACATGTTACATATCGTTTTAATCGTAACAACTTGTGGAACATATATAACAAGTCAGGTGTAAAAACACACATCCACTAAAAACACAAAATGTGGGGTTTTTTTCAATTTCACCACACATTGAATTTTTTCCTGCTTTTGCAGTGTACTTTATGCAAAAATTCAGCCTGTCATTGCAAAGAACAATTAGTGGTGCAAAAAATAAGGGCTTATGTGGGTTTCTAGGTGAAAAAATGCAACTGCTATGGCCTTTTATGCACAAGGAGGAAAAAACAAAATCGCAAAAATAAAAATTACCCCGGTCCTTAAAGGGTTAAAGAGTGATCGCCAAAGATGCTCTTAAAGAGCCAGTACCAAATAATCCACCTAATACACCCTTAATGGATCCATAAAGAATATAAATGTCATGGGTAATTAAAGGGTTAAAAATTATCTTAAAGGGGCACTCTGGAAGTCACTTTTAAAGCATCTCTGTACCCACAATCTGCCCCCCCCCCAAAACCACTTGTACCTTTGGATATCTGCTTTTAATCCAAGATCTGTCCTGCGGTCCGTTTGGCAGGTGATGCAGTTATTGTCATAAAAAATTACTTTTAAAATTACACCCCCGTGCCCTACGGGCATATCTGTTACCTAACTTTGCACCACACCTCCGTTTCTCCTCCCCACTCGCTTCATCATTAGGAATTCTCCAGACAGATTGCCTCCTATTCCCCACCTGTGTTACCACAGCTGATCTAATTAAAAAATTTCATTTAGAACATCCAGCTAAGCCTGGAGGTCCTAGTGAGGGTCCGGAGGCCCCTCCTCAGGGGGGGGGGGGTTCTGTTAGGACTCGTTCGGCTCCTGGCACCACCGATGCATGCAGTCAAAGCATACATGACCGCTCAGGCCGGTTGCTAGGGGCGCGACGACGGCGCTCATAGCAGCTGGACTGCTGCTTGTGTTTTTTACCTACTCGGCTCTGCTATTCTGTGTTGTAGCAGAGGCCAGGGTTCCACTGCCCTGGCTGAGCAGCATAGGTGTTGTGTGTGTTAGCTGATTGTTGATTGACAGCTGACACTACCAATTAGCTGTCAGTAATCTTGAGTCTGGAACCTATAAATATCCTCCCCAGTCTACTATGCTTCGCCTGTGAAAGTCCCTGGCTTGCCTGGTGTTACTTGATCTAGCATTCCCTGCATTATATCCTGGTTACCTGACTTCAGCTTTGACTACTTGACTATTCTTTTGGACACGATTTGGTACTTGGTTGCTCGGCTGGTTTTGACTCGGACTTCTGACTTCCCTTTATTGTGTTGTGTATTGTCTTGTTTTGTTTTGTGTATTCACTGTAGTTAGATCAGGGACTGCCGTCCAGTTGTCCGTTTGCTATATTAGAGCATCTGAGGCAAGCAGGTAGGGGCAGTGGGGCGGGTGCTAGCTTCAGGGTTCACCTGTCCTTGTGTCTCTCTGTCCTGAGCCTAACAGTTCCAGTGGCATTCCTAATGATGAAGAGGGTGGGGAGGAAGGACGGAGGGGTGGTGCACAGTTAGGGCACAGAAACGCCCGTAGGGTACGGGGCTGCAATTTTAAAAGTAATTTTTTATCACAATAACTGCATCACCTGCCGAACGGACCGCAAGACAGATCTTGGATTAAAAGCAGCTATCCGAAGGTACAAGTGGTTTGGGGAAGTCAGATTGTGGGTACAGAGTCGCTTTAAATGAGCGGTTTTTTTTTCAATCACTGCTTGAAAAAGGCTAAAAATGCCAAAACATCGCACTGGTATGTAATAAACTCTAAAAGTTGCTTTTTGGAAATGCTGTCTCCTTATGCACTTTGGATTCTTTGGATTCCTGTCTTTGATTGGAATCAATTAATTTTTTTATTAAAAACAAACAAACAAAAAAAATATTGAGAATATTGAGAAGTACTACTATGTTTAACCCTTTAAGGACAGAGCCCAAAGTGGCCTTAAAGCAGCATTATCACCAGGTTCTGCCCAGAGAACCTGCTGATATGCCCTAGAAGCTGCTTACCTTAGCAGCAGATTGCCGATCCTAAAGTTTCCCCCCTCCCCTGCATTTCTGAATAATCCCCTGCGTGGGAGGAGGGAAACCCCTTTGCATCAGCAATCAGGGGTTTCTTTTTTAACCCCTTTGCATCAGCAATCTGTATATATACTTTCCTAATGCACATACCCTGTGCAGTAGGAATGTATATATACATTCCTACACTGATGGGGGCTTTGTGATGAGAGCAAGATCGCTGCAGGGAGTGCAATCCTCTCATCTGTGTCCAGCACCGGAGTTAATGAGAGTCAGCTGCGATCCCGCAGCTGACTCTCATTAACCCCTTAAGCTCCCCGATCTACATCGATCACGGTGTTTAAGGTGCTCAGTGACAAATCATTCAATCTAATGATTGCATATTTTACAGAAAATAAAGGTGTTAAAAAAAGTGTCATAAAAAAGTTTTGAAAAGTATTAAAAAAAAACCTTATAAAAGCCCTCCCAATAAAAGTTTAAAAGACTCCCTTGCCCATTATAAAAATAAAAATATAAATAAACATATTACATATCGTAGCGTGCGGAATTGTCCAATCTATTAAAATATAACATTATTGTTCCTGCACGGTGAATGGCGTAAGCAGAAACAAAGAAAAAAAAATGCACCAGGATTGCTGATTTTATTAAATTATATATCACAAAAAATTAATAAAGAGCAATCAAAATTTTTCTGTTACACCAATATGATATTTATAAAATCTAGAGATCATGGCGCAAAAAATGACACCCCAATGGCACTGTAGGTGGAAAAATAAAAGCGATATGGCTCTTAGAAGGCAAGGAGGAACATTGCATTAATTTGACCAGGACTTTTGTGCATCAAAGGGCTCTGTCTTAAAGGGGTTAATAGAGTGGACGATTACGCACGTGATGACTTATTTAAATCAAATCTGCTACGGATCCTCTGTAAATCTGCAGCAAAAAATTAGCTGCAATGCGTTGTTTGTGAAGCTACACTTAATTTATGTGTGGTACATTTTGGTACCAAAGATTTTTTGGATGCTACTGTTTACCATGGTAGTACATGTAGTTGTGCCTAGTCTTCCTGTCCCTGGGATGTGGTGGTGTTAACTAAACATAAGCAAAGCAAATCAATCTGTCAATTTGCTTTGTTTTGCGAAGTGAATTCAGAGCGATTGCTTAACAAAATTTGCTAAACATGTCGGCCACAATTATATTTATAACAAAAATAATAATAATAATATTAATAATACTAATAATAATAATTTTTATTTATATAGCGCCAACAGATTCCGCAGCACTTTACAATTCTGGGGGTACATACATAGACAAAAAATCAGACATCACAGAGATATACATATAATTATCCATATAGTACATGAGGAGTGAGGGCCCTACTCGCTTGCATGAGCTTACATACTATCAGCAGAAGGTTTGAGACAAAAAGGTAGAGGGGCAAAGTGCTTCATTGTTACAATGAAGGGCAGTGCAATTAAAGGTGGCTGAACCAGTCATTATCCAATGCCTGCATGTATAGGTCTAAGTGCTTAAATTTTGGTGTTGGTGTGAGGGTGTGTGTAGGGGGGAGGGGGGCAGGGGGTTGAGAGTAGTGGTCAAATTAGAGAACCTGGTAAGCCTGCCTAAACAGATATGTTTTGAGGACACATTTGAAGCTTTGGGTATTGGAGGTGAGTCTGACATTCTTGGGTAATGCATTCCATAGAACTGGTGCAGCTCGGGTGAAGTCCTGGAGACGGGAGTGAGAGGTGCGGATTAAGGTGGATGTTAGTCTTAAGTCGTTAGAGGAGTGTAAGGCACGGGTAGGACGGTAGACAGAGATGAGGGAGGAGATGTAGGGAGATGCAGCACTGTGGAGAGCCTTGATGGTAAGCAGGAGGAGTTTGTATTGTATCCTGTGTTTAATAGGGAGCCAATGTAATGACTGGCACAGGGGGGAGGCATCGGTGTAGCAGTTGGACAGATAGATGTGCCTGGCCGCTGCATTGAGAATGGACTGGAGAGGTGAGAGTTTAGACGAAGGAAGGCCGATTAGTAGGGAATTGCAATAGTTTAGATGGGAATTAATAAGAGCGACAATGAGAGTTTTAGCAGATTCGACAGTAAGGAAGGGACGGATTTTAGAGATTTTTTTTTTAGATGCAGGTGACAGGAACGTGAAAGAAGCTCAGTTTTAGCAAGATTTAGTTTTAGAATAGGGAGGATATAGCGTTATAGACATCAGACAGACAGTTACTGGTGTTCTGTAGGAGTGCGGGGTAGATATCACGGGAGGAGGTATAGAGCTGGGTATCATCAGCATAGAGATGGTACTGAAAACCAAACCTGCTGATGATTTGTCCGATGGGTAAAGTGTAAAGTGAGAAAAGGAGAGGGCCGATGACTGATCCCTGAGGAACCCCAACTATAAGGGGAAGAAAAGATGAGGTGGAACCAGCAAATGATATGCTAAAGGAGCGGTTAGAGAGATAGGAGGAAAACCAGGAGCAGAGTCCTTGAGGCCGATAGAGCAGAGTTTGGAGAGGAGGAGCTGGTGGTCTACAGTGTCAAAAGCTGCAGATAGATCCAGGAGAATGAGTAGAGAATGGTCGTCTTTAGATTTGGCGGTGAGGAGACAACGGCCGCACGTTAGTTTGCAGCACTGTCACTGGGTGGGAAAAAGGGATTATCCATAATCCCTTGCAAGCGTTCAATCACCTGCAAACCCCACTGTGATGTCAGCACCTCCCTTTGACCCTTTATATAAGGCGAATCATTTCCTGGAGGCAGCCAGTCAGCTGTGTGTGTAGAGGAGAGTAGGTTGCAGCAGGTAGTTGGAGCAGAGTAGGGATAGAAATACAGAGAGAAAGGGACAGAGAGGAGAGGATAGGAGGGTGGATTGTGAGTAGATTGTAGTTTTCTGTGGCAGCTGGGAAGCCAGTGTCCAGTATACCAAGTCACTGAAGTGGCATTATACCTATTCTCTGGGTGTGCATTATACCAAGTCACTGGGTGCTGGCGTGGCATTACATCAATTCTCTGGGTGTGAATTATACCAATTCACTGGGTGCGGGCTGGGCATTTAACCAATTCTCTCAGTGTACATTATACTAAGTTCCTGGGTGCTGAGGTGGCATTATATCAATTCTGTGGGTGTGAATTATACCAAGTCACTGGTTGCTGATGTGGCATTATACCATTTCTCTCGATGTGAATAATACTAAGTCACTGGGTGCTGGCGTGGCATTATACGAATTCTCTGGGAGTGCATTATACCAAGTCACTGGGTGCTGGTGTGACATTATACCAAGTCACTGGAAGTTGCGAAAAAATTTCCAATTATCAGTCAGTGGGTGCTGTGAAAACCGTGTCCATTTAAACCAGTCTGTGGGTGTGGTGCTTGAAGTTAACCCAGTGTTCCTGGCAATCAACTTAACCGTTTATCATTTTTGCCATAGGGTGGGAACTATGGTAGTGCTGTATTATTGTGATGGCTTCACACAGCGACTGTTGTCTCAGCAGTGATAGAGTTTTTCCCCTGGGCCAGAGGAGGCAGAGGTAGATGTGAGGGACCTATTGCTTGCAACCAAGACCGCATAATCCTGACTTGCAAAGATGAGGCTGCGCGATGGTAGCAGCAGCTGTTGTTGTCTCCAGGCAAGAAGTGGTGTGGGGTTTCTGGTTCTTCCAGGTAATGGCTAGCTATTGGTGTACCCCTTGGTGTACCCGGGCCTTCCTGAACGCTAGTCTACCTACTAGCTAATGGTGTACCCTTTTGCTTCTTGAACCATCGTGCCCTGATGAAGATGATGACTCCTGTTCTCCAAGATTCCACAGGGGGTCTGCCACATCATCATCATAGTCGGGGATAATGGTTTCCTCCTTAAGTCTTCCTACAGTTTTCATCACATTGCTTTGTTAGAAGATTCCCCTGCCTTGATCTCTTGGCTGCTTGCGGGCCTAGCAACCTCTGGAATTTCAAAACTGCCTTCCATGACTCAGTTCCGATCACTCAGTGACAGCTGAGAGGCAGCTGCGGGACCGCACTGATGTGTGCAAAGCTGCTCTCACTGCATTGGTCCCACACACATCAAACCCCTCACAGTCAGGAATGTATATGTACATTCCTACTGCACGAGGTATGTGCAGTAGAAACATATATATACGGATTGCTGACATGAAGGGGTTAATGAGATTTGATTGTATTTTTGGATCCGACCCAAACTACCACCCTCAATGCACCAATCCACCAATCAATGCACCATAATCCCACCGTATCTTAGCCACCTGGATCAGGAGGATAGTGTTCTTGCTTGCCCCTCTTATGCTTCCCATGATCCCTCAGTTAATTCCCCAAATCCTTGTTCGTTAAAGTCATAGGGTCTGTCATATTGATATTTACCTCCCCACCAGACAGGAGTTTAAGCCTGAATTACACAAAAGAACTACCACATTTTTATGCAAAATTACATAATATCTTCTTGGATGTTTTCCAGCTTAATCCATTTTTATCCGTAACAGAATTATCTGTTCCTGTTTTTCTCAGTTTCCATCTGCTTTAGCTGAAATATAAAATTAACAACAATGTGTCTATAATAAATTGAGAGGTATCAGTTTCGGAGATGTGGATAACGCAACAAACCTAGGAATCTCTAGGCATGTTATTTTATTCGACCCTGGCTAGAGTTTTCCGATAAGTAGTAAAGCATTGCACTGTCTGTTGGAGTTGAAACTTTTAGTGTATTATGTGTCCCTTCACTTTATAAATGCTATTCCCGTTCTGCACATTCTCTACCAAGATGACACATGGCATATGTTACATTTATCATTTAGTACCCATTTAATATTTTATATATTTCCCTTCTAGGCAGTATTTTAAATAATGACATTATAAAACTAGGTAGACATGAGTTTTAATTATGATTGGATTATGTTGAGTGTTTCAAAGACCCAGGCCTCCCACAGTTTTTTTTTTTTTTTTTTTATAATTTAAATTTTTATTGGATTTTCATAAAAATTTTTACAACAAAGGCCTACAGATGGCCTGAACAGTAGAACGTTACAACAAAAAAAGAAAAAAAAACAGAAAAAGAACATAAACATAAGGTATGTATGGGTGTTTTTAGCCAATATTAATTATTTTACTATTAACATAGAAATAAATGCAACATTGTGCGTATTATTTAGTTAAGGGTGAAGTATTCCATTGTTTCCAGCGTTTTATTATTTTCGTATTATTTGTAGACACAGGAGATAAAAAAGTTTCATGGGAGCATTGCGAATTTACTCTGTTAATAACTTCTTGGATGGAAGGAGGATCAGGCGATTTCCATTTTTGCGCCAATGCATCTCCTATACATGTGAACAATGGTACTCGGCCATCAGACAAATCCAACAAAACTCTAAGTGTATAAACCATCTGGAACTCGTACGCAAAATACATCTAAGATGGTATCTTACACCTGCTAGACTATCCCATATTATTCCCGATCACTCCAATCTTTGCTGGAGAGGTTGCAATCAAATTGCCAATCAAACACATATGTGGTGGACCTGTCCCATCATAACCCAATTCTGGAACGAAGTGTTTGATCTAATCTCAAAAATTTCACAAAAAACATATAAAAAAGATTTAGCGCTTGCTATTTTAGACATTAATCTGTCTTCATTCCCGGCCCAATCCAGAACAATTATACAACACATTCTAATAGCTCCCACAGTTTTTTTTAAACTATGAAACAGTGTAGAAAACCGGCACAGGGCACTCCCTGTGTCTTAGACTTGGCTCACTTTATTCGGTACATAAACAATGGAGGGAATGGAGGACAGGTGGAATTGGTACATCCCCCGGGACAGCCGTTTCACGACCACTGGTGCTTCTTACTGCTGGAAAGTTGGAGAGTTTTTTTTAAACTATACTCTAACCATGCATTAGTATTGTGCAGGCCTCACCATATAATGTATTTTTAGACAACAATTCAGGTATTGTTGAAGTATCTATATCTAAAACATGGTCCCCTAGGGTAATGGTGAGTGTAGTTGAAGAATAAGCAACATCCCGGGGTACAACAATAGGAGCTATAGGGCAAGGGCCCAAATGTCTCTCTGTCACATAGTTAGACATAAACAATATACAAGTTTATAGGTTCCTGCTACATGTTTTGCAATGGAGTTCAGATGCTTCAAACGGTGTCTCTTGCAAAATATGTACACACTATTTAAAGCAGTGTTGTAACTTAAGAATACTGTATAATGCTTATTTTGTATGTTATAGAAAGGCATGACACTTCCCCTAGTAGTTTCGGTATCAGTTATCCGCAGGTCTTTCACAAGATCTCAGCTTCCAGTGGGGAAATTGTAATAGTTTTTGGGTACCATGTGATAGGCCAATCACAGCAATCACCGTTACAGAGGGGTCACAACAAAAACATACTTTATATACTTATCATCCCTTCTGAGCTGTTACTGTTTGAATTTCCCACCATTTGCATACAGCCTGAGCTTCATTCTCAGTCTTCATTTCTTCCTTACTTCCTGGTTTCAGCTTCCCATGACTGCCCCTCCATTCACTTCAACTCCCATCATACACTAAACATGACCCCCCCTCTCTCTCTCTTCAATCAGGCTGCTGTATAATCACACAGGTTGTCAGCCCCTGCACTGAAGCTGCACACACATACTTTCACTTTGCAATGTAGTGTACATTGCAAAGTGACATCTGCACAATGGCCGTCCCTAATCTGGTCAGGGCAGCAGGAGAGATAAGACGGGGTCTGTCACAGAGGGAAGATAAACAAGTGACAGGACTCCTTCTCTCACTGAGTCCACTCAGCAGCAGGAGAGAGTATGAGGGGAAGGGGGGGGGCTGCCTATGTGCTGGGAGTCAGTAACGGAGAGATGATAAGAAAGTGACATGACTTGCAGTTGCTCAGCCAATTGGAGCTGAGCAAGCAGAGTCACCTGACAAGGAAGGGGAGGGGGAGGCTGGTGTAACAGGAGCTAGAGCAGCCCTCCTGCTGATGACTCATCTTCACAAGAAGAAGCTGAGAGAAGAAACTGTTGACGACAGTAATTAGGTATGTGTGAGTTTAGTGCACTTCCTGGTGGGGGGTGGAGGGGGGAAAAAGACAGGGAAGGGAGGCAGATCGGTGACTGAAGCATATTACACAGTTATATAACTTTGTAATGTGCTTCAATTACTGGGAAAAAGTTTTCCATGGGAGTTATCCTTTAAACAATAAGAAATGTATCCGGCTACAGTTCTCAACCGAGCCCATCACGTTACACAACTGGAGGAGACCAAGGGGATCAAAGGTCTCAGAATTCCACAGGGTTGCACTAGCCCCACAGTTCAATTCACCTCAAGCTCTTTAAGGCCCTGCTTGTGGGCTGTGACTTGAGCATAAATCGCCACTTGACACCTTCAGCACACGCAGACACCCAGACACCCACTTTTCCACAAATAGACCCTCAGCCTCTATCCCAAGAAAAAAGTTTTACAAAGGCCTACACAAAAAATACTATGCTAATATATGTAAACATACATATAGAAGCACACAACAAATAATATCACTTTACATATTACATGAATAAAGAAAAAGCTGTCTATATTCCTCACAGAAACTAAGTTCTATAAAAATGAAAAAACACATATTAGAATAATGTAAACCTGGAGTGATCTGGTTACTGGGAGTTTACATAGTGGTAGACACAGTAAAAGGTAATGGCAGAATAATTATTTACAGTGCAAGATGTCCTGGGGAAATTGTTAAATTTAAATGCAACTGCCACCTATGCAATACACAATACACTAATCTATGCAGTGGTGGTCAGTAGCGATTAACAAACACATGGATATTCGGGGTTAGTTTGATCTAGTTCAAA
The DNA here is from genome assembly GCF_027789765.1 of Dendropsophus ebraccatus. NCBI lineage: Eukaryota > Metazoa > Chordata > Amphibia > Anura > Hylidae > Dendropsophus > Dendropsophus ebraccatus. Next base: position 72,124,711 of record NC_091459.1, on the reverse strand, counting down.
AAATGGTGGATGACCTAGACTTTTTCACAAAGTTTTGCACAGACCCGAACCCCATTGAAGTAGGGACCTAAACTTTGGGCCACAAAAATGCCTGTACAATGGGTATTGGACAGGGTAGAGGGCTGAAAATGCAACCAAAATGAGGGTTAACATCAGGACAAGCTAATTCAAATTAAAATAAATGTTTATTGAATTTTTAAGCAGTTCCTTTAAAACTGCAACAAGTGATTAATACCAAGATTAAGCTGTTGTGACCTTCTGCATTATTGAGGGAGGCTAGGAGGGCAGCAGTAAGGATACAGAGCATGCAATGATGTGGTTCTAGGCCCCACATGGACTGAAGCCCATGATGACCTGGAGGAAGAGGTGTTGGACACACAGCCCCAGCCACCCAGTGGCCCATACCCAGTTGGTCAGCCACTGCGCCTAGGGCACACCAAAGCCTCAAGAAGCTCACCGGTGTGGCATCTCTTCTAGCTAAGTGCTGATGACAAGACATGGGTGGTTCACAGGTTTTGCTACAAGGAAGAGGTAGAGGTCTGTAACATAAAGTTAAAGAGGTTAAAATTAGGAATATGAATAGGTCACAACTAGGGTAAAGATATGTAACAACTGGGGAAGGGGTAAGTAACAACTGGGGTAGGGATAGGAAACAACTTGGGTAGAGATATTTAACAACTGGAGAAGGGACAGGTAACAACTGTGGTAGGGATAGTTAACAACTGAGGTAGGAATAATTGTGTGTAAGAACTTAAAAAGTAATTACCCTTTTATATTTTTAAAGATCAAGTCCATAATTGCACACAATGACATCCATCATTTTTTATAAAACAGTGAAAGTTTTAATGGTACTTGAGAGAAATGTGTGGTCCCTGGCTGTTTTAGACCCACTCTAGTTCATTTTATTCAGGAAAGACTTCTGCCCCCAACTCTTTGTCATTAGCCCAGCTGTATCAATGACTAATTGTCAATGGCCTATGTGTGACCTGTGTTATTAAACACCAGGGTCATATGCCGTGCCTAACCAATCCCAGCCATACCCCTATAGTGCATGCCTGGGATTGCTAGGGCAACAATAACGCATTAGAACAAAACATACCGATCGTGTATCCATTCATAGGTCTAGGTACAAACTCAAACTTTGTGGTTCAAATTCGATAATCCCTACTGGAGAGTGTATACATTATGCATCATGTATATCAGCTGATCGCTGTCTTTCAGCAGGCGCTATTACACTAAACGATTATCGACATGAATGGTCGATAATTGGCCAAGTAAGGCCGATAATCATTTAGCGTTATAGGGCTTTTAGTCTGTGTTAGAATGTCCACAAGGACTGAATGGGCACTGTGGTAGTGCTTGGTGGCTTTATGCTGTGATAAATCAAAATTATGGAAACACATTGCGGTAGCAGTGCATTTTTACCTCTTTATTATGCTGATGAAATTAAGTTATAATAATTGTGGCTTTTGTGGGACAACGGAGTGCTGGATTCCTTTCTCAAGGCTGCTTCTATAGCTGAAACGTTGCACTGGTGTGATTAAAGTGAAGATTTCTTTGGACATGTGGTCTCCTATATATTTTTGGGGATTTCCACACCGTCCTAGGTCTGGTCCAGTGAGATGTGTACCCAAGTCCATATATTGCTTAACTGGTGCTGCTTAGACATTTTTTCTTTGATGAGTGCTGGATTCCTTCACTTCAACGTAAGGGCCCTATTACATGGGGCGATAATCTGCCGAATCAGGCCAATTTGGCAGATCATGCATAGCAGCAGAAGCAAGGAGAACACTGGGAGTGTAGACAGGTATGTATAAACGTTATTATTTTTAACTTTTAAAGAAACGGCTGCATGGACATCACTGACAATACCCGTATAGCCCTTGTTGCACAATTATCAAGCTATGTAATAGGCACAGTAAGTGAGCACTAGTTTACATAAGGCCATCTAATATGGCCCTAAGTGTTACTGGTTCATTCAGTATGTGGACTTCTTTTACACCATCCCAGCCATAAACTCAGAGCATCATTCAATATAAAATTGCATATTCTAATGAGCAGGTCCATATGTTTAGCGCCTTGTGTCAGTGATTTGATAAATCAAGATTCAGCATAATACTACAGCATGGTGATTGGGGCCTGTGGGTTACCCGGGCTTAGGGGCCTGGTTGCATCAGTGACCATACTTATGTACATATACATTTAATTGATTGCACAAAGTGTTTAGTTGCAGAATCATATGTAGTATATGCAGCATGTCACCAAAGGGTTAAATCCCTGCTGGTACATAAAGCCCATAAACACATTCCTGTTAACTACCATATTCTAGCATTGTAACATATGTAGCTTTCTTTCTAAGTATATTAAGGAACCCAAGCATTCACTTGCCAGTAATTATATCCCTTAGTAGACATATTATTTTCTGGTTTAGTTTACCTTGCAACATTGCTTCCCTAGAATTTTCCCTGCTGTTTTATGTACTGACAAGATTCAGTCTTGTAGAATACATAATCAGTGAACCTGACCTGCCACAGCTATTTTAGCTTTCAGGAAACCTTTGTTTGATCTTGTCCTATCATCTTGTTCTGAAAAGCTGGCACAATCGGCTTTCTGTGGTTTAAAAAGAAACACAGATAATAATATCTCCCGTGTAAATGGAGCTGTAGGATGTCCAAATCTCTTCTGCAATAAATGCAATATACTGGCCATGTCTCCATCTGCCATTTAAAGCCTACAGATAAATAAGGTAATTATGCATACATCAATACACATATGTCTAATTGTCACCATGCATTGTATGTATATTGTCACCGTTATGCTGATAAGAAGATGCAAGAGGCTGCAATATGCATTGCCTCTCCAATTGACATTGATTTTATGACACCTTGAAGTCCTGTATAAAATGTCCTTAAGGGACATTACCTGGTTTAGGAAACTTATTTTCAAATACCTCATTAGTAAGTCCTGATTTAGTAGAAGGGGATTACCCTGTTCAGGCACTTCATCTATAAGTGCCTAGAAGGAATGCCTCTCATTCTGTAGGACCCAGCATGTCCATGCATTGATTTTATTAGGTACCATGTAACACTTCACATCCCCTGTAACGGTGCTGTAAGAAAATAGAACCATTACTTTAATGTCCATCACTGAGTGAGGTGGAATAGACTCTAACAAAAGGGGTAGCAATGAATGGGACACAACTTCAATGCCATGCAGCATTTTAGTAAAATAAAAGCAGCCCATTTTTGTCTAATACAACCATGTAAATTTAAAATGCAACCTTGCACACCTAATACACTAATACACTCCAACATATACAGTGGTACCTTGGTTTAAGAGTAACTTGGATTAAGAGTGTTTTGCAAGAAGAGCTCACAGTTTTTCAAAATTGTAACTTGGTTTAAGAGCTTTGCTTTGGTTTAAGAGCTCCCTGTACTGGGTGGGAGGGGAAGTGGGGGAGGGGCATGGTCTGCATAGCGTGGTCTACAGCCCTTTACTCTGCCCCAGGAAGTCTTCCTCACCTTCCAAATTATGGCAGATCAACTTCAGGCTGTTGCTTGCATCAGGGGACAGGACTGTGGAGGTAATCTATCTATAGCTGTAACCTCTCTCTCCCCGGACAGAGAGTGCTGCATTTATGTGCCCACATCTGCCCTACTCATTACTTCATGCTCCCTGCAGTTTCTGTCAGCCCCTGTGTTTTCTATCCTCTCCATTTCTGCTATAATGTGCCTGCACTTGCACTCAGCTATACACACTGCTGCTACAATGTGCCTGCACTTACACTCAGCTATACACACTGCTGCTATAATATGCCTGCACTCACACTCAGCTATACACACTGCTATATATAAATTTTCTGCCTCTGTGACCAGTGAATTCCTATGGGAAAATTAGCTTTGGTTTAAGAGCGTACTTAGATTCCAAGCACTGTCCTAGCACGAATTATGCTCGTAAGCCACCATTATATATATATATATATATATATATATATATATATATATATATAGGAATGCTTCTTTTATAATCACCAACCCCATTTGAATCGACTTCATCTTTTGGCTCCACAAATATATCAAAAACAGTGTGATTTTAGCCTAAAGCAGTTTATGCAAAGTACTCTTAAAGCCTTTAGGGAAACATTATCACATAGTTCTTCTGTATTTTATATATTGATTTTTTTTTCCACAAGGAGGGCTATGTCTTCTAATCTTTGTTAAAGGGAAATTAAAATGGAAATGGATCTTATTGTTAACACTATTTTCTAAGCAGATGTAAAATGATGCTATCCAATGTTAATGAGCTATATTATTGGAAGGTTATTGTTATGAAAGATTATTATTTCAGATCTCACCCACTCCTATATTATAAGGATCATTAATTTTGGTCTGTAGAAATGTGGGGCTTCTTATTTAAAGGGGTACTCCGGCGGCGGGCTTTTTTTTATCTGGCCGGGGAGGAGGTGGCTGAGGGCAATGATGTCCACTCACCTCTGCAGTTCCAGTGGTGGGTCCCGTATCACGGCGCTCCGCTCCCCGCTCCCCGGCCGCTTCCTGGTCTCTGACGCGGGCTTAAGACGTGACGTTTCAAGTCCGCTCAGCCAGTCAGTGACGGAGGCGGGATCCCACCTCTGTCACTGACTGGCTGAGCGGACTTGAAAGATCACGTCTCAAGCCTGTCAATATGCCCAATATGTCAATGTGCCCAAATGAACTCTGCCACTGTTTCATTTAATGAACTATGCCACTGTCCCCTAGTGTATTGTGCCACTCTTACTATGCCATAATGAACTGTGCCATTGTTTTATTTAATTTACTGTGCCATTATCCACTCTAATGTACTGTGTCACTGTCCCCTCTAATGTGCTATGCCACTGTCCTTTCTAATGTTGTGTGCCACTGCCCCTCTAATGTACTGTACTACTTTCCCCTTATGTACTGTACTAATGTCCCCTTGTGTACTGTACTACTGTGCCCAGGGCCTATTCTAGGTTTTCCGCTGCTTAAGGCTAGAATTGAAATGGTGCACCCCACCAATTAACTATTAGTAGTTAAGAAATCTACATAGCCAAATGCAAAAACGATATATACATACATAGATATAAACTAGCAGCAATATAGTGAATATATTTTGCACGGATATATTATTTTTATGGCGTTCACCATGCAGGAAAAGTAATGTCTCTTTTGTTTAGTTCAGATATTTCTATAGCTATATATAGTTTCTATAGTCTCAGGGTATGTTCACACTCTGAAATACGGTCAAAAATTTTAAGTGGAGGCCGTGTGGTGGACTCTGCTTGAAGTTCCATCTGTCCCATTGACTCAATAATATTCTCAAGCTCAATCTGCCGTCTGCCCAAAGAATTGAGCTGGAGAATATCATTGAGTCAATGGGACAGCTGGAACTTCAAGTGGAGTCTGCCGCACTGTCTTCGCGTGAAACTTCCGACTGTATTCCATAGTGTGAACATAAACTCATATTTATACATATTTTTGTTTAAATTTTTTAATTTGAAAAATAGGGAAAAGTAGTCATTTTTATTTTTTTATACAGTGGATTCATTCATTTATTTTTTGTTTACATCTTTTTACAGTACACTGCACTAATAATGTAAGTAGTGTATAATAATTCTTATGGTATTATTACAGTGTGCGGCTATAAATATGGCATCTAGGGATTTTCTATTGCTTCCCTAGCAAGGTGAATGTGTGTACCGGCTCGCTGCGGGGGCGCTTATGAAAACACACAACAGAATGCCAGTCACAGGTGACAGATAGCAGCTGGCAACCATGGGCATAGACTGGGCTCAGCTACTAAGATCACTCCATACTGGGCACATGTGCTGTACATACAGGGCAGATTTTATATATATATATATATATATATATATATATATATATATATATATATGCACATAGATACTAACCTCCTGTGTCTGTCTCCTCTCTAGTAGATGTCACAGGCCAGCAGTGGAGAGTCAGGAGATGAGGCTGTATGGGAGGGGACAGGGCACACACAGCTTCCAGTCATACCTGCTGTGTGGGCTCTGCTGTGGTGCTGGGCCTCCCTCCCCGTTCCTCTCTGCACTGACAAAGACAGACAGCAGCCAGGAGACAGCGGACCCCAGTGACCTGGCTGTCTGTCACTGAGCTATGGAGAGGGGGCCTGAGGAGGAGGCAAAGGGGTCTGAAGAGGCAGGTGTGCCTGGTTCTGTGCCTGCAGACCGGATGCAAGTGGAAAGATAACCAGCGATCTTGCCACTTGCAGAGTGATAGTAAGGGATTGTGCCGCCCCCTAGTGAAGCAAAGAATCTGCCGCCTGAGGCAGAAAGCTCATTCTGCCTCATGGCAGAAGCGGTCCTGACTGTGCCACGTTACTCTCATCATCTGTCTCCTTTAACATATTATGCTACAGTTTTTTTTATACATTCTTTCCTAATCTGTGGTTCTCCATCTGATGCAAAACCACAACTTCCATCATAAACAGTCAGCAAGACATGACTGGGGTAGTAGTTGTGCAACACCTGGAGAGCTACAAGTTGGGATTACATCAGAAGTGCCAAGTGATAGTACAGACAGAAGAGTGCTTCCTTGCTTCTGACAACACTGGACAATTCAATTGAAGCAGTATTGTACAAACACTGATAGAATTGAACTGAGTGAGAGCAGCTTGCAGGCTTTCTCATCACAGTTCCCTGATAGGAAAGGGGGGCAGAAGGCTTATTAAAACACATTACAAAGTTATATAACTTTATTATGTGTTCAAATTGCCAGAAAAAAACATCAGAGTTTTCCTCTATGCAAGGATCTGACATCTTCTAGGGCATTCCTAATGTATGTATATCTATAGGTTATGTAGGTGTATAGGGGCTTACCTGCACACAGCTTGTAACATGTTTAAAGTGAAAACAGAAAGGACATTACACACAATGCATTTCATAGTGTAATTACATCCAGAAAACAATATAATACAAATTAAAAACAAGCAGGTACTCATCTCTCCTATCCCATGTTGATCCCTGCTTGGTTCAGGCAGGGATTAACCCCAGTTTTTCTCAGCAGTGTCAGAGGTCATGGGCCATACTCCTGACATTATGGCTCTAATCACTGGGCAGTTATGCCAAGACTATGGCTCATGACTTCTGACACTGCTGATTGGCTGAAGATGTCATTGATGTCTACTCCATAAGGAAGACTGGGGTGCCAACTAAAGCCTAAACTTGCAATCAATATTGAAACAGTGAGGTGAGCACCCCTTATTTGCCATTTTAATGCATTTAGGGCCAATTTAAGTTTGTTTTTAAAAAACATGGATATCCCCTTAAAATATTTTTTTCCCCCACTACATAGTGATGCAAAATTATGCTTCATGGACCAAACCAATCCTTACAATAAAGGTACCTTTTAAGGTTTCCTCACAAATCAGCACTCAAAGCTGGACAGGGAACTAGTCATATTACATTTGTGGTGCCAACCTGGAAGATGGGAGTAGTAACATAGAGGCAGCTGTAAGTGGTAATAATATAATGCTTTTATTTCTATAGTGCCAGCTGATTCTGCAGCACTTTACATACTTTGATTGAGTATATACAGATAGTATACTATACATGGCGCTGTATTATTACGGCTATCAGTGTGCAGCTATATAGATGGGTAGTGGGGATACCCGTGATTCCCCGTGTTTAACAAAATGAAGTAATATGTAAGCATCCAGCGCTACTAAGTAGAACTCATAAAGGATATGTTACTCACGGTAGACTTCTATAGAAATGTTGTTCTTGGTGATGGAATATTCCTGTCCTCCAGGTCTAGATTCCAATAAGACGGTATAATCCACGTTCTAGGTTCCAATAAGAAGATGTGATACACTCTGGAAGTGCGCTCCGGCCGGTAGGGATCCCTGAGGAAGGCGTACGGAACGCTGAAACGCGTTGGAGGAACTTTGGTCCTTGTTACACTCCGTAACACACTTTGTGACGTCACACTGAACTTTCACCGAACACCCTTAGCTGGTTGAAGTTGCGCTGCCGGCCGGAGCGCACTCCCAGCGTGTATCACATCTTCTTATTGGAACCTAGAACGTGGATTATACCGTCTTATTGGAATCTAGACCTGGAGGACAGGAATATTCCATCACCAAGAACAACATTTCTATAGAAGTCTACCGTGAGTAACATATCCTTTATGAGTTCTACTTAGTAGCGCTGGATGCTTACATATTACTTCACTTTACATACTTTGTCAGTTTGGGTTCCTGTCCCCATTAGGGCTCAGAATCTAAATTAACCTATCTTTATGTTTTGTGAGTAGGAGGAAACCCATGCAAACATTCAGAGAACATACAAGCTCTTTGTAGATGTTACTCTTGCAAGACTGGCAGCTTTGAAGGTGTGGCTGATTTCTGTCTATCTTTCTGTTGCGCTCAGTAACCTTTTTATTGGGCGTCTGGATATTGTGATAAAGTTTAGGATCTCAGAACACTCTATAGTGTTGTTTACTTGGGGTACAGACACAAAGGTGTAACCTTACTCAGAGAAATTCTTCTGTGCAAGCCATTACAGTGTTTTAAGGCACATGATGCTCACAAGTTTATATATATTTAACTTCATTGTATGACAGGCGGGTACAATCCTCGTAGTAGCTTTCGTAGTAGGGCACTTTGGAGCGTCGCTAGAAACTACAAAGCACTATAGGAATGTTGCTTTGGAATATACGGTCCGGTTAAGATAACTTGGGTCACTGTGGTGTATAGTTAGAAGACATACAGTAGGTACTCAGTCTCATTACAATACCCTATTGCAGGTTGTAAAGTGGTAGAGGTTCTTGTGACTTGTAAGACATGTGACACTAGCTCCTGCCAGAGACCCGCTAAGATTCCAGCAAAAGCACTTTTTTTAACTAAAACAAATGTCCCTCTTGGGATAGAAATACAGGATTTGAGTAGCTACCCCTTCTGTATGGACTGGAGACAGCTCTTGGGTAATACACCTCCTTAACTGCACATGCTGACATAGTTCACTATGAGGGACTTGAGTTGGATAGAAGCAGAATTCACTGACAGGGCCACAGATAACTAAGCTTACTGCATCTCACTGAATACCCTAGACCAGGGATGTCAAACTCACCCCCCCCCCCAGCTGTTGCAAAACCACAAGTCCCATCATGCCTGGACAGGTTTGATGGGAAATGTAGTTTTAAAATGGCTGGAGGGTTTGACACGTCTGCCCTAGACCTTCTTCCCCTACCTTCATCTGGCCAGGTCTAACTAAAGTCCACTCAGCTTCAAAGCCACTGCCAGACTAATCAGCATTGACTAAGGAATGTCATGTGACAACTTCTTACATTTTTACAAAGACTCCACCATTGGAGACAGCACAGAAAAAATTAACCATTGCACTACTTTGTGCACATGTTAAACAGTGTAAAACAATACAGCACATTAGGATTGACTTACTATAGCCAGAAAGGTTTCATGTAACAAGAGACAATCTACAGCCATACTACAGTACATACTAAACTACAAACTACTTCAGCAGCATGAAAAAAATGTACAGGACACTGCACTTTGTATAGGACATTTTTGCAGCTTGTTGCTCAGAGAATGTCTGGGGGGCTGCTGTTCATGGAAAAGCAGCCAGACAAAAAGGGGGAGATTTATGAAAAGGGGGTAAATATACACCTGGTGTAAACTGCCCACAGCAGCCAATCACAGCTCCTCTTTATTTTACCAAAGCTGAAAGGTGAGCTGTGATTGGTTGCTGTGGGCAGTTTACACCAGGTGTATATTTACACCCTTTTATAAATCTCTCCCAAAGTGATGAATATCCTAGTGATATGCCATCAATCTGTAAGATAAGGATACCTTCTTAAAGAAGCAGTTCACAAAAAGGCGCTGGCGCATATACTCACCGCAGGTGATTGGTGTTTGGCAGCAAAAAGTCAGGAGAAAGGGTAGGGATAGATTCTTTATTATGTTCTTCCCATTCCCTGCTGGTCCTTGACTTTGAGATTTGTCCAGAGAACCCCTTTAAGTCTAGCAAGATTAAAAAAGTTGTGAAAATAAGAGAAAAGAGGGACCTTTATACATTTACCACTATAACATCTGAAACATTTGCCTACACATAAACAGTCAAGACAGACAGACACAATATACCACAATATACCCTTCTCTAAAAACTTGCCTCATGACATCCAAAATACTGAGAGAGGCTGCTGCTTTGTTGCCATGTGTTCTTATGTGATGTTAGCGGCAACCTGCAGTCAGATTCTGAGCTGCCAGGATCTTGTATGTGACAAATCTCAGCTTAGGTGGACTTGCACTTTAAGCAGTGCGGAGTCATGTCCACTTCCCCTTTCCCTTGCCTTCCTGCCTACACACATATGCTCTTGCTATTCGGAGGTCACAGACAACACACTGAAGCACACCCCCACTGTCTGCTCTGTCTCTTGCTGTATGGGGATCTTTGTATGGGGCATGCAGTCGAGTATCTGGGACAAAATCCCTTCTTATAAGTTTAGAAAACCTTTATATATGCTCTATAGATAAATAATTCTAATGAACATAGAAAAAAAGCTTCTATTATTGTTTGCTCCTACGACTATAAGCTCTGAAAATGAGAGTTATACTGTGCATTGCATAGATGGGTTTCAGGAGAATGTAGTGTGTGTGTGTGTGTGTGTGTTGTAGAACATGCATGTCTGGGTGTCTTTTATCTATCCAGCATATAATATCCAGAGGTATACAATAAACCAATCCACCTCTGTACACACAGTACATATGCTGGTTCGCTTCTCAACAGACTCTTTTACCTTTAAATTGAGAGAGCTTTGATATAATAGGAGTCATCAGAGAGGAACAGCTAGTTACCAAGGAGACTCCCTGATGAATCAGAGAGACAGACTGGTACCAGAGCTACACATTCTGGATCTCCCTAATTCAAAGAAGCTCACGTTTTTTTACACCGAATAAGACTGTTCCAGGCATCCACAGAGCATGGCTTTCTGCTGACAAATACCCCACTCACCTTATTTGTGTCTGGAAGGCTTGTTTGTTTCTTTTGTGGGAAAGGGACAGCGAGAAGAAACCTTGTTTCTCTGTGAGGAGAGAAGAAAGAGATTGTAGCAATGAGAGATTTCCTTGGATCGAACTTGGCTGTGCAAGAACGAATACAATCCAAGGACATAATAGTCTAGCTGGAGCATACATAGGTGGAAAATGAGATTATTGATGTTTAACATAGATATGGACAATATTATGCAGAAGCGAAGAAGGGTGTGAAATGCCTGCTTTTTTCTTTGCTGCAGTCTGTGGGATTTTTGCTTTAAGTCAAGGATTTCCTGAACACATCACATTTCCCCATGGCTCTCTGGACTAGGTATCCTCTGGTTAACCTAAGTCCTGCATTTTCCAGGCACTTATTTGTTTGCTAGAACCTCTGGAGAAAGACGTGTTTTTTTGTTTTTTTATTATTATTTCATGTCATATATTTGCATTTACAATTTGGAGCCTGCTCCTTTAACTATGTTGTATCTGTGAAGTGACACGGTGACAGTGCTAAGGACATTAATATTGTATATCGTCTGATGACGCTCACATTTTTCTGACAGGATACAAAAGTTACTTATCCAACACAAAACTACTGTAAGTCTTCTTCGGATGAGAGGAATTATTCTTTCCATGGAGCAGATTTGCCAGGCAGCCTACAAAAGAGATTCAGATATCAATGACAGTAGAAGCAAAGAAGCTTTCAAACATGCGGAGATCAGGGCATTGTAAAATAAAGGTAGGCTGCACATTTCTTTCCTATTTGCATCTATGGGGTTAGGGTGTCTTGTGTATATCATGCATGATGCTGCATGTGTACAATGTTACTATTAGAATAGGATAGATAGATTTTTCTTATTACAAATTGTATGTTTTGCTAATAACAAAAGCCGGTTGCTACTTGGTGGAATTTTAATTTAAAATTTATATTATGTCCAAAAAAATGTATATTGTATTATTTGCATATTATGCCACCTTATTGTACAATGGTGTACCTCTTACAATGGACCAGCAATGTTTACCCATAGTAAGGTTAGATTCTACAACAATGTTATTTGTGTTACTCAGCGACGTAGGAGTAGACTTCTGCAGTATCTTCATGGTTAGATGATGATTCTGTTCTCTAAGTTTCTAGAAACATGGCAGCCAGTCATACAACTTTAAAGGATAAAAATGGAACAAGGCCAGTATAATGATTGTTCTTTTCCAAGGTGTAAATGAAGCGAGGCTTGCCTCTAGTACTAATGAATGCAGCAGAGAGCAAAGGCTCAGAAACTGTGGCTCAAAGCTATTATGTCTGGAGTTTATACTGGGACCCATGGCCCTTTTTATTATGTGTAAGATTTTATTATTAGCTTAAAATGGATAAACAACTGTAAGGTTTTATGGTATACATGAGTTATAGTATGATGTTTTATTTGCACTTTGTGGTCATGGTTGTGGTTCATTACTGTTCTGTCCTACATTTTAAAGTGTGGCTTAAATAATGGAACATATGTTGCATTGTGATTTTCTGATACACTCTGCATGACAATTTAGACATTGAACGCAAAGTGGGGATAAAGAGGCAAATATTTGAAGTCAAACCCAATATATAATTAAATAACTAAAAAGGGCGACACCTGTGCTTGTGTAGCTTTTTCAAAGTTTTGCACTACTTTATTAATGTAACACAGTAGATGTTCAGTAGATGTAAGAGAAGACATCCACCCTGAGTAATCGACAAATCACATTCATTTGCGAGAATTACCAGCTCTGTGATAATTTTCTAGAAAAATGTAGAAAAACCTTTCTGTTAACACCCCCACTGATTTCAATTATGATTTCTGATAGGTAATGTTCCTTTGTTTAACATTAAAGTCAATTGCTTAGGATCTGTTATAAATTACAAACAAACATTTTCATAAAAACCTTGAAGCTAGCGTCAACTTGGCCTGGAAAGAATGTGTGCGCTATGCAGCCAGATTTATCATTGGTAATAGCTTGAGCTAGGCAGTTCCACTTTATTGAGACTGTTACTAACACCTAAGATACTTTTAAATCTTTTGCTTTCCACGGTAGTGGCATTGGTTTGGTGGGGACAGATCACATTCGGTTGAGAACTAGTGCAGAAAGTTTTATAACAGCCTATATATATATATATATATATAGAGAGAGAGAGAGAGAGAGAGAGAGAGAGAGAGAGAGAGAGAGAGAGAGAGAGAATTGACTTTTAGGATGTACAGAGGTTATCCTGAGGCAGGGGGCTTATGAGATTAAGGAAAGTGTGGAGCCATTAACTTTGATTTATAACTTTTGTAAGGAGTAAAGAAAGAGCTAAACGATAACCTGGGAGTCCGTATAGAGTCAACATCTGGATCAAAGAGGTAAATTTGACTTATGTCAGCATAAAAGTAGTATTAAAAGTGAAATATTATCAGCTAGTCCAGGCAAAGACATAACTGGAGAAGAGTAGACATCACATGGTCTGGGTGCCATCAACAAAGATATAGTGAGGTGACAATATGGTGTGTGAGATACTCAGATTTATCTATCTGTCTGAATGTAAAATTAGGTTAGCTTAAATTAAAGGCATATTTTGCACTAGTTTCTGGTGCAAGGCCACAAAGTGGTGCCTTCAGCAAGCACACTAAAAAGACACAATTATTTATAAAAAATGTAGACCTTGTAGGCTAGAAAAGGGGTGGAGAGAGGATGATAAACTCTCTCCTGAATTATTACGTAGTTTGGCCCAGGAGAGGGTGAAGTCTTCAATGCCCAGGGGATGTAACAATTTTTAACAGGAGTGAGTGGTCAAGAGATAATAAAATTTAAAAAATAAAATTAATGTACAGTATATTAGTTTTATCGCAAACTCTCTAACTAGAAGTCTCTCTATGGTTCATTGTCCAAAAAGGGGGCTGTTTTTCATAGACAATTATTTTATTATAAATACGAGCTCACATTCTAACTTTGTTGTAAAGCATAAGGTAATGCTTCCAATGACAGTCCAAAAAATAATAAAAATAGGTTAACTGTGACACATGCAAAGCTATTTTTAAACATTGGAAGGATTTTTATAAATGCAGATAAATGCAAATCAGATTAGTGTAAAAATGATACTCACTTACCCTGATCCTCCTCACCTGCTGTTTTAATGCTCCATCACCACTTTCTGATTCCCAATTCCTGTGATGTGTGATGTTCCAACCCCCCAACAACTGACTGGGGTGGAACAGCACTGTGGCCAGTGATAATTGTGGGAATTACTGTGGAGTAAATATGTCAAAGAAACCAGTAAGAAGCCATGATGAAGGAGTACCAGGTGCACTGTAATAGCAGCTGCCCCTGCAGGGTAGGTATCACTTTTTTTTTAATTTCCAGGCAACTCTTTTAAAACAAATCAAGCAGGAATTAGTTCAATTCATAGGACAAACACGTATTTATAAGGGTAGGGATGCAATGTTAGCACCTATTGTCATCATCTATTATTCCAGTAACATTTTAGAACATTTTAGTCTTATGTTTTATCCTCATTGAGTGAGTCATGAACCATTTTCACATCAATCTAAATAGCCTAGTTGTAAATATGATTCAGTCTTTTCCCTGTGCAACTGTGCAGCTACACACCGTTATGTCAACAAAATAGCCTATGGCTGTATCCATGCAGCCATGCATCCAACTTCTTCAGTTACAGGTAACCAACTGCAAATAATTTGGGTTCTGACGAACCCTGAATGTACTCAAAGTTCGTTCATCTCTAGATGACACAGGTTAATAAATTATGTAATTTACCCCTTTGTGCTACAGCTAGTTTGGGCCTTAATGACCAAGTTATTTTTTTTTTTAAACGACCTGTCTCACTTTATGTAGTTATAGCTCTGTGATTCTATAACATATGCTGGAGATTCTGAGCTGAAATGTCTTCTCTGGGTCACTATGATTAAATTGATACCAAATTTGTTTATGGTGCGTTTACATAGACAGATTTATCTGACAGATTTCTGAAGCCAAAACCCGGAACAGACTATAAACAGAGATCAGGTCATAAAGGAAAGACGAATTCCTCCTCTTTTCAGATCCATTCCTGGCTTTGGCTTCAAGAATCTGTCAGATAAATCTGTCTGTGTAAACGCTCCATTAGGCTTTTTTATCTATTACCACTTAATAATAATAGAAAATATCTTCTTGAAAAAAACAACAAAAAACTGTCACCACATTGCAAGATCCATACCATTCCTATCTTTTGCGTAATGGAGCCAGTATTGGGCTCTTGTGTCAACTTTATGATGACAGGCAATCTACACAGACATATCCATGGCATATCCCTGAGAAGGCCCCAATGACTGCCATGGTTACAGCCTGTTACATGCCATGGTCATACTGACAGCTGATGTTCTGTTATGCCAGCAAAGGAGTGTGGTAGATCCTTAATAAGCCAACGGGATAAGAATAAGGCCTATTAGTGACTGCCGTAGAAAGCCGTATTGGCGGTCACTAAAGGATTAATCAATCAGTTTTGAGTGCTGCTGTTTCCTCTTGGCAGAGAGTGGAAAGCAGGGTTGATTCCACAATTTTCTAGCTTGAGGCAAAAATGTAAACTGTCATATTTCCTGATCTTCTACAACTGGCCCATAAAAGCTTGATCCAGCCACAATTTGTTTCCACAGAATCTGTGAGACAAGCATCTTAAACGCCACATTCTGCCAATGCCATTCTCACCTGTGCCCTTCCCATAGTGTCCCAAATGGCTATCATGGCCATCGGCAACAACGGCCATACTTTGTACGGGTGAACACGCATGTTCTTTTACACATCGTATACGCTCCGGCCAGGATCGCTCACGGCGCAGCAAACAACTGACATGTCAGTTATCTGCGTCCGCAATTCAGTGAATTGCGGCTGTAGAAACCCATGTCAGTTCACCCAATGAAGCGAGTGGCTCTGGCGCTTGCTTCATTGTGTGCTATGGGGAGTTCTGATGGGGGCGCACGCTGATGTGTCCGCATCAGAACACTGCGGCCGGAAAGGTCAGCCGGCCGTAAAGTACCGTCCGAGATGATCTTTGCAGAGACCGGCCGTTCCGTGACCCAGCCAAGTCACGCAACGGCCGGTCTCTTACGCCGTGTGAACATAGCCTTAGGGTTATTTTGTTTAGAAAAAAACATGGCTTAGGGATCATGTAATAACTATGTATAAATATATCAGAAGGTAGTGCAAAGATCTCTCAAGACTGTGCCTTTAACAATGGGACATCATCTAGGCCTAAAGTGAAAAATTTTGTACACCAGTACAGAAGGGGATTCTTTACTGTAAGAGCAGCATGGCTATAAAACTCTCTGCCACAGGAAGTAGTCATGTAAAAGGGACCTGGATACATTTCTGGAGTTTAATAATAATACAGTTTATTAATATTTTTTCCTTGCTCTGGATCGGCACTATAGGGTTATAGGCTGAACTGGATGACTTTTCAGCTTTTCAAATTATGATATATTGTATGATACTGTGCCTGTGCAGACTGTGGTGCATTATCACTGATGTCACCTTGTGCCCACTGCTTCCGGTCTCCAGGAGGATAGTGGAGAACTATAATAGGGTCAGTGACCGAGAGTCTCACAGTTTTTGACTTATTCCTACCACTGCTCTAGGTACGCACCTGAGGTGAAATTGTCATCTTGCCTCATACCAGATGTGACAGAGGTGGAAAGACAGATAGGTGGGTAAACAGATGAGTGCTATCTACTTAAGTGACATATTAAATTGTTACATTTTAAATGTTACAGACCCTTCAGTCACTTAAAAATTGTCCTCCTTCATTTAATTCTTAGTTCCACCTCCATGTTTGCTAAAGTTGTGGTGCCTGTGATGGAAGAGAACTGTGAGTAGCTTCACACTATGCAGAGCTGAATCCTCTACTCTCTACTGTCAGCATAAGAATACCAAGGCTTGTCCATCTTTTGTTTTTTTATGACTTAAAGGGGAGATTTATCAAACATGGTGTAAAGTGAAACTGGCTCAGTTACCCTAGCAACCAATAAGATTCCACTTTCCATTCCACACAGACTCTTTGGAAAATGAAAGGTGGAATCTGATTGGTTGTTAGGGGCAACTGAGCCAGTTTTACTTTACACCATGTTTGATAAATCTTCCCCATTGTTTTTAACCTCTTAAGGACATAGGACGTACCGGTACGTCCTATGTCCTCACTTGCACTTCAAAGCGGGGCCGCGCGGCGGCCCCGCTTTGAAGTGCCGCGATCCCGGGTGCCGCGTGTAGCCCGGGACCGCCGCTATTAGCGGGCACGGTCTGATCGCCGTGCCCGCTAATTAGCTAATCGGAGGCAGCTGTCAAAGTTGACAGCTGCCTCCGATTACCGGAGGCAACGTTTCCCTGGTGTCTAGTGGGGGAGATCGCTCCTCCGGGACCTTGTCCCGGAGGAGCGATCTCCGTTACTGATGCCGGCCGGGGACGCGTCCAAGATGCCGCCGTCCTCGGCTCGGCACTCGTTTACTTCCGGCTGCAGCAGCCGAAAGCAAACGAGTGCCGATCTCATGGATCTCTGCAGCATATCTATGCTGCAGAGATCTCAATGAGAGATCACAGTGTATATACTAGAAGTCCCCCATGGGGGCTTCTAGTATATGTGTAAAAAAAAAAAAAAAGTGTTGTTAATAGTAAAAAGCCCCCTCCCCTAATAAAAGTCTGAATCACCCCCCTTTTCCCAGGTTTTAAATAAAAGTAAACAAATAAATAAATAAATAAACATGTTTGCTATCGCCGCGTGCGTAATCGCCCGAACTATTAATTAATCACATTCCTGATCTCGTACGGTAAACGGCGTCAGCGCAAAAAAATCCCAAAGTGCAAAATTGCGCATTTTTGGTCGCATCAAATCCAGAAAAAATGTAATAAAAAGCGATCAAAAAGACGTATATGGGCAATCAAGGTACCGATAGAAAGATCAAATCATGGCGCAAAAAATGACACCTCGCACAGCCCCATAGACCAAAGGATAAAAGCGCTATAAGCCTGGGAATGGAGCGATTTTAAGGAACGTATATTGGTTAACAACGGTTTGAATTTTTTACAGGCCATCAGATACAATATAAGTTATACATGTTATATATCGTTTTAATCGTAACGACTTGAGGAACATGCATAACAAGTCAGTTTTACCCCAGGGCGAATGGCGTAAAAACACAGTTCCCCCAAATAAAAGAAATGCGTTTTTTTTTTTCAATTTCACCACACTTTGAATTTTTTTCTGGTTTCGCAGTGTACTTTATGCAAAAATTCAGCCTGTAATTGCAAAGTACAATTAGTGACGCAAAAAATAAGGGGTCATGTGGGTTTCTAGGTGGAAAAATACAAGTGCTATAACCTTTTAAACACAAGGAGGAAAAACCGAAAACGTAAAAACGAAAATGGGCCATGTCCTTAAAGGGTTAAAATGGGGTATAAAGGACCTCATGAGTTTTATTTAAAATACTACTACTACAAATGAGCAGATCAAACATTTATAATGACTGCACATTAGTATGGTCCGCCTCCATCCATGATCCCTGATTCTCTTCCAGAACAATTCAATGACTGAGATGTTTGTAATAATGGAAGGTTTTGGTGTTTATTCTTTAATTTTCTCCTCTTCCCCACTACAGAACTTTGTCATTTCTTGGTATACATGGAAAAATTTTATGCATTTTGGTATAATACCGAGGATCGTTAACATTGTTCCCTTCATAATACATACTGATCTCTGACGGGCCCTACACTTGTACACTGTGCATTACGCTAAGTTGTCTACAGCACAGATATGACTAGACTGTAGCAATTGTCAATCATTTTGACATGGTGTGTAGTTCAGATAGCTTCATCTAGAAGCAAATACACTTGCACAGAATGTATTATTTATCCAGTATTATGTCTGCCTAGTATTGTTAGTGATTATCTGCCTGAAGCAGAATAACATGCATTTATTTACCCAGCGCTTGACTTTATAATTAAATAATCAAGGCTAAAGGAGAGAAATAAGCAATGAGGATAAAAATATACTGCAACTGCTTCCTGCTATGATAATTATGGCAGATTGTAAAGACTAGTTACGAAATAAAGAGAAAAAAGGGAAAAAAAAACCCTCACCATCTGTGATTTTCTTACACAAGAAATCACTAAATTCCCCAGTTTAGATGCATCCCTGCCCTGATAGCTGCTTCAATGCAGATTTAATGCAGCAATTGTTAAAGTCTGCATGTAGATCCCATAACCTGATGCAGCACTATATACTCTTATGACAGTGGCGTAGCTACAGTGAAGGCAGGGAAGGCGACTGCTATGGGGCCCCTGCATGAAGGGGGCCCGAGGAAGCCTGCCCTGCCTTCATGGTAGGTACCCCGCTCCCCCAGGGGGCCAGAGAGGAAGAGGGACCCCCACTGCACTGTTCAGCCCCCTCACTGTAGTGCCGGGTGAGCGGGCTGAACAGAGGAGCAGGACCTGCCAGACGGCACAGGAGAGGGATGAAGGACCTTTGGGTCACATGACCCAAAGGTCCTCAATACCTATGTGAAGATCAGCCCGGATTACAGGAGGAGGAGGGGGGGGAGCCTGGGAGCTGTAAGTGCTGTGTATTTGTGTCAGTGAGTGTATATATGTATCTGTGGGTATATATGTATATGTCAGTCTGTGTATATATGTATCTGTGTATATATTTATATGTCAGTATGTGTATGTATCTGTGGCTATATATATATATATATATGTATGTGTGTTTGTGTATGTCAGCAATGTCTGTAGCACTGGTGTATATGTGTGTGTTTGCTCCCAAAGATGTTCTGCAGCAGCTTCTATTAATGCTGGGCTCTAATAAAAGAACCCACCATTAATATCTGCAGCATTTTCTTTTATTTCTGGTTGAGCATTTCTTATTACACTGAGATGATTTCCCTGTGTACAGTCTATTCATGGTGTATACATCAGCACTAGTGTAATCACAGCGTATATATGTGTGTATGTCAGTGGCGGATCTGTATATATGTTAATGGTGCCTCTGTGTGTGTATATGTGCGTCAATGTCTGTGTTTGGCGGGGGGGGGGGGGGGCGGTGTACAGGATTTATGGGGCCCCATACAGTTTTTTGCTATGGGGCCCCATGAATCCTAACTACGCCCCTGTCTTATGATGTGTATGTACCCTTATGAGAAATGAATTATTAGAGAGAAATATATGATTGTGGATTTGTACTTTTTATAACTCTGCGTTAATAAAAGTATATGTCATCTGCAAGTGTAATAATCTACTCTCTACTGCAAAGCAGGATTTAGATATTATCCATGCTGAAGCACTCTCGCCTCCAATTCCATCAATCTGATTTTAATTATTTTTTGTCTAGATGTAATTCTACAAGAAAGCTCCCAGGACACTTACTACTAGTAGGGATAGGCCTGGCACAAAATTTAATGTATGAGTTGTAAATTTGATTAATGTAACATATGTATGTTTATTCCATTGACATATAGGGTTTCAAATTTCCCTACTGCGGTATATCAACTATTAAAGGGATATAACTGGCTCAGGACCCCTTTATAAGCTTTCTGCCATGGGGACCATAGTGTATGAGTACTCCTTAAAGGGGTTATCCCGCACTACAAAAAAAAATGTCCACTTTCTTCCAGAGACAGCACCACTTTTGTCTCCAGTTCAGGTGTGGTTTGCAATTAAGCTCCTTTCACTTCAATACAACTGAGTTACAGAACCCCACCTACACTGGAGACAAGAGTGGTGCTGTCTCTGGAAGAAAGTGGCCATGTTTTTGTAGTGCTGGATAACCCCTTTAGTGTTTCCTTTTCCCTTACCCCTGCAAATAGCTTACTGCAAAGGATACCAGCTGCCAGATCCAAACATCAGCTTTTATATGGCTTACAATACCTTAAATGAAGACTATGGCTATGTCTACTCAGTGTATTAAAAATGGCCGTTGTTTAACATGTTCCTGCGGCAGATATTATGAAATCGGCCAAAGGAACATCATTTTATTTTATTTGGATTGTGGCCACATTTGGGTGTGTCTGCAACCCAAATCACCATTGAAGTCTATGCAATATATGGCCCTACATTGTGTGAACAGAGCGTGAACAATTGACATTTTTCCCACTCTAGCAGCCACAAATAATTGACAATTGACCACAGCCATTGTTCCCCATACAGTGCACTATTTTAAGGCAAGAACAGTTTTAATCACCAACAACGGCCTTTTGTGTCTTAAAAAATATGCTGTGTGAACATGGCCTATGTCATTTTGCAAAACATAAAGGGATACTGTGTAAAAATGTGTTTCTGTTGATTTACGTATGGCTACAGCTAAACCTATTTTTATCCTAACTCACTGACATATCCCAATGAATCCAAAAGCAAAAGAGGAACATGCACAACCACTTATCACATAAATCTGAGTGCACAGTACCTATGTATAAATCAAGCAATTATATTCACTCTCACAAAGTACAAGGAAACCAACCCCCACACCATTAATAACAAATCCTTTATTAGTAATTCATATACAGATACAAATAATTGGTAATGCATATATATATATATTTATACGTCCAGTATGGAGTGCACTCTGGTCAGATAGGTGAAGAGGGTGCCCGCAGCTGGAGACCGAATCCACGTCTCCCCGTAAATACTCCAAGAACTCTGCAGCACAACCGTATAGTGAAAATTCAAAATGTGCTTGAGAAAGGTCTCGGGAAGAGACAGAAACGTTGCATGGAATTTTTTACTGACATGGAATAAAATCACATTTTGAATTTTCACTATACGGTTGTGAGTTCTTGGAGTATATATATATATATATATATATATATATATATATATATGCCCTATCCCATAAAACAATGAAACCTACCTTCATACTGAGGTTGCTAAAAGAAACAACAACCCAAGCGTTGTCCAGACTAAATATGAAATGCTACGACCCGGTGCTATGTCAAATATACAAGTCTAGTACACAACTCCCTTCCGATTAAAAAAAAAAAAAAAAAAAAAAAAACGGCTCTAGAAAAACGCAAACTGCTAATATTGCAAAAAAAATCTACCCAGTCGTTTAAAGTTGCTGTAAACAGTAAACAGATTAAGGCTATGTTCACACACAGTATATCTGTCAGTATTTTGGTCAGTATTTTTTCAACCAAAATCAGGAGTGGAACTGACAGGGCAAAATTATAATAGAAAGATGTGCACAGCTTCTGAGTTTTCAACCCATTCCTGGTTTTGGTTGAAAAAAAGACTGACAAAAATACTATGTGTGAAGTACAACAAAAAAAGTGCAGTATATAACAGGAGAGAGACACAAATATCACCAGGTAGCTAATAAAAGGGTGTCAAAGGATAGGGTACACGGAACCACACACATTCCACCCACCAGGGGTCCTGAGGAGGTCCAAAAGAAGGACTGAACATATAGGTTTCTATCTACCCTGTCCTATGACACTCTCTTTTCAGATACCTGGTGATATTTGTGTATCTCTCCTGTTACGTACTGCTCTATTTTGTTATCTATTTACAGCATTTTTACATGACTGGGTACATTTTTTGCAATATTAGCACTTTGCACTTTCTAGAACACTTATCAGGAGGAAGTTGTGTACTAGACTTATATATTTGTCATAACACTGGCTCATAGCTTTTCATATTCATCCTAAACAAGGCTTAGGTTGCTATTACTCTCGGCATGTAGTATGAGGCTGGGTTCACACGCAGTATGAAAGCAGCTGCTCTGTGACCCTGCAGTACTAACCGGAGCACTTATCAGGAGGGAGTTGTGTACTAGATTTATATATTTGTCATAACACTGGGTCATAGATTTTCATATTCATCCTGAACAAGGCTTAGATTGCTATTACTCTCGGCATGTAGTATGAGGCTGGATTCACATGCAGTATGAAAGCAGGTGCCCTGTGACCCTGCAGTACAGCCCGATGAGCTTCATTTCTTTTTTATTTTAATGCAGGTGAATTCGGGTGTGCCCACGTTTTAATAAACAATAGCCGACAATGTAAAGTGCGGCTTTTGCCACCCTTTACATTGTCTGCTCTGTCAGTCTTGTGCGGCCATTATTTACTGAATAGTGGCCGCACAAAACTGACATGTTGTTTTTTTGTGCAACTGCTTGGAATCCCAGCCGGAGTGTATACAGTGTGTATACACTCCAGCCAGGATTCAATAGACTGCAACTACGGCCGTTGTTTAATGAATTTTCACATTGTGTGAACTTAGCCTGAGGGTAGTTTTCATTATTTTTTATTTAGACACATAAAATTCAGAAGAAAACCACCAAAAGAAAATTAATGTGTACTTATGTAAATGATCTTCACGGCCATCATCTAGTTGTCCATCATATACAGCCGATCACAGTCCTGCATATATCAGGTTCATTTATTCAATTCATTGTCTTTAAATTGGCTTAGTTATTTTATCACTATTGCACAGATGTATTCAGATTGCACAAAGTCTCTATTGAACTGTAGTTATTGCTCGATTTACATCATTGTTGCACATAACTCCCTTTATTGCAACAGTATTTTTTCCAAGTGCTTTTATTAAAGTGCTTTATTCATAGTCCCATTTCATCATGTAAACTTTTTTTAGACATGCATTTTTTTATCATTAGTAAAACTTACTTCCCTTTAGAAGTCCAATCAGACACGATTCATGTATCTCTACGCGTTTCTTGTGCGATAAATTCTTAGGGGCTCGTTGCGCTTGTTGCATTGGGACTTCATTGCAGGGTATCCATGTAGTCAGCACTGATGATGGCCATTTTGTGATAGTGAATATGATCAGTGACATACACTACCGTTCAAAAGTTTGGGGTCACCCAAACAATTTTGTGTTTTCCATGAAAAATCACACTTATTCACCACCATACGTTGTGAAATGAATAGAAAATAGAGTCAAGACATTGACAAGGTTAGAGATAATGATTTGTATGTGAAATAACATTGTTTTTACATCAAACTTTGCTTTCGTCAAAGAATCCTCCTTTTGCAGCAATTCCAGCATTGCAAACCTTTGGCATTCTAGCTGTTAATCTGTTGAGGTAAGCTGGAGAAATTGCACCCCACACTTCTAGAAGCAGCTCCCACAAGTTGGATTGGTTGGATGGGCACTTCTGGCGTACCATACGGTCAAGCTGCTCCCACAACAGCTCAATGGGGTTCAGATCTGGTGACTGCGCTGACCGATAGAATACCAGCTGCCTGCTTCTGCTGTAAATAGTTCTTGCACAATTTGGAGGTGTGTTTAGGGTCATTGTCCTGTTGTAGGATGAAACTGGCTCCAATCAAGTGCTGTCCACTGGGTATGGCATGGCGTTGCAAAATTGAGTGATAGCCTTCCTTATTCAGAATCCCTTTTACCCTGTACAAATCTCCCACCTTACCAGCACCAAAGCAACCCCAAACCATCACATTACCTCCACCATGCTTAACAGATGGCGTCAGGCATTCTTCCAGCATCTTTTCATTTGTTCTGCGTCTCGCAAACGTTCTTCTTTGTGATCCAAACACCTCAAACTTGGATTCATCCGTCCACAACACTTTTTTCCCAGTCTTCCTCTGTCCAATGTCTGTGTTCTTTTGCCATCTTAATCTTTTTCTTTTATTGGCCAGTCTCAGATATGGCTTTTTCTTTGCCACTCTGCCCTGAAGCCCAAAATCCCGCAGCCGCCTCTTCAATGTAGATGTTGACACTGGTGTTTTGCGGGTCCTATTAAATGAAAATGCCAGTTGGGGACCTGTGAGGCGTTTGTTTCTCAAACTAGAGACTCTAATGTGCTTATCTTCTAGCTTAGTTGTGCAACGCGGCTTTCCACTTCTTTTTCTACTCTGGTTAGAGCCTGTTTGTGCTGTCCTCTGAAGGGAGTAGTACACACCGTTGTAGGAAATCTTTAATTTCTTAGCAATTTCTCGCATGGAATAGCCTTCATTTCTAAGAACAAGAATAGACTGTCGAGTTTCAGATGAAAGTTCTCTTTTTCTGGCCATTTTGAGCGTTTAATTGACCCCACAAATGTGATGCTCCAGAAACTCAATCTGCTCAAAGGAAGGTCAGTTTTGTAGCTTCTGTAACAAGCTAGACTGTTTTCAGATGTGTGAACATGATTGCACAAGGGTTTTCTAATCATCAATTAGCCTTCTGAGCCAATGAGCAAACACATTGTACCATTAGAACACTGGGGTGATAGTTGCTGGAAATGGGCCTCCATATACCTATGTAGATATTGCACCAAAAACCAGACATTTGCAGCTAGAATAGTCATTTACCACATTAGCAATGTATAGAGTGTATTTCTTTAAAGTTAGGACTAGTTTAAAGTTATCTTCATTTAAAAGTACAGTGCTTTTCCTTAAAAAATAAGGACATTTCAATGTGTCCCCAAACTTTTGAACGTTAGTGTATGTCGATGCTCAAATAATGCAGCACTTAGGAGTTATACAAAAAAACTTTTATATATACAGTGCTGATTGTGACAACCAGATGCTTATTTTAATTTCCTTCATCCTTAACTTTTACCTGCAAAGCAACTGAAGGTATTGAACCTAAAACATTGCTTTCTAACTCGTCTTATCAATGAGCTCACTCTACTTCACATCAACCCCAACATTTTAATGATCCTTTACTTTATGATATAAAGCTCTCCCCATAAAAACTGGATATTAAAAGGAATGTACCCTCTGAATTTTTTTTTACAAAGGTGATTTTTTTTCCATCTTACTATCTATACTATAAGTAGACAAAAATTCTGAATAGGGATAAGCTAAAATATAACTTTTATTGGTATGCAAGATAACTCTGTATACAATACGCTACTGACTGTAACAGGACACATTGTGACATGAACAGTGACCTGCACTTAGTGTTTATGGACAATACCAATACTGTATAGGACTGAGAGGTCTTTGTTGCGGACTGCAGTACCAACCCTCTCCTCGGCTGAGGACATTTGGGGACTGTGTGACAGTTGATACAGCTTCTAGAATTAGTCCTGTGGCATTTTCATTATTTTGGAGATATAGTGCTATATGCACATTGTATATTTACTACTGTATTTTGGTATAGTGCTACATGCACATTGTATATATTTTTTCATTTTGTATTGTATACAGAGTATACTTTTTATCTTGCATACCAATAAAGGATATATTTTAGCTTATCCCTATTCAGACTTATTTTTATATACTTGATAGCTTGGGACTATTATTGTATATATATGGTCAGTATACCTCAACTATATATATATCCTTTGTATCCATATTATAAGATAATCTTTATATCTTGCAGTTTTCATTCTGGACATTAGGTCTAACAAGCTGGCACTTCCTGTTCTATACAGATCAACAGTGTGCAACCTATTATTCCAAACAGGATTATATTAGAAGGTGAAACTGGTATAGAAATAAGATGGGATGGTCACAGCCAATATTCCTGGCACAATGACATCTGTACAGGTCACAGAGCATGCCTAGAAAACTTATTTATAGAAGTGACAAGGTCACCTTCAGTCTATTATATCTGTGTCTACCGGTCTAGCTGTAAAGCATATCTCTACATCATGCAAAAAAATAATAATTATTGAATTTAAAAATACAATTAGAAAATAGGGACAGATTAGAAGGAAGAATGGGGGGCAAGACTTACACCAGAAAACAGCTGTGAAAGTCACAGTTTTGACACAATGCTGGCAAAATACATTTTTTGCAAAATACAAAACGGGTGCAAAAATGTTGCATGCAAGTCTTTATTAACCTCCTCAATGTGTTTCAGTACCTGATTCTGAACAGTAAAAAAAATACATAAAAGCTAGGCACTTCATTCACTGTAATTCATTATCTTAAACGTATTCTACTCAATATATCACAATGTTATTAATTAGTATGACATATGCTATTAAAGATGTATGCATTAGGCCATTTCATTTTAGTTCTTTGTTACTTAATTGTAAAGTACTGCAGGTATTTTGAAAACCGAGAGAAACTGATGGAAACAGTGTCAAATATAGGGAAACATATACCAGTCACAGAAAAAAATTTATAAAATCCTATATCTTAAGAAATGGAGGGGTTAAAAACTAAATAAAAACAGCTACCGTTTCCATAGTGATAATACTTATGTTTGCTATTTTTTTTTATTATTTATGTGATACTCAGATATGTATGTATCCTTTACATTGTACATGTACTTTGTTTCATTTATTACAAAAATTTTCAATAAATTGGAAAAAAAAAAAAAAAAAAAAAAAACAGCATTTGAATGGTAAAAAAAATTCCTTTAAAAAATACTGAGCATATGAAGCACACATTCTCAACCAGTTTTATGTGTGTCACAACCCCACACCTTACTAGTATAATCCAAAATTCTTAATATAAATTGAAGCAATTCAATTTAATAAAAAATATATATGTATATTAATAATATAAGAAAAAACTCCCAGTATCATGTTATATTTTAGATAAGCTTAATATTGTTTGGTGACAGTGTCCCCTAAAAGGTTAGCTCTAATGAAAAATAGTGTAAGCAGTGTAAAGAAACAGGAACTGCATACAGTAGGTAGAAGAGTGGGATGATAAGGTACAATAGCTGTGGGGTGAAAGAAATATTCCTAGGCAGTTGAAGGTCAAGGAAGTTGAAAAAAAAAATGCGAACATTTTAGCCTTTTAGAGAAAATGTATCAGGAAAATCTGACATGCCACAAAGTACAAAAACTATTCCTTTGGTTTATAGCACATGAAATGAAACAAAGAAATAATCCACTCAAATATTTGTCACACACACAAGGTATTCTTTTATCTCAGGGCCTGTGACTGTAGGGGGTGCTGCTTATATCTACCAACTCATCTGTATGAATGGGGTAAATACATTTGAAGATTTAAGAACAAATGTACTGCATGAAAGCAAATCAGCCCCTGTAGTCAGCATAGAAGGATTTGTAGCAGACAGTATCTCTTGAACAGGCTATGACAACACACAACATGGCAGCTTTTAGATTCAAGTTAGTCTAAAATCACTTTATGAAGTTGGAGTGAGATGGAAAGACATAGAGGGGATGTACACGAGAGAGTGAGGTATATTTATCCTTTTATTTGCAATTGTTTATTGAGATGTTTACCCTGCTCGTTGGTCCTATTTTCTATCTAACCAATGAAAGGACTTTTGTCACTTTTTTAAAATTTTGGTGATAAGCATATAGAACTATAGAAACATGTGAGGGGCACGAAACAAACCTAATGGATGTAGATTTGTAGCCTATCAAAGCAAACACGTCTATGAAGAGTGACATATCGGGAGATTAATTTATCTTTTAGGTCAAAAAACAAATAATATGTTCACTTAAGACAGCTTAAGATGCCAAGCAAAGAGATTTAACCATGTTAAAGCTTTTAAATGTCAAGGATGAGTTACATGGCCACTTGAAGGTCCAGGTGTCAGGAACCGGTGACACCAGACACACAGAGACAGTGAGCCCTAAGCTCAGCCCCGCCCACTGACTCTACCTACTTGCCCCCCTAGGCTAAACCCTAGGGCAGCAACTGGGCGGCGGTCCCTGTACTGACTTGGTGGGACAAAAAGACAAGACAGACAGACAAAACACAATAAAGAATGGTCGACAGTCCGGGTCACAACAGTCTGGCAGCAAAGGTACAAAATCAGGATCCAAAAGAGTAGTCGAATAACAGGCAATATGGTCGGGGGCAGGCAGCAAGCAAGGGAGGTCAGAGATACAAGGCAGAAATCAGGAGATGCAAAGACACAGAACCACAAGCAGGCAGAGACTAAGTCAATAACCGGCGAGGCACAGGCAGAAACAGAAATCTTAAATAGGAGACCAGGAACCATGTCCAGAAAGTGATAGTAGGGACCAGCTGTCAATCACTGAGGCAAAGGCAGGTTAACTGTTACATGACCAGAGGAAACTTAGCAGAACAGACACGGGTGGGGCAGGGAAAACAATTAGCAGACCAGAAGGAATAAGACACAGTTCAGACAGGGCAAAAACAAGGCAAACTAAACACAGAATAAATGGAAGATTATGGCCAAAATCGCAGTCTTTGGCGCAGAGGTCTAATCTTCACAGCAGACGGTGGCACTGATGCCTTTTCAGGCGCGATCATGACATTACCCCCCCTTTTATGAGGGGCCTCCGGACCCTCACAAGATGAACCAGACCTAGGAGGGAAAGGACCTCTTACAATGCATGTCTCAACATCGCTAGAAATATCGTCGTCCGTCTCCCACTCATCGGAATCAGACTCCAAGTGATAGGTAACCGGTCTCCTGACAGATCCCCCATAACTGCTCAAATCAATACCAGACATAGATCCAAATTCTGCCTTACATGAGGACACAGACCTAGTACCATCACCAGGATATACAGAGCCAATTTCCACATTGCATGAATTAGACATGGTATCCTCGGCGGGACCCACAGAGCCAACTTCCACATTACATGAAGTCACAGATATAGCATTGGAAGGTTCATCAACAGGATAATGCACATCAAGACCACCCACAAGTACCTGGGCGCCCAGATGACTATCCTGGTTGTCATCTGGACGCTGATGATCTGGCTTCGGGGGACGCTTGGTACAATAACTGATGAAATGTCCACTTTCTCCGCAGTAAAAACAGAGTCCATTCCTTCTTCTGAGTTCCTTACGGGCCAGAGATCTTTTAATTTTGCCCAGTTCCGGAGGTTCCTCCATGGTGACCAGAGGACGAGACATAGTATGCAGAGGTTTGGAGGGGACAGAAGAAGGAACATTAACAACACAGGAGTGGTCTGGGCGTAGTCTTAGCATGCGATCAATGGTAATCGCCAGGGAAATGGCCTCTTCAAGGGAGCTAGGGGTGGGGTGACTGACCCAAGCATCTCTGAACGTTACATATGTGTTCAGGTCCCCAGAACACTTGTCAGGCTCCTTGAGTGTGACCACTGGGGTGGCAGGAGTGGTAGCTGGTAGCTGCTGGGCCAATAGCTGGACCTGTTTGGCCAGCTCAAAAACGAGGTTAGCAAGACCCTCAAAACGGACAGATAACTCCTGTGCTGAGTCCATTACTGGCCACAGGTAAGGAGTAAAAAAATATTGTAAGGCCGGTTATTATGTCAGGAACCGGTGACACCAGACACACAGAGACAGTGAGCCCTAAGCTCAGCCCCGCCCACTGACTCTACCTATTTGCCCCCCTAGGCTAAACCCTAGGGCAGCAACTGGGCGGCGGTCCCTGCACTGGCTTGGTGGGACACAAGGACAAGACAGACAGACAAAACACAATAAAGAATGGTCGACAGTCCGGGTCACAACAGTCTGGCAGCAAAGGTACAAAATCAGGATCCAAAAGAGTAGTCGAATAACAGGCAATATGGTCGGGGGCAGGCAGCAAGCAAGGGAGGTCAGAGATACAAGGCAGAAATCAGGAGATGCAAAGACACAGAACCACAAGCAGGCAGAGACTAAGTCAATAACCGGCGAGGCACAGGCAGAAACAGAAATCTTAAATAGGAGACCAGGAACCATGTCCAGAAAGTGATAGTAGGGACCAGCTGTCAATCACTGAGGCAAAGGCAGGTTAACTGTTACATGACCAGAGGAAACTTAGCAGAACAGACACGGGTGGGGCAGGGAAAACAATTAGCAGACCAGAAGGAATAAGACACAGTTCAGACAGGGCAAAAACAAGGCAAACTAAACACAGAATAAATGGAAGATTATGGCCAAAATCGCAGTCTTTGGCGCAGAGGTCTAATCTTCACAGCAGACGGTGGCACTGATGCCTTTTCAGGCGCGATCATGACACCAGGATTACACAATGAATCAGGAAGCAATAAAAAAAGGAAAATGTCTTAGGTAAAAGGCTGTTTTCTCACCATGTTTTACCTATATTTAGGTATATTCATGACATATATTCTACACGTCACCATAGGGAACTATTAGCAAGCCTAAGCAAGCCTAAGGAGTACCCTTTTTGCCTCTGTAATTTTGTAGTATACTGACATATACCAACCAAAGGATAGCAAAGACTACATTATTTCCATAGATGGGATCGGGTAAAAAGTGAATGTATGGCCTCCATCACAGTCATACCTATAATGGATACATAGTGAGCTTCTCATTACATTACATGTCATGACTTATACATTGGACAGATTTCTTTATAGCGTATGGCTATCTTCACACGTCGTCATATTTCAGTAAAGGATGGACCCTGATTGCAATGGTATCAGCGTCCGTTCTTTACTGCAGGGGCTGCATTGCATTGAAGTCGCTCTGTAGAAGGGGCGTTAAAATAATGTACATGCATATTATTTCAGGACGCTGTTGAATGAACAATGTCTGGAAATAATAGTTGTTCACACAATGTAAAGTTGTCCGGCGACTACACTTTACATTGTAGTGAATGGTTAATTGATTTACGGGCACACCCAACGGTGCCCACAAGTCAATTGTGAAAAAAGAATGTTCCTGCAGCCGATATAGAGGTATCGGCTGCAGGAATGTGCTGAATGCAGCCCGGCAGCTGTCAGTTAAATGTAATTACGCTGTATGTATGTAATGGACGCTATTAAACCAAGTGTGAACATAACCTATCAGTGATTAATACATTAAAGAGGTCCCTGACAGTGGAATCCATCACTACATCATAGACTACAATGTCATCATTTGAAAACACTCTTATAAGTCTAATGATGGTGCATGTCACTAATAGACACTCTTTACTACCTCCATTAAATTTAGTGTTTACGTCAGAGGCTTTTCTCAGCATATATGTTAAAGGGGCACCAAAAAGGCCATGTGAAGGCAGCCTATGAGGACAATGAGAAAGGATATAATGTGGAGCTGCTCATGTCATATCCTGTTATAGGATGGTTCTGGCCTTTAACTGCTTTTGCAGGGTAAGAGCCATGAAAATGTAACAACAAGGCAAAAAATATCATGTAATAACATATAAAGTCACATACTGTATGACACCCCACATTTACGTATGTATATACAATACCTTATTTGACTTTTTCTGAAAATAACATCCTAAGCTGGTTTGCTATTACGAGTACATTCTAAATAATTAAATAAATATTTTGGTGCCCTCTGGTCCTTGCAGATGTTCCATCCATATATTTCTATGAAACATGTTCTTCATACAGTGCTTGTGCTGAATACACGGAGAAACAGAAAGGATACATTATGGAGAGTTAATTGCATTTGATGCATATGGGTCCCCATAATTAATGCTTGGAGTGTGGATGTCATGCAGGCATCTAACCCCTTTATAGATATTGCTTGCTCAGAAGATGGGGCCCGCAATAGGCAGAAAATGTATGCTTTTGTAGAGATAAGGACATTTGGAAATGCAGCCAACAATTCCTCTCTAGGAATGCAAGGACATGACATGACGACGTGATATAAATATTTCTGCTTCATTTGCGGTGTGCTGTAAATACAAAATATCAGCCAGGAACAAAACTGTTTAACCCTTTATGGCAAAGCTGTCATTTCAATAGAGAGGCATAAGAGGCATTAGTATGTTATCATAACATAAGAGCCAATTTATGGTGGCATGTGTAATAGAAAGACATATTTTCATATGGACTATGGGATTATCACTCCTCTACTATATGTATTATTATGCGAAACTACTATATTAGGTGGATATCTGAGGAGTTATATGGGGAAGTTTGCATCAACCAAACTCCTAAGATCAGCGAAATACTACAAAGGATTACTAGAAACTTCATTAACCCCTTGATGACCATACACTGTCTTTTCAAAGGGGAAGATGAAAGTCTGCAGTCCACATCAATATCCGTGTGCTCTCCTGCTCTAAGAACAGGTTACTAAAGGCAACTGTCATTAAAGTAGTCTCCTGTTCAGTATTCAGGTTGAGGAAACCTCTAATCTCAGACATTTAATTCTTTAGTTTTAGGTGTTGCCTTAAGAGTCGCCTTTGGCAGTAATACAGGTTATATTTCAGCATTGTCAAACCTGTGTCCCTCCAGCTGTTGCACAACTACAATTCCCATCATGCCAGGACTGCCAAAGCTTTAAAGGGGAATTCCACTAATTTAAAATTTTTAATTTCTTGCTGCCGTGGCAGAGAACAAACATGCTGTTCTTACCCCTCCCCGGTGGTTCAGTTTGATATGCCCCCTCCCCCAGTATGAACATATGTCAGACAGCTGTCCAACAATATGTATAAGTTGTAAATTTTTAGAGCAAATAAGGTGTCCAGCCCCTGATATCAGAGCCTAGATGCCCTGTTTGTTCTCCCGCAACAGCTTAACAGATAAAAATACTGTACTAATACCCTCACTTGTAGAAGCAATAAAATGGCAAACTAATAAAATATACATATTCTACATGCCAAATAGCTCAAATAGGCCTGGTAAATCTAAACTTGCAACTCCCTATATAGTTTTAAAAAGTTTCTAAAGAAGCTTAGATTAGCCCTAAAGCATACGTCCAAACTTTTTGGATGGACAAAGAGGGACACTTGGGGTTGACTCCAGGAAAATTTACAGACTCTAGAAATACTTTACAGTCATTTCTATACTTTTTAATTCAAGGATGCAATCATACATCCAGAATCTGCTGCAGATTGATGCAATCATACATCCAGGATCTGCTGCAGATTGATGCAATCATACATCCAGGATCTGCTGCAGATTGATGCAATCACACATCCAGGATCTGCTGCAGAATGATGCAATCACACATACAGGATCTGCTGCAGATTGATGCAATCACACATACAGGATCTGCTGCAGATTGATGCAATCATACGTACAGGATTTGCTGCAGATTGATGCAATCATACATACAGGATCTGCTGCAGATTGATGCAATCATACGTACAGGATTTGCTGCAGATTGATGCAATCATACATACAGGATCTGCTGCAGATTGATGAAATCATACATACAGGATCTTCTGCAGATTGATGCAATCATACCTACAGGATTTGCTGCAGATTTAAGCAATCATACATACAGGATCTGCTGCATCAATCTGCAGCAGATCCTGGATATGTGACTGCATCCTTAGGTCCCATTCACGCATCAGAAACCCTGTCTGTAATTGCAGACCTGCAACTGCAGACAGGATTACAATGTGTTTCAGTAAGTGTCTGCATTTGCAGGGACCCCTGTCAGATAGGTGACATGGATGGACAATGGCTGAATCATTTTTTGTGTCACAGATCATGTCCCCAGAACGGATGAGTAACACCTACAGCTGTGTGTATGTAACCTTATGATCTGCATGTGTGATATGATGTGTGACAGGGGCCATAATGCCACATGATTTATCTGGATATAACAATATATAGGACCAGATCTGCAGGTTTGGGTCTATAATACAGTAAGAAACCAGACACTTTCTAGAGCAACATTGAAGGTTTATTACTGCAAATCTAACTCCTAGGTCAGAAAGAGGAACATGTAAGGGGAAAAGAGGGACAGAGGGACTTGGCTCTAAAGTAGGGACTGTCCCTCCAAAAGAGGGACACCTGGGAGGTATGTCTAAAGTGTGCTGCAGTATTGTAAATCACACTAAATTGCACCAAAAAGGCTATCATGGCCTACCATCCTATAACACAAAGTGACCCTATGTGAGAACTCTATGAGCCGGCCACCCAATTTTCCACAACAAAATAGTCTTTTATGGGGTCATAGAACAAAGTATATATATGTAGATTTAAGTCTCTAATTGAAGCAGGAACCTTTATAGCATACATTTATACATTAATAATGGTGAAAGAGCACACAGTCATGTCTTTTATCATGTGTTTATTTAGAAAACAAATTTCGTACATCCCTACATAAGGGAAGTATTGCCCAGCCCTAAAACTATTCTTGGAACTGAATACCGTATAACATAAGTACAGTATTAGCTCTATACACTATTCTATTACATCACTAATATCAGCTCTATATAGCATTCTATTTATATCACTGGTATCATTAGCTGTATACACTATTCTATTACACTGGTAACAGCTCTATACACCATTCTATTACATCACTGATATCAGCTGTATAACTATTCAATTACATCACTGGTATCAGCTCTATACACTATTTCATTACATCACTGGTATTAGCTGTATTCAACATGTTATGACATCACTGGTATCAAGAGCTCTATACACCATTCTATTATATCACTGGTATCAGGATCAAAAATGGTACAAGGCGAGAACGGCATCGCTTTCAATGTAGAAAAATCTTACTTTATTTGTGCCATAATATAAAAAATTAAGTTTCGGCTCTATAACATCCTGAACCTTTCAGAAATACTTAAGAAAGGCTCAGGATGTTATAGAGCCGAAACGTCATTTTTGAAACAAATAAAGTAAGGTTTTTCTACATTGAGGGTGCGTTCACACCTACAGGATCCGCAGCAGATCCGCAGCAGATTTGATGGTGCAGATTTGATGCTGTGTTCAGTTATTTAAATGAAATCTGCTGCGGATCCGCAGCGGAAAATCAGCTGCGGATCTGGTAAGTGTGAATGTACCCTTAAAGTGATGCTGTTCTCGCCTTGTAGCATTTTTGATATGTAATTGCCGGGTGGAAGCCGACCCGGAGGAGGACTGTGCATCGGAGGGGTTTCCGCTAACTCCGTTGTGTGGATTGTACTGGTATCAGGATTTATACGCCATTCTATTACATCACTGGTATCAGGATCTATACACCATTCTATTACATCACAGGTATCAGCTCTATACACCATTCTATTACATCAATGCTATCATCTGTGTACACCATTCTATTACACCTCTGATGTCAGGATCTATACCACCATTCTGTTACAGTACATCACTGGTATCAGCTGCCAGTGGCAGGGAAGAGCCTCCTCCCATCTCAGCCATGCCCCTTCCTTCTGCTCTCCACCCTCTCTCGCCCTGCTCGCAAGCTCCTTCTGGTCTTTTTATGGGGGTCTTCACAAGGCCGTATTAACAGCTGCTGCTGTCCTAGGCACAAAACCTGAAGACGCCCCAGTGTGGGGGAGCGTGGTTTTGGCCACATGCATTTCTTTACTTGTAGAAACATTGAATCACATTTTCATGGTTTCTAACTGCTTATAACATAAATTTCCACATTGAATCAATGATTAGAGCCATCTGCATGTTGTCTAATGGAATTCTCACCACAGGATTGGTAGATTGGTAGGTAATAGCTCCAGGCTTCACAGCCATAGCAGACCTGAACATACCTCCCCCACCCCCACCCCCACCCTCAAAAAGTCACCAGATTTACTGGCAAGGCTGACCAGGAGGTGGGAGACTAAAAAAATAAAAACAAAAAAAAGTAGTTTTTTTCCCACTGCTCCCTGTTGCTGCCCCCCTGCAAGGTGCTGCCCTAGGCACCGGACCACGGGTGCCTAGTGGTAAATACGGCCCTGGGTCTTCAGCTACAAAATCTGCACAAAAAAGTGGTCTTTAGTCAGATAAGGGGGCAGAGGTTTCTCTGTATATTTAATCAGATGGCTCTTCATCCATAGACTTTAATGTAGCACATTATTGGATTCAAAATATTTTTTGTTTTATACTTATGTATACGCTACTGATAGAAACCAGGGTTCTAAATTATAGATATGGCCCTGCCTAATGTCAAAAACTAAGGTTTCCTAGAGAAAAATTTAAAAGCTAAATTGTGTTCTACTTATTTTATTCATAGAAACTGCTGTAAGCTGCATTTTATATCTCAGCTTTATGTTCCTAAAAAGGTACCTACCATTCTGCCCACATGGCACGGTACATTCTCAAAATTCCAGCAGGTATGCTTTCCGACTCGAAAGCAAGTGGTGTATGGAACACATTAGATCTTACAATGCAGTTCATGGCATTGTATGAACAGATTTTTGCCAGACATACTGTTAGTTCTTAAGATCTGTACTTGGAGAGGTCATTGCCTCAGAGCTTTATTTTAGCACTTCCCCCTCTCCTTTACTCATTCATTCGCAATGCTTGCAGAATTAATTTACACACAGTCCTGCTTGTCACCACTACTCAGTATAAATATGAACATGAGCCCAGCAAGAAGTAACACAGTCAATGTTAGTGGTCACCACCTATCAACATGCCCTCAGTCTGTCCACATCAAATATTATAAAATGTCTTTACATAACATTCATTAGCTGTTCCTTTACTACAAGTCCCTACTTTTATGATCTATCCTACAACATACAGTATATACATATAAAAACACAAAATGATTATATATAAAAAATATTTCCAAATTACTTAAATATATCATATGAAAACCTCAATTTAGTAGATACAACTAAATGCACTATTTATTTTTTTATGTCTGCAAAAAGAAGCCGTGAAACTATTGATTAGAGTCCTGTTGTTTTTAATCTAGCATAAATGCAAGAATAACAAAAATGCAGTTAAAGGCATTTCTATGTTAGACACAGAAACCAATAAAAATCAGTTACGGTCTCCAGGTACTTGACACATATTAATTGATTGTCTTGCAAAATATATAAGGAGTTAGTGAATTAATGGTGTCTTCTACCCTACTGCTGAGATCATTTTTGATTGTCTTTACAGCAAGAGGTAATGAGAGCTTTTTCACTTGAATTGACATAGAAGGTTAATTTTCTGTCAACAAAAGGGTTTGAGTTTTTTGCACAAGACTAATTTTAGCCAGAGATTTGATATTTCTTGATCAGTGCAGATTTGTATTGAACAAAAACGTGTACAAAGAACAGGATAATTCATTGTGAAGGTGGAAACAATTTAATATATACTTGATCTTGTGCTAAAAATACCTTCCACAGTTCATTTATTCTTCCAGGGTACACAGCACATGTACTAAAAGTGGGAAAGGCTCTAAAAAGACATTTGCCAGCAGAGGGAGCTCCTACTCATGCGTAGTTGTGGCTACTGCATGGCACATATTAGCTCGGAGGTACAGTAGCAGCTTGTTTTATTAAGCAGCAATGTTTCCTGACTAAGTAGAGCTGAAAGGTACAGTCAGTGTAGTACAGATGCGACTCTCCACAGCTATTTATAGTGTTCAGTTGTATTTCTGCCTTTAGCTCCTGCAGGTCAGTCATGTTCTTCAACACCAAACTCCCCCAGCCATAGCTTTATGGGCCTTGCTTTGTACCCTGGGGTATGGTCATGCTGGAACAGAAAGGGACCTAACCTAAATTGTTGCAATAAAATGAAACTCTTACAATTGTTAAAAATGATATAGCATTAAACCAACCCCCACCCCTACAAAACATTACAGCTGAAATACTTCAGTCAGGCATATAATGTTCTCCCGCTATTCACCAAACTAAGACCATGTCCACCAGACTGCCAGAAAGAGAAGCATAATTTGTCACTCCATACAATACCTTTCCACTGCTCTACTGGTGGCAGCAGGGGCCGGACTGGGGATGAAAATGCCCTGGCATTTCAAAGTACACAGGAACACTTACTGTACTGTAAAATTTTACGATAAAATGCCACTGCAGCACAGACACTACGAAGTCACCGGAGGGTGACGATACGCGTGGGGTTCTTTGCCGGGGGTAGCAGCTCCATGACCCTTTTTTTATCTAGGCACCGAGATATACACATTTCCTTCCTGTGTTGCTCTGGGTGATATTTTTTGCCTTATACATCTACATATCTTTATGGTTTGGCATTCTGGTTTTTTGCTTTGCCGATATTTTGGATTTATATTATTATTGTTATGGAAAAAATAATTCTTTGACTTTATTTTTCATTCGATTTAGTGTTTTCTTTGTTTAATTCTGTTTCTACAGGCTACACTGGTCTTTTATATTGAGTGCCTAGGGATTTCATTCCTTTACTTTTTTATATTCTATACATTCTATTTGGGTCACGTTGACAATATTATTTGTTTGCTACTCCCCGCAGGTCTGATACCCTTCATGGATTGTGTGGGTAGACCGTAGATTTGGATGTTCCTGATTGGAATTTTTAAATGTTTTTAAGTGTATTGTGTAGTGTTTTTTGTGAGTGTTTTATGTGAGTATAATCAACTAATAAAAATTATATATATTTTTTTGTACATATATCTTTATACATTTATTATATGGTGGAGTGCACTCTTTAACGTTTGTCTAGTTCCTTGTTTCTTTGTGGGTTAACATTATTGCTATCTAGACATTGAGTGGCACCCCCGCAATTTCACACAGTTATTGGTTGAGCCACCTGTCGTCTTTTGTGTTCAAACAGACACTACTAAAGGTCCCCCTATAGCATTTAATTTTGTTGGACATACCGGTCGCTCGCAACAGATCTGGCCTTTGGCATGGGATCAGACCTTTACCAATCCAACAAGCCATTTTTAAGGCTACACACAACCCCTGCCAGTGTAGTGTGATAAAAGATAAAACATAATGATGATTTAATGTTGTAATAATGAACCTTTTTTTTGTGGAAAAATGAATACCCCATAACTATGTAACACCCAACCCCATAGATTGGGAACTACAACTCCCATCATGCCCTGGCAGCTACAGACCTTCATGAACTGCATTTTTTTACTTTGCAGAGAGAGCTACAACTCCCAACAGTTCCTGAAGGTCAATAGCTGTC
This sequence comes from Dendropsophus ebraccatus, assembly GCF_027789765.1. Classification (NCBI taxonomy): domain Eukaryota; kingdom Metazoa; phylum Chordata; class Amphibia; order Anura; family Hylidae; genus Dendropsophus; species Dendropsophus ebraccatus. The sequence continues at coordinate 72,085,071 of NC_091459.1, read as the reverse complement.
AGGGCATGCTGGGAGTTTTATTTTACAATCTACAGTATGGGGTTGGGTGTTACACTTTTTTTTTTTTCATGTAAAATGAATATCCCAAAACTATGTAACACCCAACCCCATAGATTGGGAACTACAACTCCAATCATGCCCTGACAGCTATAGACCTTCAGGAATGGTGGGAGGAGCTATTGGAGCACAGTACAACAGGAAAGGTTAAAGCAATGAATCCCTTCCTCCGCGGGCTAGCTGTGAGCTGAGGATGCGGCACAGGAAAGCTGCTTTCTCTCCTCTGTGTCTGTATCCTGCACTGCATGGGGGGCACTGTAATGTCTCTGCAGCATAAGGCACAGACTGCACAGACATTAATTAACAATAATCTCACAAGATTTCTCTGTATCTGAAGAGCGCAGGGGATGCCGAGAAAATCCGGCAGAGCTGTTACACACTGACTTTTTTAAAAAGAGCCGGAACGTGACAGTTCATAAAAACTGTTATAGCGCCTCGCAGAGGCAGTAAAAGTAATAACATACATATATAGTAATGCAATGGCACTTAAAGGAGAAGTCCGGCCAAAATTATTTTTTTATATGTTATTACTTATGGAAAGATATACAATTTTCTAATGTACATTCATTATGGGAAATGCTCATATACTGCTATTTCCCTTAATTTAGTGTATCAGGAAGTGTTAGAATTATCTCTGAAGCAGTGACGTCACGACGAAAGGTGTAATTTCTATGGAGTGTCTAGCAGCGGGCGCTCTATATATAGAAGTCAATGAGTACCATTGACTTCTATATATAGTGCGCCCCTGCTGGACACTCCATAGGAATTACAGTGTATGTAATGTAATGTTATGCACTGTACTTTTGTGACTTCATGAATACATTTATAGAATACTTTGGGGAGCAAGTGTCCTTGCTCCCCAAAGTATCCCATACATGTATTCAATAAATACATTTGCTGGGCACCGAGCAGGGAGGGAGAGAGGTGCCATCTACCTCTTCCTTCCCTGCTTGGTGCTGGGAACATATACAAAGTACTACTCCCCCATTATCTGCAGATTATGGGGGAGTAGTACCTTTTGCTATCCCTATCGCCGCCGCTCAATCAGCTGTGCGATAGTAAGTTTGATGCCGAGAGGAGGAGGGGGAGCGGTGGGGGGCATGAAGAGCAGCCCCTGTGTGAGCGGCGGTGGCGGCGGCGATAGGGATAGCAAAAGGTACTACTCCCCCATAATCTGCAGATAATGGGGGAGTATTACTTTGTATATGTTCCCAGCACCGAGCAGGGAAGGGGGAGGTAGATGGCACCTCTCTCCCTCCCTGCTCGGTGCCCAGCAAATGTATTCATTGAATACATTTATGGGATACTTTGGGGAGCAAGGACACTTGCTCCCCAAAGTATTCCATAAATGTATTCATGAAGTCACAAAAGTACAGTGCATAACATTACATTACATACACTGTAATTCCTATGGAGTGTCCAGCAGGGGCGCACTATATATAGAAGTCAATGGTACTCATTGACTTCTATATATAGAACGCCCCCTGCTGGACACTCCATAGGAATTACACCTTTCGTTGTGACGTCACTGCTTTAGAGATAATTCTAACACTTCCTGATACACTAAATTAAGGGAAATAGCAGTATATGAGCATTTCCCATAATGAATGTACATTAGAAAATTGTATAACTTTCCATAAGTAATAACACATAAAAAAATAATTTTGGCCGGACTTCTACTTTAAGGCCATTGCAGTACTGTAAGGCCCCGTTCCCACTAAGCAAAACTAGCGGAATTCCGCAATGGAATTTTCCGCTGCGGAATGCCGTTAGCCTCCCGCTCATAATGGAAGTCTATGGGAGGCTAGTGGCATTCCGCGGCGGACAATTCCGTCGCGGAATTCCGCTATCTTTGCTCAGTGGGAACGGGGCCTAAAATATCAAATTACACAGGCCTCCGTGATCAGAGCTCCCCTTGCACCTTACCAGGGTGAATAATATGTTGAAAACTAAGCTGTGATTGGTTGCTATGGGTCTCTTAGCATAGCAGCACAATACATTTCTGTTAGTAGCCCATAGCAACCCTCAGAGCGCCCCTTACACTTTAGCAGAGCAAATAATATGTGAAAGCTGAACTGTGATTGGTTACTATCTGTAAACAAGGACACTGTGTGATAAATCTACCGAGACCCCACCAAGTGTTTTTGTCTGGGCAGCGTATACTCCTACAGCCAGTGAGAGAGAAGAGCTGGAGAAGGAGAGTGACCAGCAGGGGGCGCTCCTCTGTGCTGGCCACCATGGTTGTAGTTCCCCTTTCCTCCTCACCTCACACAATAACGGTGTGTACTGCAGAGTGGCCATCTTTGGGGGAGCAGTGCTGGCAGGTACAGCGTAAGAGAAGTGGTGTACGGTGTTTATAGTGTCCCACATTATCATTTTTACACACTTACACCCTTGGACACATTTCTCCAATGTATAGTGACATATAAAATTCTGGTCTATAATAAATTCCCCCTATGTCTATTTTCTTATAACAAGAACACATTTTGGAGATGGTGGCAATGCATTTCCTCAACTCCTCGGTACTGGTGAAGCATGGCAGAATCAGTCTGATGCTCTATAGGATGATGATTAGCATCCTGCTGGTGGTGTTAGTCCAGGACAATGCCTCACTCGCAGTGATCAGCCATGAGAACCTGTTGCAGCGGCTGGTCACCCAAGTAAGTAGCTGGAGAGTTGCGGCAATCCACACCAGCTTCTCACTGATGCTGCCCAGTATGGCTTGAAGACCACTGTTGGTGATACTGGAAATCAACGTTATCAGCTCACTGGTGGTAGTGGTGGTTATCCAGGTGGCTGAAGTTGTCCAGATCTGCAGGAAGCTGCTGCGGGTTAAGACGGTGGTCCAGATGATCAGGTCTCTGGTGCTGCAGATACAGTTGATGAAATCACAGGTGGTGGTGATAACATTCAGTCGCTCTACTGCAGCTGTGATCCAGGTCAGCAGGGGCGCTATTAAAGAAAGTCATGCTCAGCAGGCGGCTGGTGGTGGATATCCAGCTGAGCATATTACTAATAGCAGTCAGCCAGCTAAGCAGGCCAGTGAAGGCAGTTACTGCGTTCTGGAGATGGCTGGTGATGGAATTGAGGCTGATCTGGTCACATTTTAGTTGGGCAGGTCTCCAATGGTGTTGTTTGGACTCTGCATTTTGAAGGTGCTGGAGTTGCTACACTGCAGGTTTCTGGTGGTTGAATTGGGCCTCTGCAGGTTGGTGGTAATCTTCCAGCTGGTCTGGTCTGTGATGGTACTGTTTGGCCCCTGCAGGCCCCTGGTGATGTTGTCCCAGCTGAGCGGGTCGCTAATGGAATTACCCCAGCTCAGCGGGTTGATAAAGGGTTCAATTAAGGTGAGTGGTTGTCTGGTGGAAAGACAGCCTACCAGGATTGGAAGCAAATAGCACATGAGGTTGCCAAAATGGCAAGATCCCTGTCAATCCTCTCCTCTCTATGCATTGACTGGCAAAAATCGGAAGCACTAGAAATAACTGGCAGTATACGCAAGCAGAACACACAGGTAGTACAGACAGTCTGATCGCTAGTGAGTCCCTAAGAACAAAGAGTCTGGGGCTCTGCACTTTCTTTTATAGGGCCCTAGGATGACATCACCAATTGTGTCACTAGTGATGTCATGAGCGTGTCTTGACATGTTGTCAGGGCATGAAGTTGTTGTTTCAGGTTGGGGCACATTGCACTGCAGTCTTAGCCATGTCACCCACTACACAATATCAGATGTGAAATAGGCTTTTATGGCCTCTCAGAATGATGTAGGGTGAGTTCAGACATGGAGGATATGTTGCAGATTTTTACAACCCAATAAATGTGACTAGTGGATGTACACCCGGCTCCAGGACATAGCCAAAGACTGATGAGCTCTGGTGCAAAACTTTTGCTTGAACGTTATATTTAATTACTCTAAGGTGAACCCCCCTAATGTGCCACCGTGTCCTAATGGACTGTCACTGTGTCCCCTCCTGTATTGCACCTCTGTCCCCTATAATAAATTGATTGTACTGTGTCATAATTATTGTTTTCCAATCTCCCGCCAGCAGGGCAAGTAGTAGTTCTGCAACCTTGAGAGCCCCAGGCCACAAAACTACAACTCTCATCATGAACTGTTAGCAGGGCATGATATGGGTTGTAGTTCTAGGGGGACAATAATCTCACCTGTCCTGGTTCCTGCTCTGCCCTGGGGCCCTGACCTCCTCTGGTCAGGTCTGACTGCTTTGTATGGAGGAGCTAGTCGCTTGGCCTGTATTACACAGAGCAGGAGTCCCTGAGGCAGGAGAGGGCGCATGGGTCTCCTGCCAGAAGTCTATTCAGTTGTGGATGTCAGCAATTGCTGATACAACTGAGTAGGGAGAGGGAGCAGCCTCCCAAACTGGCTGCCATTATCACAGAAGATTCTGGAGAACTGTAGAGTGACAGGAAGTGGTGAGGGGCACAGCGGGCCCCCGTAGCATACGGGTCTGGTCACCATGGTGACCGCTACAACCTCTATAGCTACACCACTGGGCATTTGATTACCGGTGGCTGAAGTTGGATGCAGCCCTAGACCATAGATGCCTATGTTTTCCAGGACTCGCTAGGGCTGCATCAAACTTCTTCAGCCACTGATAATCGAATGCCGAACAATCGGACTTGAGCATGCTCCAGCAGTGCTCATATCCACTGACTACATGACCACACAGAAAGGCTATGTTTACACACTGCTGAAATTGAGTGGATGGCCGCCATTTAATGAAATTTCTAAATTTCACAAGGAACAGGAGATAAAATGTATCCCAAAATCTGTAACGCAGGTTCTCCTGAGTACAACGGTACCCCATATGTGGGTATAAACCACTGTATGGGCACACAGCGGGCCTCAGAAGGGAAGGAGCGCCAATTTGCTGGAGCAAAACCGCAGCTAGTAACAGTTATTAGAATAGCGCAGTTACTAAAATACAATAAAAAAATGAGATTACAGGTAACGTGGGGTGGTTACGGACAGTCTGTGGTGGTTCCGGGTAATCTGGTGGTGGTTACGGGCAATGGAACAGGTAAAGGGTTGTCAGCTCACCCACACAGCCTTGCTTCACCAGACATATGGATCTCCGTGATGTAGAAGCTCGCGGGTACTAACGTTGGGGACCGCGGCCCGAATCATCCGTGATAAGAAGAAATATGTTCATCCGCAGCTTCATAAAATTCAGTAGCTTTTATTAAACGTCACAAAACATAAAATAACAAATGATTTAAAAGACACGCCGACGCGTTGCAGGGTGAGAACCCCTTAATCATGGCAATCATAATGAAGTTACAGCTAGTTTAAATGTGGATCGGATGTGACGTTAGACTAGAAAGGAACGCCCAACGGGGCAAAATGCACCTGTGCGTCCGTCTCAGGTAAGTCACATGACTGATTTACAGCTCAAATTGAAAAACAAATGAAAATAAAAATAAACCAGTGACACAAAAAAGAAATAACATAAGGGTGTACACAGACAAATACATTCAGTAAATATAGTATAAATCGGTTCTATAGTTTAACCCTTTCGGGAACCTGGTATTAAGGTTAAGGATCCACAGCGCCTCCCTTTTCCTAACCATGCGTGTCCAATCACCCCCGCGTTTGGGTCTATTGACCCTTTCAATCGCGGCAACCTTTAGGCTACTCGTATCTCCTGCATGACACTCAACAAAGTGTCTAGCAAGACCCGAAAGTGAACGAGTATTGACGGATGAAATGGACATTCTGATATCAGATAGGTGTTCTCCAATACGGGTTTTGAGTTTCCTGATACTGGACCCCACGTACTGCAAATCACACTGCGTGCAGTGTGCAACATACACGATGTGGGATGAATTGCAGTTGATGAAGGATCGGATCCTGAAATCGCGACCCGTACTGGACGACACCACTGACTGTTTTTTAGTAACATAGCGGCACATACCGCATCGCGGTACCGCACATGGAAAAAAGCCCGTAGTTTTAAGCCAGTTTTGTGTGTGTGGCTGTGGACTATTTCCAATGTCACTTGGGGACAAAAGATTGCCCAAAGTTTGACCTCTCCTTGCGACATATCTCACTTTATCTCACTAATAAAGTGAGATATGTCGCAAGGAGAGGTCAAACTTTGGGCAATCTTTTGTCCCCAAGTGACATTGGAAATAGTCCACAGCCACACACACAAAACTGGCTTAAAACTACGGGCTTTTTTCCATGTGCGGTACCGCGATGCGGTATGTGCCGCTATGTTACTAAAAGACAGTCAGTGGTGTCGTCCAGTACGGGTCGCGATTTCAGGATCCGATCCTTCATCAACTGCAGTTCATCCCACATCGTGTATGTTGCACACTGCACGCAGTGTGATTTGCAGTACGTGGGGTCCAGTATCAGGAAACTCAAAACCCGTATTGGAGAACACCTATCTGATATCAGAATGTCCATTTCATCCGTCAATACTCGTTCACTTTCGGGTCTTGCTAGACACTTTGTTGAGTGTCATGCAGGAGATACGAGTAGCCTAAAGGTTGCCGCGATTGAAAGGGTCAATAGACCCAAACGCGGGGGTGATTGGACACGCATGGTTAGGAAAAGGGAGGCGCTGTGGATCCTTAACCTTAATGCCAGGTTCCCGAAAGGGTTAAACTATAGAACCGATTTATACTATATTTACTGAATGTATTTGTCTGTGTACACCCTTATGTTATTTCTTTTTTGTGTCACTGGTTTATTTTTATTTTCATTTGTTTTTCAATTTGAGCTGTAAATCAGTCATGTGACTTACCTGAGACGGACGCACAGGTGCATTTTGCCCCGTTGGGCGTTCCTTTCTAGTCTAACGTCACATCCGATCCACATTTAAACTAGCTGTAACTTCATTATGATTGCCATGATTAAGGGGTTCTCACCCTGCAACGCGTCGGCGTGTCTTTTAAATCATTTGTTATTTTATGTTTTGTGACGTTTAATAAAAGCTACTGAATTTTATGAAGCTGCGGATGAACATATTTCTTCTTATCACGGGTGGTTACGGGCAACCTGGGGTGGTTGTGGGTAATCTGGGGTGTATACTGACAACCTGGGGTGGTTACGTGTAATCTGGGATGGATACGGTGAACATGGGGTGGTCACAGGCAACCTGGGGTGGTTACGGGCAACCTAGGGTGTTTACGGGAAACGTGGGGTGCTCACGGGCAACCTGGGGTGGTTACGGGCAATGTGGGGTGGATACGGACAACCTGCTGTGGTTACAGACAACCTTTGGTGGTTACAGGTAATCTGGGGTGGATACAGTCAACATGGGGTGGTCACGGGCAACCTGGGGTGGTTACGGGCAATGTGGGGTGGATACGGACAACCTGCTGTGGTTACAGACAACCTGGGGTGGTTACGGGTAATCTGGGGTGGATACGGTCAACATGGGGTGGTCACGGGCAGCCTGGGGTGGTTACGGGCAATGTGGGGTGGATACGGACAACCTGCTGTGGTTACAGACAACCTGGGGTGGTTTCGGGTAATCTGGGGTGGATACGGTCAACATGGGTTGGTCATGGGCAACCTGGGGTGGTTATTGCAACCTGGGGTGGTTACAGGCAACCTGGGGTGGTTACGGGCAATGTGACGTGGATACGGACAACCTGGTGTGGTTACAGACAAACTGGGGTGGTTACAGGCAATCTAGGGTGGTTACAGGCAACCTGCTGTGGTTACGGTAAACATGGGGTGGTTACGGGCAACGTGGGGTGGTTACAGGCAACGTGGGGTGGTTACGGGCAACGTGGGGTGGTTACGGACAATCTTGGGTGGTTACGGGCAATCTGGGATGGTTACGGACAATCTGGGGTGGTTACGGATAAACTGAAGTGCTCATAGGTAATCTGAGGTGGGTACCTGTAATCTGGCGTGGTTATGGGCAATCTGGAGGGGGTCATTGGCAATTTGGGGTGGTTAGAGGCAACGTGCCGTGGTAAGAGGCGACGTGCGGTGGTTAGTGGCAAGGTGCGGTTGTCAGTGGCAAGGTGCGGTTGTCAGTGGCAAGGTGCGGTGGTCAGAGGCAACGTGAGGTGGTCAGAGCCACCTGTGGTGGTTGCGTGCAATCTGGGGGGTTACATGTAATCTGGCATGATTACGGCAACCTGGGGTGGTTATGCGCAACCTGCGTTGGTTACGGGCAACCTGGGGGGGTTACAGACAATCTGGCATTGTTACGGATAAACTGAAGTGCTTATAGGTAATCTGGGGTGGGTACATGTAATTTGGGGTGATTACGGACAATCTGGAGGGGGTCACTGGCAACGTGCGGTGGTTACGGGCAACGTGCGGTGGTTACGGGCAACGTGCGGTGGTTACGTGTAATCTGGGGGGTTACGTGCAATCTGGCGTGATTACGGACAACCTGGGGCGGTTACGGGCAACCTGGGGTGGTTACGGGTAATCTGGGGGGCTTAGGGGTAATTTGGGAGTAAACTGCAATTATTACTATAATAAAAAGTGTGTGTTTTATTTTTTTGTGTGTTTGTCACTTTTTGTACTTTATACATTCATTTTCACTGTATTACTATGATTACTTTGATATCTTCTATCACAGTAATCATAGTTTAGTGACAAAGACCAAATTGGTCTCTGTGACTTTAAATTTTAAGAGTTGGCTGGTTCTTTGATCTGATGGCCGCCGGGGGAGGGGGGTTAGTGACTGCCTACTAGGGGAGGGGCCTGATCTGGGGTCTGATTTGACTTAATTCATCTCCCCCCGCCGTGGATTCACAGTGGGGGGAGATGAAAGGCAGTGCAGCGCCGGCACCATTAGTGACCGCCGTATCGGTGGTCACTAAGGGGTTAACTGCCGGGCACGGCCCGGATCTCGGCAGTTGCAGCGGGTGCCCGGCTATCACTGACAGCCAGGCCCCGCCGGGGATGACAGGAGCGCAGCTCCTGCACCCCTGTCATCCCGAGGACATCCATCTGCAGGAACTGCATGCAGATTTGGACGTACCGGTGCGTCCATATGCGGGAAGGGGTTAAATAGCAATTATTTGTCATTAAATGGCAGCCATCCACTCAATTTCAACAGTGTGTGAACATTTTTCCAGTACTAATCAGCTGCTGCATGTCATACAGGAAGTGGCGTATTCTTTCCAGTTTTCTATGAGAATTTGCTACTGCTCTGGACAGTTCCTGACATGGACAGAGGGGGCAACAGAGAGCACTGTGTCAGGCTGGAAAGAATACACCACAGGACATACAGCAGCTGATAACTACTTGATGACTGAAGATTTTTTAATAGAAGCATTTGCTGGGAATAATTGATTTAAAAGAATTTTTTTTTTAGTGAACTACAACTTTAAAGTGTTTGTCCTACCTCTTAAGGAGATTGGTCCCCTAAGGTGGAGATGGAGAACCTTTGGCCCTCAAGCTGTTGCACAACTACAATTCCCTTGTTGCATGGACAGCCAAATGCTCCTATGCAGGAATCACAACATGGCATGCTCGGGAAACGCCCCGGGGCAGGGGCGTTGCTGGGGATGTGAGGGCAGAGCCGTCTTAACAGCATTATGGGCCCCTAGGCAGAGCTGTGAATGTGAATATAAAATGTATTTGTGCCCATCCTTATCTATGTATACAGTATGTATAAGCTATGTTGTCTGTCTGTAGCTATGTATGAGCCATGTTGTGTATATATCATATATACAGGGGGACAACAACATGGCTCATATATAATAGGGTCCCTGTACATAGTTCCCAAGTGTCCCTCCTTTCAGTATACAACAATACAACATTGGTCATATACACATAGGGCCAACATTGTGGCTCATGTATTACAGGGTGCCTGTACACTGATACAGTAAAACAACATGGCTCATATATACAGAGGGGCAACAACATGAACCTTGTTGTTGCACCTCTGTATATATGAGTCATGTTATTTCCCTGTATACTATATTATACACTATACAGGGACCCTATTATATATGAACCACATTGTTACCCCTATGTATATACTATATATATATATATATATATATATATATATATATATAAAATATTATATAATAGGGTCCCTGTACACTGTATTATACAGTTTACAGGAATACAAGATGGCTCATATATTATATATGAGGCATTATCATGAATGTGCCTGGGATGAACTCCGTGTTCCCCTCAGCTCGTGCTGCGTGGCTGAGATGGCGCTGATATTCAGTGTTTTTGTATGTCTTGTGCAGTACCTGAACCCTGTCTGAACACTGGCCTATTTCTAGCATCATGTTCAGCCCCACCTGTCTGCTATGTTCTCTGGCCATTAAGGAGTTACACTGCTGCCAGTTCTGATCCACAGGTGATTGGGTTTGGAGCCAGGAGCCTTGTCCAATAGGGGGCTGGAACTGTCTCCTGGTTCCCTATAAGTATTTGGCTGAGGCTCATTCTAGTTCCGGATATTGAGCTTGTCTCTGCCTGCTTGTGTTTCTGCTATATTCTGTCTTTACTCTGACCCTTCTGCCTTGTGTTCTTACCATCCTTTCTAGCTGCCTGCCCCTGACCATATTACTTGTTTTTTTGACTCTGCTTATAGGATAATATGTGATTACATTTGGCCCGCCATGGCTACTATAAACGAGACTATGGGGGAGGGCTGTCTACTATATAAGAGACTATGGGGGAGGGCTGGCTACTATATAAGATACTGTAAGGAAGGGCTGGCTACTATATGAGAGACTATGGAGGAGGGCTGGCTACTACATGAGACTACAGAGGAGGGCTGGCTACTATATGAGACTACTAGGGAGGGCTGTCTACTATATAAGAGACCATTGGGAAGGGCTGGCTACTATATAAGAGACTATGGGTGAGGGCAGGCTACTATATAAGAGACTATGGGTGAGGGCTGGCTACTATATGAGACTATGGGGGAGGGCTGGCTACTATATGAGACTATGGGGGTGGGTTGGCTACTATATGAGACTACAGGGGAGAGCTGGCTACTATATGAGACTATTCGGGAGGACTGGCTACTGTAGGAGACTATTGGGGAGGGCTGGCTACTATATAGGACACTTGGGGGGGCTGGCTACTATTTGGGCAGTACTGGGAGGGCTGGCTACTATGTCGGGCAATTTTGGTTGGGTTGGCTACTACATGGGGCAATATTGGGGGGTGGGGTGGAGGTTGGCTATTACATCGGTTGGGGTTTAATCATATCATAGCATTATCATTTCATTTATCATTGTGCACAGCGATGGGAGACGCAAACCACTGACAGTGTCAGGACCGCTGCATTCGCGCTTCAATAATTATGGTTAGCTCGCAACTTTTTTAAATTTTGGCCCACTGTGTATTTGAGCTTGACACCACTGATCTAGGAGAAAGGAGATGTCACTAACTGACTTGTTGCTTTGGTAAATAGAAAGAGGAGATGGGACACCGGATATAAGAATCATAGTGCTAGTCAACTTGCCTGAGCCATAGCGACCTTCAATAAAAAAGAAAACTGTGGCATCAGTCAGAATATTGTGCAGTATGACCCACATTTAAAGAGGCACGAGACCTATTAATAAATATTGCTTGTTACCTATTGGCTTTATCGAATAAGTAACATGTGATTTAAAGGGTACCTTAATTTTTGACATATCAAAGTGACACGTTAGGAGCTTGCGTCAGTTGGGGTGGGTGGGTCTATGCACTTTCATTGATAGCTAAAATGAAGGAGCAGAAGGAGTGAGAATAATATGCACAATGCTCAAAAAATTAAGGGAACACTTAAATCACATATCAAATCTTGATGAACCATTGACTCGAGATGAAAAACTTACATAAATTGTGTCATTTGTGTAGAGCAGTGGTCAATGTAAACTAAAATCATTAACTAAATGAAGGCAGGATGCAAAATCACACTGAGGGTATAAACCCACACACCGTATATGCAGCGTATTTACTGCTGCGATACGCAGCAAACTCGCAGCAAAATCGCAGCAAAATCGCAGCAGATTAGATTTAAATAACTGAACACAGCATCAAATCTGTACCAACAAATCTGCTGCGTATTTGTTGCATATCTGCTGCATATACGGTGTGTGGGTTTATACCCTGAAAATCACAAGTGGACTCAATTTGCAATTGAATATGCAACAGCTTCTGTTCTGCTAGCCCTGATGTTCTCTCTGTTACTTAATCTCTTGCATCCTCCATATTGTAGGAACACATGTTAAGCATGTAATGGTTGCTGTGTGTCTCTAATAAAGAGCACAATGAATATACCTCCACAAAAAATTTTCAATTTTATCATGGCAGCTCTTATCATATCCTGTTAATGTGAATAGTGCCCATGTGTCTGTATGCACTCCTGACAATGTCTTGACATGTCTCCGATGAGACAGCAGATGTTGTCCAGGGAGGTCTCTCCCAAACCTGAAGTTACCTCCTAGTCTGTGGCAATATTTGTCATGGACTGAAACGTAATGTTCCAAAGGTTGTAAGTTGGATTCAGGTCTGAGTAACATGAGGGCTAGTCAATACTGAAAGGCATAAAACAGAAACTAGCTACACACTGTCCAAATGGGTGTGGGCATTGTCCTGTGAAAGGAGGTACCCAGGGCCCACAGCACTGGCGCAAGGTCTGAGGAATACATCCTGCTATGTAACAGAATGTGCAGGAGCTGGATTCCCAATGCAACCTGAATGAACGGCAGGTTCCACCTCATGCTAAGGAGTAGAGATGGTCCGAACCTGCCATAGGCTGTATCCCAGTTTTCCAGGCGGTCCTCCCGCTTTATCCACCCTCTCCACGGAGGTTTAAGACAGCGGGAATCATTGCCGAGAGTCCAGGTTCGTACGAACCCGAACCTCGGCAGGTTCGGACCATCCCTACTAGGGAAGAGTCTGTTAGAAGGGATAGAAAAAAAGTCTTTTTCTGTGTCCAGCACCTGCAAACCCCTTACCGTTATAGGGTTTGTCTTGCTGTTGTCTCTCCAGTGCCCCTGCTGTTCCTTTCATTTGCACCAAAACAGATTAAATTGATTCACCGCTTCCTACTAGAGAGATTCATTGCTTCCTACAAGAGAGATTGAAATCCCTGAAGTTTACTTGACTTGGTGCTACAGTATATCATAGGTCCTAAAGAGCATTTTGGATCTACATAAAATTATAAACCTTTTCTCTATTACAAACCAATAAAAAATCTAACAATTTTCTTCAGCATAACTAGGAAACAAAGGGAAAGATCACAATCTGGTGAAATGTTCCTTCTCCTAAGGGGAGACATTTTTTTAAGACGTTAGAGATGCTAGACTAGGATACACCTTTTTTGTAAACTGTTAATTTGCCAGACTAGGACATCTGTTAGTAGAGGAAACAACCGCTTGTAAGGGGACCTAAGTAACTTAGCCAGTCTGCAGCAGGCACCACACACTAAGTACTCAGGAGACAGACCACACTGAAGAGATACTGTTACTGCAGTTTTTCTAACTTTTCCTTCATAGGATTCCGTTATCTTACATTGCCATCATATAATATCCTCCAGCATAAGGCTTTCTTTCTACATATCTGATTTTTTTAAATATATATTTATATATATATTAGCCTTTATTTAATTCCAAGGCTAAACTAGGGCTGCAGAGCATGCTGTATTGCCAGAAAATGTATAATGTATAGTCTATGAGTAGTTGTCAAGTGGTTAAGTGTTCCCTAAATTTAAATATGGTCAAAGATTTATTGTGTAAAGAGCTGTTTATTCCTACACCTTGGCCCCCCACATTGATATACAGCTGAACTTGTTACTATATCACTAGGATTCCATTAAAGACATTTAGATTGGCCTTTTGGCTTTCCCTGCTTTCATACATGTTCATATGGACAATATGAAAATAAGCCAGTTTGGTTTCAAATTTGCCATTATACAAAAAATGTCATTGTACTGAGCAGATTCTTTCAGATCGATTCCCAATGAGCATGGTAAATAGTAATGAAATTAACCTTTCAATTAGATTTGTTACACAGGTAACCATACTAATTGATTGAATTCATCCTCCTTCGCACACAGTATTTCTGCTACATTTTTTACCCTTTAAAAAGAAAACGCTTTTGAGAGGCTTTTTTACTGACAATTTTTTAATTCACACAATTCTGTATAATTTAGAAATTTTTTAGACCCTATAGAAAAGTCTATGGGAAAATACCCAAAGAAAAATTACATTAAGAGCATTTTTCATAAGAAAAAAAAATACCTCATGAAGAAAGAGGCTATAAACAAAAATCAAAAATCATCAATTATACTGTAATATATATATATATATATATATATATATATATATATATATATATATATTACAGTAAAAGTGCCATGAAAATATGGCCTATTTAAAAAATGACAATGCAGTTTTTTTAAGCAGTTTTTGAGCCAAATTTAGAAGTGGATTCAAAGGGTTTAGGAAATGTAGTATAAAGAAGTTAGTTTGTGCTATATCAACTTCTGGCTTTGACTTAAAAAATCTGCAAAAAAACAAAAACAAAAACTTTTGTTAAAACTAATGTGCGAAACCAATGGCAATAGTTAAAAATGTGCTACATGTAAACAACAAATGTATAGTAACTGTAGATTTCTTTTTCACTGCATTAAACTTTATGGAATTTTATCACAAATTAAATCTCCATAGTACTGCAACACATTTATCAACATATAAAGGTCACTGGGGCTTCTAGTAGAACATAAAGACTGAAACGGTTTGTGTGAATGATATCATCAACCATCAGAGGTCTGCAATTGCATAGTGGTGAACATTGAGATGCAGCTAGTCAAAAATTAATAGGAACAAATAAAATCAACAATTTATTATGGTGTCAGAGGCAAATAGGATGAGATGGTCAGTCATTTTTCTAAGGTATAGATGAATATTTAAAGGTTTCATACATAGAAACAAAAATATCTGATAACCTGGTATATGATATCCACCAAAATAAACAAAAATAGCAGTTGCATTATAAACTAAAATCACTACAAGGCAGGTTTTGTCTAAATGCTTCAGTGCAAAAGCAGCGGAATGGACTGAGAGGAACTAACCATAGAGTATCTTTAATGCTATAGATGGAACATCCTTGCTGAAAGTCACAGCTATTATAGACATTAATAACTGCATCACAATATTTTTGATGTGGGATTGAGAGGGTAATCTTGGAGGAGATTACCAAGATGGAGCAGGGGGGTCTAAAAACATGGCCACTTTTCCCCCTACTGTTGTCTCCAGTTCAGGTGTGGTTTGCAATTAAGCTCCATTTACTTCAATGGAACTGAGTTTCAAAACCCCACCCAAACTGGAGACAACAGTAGGGGAAAAGTGGCCATGTTTTTGTAGTGCTGGATAACCCCTTTAAAGGGAATAAACCTTCAAAAGGGGGCGCTAGGGGGATAGATCTTTTCCGACAGAAGGAGCACTACTTTGCACAGTTTGTCACAATTGCTAATCCTTATTCCTATCTCCTCTAGCCACTGTTCAACCACCTTTTGGGGCTTAACATGTTGAAAACAAGAACATACAGTACATTGCAGAGCAGTATTATTTCTGCATAATAGAAAAAGTAATGTCTTAGGCTATGTTCCCACTACTTTTTTCTTGTCCATTTATAATTTTTTAAAACAACGTCTATCATTTTGAGTTCAAAATGCTGTCTGTTATAGTGTGGTTTGGCCGCCTTTCAGTGCAATGACGCCTGTTGGTACATTATTCCAGTTTAGGTTTACTGACTGGCCTTTGGGTGTGTATTTAATAAAAAAAAAAGTACATTGAATTTAATACAAAAGTTGGTGAACAAAGAGGAAATATGTGTGAACAACCAAAAAATAACGTCCATTATTGGCAAATGACATCCGTTAATAATTGTCATGATCATTATTTTAACGTCCATGCAGATAACGCCTGTCATTTAATACACTGTGTGCATTGGACGTCCATCATTCCATTGACTTCAGTGCATTCCACTAAGGTCAATTAACAATAACCTTTTCACTTTTCTTTTTACTTATTTATGAACATGGCCTTAAGATGATATCCATTTAGTTTTTCACATATAATGTCCATACACTACATGTGAAAAACTAAATGGATATCATCTTAAGGCTATATTAAGGCTAGTAGTAACCATACAGAGGCAAAGTTTGTTCCTGTGCCTCTGATTCCCCATGAAAAAAACATAAAAAAAAAAACTCTTTCAGATTGCACATATACCTGATGGAGCCTATATGGCAGTGGACAGAAGGCCAATGCTTCATAGTAGGCGTTGTGCAGAGCTGTGAGCCCTCATTGTATAGAACAATCATATATTGTATGTACTCATATATAAAACATTCATGTTATTTCCACACACTTTTATATTTATGAAGAATAAGATTTGCTTGAATTGTAAATGTCTAAGCTTTCTTAAGGCCAGATTCCTATCAAGTCACTTGCATCCATGAACGGCTTAAATATACACAGAAACGCAAGGAAGAAAACGTACAAAAACATAATGTTTTTTTCTTGTTTGTAGAGGCCTATTTATAGCTGGTGTGAAAAGTTGTCCATTTTACTATCTACATAAATGGCAACTTAACTAAATGTTGCCAAGCGATGGCATGGCTGCATTAAACCCATCAAAGAACGGCTTTAACATCTGAAGCAGCTGCAGGAAACTTAAAGTTAAAAAGAGCAACAGGGGTGAGAGGTTCTGGATTTTTATCTTGCAGCTCTAGTTGCCATGGAAACCCCTCTTATGTCTTACAGTTTAACACATCTGGGTCACTTGGACTCTTACAAAGTAAAAATGAGTTGTCAGAAATAGAAGAAAAGATGGCTTCAGATATACAAACAAACATTATGTCGCACATTTCCGCGCCCTTGCTTCACATTATTCAGTGATCACATGTGAACTCCAATACTTGTTCAAAAAGTAAGTCATCACAGCAAAAATCTAAATCTGAGCTAATAGTTTTGTAATTGCAATGGGGTCACTCTTGATGTCTGATATTATTTACAATACACGAAAAAATGATTCCAAGAAGAGCATACTAACTTTGCCATGAAAAATGTTGAACATTTCTTGAGATATGCATTGCTTCTTTCTATTTATTTGGTCACACCATTGCAAACAGATGCATAAAATTAAGTATACAGCCATGGTGGTAAATTGGGTTGTGCTAAAATGGTACTGGAACTGTCACAGGATTTCCCCTTTGCCACAAGTTTTTTAATTAAACAAAAAGTTTAATAAAAAGTTTTAAAATATGGATTGAAAACATTCTGAAAGCACTTAATAAATTTTACAGTAGCAGATCAGTGCAGCACAGGGATCACAGTGGCATGTTCCTTTTCTTTTAAATGTCTCCCGATTCCTGCTCTTGGCGCCATTCTTTGGCCATGCGCCAGCCTGGCTCTATGCACTGGGGGGTGAGGCCACAGCCCCCCAGTGGGACCATAACCCCTCCCCTCTAACGCAGCTCCTGTGATTCTAATGGAACCGTGTCACAGAGGGAAGGGGATATGGACCCATTGGGGGGGGGGGGGGGACTAAAACTAAAAGCAATAACAAATAAACATACAGCAATTGCTATAAAGAACTTCTGTTTAAGGTTCTAGGAGCTAGTCAACCAATGTTTTAAAGCTGTCAACATTCCCGTGTTAGTTGATGGCACTCGGATTGGTGTTCCTGGGCTGTCAAACTGTTGAAGATAAGGTGTTAGTAAGAAAGGGATTAGTGTTTTACGGAGTGCTGGACATTGCAGCATTAGAATTGCTGCATTCCAACACCTCTAGGTTGGGGTTGAGGATTACCCATATAACCATGAGGTCATGGTGCACAGGTACCCAGGTGTTCATGACCCACTGTTTTAATGGTGTTACTATTCCTTTGATAGTTCTTTGTGCTGTGAAAGGAGTTTCTGGAAATAGGATGATCTGCCCCCTCCAAGAGATGGTGCCACTCCTTCAAAGCCAATTTGATGGTCAATAGCTCATGGTCTCCTATGGTATAGTTCAGCTCAGGAGAGAAGGTCTTGGAGAAGAAGCCACAGGTCTAGTCCTCCCCAAAGAATCTTACTGGGTAAGAACTTCTCCAGCGCCCACTAAAGAAGCATCCACCTCTAAGAAGAATAGCCTGGCAGGGTCTGGATGCAACTAAATTGGTGCAGAGGAGAGGCAGACTTCAACCTAGTAAAGGCTTGTTTAGCTTCAGCAAGCCATCGCATAGGGTTAGCATTCTTTTTGGTCAGGGTCACAATCGTTGCCATCAGGGTGAAAAAGTGGGGAATGAATTGCCTATAATAGTTGGTGAACCCCAGGAACCATTGTATAGCTCGAAGTCCAACGGGGCTTGGCCACTGAAGAACTACCAACAAAAAATGCCCACATGCTTAGGATTCACATGCAGAGGCTCCATCGGTGTGGGGGGGGGTGGGGGTTGTCAGGCAGGTGCATAAATTTATAGGGGAGTGCTTAGGTGCAGGAACCAATTAAGGAGAGTACTGCCCCTATACATTTAACTAAGCCAATGTGCTTGCACCCTAGGAGACCGGGAAGGAAAGCGCTCTAGGAGCAGGAGCGTGGCCAAGTACGTGACTATGCGGGGGCAGAGTGCAGACGGATACGCATTCTGGCATCGGGGACGCAGCATCTGCCACAGAGCAGACACTGGAGGAGCAGGGGCAGCCGCAGCCTATGGTGCGGGCCACGACTGCGTTCGTGAGAGAAGGGTAAAAAAGGTTGGATTCAAACCTGCCAAACTTTTGTATCCTTTGTGGAGGGGTGAAAGTAGGAATAATTTTAGCAGATATATTTGTTGTATAGATTTTGCACTGGAGCCCATGATATATAAGTGACCTCTCTGATAGAAATTAATGTATATATACACACACACACTTTTATATAAGTTAACAGTCTGTGACTGTAAAATATTAGACCGTACTAATTTTGATGTCATGTTATTTTATAACAAGATAATGCTAGTATACATCCTGATTAGATAAGAAGAATAAAGTCTGCACAGAATACACATTTTTTATAACCATTCTTCATTCAATTTCAGTTAATGTAATATATTTGGCAGTGATATAAAACAGATGAGCTTCCCATCCCAGACACAAATCTTCTCCAGCTCTTCCCTAGTCTATAGCTGATACTGGTTGTCCAGGACACAACTCTCATACTATTTGAATACATAGAATGCTTATATAAAATGTTCATTTTTAAAAACGAAACCACGTTCTGTAAAAGGGGGAACAGCTGTGTTTACTTCCGGAATGGGGGAGGAGGGGCACTGTTGTAACATCTGGGTGAATGCTGACAATACTATTAATGGAGGGTGGAGAGGCTGAATTAAAGAGGCACTACTATAAATGCCAAATGAGGAAGTGAGGTTCTGATGTGATCTGAGAGCAGGATGAATAATTTTTACTCCTGGAAGGTGTTGGGGGGGGGGGGGGGGGGGGGGGGTTGCTGTAACAACTGGAAAAAAAATGGACACAGCACTGAGAATCAAGGTAAAAGGAAGATAGAAGCCTTAAGGGCCCATTATATGGGTGGATTATCAGCCAGGAGCATAGCTGGATAATCGACCTGTGTAAAAGTGGTAGGGATCAGCCGAGGAGCGAGAAAACATTGTTCGTGAGACTGACTCACTTCATCTGGCTGAGCCGCCTCAGCCAGATGAAGTGAGTCAGTTTCACCAAGCGATTGTCGCTGAACAGCCGTGCACGTGTGTTGTCCTCCCTTACTTAATTTGTTTATTTGGTAGTGCCAGGTGGGCTGTTGGACATGTTCCTGCGGCCAATACTACCATATGGGCCACAGGAGCATCATTTAGGTGAGCACGCAATCCAAATAACCACTAAACTCTATGCAATGTACGGCCGTCAGAACGGCCATACATTGTGTGCACAAAGCAGAACAATGGTCATTGTTCATACTCTACTGGCCGGAAATAATTGACATGTCAATTATTTCTGTGGCCCTACCAAACAACGGCCATTGTTCAGTACAGTGTGTGAAAAGCTGTTGTTCCCATAGAGTTCAATGCAGTGCATTTTTTTAAAGCAAGAACAGACGTTGTTTTAACCGCCAACAACGTCCGTTCTAGCCTTAAAAAGATACTGTGTGAACATGGCCTTAGTCTTGACAATTAATTGGGTTGCACTGCTGAGAAATTTGCCTTTAGGTGTAAAAATTATGCAATGTTTAAGCGTGTATTATATTCATAGAGAATGGTATGGTCACCATTTCTGTGTTCATTCGCTGAAGAATGGAGTGTCATCCTTCAGAAAAAAGAAGTGCATCTGACTTGGAATAAACAATTAGCCACATAGCCTCCTATGTGACACTGAAGGGCATCCATATAACAAGTGTGTGTTTGATGAGGGCAGTGTGAACAGTAAGTGCATGGGCAACAGTGAGGCCTGATTCAGGAATTTTTCTTTTCTTCTGTTATAATGTATAGTGCAATATTGGCAGGATTTGTATTGTGAGGGTTTTACCCCACCTGGCACATTACTTGTTGCTCCTTATTGTGGGGGCACTTGTTTGTTTACATCTTGGCCTTTTTAGGCTTTTTTTAAGTGGTTTTAATACATCTGTTGTTGGTTTTCTAATAAACTATTGTTTATATTTTTTGTTAATCTGAGTGTGCATAAGTTTATTAGTCTACTCGCTTTCTCTCTGTTGTTACTAGGTGGAGATCTAAGTCTAGACAGCCACCAAGTTCAGGTTTCATTGTATGTAGGAAATATTCCTGCATACTTTACTATGTCCCTCCTGAAATATAAATCTAAAGAATGTATATTGTAAAAGGAACCCACCACAATATTGCTATATAGGACATGATGCTATATAGGTTGATAAAGTTACAAAAATATGTAATTTTACTGATTTCTCAATAATATGTGCCATATTATGAGAAAAATATCTTGATTGGTTACACTTTGCTGTTGAATTTAAACCCATCACACACATAACTGTCTGAAGAACCAAACAGTAAAGTGTCCCTCGAAATTATTTTAAAATGCTGGCAATTATGGGAAAGTAGTTGCTGCATCTGATGTTGTAAAGGTTTTAAAGTGTTGAATTTTTCTTGTAAGCTTGTAATTTCAAGGTAATAACCTGCTATACAGAAGGCTGAGCCCTGTTCTATAGATAAAAGAGATGTGAGGGCTGAAATGTGTGTATACAGTGTGTATATTGTATTTTGACTTAAGGGCTTGCCTTTGCATGGATGATGTCCTTTGTGGTACTCTTGTATAAATATCATCTACAGCAGTCAAAATGCAAACCAAAAGTAAAAGGATGTCTTAGCTGAGCTGCAGTAACACAATTTAGTCACTATACAATGTACAGAGCTCTCTGCTTTCTTTTCTGTTTTACTGTTTATGCCAGCACCACAACTTTAGCAAACAGCCAAATGGCTGAGGGTTGGGTGTTTCTACTCCACCCATCTGATTTTGATGACATGCCTTAAGGATAGGTAATCAATAAATTTTCCTTGGAAAACACTTAAAAACAAACTGTATAAAACATTTCTACTATATGATAGGAAATACTGCTTTGTAACACCTGTGGGGTCAAATACTATACACCTGTTCCCCATAGACATATATAGAGGAGTGGAAAGACTATGATTCCAGTCAAGTAAGTTTTTAGCTGACAGTAATCTCAACTAGCTCAATAACAAAAGTCAATGAGAAAGAGATGACCAGCAACAGTCAATGTATTGCTGATGGGTCGCAGATAGAGATCACTCATGTGTAGGGTCAACAGACTGTAATCTATAGAAGTGGTGCTCAGTAAGAGGTTAAGGCAACCAACATGAAATGTGTAGAAAAACAAAAAACAGCAATCACAGTATAAGGTGATTAGAAGAGGTTGATTCTTCCAGAGGCATAACAAGGAAGAGGGGAAAAAACAGGTCAGCTCCATCCTGGGACGGTTGTTTTGGGTGGACTGCCCTTCTTCTGGCCAGGAGAATGTACTGTATGCCTGGCATCACTGTGTCTTGTCATGCAAATTGTTTGGGGCTCCTAGTCCAAAGTATGCATGACCACATTTTTTACTATTTGATATAAATAAATAAAAAATACATGTATTTTTCAAGAATTCTCTGTACTTGGAGTAAACACTTTCCTAATAGTCAAAAAACCTTTATGTAATTGCATCTTGTTAAAGGTCGTTGTTAATGGTGAACATTAGTGTTCTTTGACTTAATGGTCCACTTGAATGGCCAAATCAGGTCAGATCTCCCCAGGCACAGTGCGACGCTGATCTGATCTGAACTAATAGAGCCTTTTTGTACATATAATATTCCCTGCAGAAACCAATTTCCTTACAGCTATAATTTTGTTTATTTTAGTCCCTTTTACTACCCTAACAGATGCAACAAGTGTTCTCAAGATACTGTATGAAGCCCTTTTAAAAAATCTTGGAGCCATTAAAATGTTTAATGTAGTCAGCTGCTAAAGATCCATCATAGTAAAGTAATAATTAATACATAGATGTTTTCCTAGTATGTTCATCTGAGACTGTTAAACTCAAGTTCAACAGCTGCTCAGGAATCTGAAAACGGCAGACAATGTTATCAGTGGAATGTTTAACATACAACGGGGAATAGAGAAATAACACAACCATTCCGACAAGCCATCAAAGCCATTAAAAGTTCACCGTTTATAAGGATTAAAATAAATAATAAAAAAGAACTGTTGAAATGTCAGAAAAAGGCTCTGTACCTCTGTATTAAATGATAACTTCAATGTACTGTTCTTTCATATAATTTGGTGTCAAAAGATGACTGATGTGCTACTATAAATGGGGTTCTTAAAGGTGCATTCCCAGCTTCTGTGGCCACAAAGCCCATTGACTTAGATGAGAGTTGCATAATACTGTTTATACAACTTTGTGAGTTACATCAAGAGCACAGCTTGAGGGCAAGTGGGCTTAACCCCAGGGGGTCTTTTCTAATGGGAGTCCTATACACAGGGGGATAGTACATACAGGGAGAAACTACCTAATGAGAGGATCTACCTAATGGGGTAAACATGGAGAAACTATATATTGGGGATCTGTCTACCCTCTGGAGCAACCTTCCGACCTAACAAGGAGAGGACCTACTGTACATTTAAAGGGTTGGTGTTGCTTTTTTGAGATTTGCCCAATAGGGATTATTACCTAGAATTTGCCCTGCTCTACAAGTTTTTTATTTGTTCTATCTCCCTCTTATTCCAGCCCTAGAGTAATAACTAATTTGTTGCTGAAGTGTGTGTGTGTGGGGGGGGGGGGGAGTTTGACCTATACCCACCAACCTGCTATATTAACCTGTGGTTATCATTACAAATTGCTTGGAAAGGGCACCACGGATGAAGGTAAGAAACTTTCATCTAATCTGCTGATATCCAGAAAACCACGGATGTTCAATACATGCAGGACACTGACGTTTTGTAAACTGCAACTCCTAAAAATGCTTGTACAGTAGGTCTACAGTGACAGATGTAATTGAAAAAGACTGTACTTCTTTACAGGCTGCCAGCAGTGACCTGGTGTACTATCACATGATATCAAGTCATTGGCCTCAACGGGCATGTGCAGTAGTGGTGATGCCAGATGTATGGCATGATGTTGTTGGTAGCCTGCAAATAACGACAGGCTAGGTAACACTGGAGCATCTGTGATGAATTGCATTGGCCTGAAGAGTTTTACGTTGTTTTTTTGTTTTGTTTTGTTTTTAATTCCCAAAAAGCCCATCTTAATGGTTAGTCAAAATTACACAAGCTGTTGCTCCTCACCAGAAATATAGAAGGGGAACAAGTTTTTTGAACAGTCTCAGGCCTAGGGTACAATTAAAGAGTCACTGTCATTAAAAATGGCTTTTGACATGTCATCAGGCACAACAAAGTGTCTCACTGCTGAGACCAGCAGCCTGGGAGAGATTATGGCAGCTGCGTGATTCACTTCCTGGCCCTTTACTAAGTCACACAGTCTATAGCTGCCACACTGTTTCCACAGCTATTTCTCCTAATCACAGCAGGTCTCAGCAGTGAGACCCTTTGCAATCAATAACTTTTGACTTGCCTGATGACACGTCAAAAGTTACTTTTCTTTTAGTTACCAGTTTCTATCCCCAGCATATGAGCATGTGAAAGATATTAAGCAGTATATGTAGTCTGTGTGATGACTTGCTAGTGATCTACTGCTCTTTCATTTTACCTTTTTAGCAACTAGAAGATACATTTCCACATCATGCTCTGGGCATTCCCTTTCACTAGGAGCAGCAAATTACCCAGGGAATGGTTTGCCATTTTGAGGTGTCCATCACACAATCCTAATTCCTTGGGCGTACCTTAACATTACAAGCTTGTTTGTGGCTCATAAGAGCTGCGATCATTATATCCATCTATACAAGTACTGTGATTTTTCCAGCAGTGCTATAATAACCATGCAAGTAGTATTGTTCTCCATATGGTCCTCCTGACTATTTACAAGACTAGTATTCTGTATGTTCTAGCTTCATTCTTGACAGTCACATACTATGTTTATTAACCTATGTTTATGACCCTAGTTTATTAATTATTTTCAGTTTTCCAAGAAAGCAAAGTTTCATTCTAGTTGTCCTATTAAGGGTGACTTCTGTAACTGCAACTAGCAAGGCATTCAGTTGTGGATACAAAACACCAAGCATCTGCTAGAACAATTGAAGCTCGGGTAAGGAACACTACTATTGCTTTGAAGCACAAAATTACAACGAAAATTGCAACGTGAGCAGTTTGCTTAAGTCCTTTAAGTAAAAGCAGAGGATCTCTCATTTCTATACCCCCTTCCGTCTGTTGCACTAATACTTAGGTAAGCAACACAAGCTATTTATTGCATCATTTCTACTTGTACTGTGCCTGTGCTATACAGCTGTGCTCTCATCTCCGTAGCCAGCAACAGAACACTAGTTTTCATAGCAAGGGGACAATTTTGACCAGTTGTTTGGCAGAGTAAAGTTAATGAGTCATATTGACTATTGATGGTCTTCTCCTCTGATTCCTATTGATGAGTAAAAGTGATTTGTGACATGGAAAGGCTCCCAGTGCTGTGTTGTATCTCTCATAGTTACCATGTGAACAAAGACGTCATTAACACATTCCCTGCCATGAAAACCTTTAAAAGAAAAACTATTCTTCCAGACACAGAATATTCAATGTGCAGACTGTTATATTGCTTTCCACTTGCTGGTACTGAAGTTTACATTTAATGTGAAAGATAGGCTTTTTTTAATGTCCAAATTCTGCTAATAAAAAATAGTAACTTATCATTTACAGCCATGTTGTATTATCTATTACAGTATAAGGCTATGTTCACACTACGTAAAAAAACAACGGCCGTAGTCCCTGCCGCAAAACTACGGCCGTTGTTTTCAGGTTCCCTAATATGAATGCAATGCAATGTAACTACGGCCGTTGAATGCACACTACGTATTAGATACCAGCCGTTGTTTATACGTCCCCGTGAAAAATTAACATGTCAATTATTTCCGTCCGGTAATACTGCAACAAAGGCCGTGGATTTCAATGCAGCTGCGAACGTAAAACTTATATCTGCTGAATTAAACTTGATTTTGATGTAAAAAGTTTTCTGAGTGGTTTCTTGGGCTGGGCGCAGTATTTAAAGTAAATCACCCGTTTCAGCCCGCTTAAAAACATGCTAGGAAGCAAAATTAAACAATGGCCGTGAACATAGCCTAAAAATAAAACGCACGTTTTGTACTATATCTTACATAGGTTACGATTCTGATATTTTCATGTTAGTTCCACCACACATAATTGAACCTTAAAGTGCTTGTATGAGCTTAGCAAAAGATGTATCCAGGAAAAGTTACTGTTCTCTGCTATTGCAGGCTGGCTCCATTTAATTCAATGCTCTCTAACCTTTAGGCTATGTTCACATGCTGTGAACATCCGGCCGTTCCGTGACCCCGGCCGGGTCACGGAACGGCCGGTCTCAGCCCGGATCATCCCGGACGGTAATTAATTAGCGGCCGGGTGATTTTTCTGGCCGCAGAGCTCTGATGTGGGCGCATCAGCGTGCGCCAGCATCAGAACTTCCCATAGCCCACAGTGAAGCAAGCGGCCGGAGCCGCTTGCTTCACTGTGTGTACTGACAGGTCTTTCACTAAATTTCGGCCGCAGAAAACTGACATGTCAGTTTTTCCGGCGCCGCATGGGATCCCGGCCGGAGCACATACGATGTGTGTACGCTCCGGCCGGGATGCCATTGCAAATAAGGCATTGTTCAACTCCTCAAAACTATGGCTGTAGTTCTGCGCCGAGAACTACGGTCGTAGTTTTACGTAGTGTGAACATAGCCTTAGACAAACTTTTCAGGATAAGCTGTTCTGTGTGTATATGAGAACATTTTTCTGGCCATTATATAACTTGTATGTGGCATTTTTCACACGTTTTTCCTTCAGGCTCTCTCTACAAATTTCAGTGGTCATTGAGCTAGAGAGTCCTGTAATGATATCTCCAATATACTGCACAGAAGATCCTGCTCTATATCCTATAATAATTCTTCCTTTATTATATTCAATTCTACAAATCTTACAAATTTTTGCACAGTGTATTTGAAACACCTTCCTTTAAATAATTTCAGCTTCATGTACCTACACCGACTGGCTTAATTTAAAAAAAAAAATACAATTAACAAGTTATCCTTTGAAAGTTTATTGCGGAATATAACTAGGCTGGCTTGTTTAACATGGCACAAATTTGCATGAATATATACAGAAAAACCCAATCGCCACTGAGTAATAGTATTTTCTCATTATTATATTGTCTGGTTTTGTGCGTGGATACACAATTACATCTTGCAAGTAATTTGCTGTTTATTACTGTATGGTGATCTCTAATAATAATTCAGACTTATTTACTTATTATTTGCGCCTATGAGTTTATCACTGATCAGCTACAACATGAAGCATATCAAGGGAAGACTGCAAAACAAATGTGTGTTTGGTAGAGCTAACCACACTGTGTCAACTTTGGATGTATTAGGATATGAAGAAATGGGTTACAATGGTGTACAGTCATGGCCAAAAGTTTTGAAAATGACACAAATATTATATTTTCACATGCTTTGCCCTCTGGGTTTTATGTGTGCTTGTCAGATGTTTTTATCACATACAGAAATATATTTGCAATCATATTATGAGTAACAAAAGCTTATATTGACAGTTAGAATGAGTTAATGCAGCAATTCAATATTTGCAGTGTCTTCTTCAGGACCTCTGCAATTCTCCCTGGCATGCTTTCAATCAACTTCTGGACCAAATCCTGACTGACAGCAGTCCATTCTTGCACAGTCAATGCTTGCATTTTGTCAGAATTTGTTGGTTTTTGTTTGTCCACCCGTCTCTTGATGATTGACCACAAGTTCTCAATGGGATTAAGATCTGGAGAGTTTCCAGGCCATGGACCCAAAATCTCTATATTTTGTTCCCTGAGCCATTTAGTTATCACCTTTGCTTTATGACAAGGTGCTCCATCATGCTGGAAAAGGCATTGTTGATCGCCAAACTGCTCTTGGACAGTTGGGAGAAGATGCTCTTGGAGGACATTCTGGTACCATTCTTTATTCATGGCTGTGTTTTTAGGCAAGACTGTGAGAGAGACGATTCCCTTGGCTGAGAAGCAACCCCACACATGAATGGTTTCAGGATGCTTTACAGTTGACAAGACTGGTGGTAGAGCTCACCTCGTCTTCTCCGAATAAGCTGTTTTCCAGATGTCCCAAACAATCGGAAAGGGGATTCATCAGAGAAAATGACTTTACCCCAGTCCTCAGCAGTCCACTCCCTGTACCATTGCAGAATATCAGTCTTTCAATGATGTTTTTTCTGGAGAGAAGTGGCTTCTTTGCTGCCCTCCTTGAGACCAGACCTTGCTTCAAGAGTCTCCGCCTTAAAGTGCGTGCAGATACACTCACACCTGCCTACTGCCATTTCTGAGATAGCTCTGCACTGCTGGTAGCCCGATCCCGCAGCTGAAACACTTTTAAGAGACGGTCCTGGTGCTTGCTGGTCTTTCTTGGGCGCCCTGGAGCCTTTTTGGCAGCAATGGGACCTCTTTCTTTGAAGTTCTTGATGGTGCGATAGATTGTTGACTGAGGTGCAATCTTTCTATCTGCGATACTCTTCCCTGTTAGGCCATTTTTGTGTAGTGCAATGATGGCTGCACGTGTTTCTTTAGAGATAACCATGGTTAACAGAAGAGAAACAATGATGCTAAGCACCAGCCTCCTTTTAAAGTGTCCAGTGGTGTCATTCTTACTTAATCATGACAGATTGAATTCCAGCCCTGTCCTCATCAACACCCACACCTGTGTTAATGGAGTAATCACTGAAACGATGTTAGCTGGTCCTTTTAAGGCAAGGCTGCAATGATGTTGAAATGTGTTTTGGGGATAAAGTTCATTATCTAGGCAAATATTGACATTGCAAATAATTTCTGTTAAGCTGATGACTCTATAACATTCTGGAGTATATGCAAATTGCCATTTTAAAAACTGAAGCAGAAGACTTTGTAAAATTTATATTTGTATCATACTCAAAACTTTTGGCCATGACTGTACATAATGTGAAAGCAAAGTATGTCATGGCTTTGAAGTAAGCAAATTACTTTTGCAGTAGTGGTGTTTCAGTGACTGCTTACTGTATCCTTTAATATTGCATGGTTCTTTATATCTTTCATAATACCACTCATTTAGCCCTCGCTATATAATGTAAACCATGAAGATGGAAATGGACCCAGTGTATAGCATGTCCAAATGGTGACCTACTCCAGTCATATTAGTGTGTCTGGGTTCTTATTCCTTCCGGTTTGCACTATTTTGACAAAAATAATAGCTCTGCATGGTGTGTTATTCTTGTTGTCAAAAGTGATAGAAACTCTTTGTGAAAATTCCATTTGTATGCTCATCATCTTGCACCACTTATCTGGGGCACAGTAGGGAGAGGGGTGAGTGGCAAGGGAGGGAGAGGGGTGAGTGGCATAGGAGGGAGAGGGGTGAGCGGCACTGGAGGGAGAGGGGTGAGCGGCATGGGAGGGAGAGGTGTGAGCGGCATGGGAGGGAGAGGGGTGAGTGGCACTGGAGGGAGAGGGGGGAGCGGCACAGGAGGGAGAGGGGGGAGCGGCACAGGAAGGAGAGGGGGGAGCGGCACAGGACAATCACAAGGAGGGAGGGGGTGATTGGCGGCGGGGGGTGGCCGGCCTTACTTTCGGGGTGGGGGTGCCTTACTTTGGGCTACTTGGTAGATTGGTTGGGGTGTCTTATTTAAGGAGGATGCCTTCTTTTCAGGGAAACACGGTAGATAGGTATCGCTACTGGCAGCTGAGATTAGTTTACTGCAGAAGTGGACTGTATTTGCCACCTTGCTGAAGTATTCTGTTTAACAAAACACATTTATCAAATCTTAACTAATCTTACAACAAAGCATGAAATCTATTTGGTAACATAATATTGATAGACACTTAACCTTTGTTTGTATCCATGAATAATAGATTCCTCCTTTTGTTTTAACACATAGGAAGAATGAAATTGTGTGAGCTACCGTATACTCCTCTGTATATATTTATTTATTGTTCATTGTAATATTATCTCTGAGTTACACAATCTTCCCGGTGCTAATCCAATAATCCCATGGGACATGACTGAATTTGTTTGTCCTCCAGTAAAGAGATGCAATGGGTGGCTTTTCTTTACACAATGTGTAGCTCTGTCCCAGAAGCATACAAAGCTAATTATCCCCACAGTACCTTTACTATTTCATGTTGTGATATGTATACTGAGACGGTAGATGCGGAAATGTCTGCTTGCAGCTCTCTATCTCTTACAGCCCTTTCAAGGTATGTTTATTTATCCACTAAAATTATACCTTGACCTTATACCATGTTAAGGACATAGCTACTGGTCCTTAACATGTGTATTTATGCCCATGAATGGTTTAATATGATACACATGACATGACCACAAGAGCTGTGTTTGTATCTGTTTACCTTTCATAATATTTCCACTGATGAATAATATCAAATAGGCTTATGCTCATCTCCATATTTATGTGTGTGCAGTAAAGAGCATGGCACCATGAAGCTTGACATTGGTCTATACTTCCTTCATCAAAGGTGAAAATTATGGACAGGTTAGAAGTTAACATTGATGCAGTTGCCTCCAACCCTCGACAGGGTTCATTTGATCATTTATATCCTTTTAGTCTCAGTCAGAAATGTTCAGCTCTGCAAATCTCTGCTGCAAACAGAATTCAAATCTATTCAGTGCCATTTAAATATTTCTATCACTTGAAACAGCCTAAAGAATATTCCAAGCAAAGCTTTGTGGATTTCATTTAGAATTGTTTGAACTTGATGGACATGTGTCTTTTTCAACTTTACTAACTATGTAAATGTAGTGGCAAATCAATTCAGCAATGTAGAAATGTTGTACAATGTACTTGGAACAGTGGTCCATAACCTTTTATACTTCAGTCACATGGAGTCCTATGGCAAGTCACATGGCTCCTGAGCCACTGGCTGGGGATCGCTGACTTCAGCAATGTTGACGCGAAATTTATAAAAGTTTGCAGAAACACCTGCATCCGCCTAAACATTAAACCCACCCTTAGGGTGCATTCACATGTACAGGATCTGCAGCAGATTTGATGGTGATCAACATATTTTCTAGAAAATTGGAGTTCTTTGTTTGCCGGCATTGCTATGCATTGTCTGCACCTCCACATGCTTCTCTTCCTGAAGTACTGACTTGGATCTGCAGTGTATTTAAACACTTTAGGTGGCCAGTATATGAGGAAATAACACAGGTCAACAGCATTTTTGGGGCCAAAGATATTTCAACGAATTTAGGGTAACTTTGGGGTGCTGATTCTGAATATGTCATCAGTTTTGCCAGATTGGCTCAAGTTTTTGAGAATTTTCGTGAAATGTGTAAAAAAAAAAGACGGAATTTGCTACACGCGCATTAACTTTATTGCTATTGTCATGAATACAATAAATTTTACAAAGTAAATGTTGATTTTAGTTTATTTTAACTAGTTTTAGAAAGTAATCTTCAAAAATGACATGAAAAAAAACTTGAGCCAATCTGACAAAACTGATAGCATATTCAGAATCAGCACCCCAAAAATACCCCAAAATCATTAAAATATTTTGGACACCAGTAAATTTTTTTTTTTTTTTGTTGACCTGTGTAATATATAGAAATAAAGTCCTGTGACACAGGGGCGTAACTAGGATTCATGGGGCCCCATAGCAAAATACTTTATGCCCCCCCCCCCCCCCCCATCTCAGCATACTCCTGGAAAGAATGCTGCCTCCGGCTCCATGTTGCGAGCCTTACATGTAGACATGCACCCACATAGCCGCTAGTGTACTGTGTCACCATCTCCCCCTTGTGTACCCTGTCATTGTCTTATCTGTTGCAGAAATACAACTATTATGTGATGTAGTCCTGCATATTACCCCACACACCATGCTGGGAGATGTAGTTCTACAGCCTACTCTATACACCATGGTGATAGATGTAGTCCTGTATATTACCCCACACACCATGCTGGGATATGTAGTCCTGTATATTACCACACACACCATGCTGGGATATGTAGTCCTGTATATTACCACACACACCATGCTGGGATATGTAGTCCTGTATATTACCACACACACCATGCTGGGAGATGTAGTCCTGTATATTACCACACACCATGCTGGGAGATATAGTCCTGTATATTACCACACACAGCATACTGGGAGATGTAGTCCTGTATATTACCACACACACACACCATGCTGGGATATGTAGTCCTGTATATTACCACACACACCATGCTGGGATATGTAATCCTGTATATTACCACACACACCATGCTGGGAGATGTAGTCCTGTATATTACCACACACCATGCTGGGAGATATAGTCCTGTATATTACCACACACAGCATACTGGGAGATGTAGTCCTGTATATTACCACACACACACACCATGCTGGGATATGTAGTCCTGTATATTACCACACACGCCATGCTGGGAGATGTAGTCCTGTATATTACCACACACCATGCTGGGAGATATAGTCCTGTATATTACCACACACACACCATGCTGGGAGATGTAGTCCTGTATATTACCACACACACCATGCTGGGAGATGTAGTCCTGTATATTACCACACACCATGCTGGGAGATGTAGTCCTGTATATTACCACACACAGCATACTGGGAGATGTAGTCCTGTATATTACCACACACACACCATGCTGGGAGATGTAGTCCTGTATATTACCACACACACCATGCTGGGAGATGTAGTCCGGTATATTACCACACACCATGCTTTCAGATGTAGTCCTGTATATTACCACACACAGCATACTGGGATATGTAGTCCTGCATATTACCACACACCATGCTGGGAGATGTAGTCCTGCATATTACCACACACCATTCTGGGAGATGTAATCCTCTATATTACCCCACACCATGCTGGGAGATGTAGTCCTGTATATTACCACACACCATTCTGGGAGATGTAATCCTGTATATTACCACACACCATGCTGGGAGATGTAGTCCTGTATATTACCACACACCATGCTGGGAGATGTAGTCTTGCATATTACCACACAGCATGCTGGGAGATGTAGTCCTGTATATTACCACACACACCATGCTGGGAGATGTATTCCTATATATTACCACACACCATGCTGGGAGATGTAGTCCTGTATATTACCACACACTATGCTGGGAGATGTAGTCTTGCATATTACCACACAGCATGCTGGGAGATGTATTCCTGTATATTACCACACACCATGCTGGGAGATGTAGTCTTGCATATTACCACACAGCATGCTGGGAGATGTAGTCTTGCATATTACCACACAGCATGCTGCGAGATGAAGTTCTACTGTGCCACTGTCTCCCCCCTCCTATACTATATCAACCTCTAATCCGTTGCAGAACTTTAACCCCCACTATGAACCGTCAATAGGGCATGATGGGGGTTGTAGTTCAGCAACTTGAATGTCCATAGGCTGCAAAACTACAACTCCCATCATGAACAGTTAGAAGGACATAGTGGGGGTTGTAGTTCTCTGGGGGTAATCTCACCTGTCCTGGTTCCTGCTCTGTCCTCTGGTCCTGTGTGGCTTCTGTGCCTGCCTCCCTCTTCTCTCTAGTCTGTGAGGGGCAGTGATGGTGATGAGGGTGATGGTGGTTCTTTACCACTGAGGTAGGGGACACTATAAGGGGGCTGCTGCTGGGGACACTGTGTGGAGGGCTGCTGCTGGGGACACTATATCAGGGGGCTGCTGGGGACACTATATGGGGGGCTGCTGGGGACACTATGGGGGGGATAGTGCTGGGGACACTATATGGGGGGCTGCTGGGGACACTATATGGGGAGGGGGGCTGCTGGGGACACTATATCAGGGGGCTGCTGGGGACACTATGGGGGGCTATTGATGGGGACACTATATCAGGGGGCTGCTGGGGACACTATATGGGAAGGGGGGCTGCTGGGGACACTATATGGGGGGCTGCTGGGGACACTATATCAGGGGGCTGCTGGGGACACTATATAGGGAGGGGGGCTGCTGGGGACACTATATCAGGGGGCTGCTGGGGACACTATATCAGGGGGCTGCTGGGGACACTATGGGGGGGGGCTACTGCTGGGGACACTGTATGGGGGGGCTGTTGGGGACAGTATATGGGGAGGGGGGCTGCTGGGGACACTATGTGGGGGGGCTGCAGGGGACACTGTATGGGGGGGCCACAGGGAGACACAGGACTGGGACAGGGGCAGCAGGGGGACACAGGAAGGGGCTGCAGGGGGAGACAGGACGGGGGCCGCAGGGAGGACAGGACAGGAGCCGCAGGGGGAGACAGGACGGGGGCCGCAGGGGGAGACAGGACGGGGGCCGCAGGGGGACACAGGACGGGGGCCGCAGGGGGAGACAGGACGGGGGCCGCAGGGGGACACAGGACGGGGGCCAGAGCCGCAGAGGGACATAGCTTACTTGAAGATGCACTCCTCAGCCTCAATGTCCCTGGCCGGGAGGAGAAGCGTGTGGAAGCACTTCTGGTCCGTAGGGGGTCGGGCAGTAATGAAGAAAAGCTGCCAGCCGGGTGAGGTGACGCTCGGGCGGGACGGCTACCCGCACGACCGGGTAGTCACGCTGTCGGGCGCACGGCACAATGTCTCACGGGGGAGGGGGGGTTACTGGCGAACTGCTGCCACACTCAGCACTATTAGCACTAACCATGGATGGGATGCAAGCATGCAGGCCACATGTTTTAATGTGGGGCCCTGGGCCCCCGCCCCCCCCGGGCCCCATAGCAACGGCGTACCCTGCCCCCATGGTAGCTACGCCAGTGCTGTGACACCCTATACAGAGAATCTTTATAGCAATACTGAGAGAGGTGAGGACTCACCAGCTCTCTGACTATGACCATTTCACATCTGGTGTTTTCTTAAGGCATACATATGAGGAAAAACATTGATATAGTCCTTATTCTTAATGGATATGTAGTATGAGTTTGACATTTTCTGCGTAATAGAGCAGCTTAACATAAAGTATAGCACAGAGAACAGGGACGGCGGCTAGCTGAGCGCCGGCCATGTTCTCTGTGCCGCCCCCTGCGGTCACCTACTCGGCCCGGCGCACCCTCCACTCCCAGCGGCGCCAAATTCAAATACAGGGTATTTTACAGGGTAGATGCCGCTGTCACAACTGACAGCGGCATTTAACTACTCCTGAGCTGCTCCATCTGCTGCATATGGAGCAGCCCCCACTGTTAAAGACTGCAGCCTGCGATCCAGCGGGCGGCAGGTCATTTAACAATTGCCCACCCAGGACCCGCTGATGCAGTGGCCCTCCGTGGCCAGCCCCTCCGCCCCTGGGACCCGCCAGCACAGCGGTCCTCCAGCGTAAGCCCCCTCCCCCCGGCACAGCAGTCCTCCATCACAACCCCTTCCCACCCCCCTCTCTCGGGACCCACCGAAGCTGCAGTCCTTCATGTCTGTCGGTACAGTGCGAGTGGATCAGGTCTGGCACTTGGGGTGGGGGGCTTGGCGGGTGGCTGCTGCAACTGCTAGTGTATCTCCTTTTGCACTGCAGCTCCCAGCATACCCCCTTGTGCACAAGGAGGTATGCTGGGAGTTGTAATGCAAAAGGAGGTATGCTGAGAGTTGCTGTTGTGCAACATCACCCTTGCAATAGAACAACAACTCCCAGCATACCTCGTCGTGCACTACAACTTCCAACATACCTTCTTGTGCACAAGGGGGTATGCTGGGAGTTGTAGTGCAAAAGAAGGTATGATGGGAGTGTTGGGAGGCTACTGCTTCAGAACTACAGCATACCTCGTTGTGCACTACAACTCACAGCAGCACAAGAAGGCATGTTGGGAGTTGTAGTGCGCAAGAAGGTATGATGGGAGTTGCAGTTTTACATCAGTAGCCTCCCAACACAACTCCCAGCATACCTCCTTGTGTACAACAATTCCTAGCATCATAGCCGCAGCCTGGTCTGGGGGTGGGTGGAGGGCATTATATTTGTATTTTTAGGCATTTTTTTCAAACTTTAATAAGTATCAAACTGGTATCGAGTATCGAAATAAAAATCTGGTATCGGTATCAAACTCAACATTCTAGTATTGTGACATCCCTAGTCTGTTCATGCCGGAACGGCCATTGTTTGTACAGGGGGTAGAGATCCACCTATGGAGATGCTGCAGACTGTGCTGTGTTGATCAGCAATTATATGACAGGCACTCGGCATACTCCAGTCCAATCTAGAAAGGGGCAGAAAAGATTGGTTAGTAAGGAACTGACTTTTAATACTGTAGATTCAATAGAATACAAAAAATGGGAAGAGTTGTCATTGATACTCTTGCATTCCTTGGTTATTGCTATCCAGTGACCCAGGCACATTCTATATTTATTATTCAGAAACCTACAAAAGACTGCAGTGGCACCAGATGTCATGGAGAGAGGGGATGATTCATAAGGGAAGGGAAGGTGCTCGCTAGAGTTCACCTTTAAATAAAACACTTCCTGATATAAACAGCGTACCAGTGTTAGTCTATAGTTTTCTTTTTGATTCTTACTTTAACACTCTGTCAAGTTCTTAGCCTTTTTTCTGCTGAGTTGAATCTAAAATTTAGAAGACATCCTAAAATCACAGCAATCACTGTGTGCAGTGCTTTATAGCTGTCTTAGGTGTGAGCTGCTGTCTTCTCTGAAATGTCTAAAGTACCACTCAATACCCTTCACAGATTGAATGACAAGGAAATGGTCTCAGGAAGTGGAGTTCAAAAATACCAATATATCATTTTTAGATTATTCTAGTAGAAAAGCTCAAATGGCCTATCAGATAAAGGCTAAAAGGACTCTGAACTGAAGTCTTATGAGGTTTCCTGACTGCCAACAATATGTCATTCTGTAGGACAAGATTTATGGAAATTCTTCCCTGATAAAAGGGTAGCTAATTCTGGAATAAAGAGTAAGAAAACAGCTGTCTGCAGTCCACCCCCACTCTATTCTCCGTCCAGGTTCCAGCTGCTGGAATCACATTAGCCCACCTGCCCTTTTCTTTCTTTTTATTACAAATAGATTTCCCCAGCAGCATTTAAAGTGTTTAAGATATTATGGAACGCTCTTGCTGCTTCCCCTGTCTCTTGCTGCCTGCCATCTGCTTGATGTACTGCTCGGCATGAACAGAGGGAAACACCTGCAGACACCACTGGAGAGGGCAAGGTTCTGTCCTGGCATAATTGCTGGCAAGGTCTGCTTATCGATTTATTTATTAAAATCTACAGCTGCTGTAGACTCCTTGTGTCCAGTTTGCTTAGTATTACAAATGTTTTATACTGTTCTTACCTTCTCTATTAAGGTCTCTTAAAGGGGTTTTCAAGGAAAAATGTACTGACAATCAATAAGTGATCATAGGGGTGCAGGTACCTGGGACCATAACTTTAAGGGACTAGATGCTGGGGTTCAGTCTCACATTGCCGCTGCTACACATTGAACATTGACAAACTTTAAATAAACGCTACACAGGCTTCATGTTAGCCTGGGAGAGCAAATTTGCTAAATGAATGTATTTGCTAAATTATTTAAAGTGTAACTATAATTTAATGTATTAATTTACTGAATGCACCATAATTTAATGTATTAATTTAGTGAATGTACCATCAGGCCCGGGATGAAGCACTGGAGGCGGGCCAACCTACCCCCAGCAGGCAGAACACCCTCTATGATCTGGCTTCATTGATTCTAATTGGGCCCTGTCATAAAGTGGCAAGGGTTTCCTCCCACTGGGGGTGAGTCGGCCCCCCTCCAGTGCTTTAGCCGGGGCCTGATAGTAAATTAACTTTAAGTAGCCAAAAAATAATTTTCTCAAAGCCCACATTTTACCCTTTAAAAAGAGCTGTAAACTGTGTTTATAACTTGTGTGCATAACCCCAGTTGTGTGGCTCAGAAAATTAAATGAATTTTTCTTCTGGCTGTCTAAAAGTGGGCGTGGCTTCCCCTTCTCCCTTGCTGAGTCCCTGCATCTATTGACCAGCGTCTTAGCAGATGGTATCACACACAGTGGGATCAGATACAATGCCTCAGCATACAGTATCACACAGTGAGATTAGATTCAGAGCACCAGCAGATGATATCGCACACAGTGGGATCAGATACAGAGCCTCAGCATACAGTATCACACAGTGGAATTAGATACAAAGCCTCGGCATACAGTATCACACAGTGGGATTAGATACAGAGCCTCAGCGTACAGTATCACACACTGGGATTAGATACAGAGCCCCAGCAGATAGTATCACACAGTGGGATCAGATACAGAGCCTCAGCATACAGTATCACACAGTGGGATTAGATACAGAGCCTCAGCATACAGTATCCCACAGAGGAATAAAATACAGAGCCCCAGCCTGGGATTTGTAGACCTCCCCTCAGTGACTCACCCACTCTTCCTCATGCAGAACATATTGGAGCCTGGTTCAAGCACTGGGCACACTTGTCCCTCCATCCAACACCTCCCCTGCGCTGCTCCACACATAACACCCAGGACATCAACTCCTACTAAGTGAACTCCATGACTGGAGAGGGGAGCATAATACTTGCTAAGTGAAGGGGGTGGGAGGAAGATGTTTTGTTAGCTTCTTAGTGAAGTCCATAGGGGGAGGGAGGGGGCTGTGTACCGTGGGCTTACATATAGTGTGAGGGCTGCCTGTTATCTGTGCCTTTCTATTTAAAAATCTGTACCAAGCTGCTAATTAGCCACTGTAGGGATTTCCAGGATAGCAGGGCAAGAATTGACAAGTAATGCAGAGTTCATTTTTGCTTATTAATGTATATTGTAAAAATTCTTATTATGACCTAAGCTAACTTAAACTAAACTGTCAAAATATTTTATAATATTGTTAAAATATTTTAATGGAATTTGGGGATAAAACATACTTAAAGGAGAAGTCCGACCAAACTTTTTATTAAATTATTGTATTGTCCCCCAAAATTATACAAATTACCAATATACACTTATTACAGTGAATGCACATAAAGTACTTTTCTTACTGGCACTTACTACAGCCTGAAGTCTTGTAGTCTAAAATGGTGATATCACAACTCGCTGGAACTACCAGAGCTGTGGAGTTGTGCAGCGGCTGCTGAAGAGAATGGTGGCAGGACTGGGCATTGGGCACTGGACCCTGCAACTGAGGACTAGAGTGTGTGACCAGGACAACTAAGTGCCCAGCAGCTGCTTCTGCCCTTAGCACATTTGTGGTGCTGGTATCCCCGTCTCCTGGGATAATACTATCACCCGTCTCACGGCGGGCAGTATTCCCCTCTGGTCTGCATAGCGTGGTCTACAGCACTGTACTTTGACCCAGTAAGTCTCCCTCACCTTCCAAATCATGGCAGATCCACTTCAGGCTGGGGCTTGCATTAGGGGACAGGACTCTTGAGGTAATCCCTCCATAGCTGTAACCCATCTCTTCCCAGATAGAGTACTGGATTTACAGTATGTGCGCACATATGCCCTGCTTATTCCTTCATGCTCCCTGCAGTCTCTGCCAACCCTTGTGTTTCCCACCCTCTCTGTTCCTGCTATAATGTGCCGGCACTAACACTATAATGTGCCTGAACTCAAACTCAGCTATTCATGCTGCTGCTGTGGTGACGCCTGGTGTGGAGGTACGGCTGGTCACTTGCCAGATGATAAAGTGTGACGCCACTTCTGTGGTGGTTGGCCGAGATGTAGCCGGGTCCCTTGGGCTATTGTCACGGTGGTCCGGAGTGGAATAGTGACCAACCAATAGTGACTATTGGTACTGCCACCCACAGAAAGGGGAGATGACCCAAGGAGTGTGTGTGTACTGTGTTGGTGCTTGATGAGGAATCACAGAGTCTCTTTATCGTAAATAAAATCTGCTTTACTCTGATACTTGTATGCAGCAGGTCATACAGCTTTGCATTGTCATAGGACTTCACACTTAATAAGACACATAATAGTTTAGGATCCAGATCTGTAGTGAGAATATAAAGGGTAGTACAGTCGTGCTGACTGGGTTGTGTGCTGAGAGTAGAAGATCAGAAGAGCAGAGAGGAGGATGTCCTGAGAGTCCCAACCCAAGTAGTACTGTGGTCTGCCGGGAGGTCGGAGGTAGAAATAGAAAAATAGTTGAGAAGTGAGAGAATCCCGTGTTTTGACTCTTTTGGTCTTTGCACCACCTATTGACCTACCAGTATCTGGGGACCCATCCTAGTTGGTGAACAAGCCCTAGACCTTGTTGCCTGGGATGCGTGGAATGCTGAGGGTTTCCTGCTGACACCCACGCTGCGAGATAGAGTTCATAGGCTTCTAGCAACTTTGCTTTATCTGGATCAGTTCCTTTACTTTTCTTTGTGGATACTGTCCTGCACTGTGACTCTCCTTATCCAAGGCCTGGATTGAGATAATCTCTGACTAGTCCTCTCTAGTAAAGAGTTTAGCACTGCATAGTGTTGAGTGGAGTTACTTTAGAAGAAAAGGTAAACTGCATGTGCCTAGGTCTGCTTCTAGACTGCACACTGAGACTGGGGACCTGGCAGAGGGCCAGGGCCCGACTGGACCGATGTACAGAGCGTTCTGGCTTGTGTCCTTCTTCTACAGTCTAGCGACAAAAAACTACACTTCCTCTACCCATGTGACTTCCTATCTACAGCCCCTGTAAGGTGTGCTGTGAATAAGTGAAGAGTGCATATAGGAGAAGTAAAGAGAGAAATGATAGGATAGAAGCAGAAAGCATTATGATTGGTCTACAGATCCATGTGACATATAATCACACAATAATCCTTACATTACTACAGCTGTGCAACTAACTACTAACTAACTACACATATTTACAATAGCGACATCTTGTGTCAAAACTGTAACACTACTACATCACCACTTACATACAAAAAGTACAGGCTTTTGCGAAGGGTAACTAGTAGCAACTACCGTGGTTGGACACCACACTGCTATAACTTGCCTGCACTCACACTCAGCCTGCACTCACACTCAGCTATACACATTGCTGATATAATGTGCCCACACTCAGCTATATACAATACTGTTTAGAAAAGTTTCCGCCACTGTCCTCCTGCACAGCTCTGATTTTCACTGATTGGTCCAGGCTGAACACACACCCCTTCTCCACTGCAGTCATGTGACCACATAGACCTCTGACAGCAGCCCTGCTTCTCAATTGTAGCCTGGCGTACTGCATTATAGGGATCTGCAGCTCCATCCTGTATCTAAATATTGCTGCTTTGACTTTAGGTTTATGCACATACTGTACATTATACTCCACATGCTGATTGCTATACTGTACAGTAACTTATAATATGACATATTCAACTGTTTCTAAACAACAACAAAAAACATGATTATTTGGGGTGTGGAAGCAATTGTCTGCATTTCAATGATTTCTTATGGGAAAATTAGTGGATTTGGATTAGAAGCACAGTCCCGGGACGAATTATGCTTATAATCCAAGGTTAGAATCCATAATCCAAAGTATAGAATGTACAAACAGACCCCTAAATACAGACACTGAAACCCGACATTGTTATGTGAGTTAGCAACTGCCTGCCCTGCCATGGTAGCTACACCACTTCCCCCTGCCGCCCTCTCCACACCAGACTGGTTGCCCTGTACACCTCTGCCCCCTCTCCACCCCAAATTGGTTAATATGTGCCCCACCCACACTTGTAATCCCTGACTGTCTTCCCCTTTCCACATACTTATAACTTGTTTCTTCCTCCTCTTTAAAGCAGTGCACTACAGGACCTACTGTGACATCATAGTCACATGTCAAGGTCCTTCAACATCTACAGTGAATTGCCTCCTGGCTGCTGTTTAGTCCTGATTTTAGCAAAATTACAGTAAAAACACAGCAATCTCATCATCATCACCAATCATGGCAAATTTACAGCAAGGAGACAATTCAGCATGGTAAATAGGTCTGCTGGTAAGCTGACAATCTTCCCCTGCCTCCCCACACTGACAGAGAAGGTGGTACTGTTTCCAGGCTGCTCCATTCACTGCCAAACTGCTCTCTGTGCTGCCCTACCCCCCTCCCACCACCACCACCACCACCACCACCGATCTCTGTGCCCGGAACAGCTTCCCCCCTGCCCTCCCCCTCACTACGCCCTTGCTTCAGGCAGTATTAAGTGCATACCTCCCAACTTTTGCTGGGAAGAAAGAGGGACACTCACGGCAATGCACCACGCCCCCTATAGCCATGCCCTCCCCATAACCACGCCCCCATTGCCACACCTGCATATCCTCGTCACCTGTTACCAATATATAAAAAAATAAATATCACCAAATTATGACTTATACCCCCATACCATTACTACATAACATCCACTATACAAAGACCAGTATCTCCCCATACACTGACCCATATGGAGGTAGATATAAATGGTGCACAGGCTCTTTACACCATATACTTTACACCAGGGGACTCCAAACTGCGGCCCTTCAGCTATTGCACTAGTACATTTCTCATCGTGCCTAGGCAGGCAAATCCAAAGCTGTAGCTGTCCGGGCCTGATGGGAATTGTGGTTTTGTAACAGCTGGAGGGCCATGCTTTACACCATATACGTGATTACAGTACAGCTACATTCAGTGACTCACAAGGGGCGTCTTCTTTGATCAGAATTGCTCACTTTTTCTTTTCTTCTCCATCTGGTACAGTCCATCATGAAAACCACTTCTGGCAATGCCTTGTCCCTGAAGAATCTGCCAGACAAATATTTTAGGCTTTCCGCTTTTGCACCATCCTCACCATCTATACAAAGTCCCCATCTATATTGCTCTGCACTGTGCTCAGTGCTCACTCTAAGCCACCCTCTAGGGTTTCGACCTACTGTGGACCCTCAAATAGTATTTAGG
The DNA here is from genome assembly GCF_027789765.1 of Dendropsophus ebraccatus. Classification (NCBI taxonomy): domain Eukaryota; kingdom Metazoa; phylum Chordata; class Amphibia; order Anura; family Hylidae; genus Dendropsophus; species Dendropsophus ebraccatus. The sequence continues at coordinate 72,042,544 of NC_091459.1, read as the reverse complement.
CCCCTCTGTGCCCTCTTATAGTACATAAGCCACCTCTGTGCCCTCATATAGTAGTAAGACCCCTCTGTCTTCCCCATATAGTAGCTAAAACTCTCTGTCCCCTGGTAGTAGCAACCCCCCTCCCATGTAGCCATTGCCTCCTGTCCTGGTAGTACATCCCCCCTTCCATGTAGCTATTGTCCCCTGGTAGGAAGAATTCCCCCCCCCCCATGTAGCCACTTTACCCTGGTAGTAAGGCCCCCTGGAGAATCTATATCCAGTCCTGTATACAGTGTGTCAGTATAAAGAACGTATATCCAGCCCTGTGCTGTACAGTCTGAGGTGTATACAGTGTACCAGTATATATAACATGTAACAGGCAGCCAGCTGCAGCTCACAGAGCATTGTCTGTGTCAAACTCGCAGTCCTCCAGCTGTTGAAAAACTATTATTCCCATCATGCCTGGACAGACAAAGCTTTAGATATCCAGGCCCGATGGGAGTTGTAGTTTTGCAACATCTGGAGGGCTGCACTTGGAATTCTAGGTTGGGGTTGTGGAGCAGTATGCAGCCGTCAGGACATGCTGGGGGTTGTAGTTGAGCAGTATGCAGCTGTCAGGACATGCTGGGGGTTATAGTTGAGCAGTATGCATGTGTCAGGACATGTTGGGGGTTGTAGTTGAGCAGTATGCAGCTGTCAGGAAATGCTGGAGGTTGTAGTTGTGGAGCAGTATGCAGCTGTCAGGACATGCTGGGGGTTATAGTTGAGCAGTATGCAACTGTCAGGACATGCTGGGGGTTGTAGTTGAGCAGTATGCAGCTGTAAGGACATGCTGGAGGTTGTAGTTGTTGAGCAGTATGCAGCTGTAAGGACATGCTGGGGGTAGTAGTTGAGCAGTATGCAGCTGTCAAGACATGCTGGGGGTTGTAGTTGTGGAGCAGTATGCAGCTGTCAGAACATGCTGGGGGTTGTAGTTGTGGAGCAGTATGCAGCTGCCATTGGCCCCTGGTAGTAAGCCCCTTCCCCCGAGGTAGCCTTTGCCCCCTGGTAGGTAGTACTCCTTTCTCCCATCTGGACAATTCCCCCTGTACAGTAAAAAACAAAAAAAATATACTTACCTCTGCAGCTGAGCTCCTCTGTCCTTCAGCGTCTCCTCTCCCTGCTCTGTGTGGATGAGTGACGTCACTCATGTGCCGGAGCTATGGGGGAGAGAGCGGCCTCTTGTGGCCGGAGGCAGAATGACCCCTTCGGCCACAAGAGTTTTGGCAGAGCAGGAAGCTGATGTCTCCTGCTCTGCCAGTGTAACTGGGTGTGGGGGCTAGGCTTAGGGGGCGGGTGGGGGGGGGCTAGCGGGACACGTGGGGGCTGTCCCGGGATGGCCTGACATGACCCCAAAATGGGGACTGTCCCGACAGATCCGGGACAGTTGGGAGGTATGTTAAGTGTGGTGACCCGCTGTAAAGTGCCCTAGGCACCTGTTAAGTACCCTGATCAGGTTCAGTGGTGGTGATGAAGATAATATTCCCTAGTTTCACCACTAGGCGTAAATACTATTTCTAAACCAAAAGGATTACCTTTTTCTATGTACCATGTGTTCTGTGTTGGCCTATAAGAGATGCTCTTTCTTCTTCCACCTATCCCTACTCTCCACACACACACGCAGCCCCTGTGTGAGTAGCTAATTAGCCCTGTGTGAGAGGAAGTCAGTTCAGTCTAGGCAGTGTGTTTAGTGAGTTGAGTCTAGGACACGTGTATGCAAAAGCAACTACTCAGTTTCACCAGTATTCCTACGATATGTATTATGCAGTGCTAGACACTACAAAGGGTTCCCTGAGGAAGATAACGAAACGTACGTAGGGACGGCTCTTTCTGGTGTTCTGGCAGCATGGGTGAGTGCAATAGAACTAGAGGATAGCAATAGTTGTTTTTAGACCCCTTGTAAATTGTATGTAAGCAGATGGGATACTAGGAGATTCTTTAGCTCCTAGATACATATATACCCCTGTATAGCATATTGAGGTGGAGTGCTAAAACAAGAGATAGTTTCATAGTTACACCTTCCATGATGATTTATATCTGCTGACACCAGTTTTTTATGTAATGGTTTTTTATTAATTATTTGTGGTCATTTTTAAATTTTATTTTAATGAGACATAATATTGTATTGGTACCAATGTATACATAATAAAAATTATATATATTTTTTTATGAACTAAAACCCAGTGTCCGTGTGTATAAAGTATAGTGTGGGTTGTTTTTGTTTGATAAGGTGACATCTGGTGGTGCAGGGTGGTACTGCAGCCTAAGTTGTGAGATTACCCCGTTCCCCTTATCTCAAACCTTGTGTGTAACTATGGCATAGCAGTGATCAGTGCAAATAAGCAAAGTAATGTATGTGTAAGTCCCCCAGGAGGACCTAAAATGTGTTTAAATAAAAAGTGAAAATCATTATTACACTACCCCAAAGCCCCTTCCCTAATAAAAGTTTAAAGTGACTGTACCACCAGGCCCAGGCCGAAGCACTGGAGGCGGGCCGACCCACCCTTAGTGGGAGGAAACCCTAGCCCCTCTATGATAGGGTTCCATTGATTCTAATGGAGTCACGTCATGGAGGGGCTGAGGTTTCTTCCCACTGGGGGTGGATTGGCCCGCCTCCAGTGCTTCAGCCTGGGCCTGGTGGTACAGTCACTTTAAATCACCTCCCTTTCCCATTATATAAATAAAACATATAAAAATAAATAAATATAAACATCATTATATTGTAAACATATAATATACAGTAGCGTGCGTAATTGTCCGATCTATTAAAATATAACAAGCGGCATCGCGAACGGCGTAAACGAAAAGAAGTAAAAAAGTGCGCGGATTACCGATTTTTTGTTACATTATATATTTTAAAAAATTATAAAAAGTGATCAAAACGTCCGATCTTCACAAATATAATAATAATAAAAACTAGAGATCATGGCAGAAAAAAATTACACCTCATACAGCCTCATAGGTGAAAAAAATTGCATATGGTTGTGTTCGGACTGACCTATAGAATAATGGTATCATGTCGCTTGTAACATATAATGCATTACGTAGACACAAGAACCCCCCAAAGGTTACCATATTGCATTCCTCTTTACGATTTCACAATTTATATCTTCATAAATAATAATTTTGGGGTTCCACCATACATGTTATGGTAGAATAAAAGACGCCATTACAAAGTACAACTACTCCTGTAAAAACAAGCCCCCACATGGCCTTGTAGATAGAAAACTGAAAGTGCTGGAGCTCTAAGAAGGGGAGGAGGAAAAAACGAAAACACAAAAATTTGCGCGGTCCACTGGGTCATTTTGGGCTTAGTCCTCAAAGGGTTACGGCTAGGTTCACACTGCATTTTTGCTTTCCATTTATCGTATCAGTTTTATGGAAAAAAAACAGATGGCAAAAACTGATGCAGTTGTCTGCAATCTGCCAGGATCCATTTCCCATTGACTTATTGTCAGGATTGTATCTTTGCGGAGCGTGATGCGCCTCTCAGCTCGTGCTGTGTGACCGAGAAGGCGTTGATTTTCTTGTATTGTTCTGTTTCTGTGTTTTGTTTTGCAGTGTCTGAACACTGGTTTATCTGCTCTCTTGGTTTGGTGGACACATCCAACTTCACCTGCTGAATTCTGTCTGGCCATGTCATGGTTAATCTGTGTTTTGGTTCTGCTGTGACTGACAGGTCATCCTGCCAGTGGATGTGTGACTTTGTCTCTGCCTGCTAGTGTCTTCTGTTATTTGCATCTCCTGATCTTTGCCTTGTATCTTTGACCTCCCTTGCTTGCCGCCTGCCCCTGACCATATTGCCTGTTATTTGACTACGCCTATTGGATTCTGATTTTGTACTTTTGCTGCCCGATTGTTGTGACCTGGACTGTTTACCATTCTTTATTGTGTTTGTCTTGTTCTGTGTGCACCTATACTAGTATAGGGAATGTCTTTGTGGTTGTCTGCGGCTGCCTAGGGCCGTTTGAGGCAAGTAGGTAGGGACAGTTGGTGGGTTCAGTGTCAGGGCTCACAGTCTTGTCTTGTTCCTGCCGTCCGGTGCCTGACACTTACAGTATGTTATAAAAAAAAAATGAGCATACACAAAAATGTGGTAAACCACGTTTTTCTGTATGTTAAACATAAATGTACAGTAAAAAAAGCTCTCTGGGCCTACCCTAATTGCTACATGGTTTGGGGGTATGTGCTACAAAATTGTATAATGCAACAAGTTAAGGAGTAGGATAGGAACTGAAAGTTTGTACATATAGGCAAGTTAACCCATCAAGGCCCACAGATTTGTTATTCAATAAGGTTTTAAAATCTCAGTATTTTTTCTCTGAGTAACATCTGATGACTTGATTGCTTCAGGGTGAAGGGTAGAGATAGAAAGCATTTTAGTGAGGTTTTCTTCAATACTGGGTTAGTCGGCAATGTGCCAGATAGCAAATACAGCTTAGAGGAAAACTCTCTATTACTTTGGTGTCATAATTGAGACCTTCATTAATGTCTCTAAGCACTTAAAGTGACTGTACAACCAGACCCAGGCTGAAGCACTGGAGGCGGGCCGACCCACCCCCAGTGGGAAGAAACCCCAGCCCCTCCATGATATGACTCCATTAGAATCAATGGAACCATATCAGAGAGGGGCTAGGGTTTCCTCCCACTAAGGGTGGGTCGGCCCGCCTCCAGTGCTTCAGCCTGGGCCTGGTGGTACAGTCACTTTGAGAAATTTGCAGTTTTGTGTTATCCCAAAGCTGCTATGCAATTAATGTATGGACCTTATTTCTTCTTCCATAATATCTCTGCCTAGTTTTATTGTAGTGGGGTGAAAAGACATTGCCACCTCCAAACACCACAGTTATACAGTTAGTTGTTGGTACTTTTTTTTTAAATTTGTCTAGAAAAATGCAATGTGACATTTTTATGAAAACATTTTTATGAACACATTTTTATAGTGAGGTCTTTCAAATAAGTTCTCATTAAGTCTCCAGTCTAAAGAATTAGACCTTATTCATATATTCCGTAAATGTATCTGTATTATTATTACAAATTTAGGGCACAATTAATTTTTTTAGGCTAATGACACATATCTGCAGTTTGTCCTAGTACAGTCCAAATACGGGTTATAATTGCGTCACAGATTCACTCATTCAAATTTATGGTAGAGTCTGTTATTTTTGTGGTGTGTGGTTGTGCGGCTCACCTGAATTAAACTATCACCTTCCCATCTTTTTGTAGGATATGGATTACGTATGAACTAGGGCAGATTTTTTGCTGATTTCGGATGACGATAGCAGGTATAATATACAGTCCTGAAAAACTACTGAACATGTAAATAAGGTCTTAGACTATGTTCACACTACGTAAAACTACGGCGGTTGTTGCCCAGCCGGAGCGTACACACATCGTATACGCTCTGGCCGGGATCTGTGCGGCCCCGCAAATAACTGACAGGTCAGTTTTCTGCGGCCGGAATTAAGAGAAAGACCTGTCAGTTCACACAGCGAAGTGAGCAGCTCCGGCCGCTCGCTTCACTGTGTGCTATGGTAAGCTCTGATATGGGCGCACGCTGATGCGCCCGCATCAGAGCTCTGCGGTCGGAAAGATCATCCGGCCGGTACTTAACTACCGGCCGAGATGATCCGGCCAGAGACCGGCCGTTCCATGACCCGGCCGGGGTCACGGAATGGCCGGTCTCATACGTAGTGTGAACATAGCCTTAGTATGTATATAAAAATGTGGAGTTTGGCGCAAGAAACATGGTATATATCTATAAATTGCCCGGGCGGGCAGATACTCACACCTGCCTGCTGCCATTCCTGAGCAAGCTCTGCACTGCTGGTAGCCCGATCCCGCAGCTGAAACACTTTTAAGAGATGGTCCTTGCGCTTGCTGGTCTTTCTTGGCCGCCCTGGAGCCTTTTTGGCAACAATGGAACCTCTCTCCTTGAAGAAAGATTGTTGACTGAGGTGCAATCTTTCTAGCTGTGATACTCTTCCCTGTTAGGTCATTTTTGTGCAGTGCAATGATGCCAAGCACCAGCCTTCTTTTAGGCTGGGTTCACACTATGTATATTTGAGGCTGTATTTGTGAGGCTGTATAGCAACCAAAACCAGGAGTGGATTCAAAACACAGAAAGGCTATGTTCACATAATGTTGTAATTGAGTGGATGGCCGTCATTTAATGGCAAATTTTTGCTGTTATTTTAAAACAACGGCTGTTATATTGAAATAATGGCAGTTATTTACCGTTATATGACGGCCATCCACTCAATTTCAACATTGTGTGAACAGAGCCTTTCTGTGTTTTCAATCCACTCCTGGTTTTGGTTGCTATGAGGACCTGACTTGAGGACCAAATACTGCCTGAAATATACGTAGTGTGAACCCAGCCTTAAAGTGTCCAGTGGTGTCATTCTTACTTAATCATGGCAGATTTATCTCCAGCCCTGTCCTCATCAACACCCACACCTGTGTTAATGGAGCAATCACTGAAACAATGCTAGCTGGTCCATTTAAGGCAGGGCTGCAATGATGTTGAAATGTGTTTTGGGGGATAAAGTTCATTTTCGAGGCAAATATTGACATTGCAAATAATTGCTGTTAAGCTGATCACTCTTAATAACATTCTGGAGTATATGCAAATTGCCATTTTAAAAACTGAAGCAGTAGACTTTGTAAAAATTAATATTTGTATCATTCTCAAAACTTTTGTCCATGACTGTACATGCAAATACAAAACTTCCAGTGTTCTTAGTATTAGTTTCCTGTTAATAATAAATAAACAGAGAAGTAAGTCTTATTTTAAGTTGCACATAAACAATGGGGGAAAAGGTTTGCCGTGCCCCATTACCTTGCATCACTGCCAAACTGTCACATCCATGGGGGAACAGTGAGCCCCAACAGCCCAGCCCTCTCTCCCTGCCTACTTGAATGTTCTGCCCTAAGCAGCAGATCCCAACTGGGCAACGGTCCCTACACCGCTATGGACAGGGCCAGTCATGGAGTATAGTCAGCCGTCCCTGTCAATGTGAATGGTTATCCCACAAATCAGAACCATAAGACAAGCTGAGGTCAAAACCATGGGTGCAAATACAGGACGCAATCAGAAACAAAGTCAGAACTGTAAGACAACCCACCTTTTTCTCCATGCCCGTAACATAAATAATGCTAGAAGTACCTACACTGTAGTATAATGGAAGTTCAAGGGTCACATGTGGACACATATAAGGAGTTTAGCCAAATGATGTTTCCACAGACAGCGTCTTTGGGTTATAACCAATCTTTGTAAAGGCCTGGAACATACTGTAGTTAGTCCTAGTTTGACCAGGGAAACAAGAACATCTATCTCTGCCTCTTGCTGTTTGCTAGACCTAAACAAAAGCCTAAGGCCTAGTTAATTTCCAGTTTTGTGTAACTTTCTTAAAACAGGGAACTAAAGACTTAAATGCTACAAAGTCACCTAATACCCTGTTCCAGTTGCCACCTTCACCTAGAACAGATATGGATTGAATACACAGTGATCATGGGATCCTATGGGGTTTAGGAGGTTTTATCTAAGACTACCTTGAATCCACTCTGACAGTTTTGATATCTCTGGCTTTTATAGTTTTCCATTGGTTAGTCTTACTTTAAAAGACCCCCGTCTCATGTATTTCCTTGAGCATAAGGCTATGTTCACACAACATATTTTAAATTAATCACAACTGTTGTTGCAAATTGCAACACCGGCTGTCATTAATTCAAAACATACATTGTATTAAAAGTCAAAGAAATCACAGCCAGAGTGTATACACATAGAATTTACATGTCAGTTTTGTGCGGCCGCTATTCAATGAATAGCAGTTGCACAACACTGACAACTCACACAATGGAAAGTGCAGCTCCAGCCACACTTTCCAATGTGTGCTATGGGTAATTGGGATACTGTCATACTGTGTGTGTGTGAACCCGGCCTTATAGTATATCATATGTTAGTCTGGGAAACTGTTTCTTTTATCTCTCTAGTTCTTGTTATTGTTTCTTGCTTCCTTTGGGTATTTCTTGATTCCTGTTTGTGTTATCCTAATAGTTTTATTTGGAAGTTGCTGCAGTTTTGTTTTTTTCTTGTTGCAAGTGTTACTATTTTTAGATTTGACCTGTTTTGTTTTTTCTAAATCAGAGTCTGTGTGTTGTTTTTGCTAGGGTTAGCTTATAATCTAGCTCTATTGAAGGGATGTTGCAGGTACAATAAGGAGTTTTGGTGTCTGATGTTAGCTAAGGGTCCTATATGGGACTATTATCGGCCAAACAAGCTGATGAGTGATGGCGGCAAACTAACAATTCACTAATTGGTCATGCAGCCTTCCCATCATGGTGCTCAAGTTATGTAAAGGTTCTGTAAATAAGCACTGATCTACGAGATGGGCACTCACTTACAGTGATACCATATTCAAATAGTCATATTTGTCATCTTCTGGGGCATTTCAGGCTGCTGTTAGGTCCTCTAAATGGCAGTTAGTTTCATGTAGGACCATAAAGGGGTAGTTCAGCAAAACCAAATTTCTTTTAAATCAGCTAGTACCAGAAAGTGCCAGAGATTTGTAATTTGCTTCTATTAAAAAAAAAAATCTTGCTACTTCCTGTACTTATCAGCTGGTGTATGTCTTGCAGGAAGTGGTATTCAGCGCAGGAGAGGGAATTTGCAACTGCTCTGGACAGTTTTTAATATGTACAGAGATGGCAGCAGAGGACACTGTGTCTTCCTGCAAGACATTCTTAAGCTGATAAGAAGACTTGACATTTTTAATAGAAGTAAAATCTCTGGCACTTTCTGGCACTTTCTGGCACCAGTTGATTTAAAAGAAAACAAGTTTTGGTGAACTACCCCTTTAACATTTTAACAAACATCTGGCTGTAGTTGAGAGATAGGCTATGTGCACACAACATCCATAAAAGGGAAAAAGCGTCCACCTTTTTCTATTTAAAAAGACATCCATTATTGCCGTGATTAAAGTCAGTGCAATGACGGACGTCCAATGCACACAATTTATAAAATGATGGACACTATCTACGTGGACGTCAAAATAATGGTCATGTCACTTATTTTCGGACATCTTTTGCAAACAGCAGATGTTGTCTTTTAGTTGTTCACACACAGTTTTTCCTTTTTCGCCGTCTTTTCAGTTTGTATTATTAAATTCAATGGACTTTTCAAAGGCCAAAATCCTATCAGTACACCTAAATTGGAATAATGCACCAACAGCCGTCAATGCACTGACGGGCTGGCAAACAGTGAAATGACAGATGTAATTTTAAACGGAGAGGAAAAAACGGTGTGTGAACATAGCCATCGCCAGACTGGCATAATATCATGTACTTAAATGCTGGATGCAATCCGCAACAAAGATGTTTCCACAAAAAATCTCATTAAAAAATGAAATTTTTTTCTCATAAAGGTTATGTCGCAGGAGAGGGAAGCTGTTATGAAACACTTTTGTAATACTGTTTGGTATCAGACGGCGGGGGCAAGGGGCACCCTAGGAGTACTCAGAGTTCCTTAATTATATTAAAGATAAAGATTCTTTATCTATATTTCTTTCTATCCTGTAGAGCATTCATTTTTGTTTTTTAGATTCTATTGTTCTTTATAGCAAAATTGTTTTCAAACTTACTATATTGTATCCTATTTATATCTTTCTTTGATATGTAACTATTGTTATTGATAAAATTTAAAAAATCAAATAAAAATATTTGGGAAAAAATAAATATCAAGTACTTTCCTATAAATAAGGGCCTTAAATTTCTCTGTAGTGGAGGTTTTGTAGATAATTTTGTCATAAATTGTCATATGGAGGTTTAGCTATTAAATCTCATTAAAATAAAATTGAGAGGGTGTTATAGGGGTCCCCATGGTTCCTCTGGTCCATGTAGCTTACTTACTTAAATTACTTGGGTAGAGTGGTGGCTGGGGCTCATTTGGTTTTAGGGTGCGTTCTGCAGGATCTGCAGCAGATTTCATGGTAAAGATTTGAAGTTGCAGATTCAATGCAAATCTGCAGCTTCAAATCTGTAGCATCAAATATGCTGCAGATCCTGTTCGTGGGAACGCACCCTTAGGTTATATTTTTGTATTATATTGTATTTGTTTTGTATTGTAATTAGCATACAGAGGGAAGTTAAACAAAGTTATCACATTCTAAAATGTTATTACAAGAGTTGCAAATAAACTGCTTACCTGAGGACATTAGAAAAAGTGTCTAAACTGTCTAGCAAGCATGGACATTACTTGAAGGGAAAGCTGTCTCTAAAAGGTGGCACCAAAGAAGTGATTGGTATATGCTTCTTCCCAGAATTGTGGCCTATAAGTCTCCACACAACTTTTAGGGTACTCTCCTAAAGAAGAAACAAAAACCCTTCAGGAGCATGTTTCCCTTAACCTTTTAAATTCTTAATTTCTGTGTGGGGATGTTGTCCAAATAAAAAGTTAAGCAATAAGGTCAATGGACGTGTATTCCGTAGGGAGGTCCAACTCTTTGAAGAGTTGATAATTACTGTATACAGGTATAGGAAGAAAAGTAGGACCCTAGGAGAAGCATATATGGTTTTCAATAACAGAAAACAAAGTCATCAAAGAAGTACATGTAACTGTATGGCTGATGCCCAAAAAAGAATGCACAAAAAAAAAAAAGATATGCCTAAAAAGAAAAAGAAAGAAAGAAAAAAATGTATAATATGAAAACAGAAAATGAATGAAACATAAGTATATGTGTGTCTAAAAGCTATCCATGGTTGCCAACAACATGTGAGGTCTTATTTTCCGCCATGAACAACAATCACACATAACGCTTGATTCCTTTCCTTTACTCCACTTAGTAGTTCTTTCCTTTTGAACTCATGTTGTCTGGGGTAAAAATGTCCTGTTACAGTATACCAGCTAGAGATTTGGCCTGAAACTGTGGACTCTCCATCTCCATGATGTCATGTGACATAACCCAACGCTAAAGGTGCTGACTTTAACTGGAGCTTGCTTTTGGAGTAGGGCTTATATTTTATACCTATTCCAAAACCATGCAAAATCAAGCTAAGTAAATTTCTAGGATAGGGCTTATTTTTGGAGAAACAAGCTACTATGCTTCACTGTCGTAACCATCGACTGTGTGTCCTTTGTAAATATTGCAGAAACCAGCAAGGTTAAAGTGCCTCAGACTGAAGAGTAAAGTATATCTGTGTGTAGAAAGTTGAGTGGACTGTTTGGGTCTCCATTACTGAGCTATGTCCTCCTTGTGGAGTGATCAATGCCCAACCCTTTGCATTCCAGCATAGTATGGTTTACTGTGACGTTATATACCTACTCCAGTGTTTCCTAGTTGCAGTACTCAAATACCCACAATACGTCATGACCTGAGAGAACTTACATCATAGATATGGTTTCTCCACCTTTTCATGTGATATAATGTATATTCTAGAGATGAGCGAACCTGCCGAGGTTTGGGTTCGTATAAACCTGAACTCTCGGCGTCCGATTCCCGCTGTCTGCAGCCTCCGGCTATGGCTATGGATGTATCCCAGTTTTCCAGGCGGTCCTCCGGTTGTAATTACCCTCTTCACGGAGGCTGCAAACAGCGGGAATCAGACGCCGAGAGTTCAGGTTCATACGAACCCGAACCTCTGCAAGTTCGCTCATCTCTAGTATATTTCTCACCCTTGGCTTATATTCATGCAGAAAATTAAGAAATTATTTTATCGGTTCTTGAGCTCAAAAATAAATAATAAAATATTTGAGATACACGGTGATAAAGACCTAAGACAACTAAGACAACTAAGTTCACGGTACAGAAATGCACCTTTTTAACGTACTAAATTTACCATGAAAACAGAAAGCAATAGGACACTAAATAGTTCTAGGTATGCTTTTCTGTCCTGCTGATGGACAGAATCCAAATTGTTCCCATTCTTTAACACTGGGCTGTGAAATATTCCAGGTGGGGGCATTATATTTTCTGTCAAATCCTTGAGTTACATTCTGAAAATTGATATGTATTAAATAAAGTTCCTACCTGAGCAGTGATCTCCCTCCATGCCCTTTCAGATTGATGTCTAGAAATGGGGCACTGATGTCAGGAATAAAATAAAAGGAAGAGCAACAGTTCAAAGACAGCAAATCAAAGTACTATTGTGATTAACTGGGATTGAATTTCCTAGGGACAGCTTGAAAACCATTTGCACTTAACTTGCCTTTCTTAAAACTAAAGTATAGTATCAAAGTGGTCATCTCCTTGTAACAGGACTCTTTAAACTTTCAGAGGCATATGTAATAGAGTGTCTTTGGAGCAGATCTGGGGCAACTCTACAGCTGAAGGCTCATATTTGCTATATAGAAGAGAACAAAGTCAAAGGCTTGACATCTCTTTTTTTTCTAATTATAATGGATAGTTTTTTTATTGCTTCTAGGATTAGTACTTTGAAATCATAATTGTTGTCTGTGCAGGCTGTGTCATGGTAGTTGATAAATACTAATTAGTATTTTAATACAATCAGTAAATTAAAGTGTTGCTTCTGACATTTAGCGGACTATCAGATGATTGCATCTATCAATCTTTTTAGTCTGGCTTCATAAAAAAAATAAAGAAAGAAAGAAAAAACAGCAGTCACACAGGTTTTGAAAGACTCCTTAATCTATCAGCAGCATGCGATACAGTTGATCATGATATTTTAATATATAAGGAAGAATTTATGGATGTTCTATAAGTTGCTCAAATCCGAAATTCCATTTTGTGTCCACAGACTGGTAAAAAGTTGCACAATTTTTATGCAAGCTAGGACCTTTAAAGTCTTCTATCAGCAAAATGCTGAGATCCACCCTAATCTGGCTGGTGGAACAGCACAGTTCTGTCCAGATGCTTTCTTCTACTGGCATATGACAAAGATTTTCGCTTAGTTTATCCCTATCTTCACCAGTTCTCACAAAATATAGCAAATCCCAGGGTTTGGCTTTATCCCAATTGTTGTTAGATAGAGGGCCACGGTCTTGCATACTACTGTTATGCTGATGATACCCAACTATACTTGTCCTTTAATCCCATGTTCCATGACCCATCTTCAGCTATACATTTTTGAAAAGAATGAATGAATGTCATCTGGCTAAAGTACCCTTGTATGGAGTTGTGATGGCAACTTGCACAGAAAACACCTTTATCCTTGGAACACAACTCTTGCAAACCCTTGGACCACATACCCATCTTAAGTACAGTGGTGCCTTGGATTACACCTTGGATTAGTAAAAGGTCATTTCATTCATTGAAGCCTTGACTCTCATTTAAGGAGAAGTTCGGCGAAAATTTTTATTCAAAGATTGTATTGCCCCCCAAAAGTTAGACAAATCACCAATATACACTTATTACAGGAAATGCTCATAAAGTGTTTTTTTTCCCTGCACTTACTACTGCATCAAGGCTTCACTTCCTGGATAAAATGGTGATGTTATGACCCGACTGCCAGAGCTGTACGGGCTGTGGCTGCTGGAGAGGATGATGGCCGGGGGACAATGAGGGATACAGGGCACTGGAGGGACACTGAGCATCCCTCTGCCATCATTCTCTCCAGCAGCCACAGCCGCAGAGCTCTGGGAGTCAGGTCGTGACTAGAGATGAGCGAACTTTTCAAAAGTTCGTTCCGACCGGACTTCCGTTTTTTTTAAAGTTCGGTTCGACCGAATTTTGGATTTCTTCGGATTTAATCATTCAAAGCAAATATATGATACGGGGGTAGTGTATTTGGTTGAATTTAGGGCTCTACATGTCAGTAACATCATTATCTTTTCAATATCTCAAAGTCAAATTTTTTTTTTTAGACTTCAATATTCACTATTACAGGATCTATGCAGGAAATTCACGATTACAGGGTCTATGCAGGAAAAAGGTTTTATTCTATACACATGCACGAGGTACATGTTTGTGCCTCAGGAAAACACCTATGTCATATATACTCTCGCAAGGGTTCAACTATAGTACTTGTATATCTGTATAGCACTTTTTTTAGAGTTTTATTCTACACACATGCACGAGGTATATATTTGTGTCTCACGAAAAAACCTATGTCATATATACTCTCGCAAGGGTCCAACTATAGTACTTGTATATCTGTATAGCACTTTTTTTAGAGTTTTATTCTACACACATGCACAAGGTATATATTTGTGCCTCAGAAAAATACCAATGTCATATACACTGTCGCAAGGGTGACAGTATAGTACTTGTATATCTGTATAGCATGTTTTTGTTCTGTGCACCCTTTGTTCTCCTATGACTAATCTATCTACCTATCTATCTTTCGCCCTCTTTATTTTTGTCTCTCAATCACTATGTTTCTCCTCTCCGCTTTCCTAATAATCTTTTTTTCTTTGCTTTTGTACAATTGCAGCTGCCATTTTAGAAAGCAAGGGGAAAAAAAATCAGAGCGGACTTTCAAAAATCCGAATCCGACCGGACTCGGACTTTTGGAAAACTCATCTCTAGTCTTGACATCACCATTTTATCCAGGAAGTGAAGCCTTGACGCAGTAGTAAGGGCAGGGAAAAAAGCACTTTATGTGCCTTTACCGTAATAAGTGTATATTGGTGATTTCTATAACTTTTGGGGGCAATACAATACTTGAATTTTCTCCAGACTTCTCCTTTAATAGTGTGTGTAAAAAGTGGTAATAACATTTTATAGCTGTAAAACTTTTTGTATTTGATTTATAAAAGTTTCTTTTAATTTTTCCCTTTACTGCTTTGTGGTTTTGTTGTAAATATGCCTCCTACTGACTGCATAAAAAACATCAGTATGTTATTGTTCTTTACATCCATTTGGTTACAAAGAACAGAGATAACCAACTGAGAAATAAATGGTCTGTCACTTTGCATATTCCCTGAGCTCCTGGAAACCTACATTCCCTCTGTGTCTCCATGCGCTCTCACTTTGCCATTTAAAGTCTCATTATTACTGGTTTTGTCTTATATGATTTTCTACCAAGTAAAATGGGGACAGTGAGCTTTTGCTTTGCTCATTCTGGTGTAGAAAGAAAATGGGTCTGTCTAAGGCGTGAACACAGGTTGTTCTGTGGGGCTTATTCACTGAATATCAGTGCTTCTAATGCTGTACTGGAGGTCTGGCCATGGTATGTTAAATGTTTCTTTTTTCTTAAATTAAAGCGTAGCAGAATAAATATGCCAACATTAGAGTAAGGCTATTTTCAGACACTGTAAGACAGTGGCCGTTCTGTAACATGGCGGTGTTACAGAACGGCTGCTGTCTGTGAAGTTAACCCCGGCTGGTTCTGCACATTGTTTCTTTAGAATTGGTATGCGGGCACGTTCCAGTGTGCCCATAGTCCAATTAACCATAGCACACAATTTAAAGTGCGTCCGGAGCCATACTTTACATTGTCTGCACAGTCAATTCCGTGTGTGCGCTATTCAATGAATAGCAGCCGCACAACATTAACATGTCAGGAAACAATGTGAATTTGCCCTTTCAATAAATAGTGGACGGTGTTGCAATCTGCAACAACAGCCGTTATTTATTGAAAATATACAGCATGAAAGTCCTT
Organism: Dendropsophus ebraccatus; assembly: GCF_027789765.1. Taxonomy (NCBI): domain Eukaryota; kingdom Metazoa; phylum Chordata; class Amphibia; order Anura; family Hylidae; genus Dendropsophus; species Dendropsophus ebraccatus. The sequence goes on along the minus strand of NC_091459.1, from coordinate 72,026,971 downwards.
AGTCTTCAATGGATTGGATTTCTTCAGGTGAATTAGCAGATTACCGCACCTCGCATGGTACAATTTTATTTTGACATGTGGTGCAGGAATTAAATCCATAGCATGTCACTTGAAAAACAGTATTACTTTAATATTATAGGGGTTGTAGCATCATTAGAAGTTATCCAATGTCCAAACACAGAGAGGAGAAAAGTTGCACGGCTGTGCTTCCAAATTGTGCACTCTAAAGTCTCCTAGAATAACCTTAAAGCTCAGGTTATGCTCAGTATTGAATTCAAATTTAATTCATAACAAAGTAAGCACTTAGGAACTAAAACATAGCTTTTAATCAAGATAAGAATAAAAAAGAAAAGTATATATAGCTCAAATATATAGAATCACCAATCTGAATCAAAATCACCGCACTTAGGAAAATAACAGTGTAAATGAATAGACAACGGAACGTATTAAAAGGGAAACACACAAGAGGACAAGGTGCACTCTGTCCACTCCTAGATTGTGATACTTTCCCTACCTTTTGGGGTGACCCACCTCCTTAAAAGGGTGGCCCCAACCACGATGACGTTCCCTTCCCTCCTCTAAGTGCAGGACAAGGCACAAACAAACACAAAATGTGAATCACACAAAATGGGGTACCACACCAAACCAATATACAAAAAAGAATCCAACGCGTTTCACCTGTACAAATAATAACAGGATCATCAGGGATATAGTGGTGTACAACAAACAATAACAACAAAAGAAAATGTAGTGCAATAGATATACAGCGCAAAACCACCTGCACCACCTCCGGTGGATTGCTGGATGATGCTGAGGAGTAACTCAGTGACACATGTGTGTCTCAGAATGCACATGGTCTGAGACCGGAAGTAGTGATGAGCGGAGCTAACACTGGGAGTATATAGGAGGGCATGAGTGAGCCTGCAGCTCCTAGGGGCATTACATCCTTTTTTTATAAATTCTTTATTTAGTAGCCACATTTTCCGACAAAGAAAAGCTGAACAATCAGGGATAAACACACCCCGAGCCAGAAAGTCGCGAAAAAAGGCGAAACATTTGGACACGAGAGACATATGAAAATGTACACAGTAGAACAGGTCAGTACAATTTAACACTCATGTCGAATTGGATGAGGAAATACAGTGTCCGCCTGTTCCATGAGTTATTATGATGGCCCGGTGGCTGCTCCCAACCGTCAACCCCTTCGTCCTTTTCAGCTAAAGGACCAGAAAGAGGAACTCCCAGCAAAAGACGCTGAGGTTCAGAAGGCAGGGAGGGGGTGGGGAAAAACAAAGGAGTGGGGAAAGGTGAAGAAGGGTAGAGGACAGGGGAGGAGGGGGGCGAGAAAGCCACAGGGGAGACCGGGGGGGGGGGTTAGAAGAAGGGCGAGGGAAAGCAGACGCTACGGAGGAAAGAGAAGGGAAGAGGAGAGGGAGGAGAGAGAGAAAGAAGAAGAAAAAAAAAAAAAAAAAAAAAAAAAAAAAAAGGGGGGGGGGGAGGGGGGGAGGGGGAGGGGGGGGGGGGGGGGGGGGAAAGGAGGGAGTAGAGGGGACAGTAGGGAGGGTCTAAGGGCAATGTCCAGGCCCAGGTGCCCCAACTGTCGCAGGCCCACAAGCACTCAGAGTGATATCTAAATCCCTCCAGCGCTCTGGGAGGGGTCTGGGCACAGCAAGGTTGCATATTCCGCTGTATCCTGGAACTCCATCCAGGCTAGCCACGTACCCGTAAAACGAGCGTTCTGGTCGTGCAGCACCGCGGTCAGGTCCTCCATCCTCATGAGTTCGTTCACCTTAGAGATCCAGAGAGAAACAGGTGGGGGGACTGTGCGTTTCCAGTATAGAGGGACGCACGAGCGAGCCGCCATTACCAGGAAGCGTAGCAGGGAGCGCCTGTATTTTTTCGTGGACAGCTCAGTGTGATGAAGAAGAAACAGGGCAGGCGAGAGGTCCACCGAGGGGCCAATGACCCGCCGGATGGTCTCCCTAACCCCGTCCCAAAAAGCTGCGAGCACCGGACAGGACCAAAACACATGCAGGTGAGTACCCTCCGCAGTCCCACATCTCCAACACATCGGATCTACCTCAGGCCAGATCGCATGCAACCTCACCGGCACCTGGTACCATCGTGTAAGGATCTTATAGCCCGCCTCTTGGAAGCGTGAGCTCACGGAGCCTTTATGGACCAGGGACATAATGTCGGTCCTTTGCGCCGGAGAGGAGAGAGGTGGAGGTCATTCTCCCATTTCGTCAGAAATGGAGGGGATTCCTGGTCGGGCGGGATCAGCAGGTCGTTGTAGAGAAGTGAGAGTGTATGACGTAGTTGGCCAGACCCCTCGCATAACGTCTCCAAATACGTCTTAGGGGCGGAGAATTGTACGGCAGGGGGGAGAGTGTGTAAAAAGTGTGTGAGTTGGTTAATACGCCATGTACCTAGTGGTCTCGGGTCGGAGATGGCTTCCAAAGCCGCAGAAGACAGCCATGTTGCCTGGGAGATGAAATGGAAGGCTCTAAAAATATCAGCATTCGCCCATGTTCTGAAGCCTGGGTCCGAAATCCCAGGTACAAAATCCGGATGGCCAAGGATCGGAGACATAGGTGAGGTGAGTGGGAGCACGCGGCTGCGAACCAAAGCGTCGGCACAGGCTAGGAGTGTCGGGCCTATCGTCGGATGTGAGCGTAGGTCTGTCAGGGAGGGGCCGGGGAGCCAGGGGATGCAGGCTAGAGGGATGCTGGTGGAGGACTGTTCTATTTGGACCCACGGCTTCAATGCCGCATGTCTACACCAATCTACGACCCGGGTGAGGACCGACGCCAGGTGATACAGATGGATATCCGGGAGTGCAACGCCACCGCTATCTTTTTTGCGACACAGCAAAGTTCGTTTAACCCGAGCCGGTTTACCACCCCAAATGAATCTAGTCTGGGCGGAGGTCACGGCCTTAAGGAACGATTTTGGGACACGCACCGGCAGGCACTGGAAGGCATATAGCAGCTTTGGCAGGAGATTCATCTTAAAAATGGCACATCTGCCGAACCACGTGAACAGTCCCTTGCTCCAATTGGCGCAACAGGACTGTATAGTCGCAAGAATTGGGGGAAAGTTAGCGGAGAAGAGCTCTTTCGGGTCAGCAGTGAGATAGATCCCTAGGTATTTGAGCACCTTAGAGGCCCAACGGAACCTAAAGGAGGCGCGAAGTGACAACACCGTCCCACCGGGCAATGACACGTTAAGTGCCTCCGACTTTGCATAATTGATTTTAAAATTAGAGAGTGAGGCAAAGAGGTCCAGCTCTCTCAGTATGACTGGCAGAGTGACCTGAGGATTCGTGACGAAGAATAGCAAGTCGTCCGCATACGCGGCTACCTTGTGTACGGTGTTGCCCACTCGCAAACCCCCAATATCCTCCGCTCCCCGCACAATTCTCAAGAAAGGCTCTAATGTCAACACAAAGATGAGGGGAGAGAGAGGACACCCCTGTCTTGTGCCGTTGTGGATAGGAAAGCGGTCTGAGAGGACGCCGTTCACCCGGACCGTGGCAGAGGGATTGGAGTAAAGGGACAGAATCCAAGACAAAAAATTTGGACCCAAACCCAAGGCCCGCAGGGTCTCCTCCATAAACGTCCAGTTGACCCGGTCGAAAGCCTTTTCGGCGTCTGTAGAGAGAAGCATGAACGGGGTGCGGTGGGCCGAGGCATGATGGACCAGGTCAACTGCACGAATGGTATTGTCCCGGGCTTCGCGTCCCGGCAAGAATCCCGTCTGGTCTAGGTGAACGGCGCCCCCAATAAGGGGAGACAGTCTGGAGGCCAGGATCTTTGCGAACAGCTTCAGGTCAACATTTAACAGGGATATTGGCCTGTAGCTGGCACAAAGGGAAGGGTCCTTTCCCTCTTTGGGGATGACCGAGATGACCGCCCTAGTGGTGTCAGTGGGGAGCGAGGGGCCCCCAGGGAGTGAATTGAAGGCCTCTAGGAAGTGGGGGGTTAGTAGTGGTTCGAGTGCCTTATAATATCCCAGGGAGAATCCGTCGGGACCCGGTGCTTTCCCGGACTTGGAAGCCTTAAGGGCTGCACGGAATTCTACGTCAGAGAGCGGCTCTTCCAGAGCAGCGAGAGCTTCCTCAGGGAGACGCGGGAGGCCAGATCGGGCCAGATAGTCCCTGATCCGGGAACGAAAAGAGTGGCTGAGTGTAAGGGGATTAGATTGGTCCGTGGAATATAAAGCAGCGTAGAAGTCGCGGAATGCCCGCGCAATGCCCGCCGGTAAGTGCTCCCGCCCTCCTGAGCCAGTTACAATTTGGGGGACATAGGTACGAGTACGTTGAGCTCTCAGCGCCCTAGCCAGGGTCCGTCCGCACTTATTCCCAAACTCATAGAAATGGCGCCTACATTTCACCAATGTGGCTTTGGCTCTATCTAGTAAATGAGTGCGGAGGGACTCCCGAGCCGCCAGTAGTCGCACCGTAATATCTTCTGTAGGGGCAGACTTGTGGGCCTGCTCTAGGTCTCGCAATTCTGCCAGTAAGCGGGTCGTTTTAGCCGCTTTTTCCCGCTTAAGGCGCGCCCCGTGTTTCACCAGGATCCCTCTAGCCACGCACTTATGTGCCTCCCAGACCACCATAGCCGAGGACTCCCCACCACCATTTGTACTGAAATATTCGGCCAGGGACTGCCTAAGATCTGCAAGGACCACAATATCCTGGATCAGAGATGAATTGAGCTGCCACTGCCACTGCACAGGGTACGGGTCCGGCAGCGCCAGCGTGAGAGAAATCATCGCATGGTCTGAGAATGTAATGGTGTCAATCGCTGCATTTCTGAATGAAGATAAATGTCCGTGCTTCAACAGGAGATAGTCTAACCTTGAGTAGGTATCGTGTACAGGGGAATAGAAGGAATAGTCCCTGTCCCTGGGGTGGCCAAGTCTCCATGTGTCGATTAACTGGTGTTCGTGTAGTAGGGCGTTCATGCGGGACAAGTGTGAGCGACTAACATGTGAGGAACCTCTAGAGGTATCCATGGATGGATCCAACGCTAGGTTGAGATCTCCGCCAACGACCAGTATCCCCTCCTTGAAATCATCAATGGCCTCGAGGTACGTTTGCATCGCATGCGCCTGGCCCGAGTTAGGAAGATAGAGGGAGGCAAAGGTAAACACCTGTGCGTTGATCCTACCTTTCACAAGAATCATACGACCCTCCTCATCACACCGGGTGTCCACGAATTCCCAAGGTAGCGAACGGGATATAAGAATGCTGGTACCTCTTGCTTTCTGGATCGGTGAATAACTGTGGTAGGAGAAGGGGAACCAAGAGTTAGTCAGGGAAAATTTATGCGTGGGGAGCATATGTGTTTCTTGGATAAAGGCAACATGGATATCCTGCTTTTTAAAGAGATTCATCATAATGGAGCGTTTGCCACAATCATGTAGGCCCTTAACATTAAGGGAACCTACTTTTAGGTCACCCTGAAGCCGAGAGGCCATTGCCCGTATGAGAATGGGAAGGGGGGCGGGGGGTGGAGGCGGGAGAAAGGAAAAAGGGGGGGGGGGGGGGGGGGAAAGAAAAAAAAAAAAAAAAAAAAAAAAAAAAAAAAGGGGGGGGAAGGGGGGTGGGGAGGGGTAGGAGGAAGGGTGAAAGAAGGGGGGGTGAAGAGGAGGAACGTGAGAACACAAGGATGGGAGGAAGGAAGGAGAGAAGGGAGAGGGATGAAGGACGAAAAGGCAGAAACTCGAGAGAGAGAAAGGAGGGGAGACCAGAAGGACAGGACAGGTAGCACTAATACGTGCTCAACGGAGGCAGAGCTCCCAGAAGGAAATAGAAGTAAAGAAAGACAAAGAAAGTTAGAGCGGAGACGTAGAAAACCATGGGGTGAGGGGCCCCGAGCCACAACCAACAGATCCAACAAAACCCTTCAAAACTAAAGGATCACTGAGTTTCCACATCCCCCACACAACAATGGGCGTGAGGGTGCAGAGGACCCAGGGCACAGACTTAGGTTACAACTAAAAACAATGAGAAAGCGTAATTAGGCAACACAAGAAGGCACCAATGGGCACCAGAGTGCAAGGCACATGCGGAAGACAACGAAACCCAGCAGATTGAGCTGAACCGTCCCCATGGAAACACAATGTACGAGCAGGCTAAGATGCGAAGTCCATCTCTGTGTCAGTCCAGCTATAGGGATGGCCGATGAGATCAGCACAGACAAAGTACGAATCCCCTCCAAACAAGTCCTCGCAGATAGCAGGGAGGTAGTATAACTGTGTCGACCCCCTCGAGGCCAGAGAAGTGGAAATGCAGCTGGGCCAATACAACAGTTCGGACGGTTCGGACGGTTCACGACACAGTAGAGATGTGTTTCTAGTCAGCACCCGCGGGTGCGCCTGGGGAAGGAGACCGGATCATGGAAAAACAATAGAGGTGGACACAGCGGTGCCGGAGTCGCAACTTCTAAGCTTCCATCGGGAGTCCCAGAGAGAGGTCCATGATTGGTGGGGGCGAGACAGGTCGGGAAGGGGGCAGATCAGTGGAGACTCTGGATCTACGGCGGCGCAATTGCGCAGGTGGTGGCGGCAGGTCCACAGCCAGCCAATCTGGAACGGAGATGGGAGGCCTATCCAGGAAGGCGAACAGCTGTGGAAGATCCTCAGGACATCTGAGGAAGAATGTAGCGGAATCCCTGCGCACCATGACCTGGAAGGGATGGCCCCATCTATAGGACGCCCCGGCCTCTTTAATCAGTGTCAGGAGCGGCTGCAGGAGGCGTCTCATAGAGAGCGTGCGGGCGGAGACGTCAGGAAAGAGGCGCACCGACGCGTTCTCATACTGAATAGTACCTGAATTTCTCATGGCCGCTAGTATACTCTCCTTGTCCGAATAGTAGTGTAAGCGGCACAAGACATCTCTCGGCGCGGCATGTTCCCTCGCCGGTGCTCTCGCCACTCTGTGTACTCTGTCAATAGCATAAGTAGAGTCCAGAGGTCTGGAGGTAGCCATGTTGAAGAGCTCAGACACTCTGCGAGGCAGTTCATCACCCCCCTGAATCTCCGGCAGGCCTTTTATACGCACATTGTTTCGCCTCCCTCTGTTCTCCTGGTCATCTAGGAGAAGTGTGAGATGACGGGAGTGTTGGCGGATGCGCGCCATGTCACTCTCCAGGAGATCCACTCTGGAGGACAAAATGGCAGATGATCCCTCCACTGCCGTGGTGCGCTGGGCCAGCTCCTCCACCTCTGTGCGCACCTCCGCTATCGCCTGCTGGTGTGCGGATTCTATGCGGCACACGACCGCGTCCAAGTCCTGCTTCGTGGGCAGGGCCTGTATAAGCTCCCGCAGGAGCTGGAATTCCGAGGGCCGCGTGTCACCCTGTGAGGAGGCCTCCCCGGACAAGTAGCGGTCGCGTGAGGGCTGCGGCCTGGAAGCCCCCGGCCAGTCCATTTGTCCCACATCATCCCCGGTATCGGAGTCTGCCCAGGACACCGGCAGGTGAGCTTGGCTGCTCGGGAGGACACAGGGAGAAGGGGCCGGATGTGCAGTAGGCGCCATGTTGCCGCCGCCGGCGGCCTGTGGACCGGAGCCCGCCGGCTGGAGATACCTGTCTATTCGGGCGGACGCCACCGCCGAGCGGGTAGCCGGGTGCTGGGGTGTCCCCACTGTCTTCTCCTTGCGGTTTGCCATCTGGAGTGAGCTGTAATCAGCTTATGTAAGGGTGGATCTGCGTGCGGTGGCCCGGAGCTCCTGCAAGAAGCGTCCTCACGGCTCCATAGCTAAGCCACGCCCCCCTAGGGGCATTACATCCTGGCACCTACCACCTTAGGAGTACACTGGACATCTGAAACAGGATGCCTGTTCCACCATCGGGACGCTATTGATAAGTATTGCTGGTTTTCAGACACATGTATACTTTGTGCTTTTGTGCTATTGAGCATTTAATAATCCAGTGATAGTAGGATGCAGCTATCAGCTGCCTGACTGGGCTAATTGCAAACAGTATACTGTATCTTAGCATGCCTGTCACATTCATTTTCTGCTATATCCTGGCATTTGGGTACTGACTCCCAAGAGTCGTATTGGTGGTATTCACTTGCTGTAATACTTAGGATTTCTATTGTCCTGATTACTAGTACTGGCATCATCCCATGTGCATTCTGAGACACACATGTGTCACTGAGTTACTCCTCAGCATCATCCAGCAATCCACCGGAGGTGGTGCAGGTGGTTTTGCGCTGTATATCTATTGCACTACATTTTCTTTTGTTGTTATTGTTTGTTGTACACCACTATATCCCTGATGATCCTGTTATTATTTGTACAGGTGAAACGCGTTGGATTCTTTTTTGTATATTGGTTTGGTGTGGTACCCTATTTTGTGTGATTCACATTTTGTGTTTGTTTGTGCCTTGTCCTGCACTTAGAGGAGGGAAGGGAACGTCATCGTGGTTGGGGCCACCCTTTTAAGGAGGTGGGTCACCCCAAAAGGTAGGGAAAGTATCACAATCTAGGAGTGGACAGAGTGCACCTTGTCCTCTTGTGTGTTTCCCTTTTAATACGTTCCGTTGTCTATTCATTTACACTGTTATTTTCCTAAGTGCGGTGATTTTGATTCAGATTGGTGATTCTATATATTTGAGCTATATATACTTTTCTTTTTTATTCTTATCTTGATTAAAAGCTATGTTTTAGTTCCTAAGTGCTTACTTTGTTATGAATTAAATTTGTTGCTTTATAGTAGCACAGGAGTGTGTATATCGGCGTGGAGGACGTTACCCCCTCCTATATCTAATTGGGTTTTCTGTGGAATTCAGTATTGAATTCAACATCAGAACATATAGAGCAGAGAACAAAAACAAACGTCACTTCCCAGCTCCAAGAAGACTTCCTTTATTGCATCTCCATAAAAAGCATTTGAGTGGGAGGTTCAAGAGAGGACAAACAGAATCCTTGGTCAGTGTTATTAGAAGTTATCCCCTATCCACAGAATAGGAGATATGTGATCATTGGGGCTCAATTGTTCAGACCAAACACAATCTTAATAAAGTGTACCAGAGTCTACTGTCAGAATGGGGCAGTGGCCATGCATTAGAAGTACATTATGATTTGAGATTCAGGTTTCCATACCTGAAATTTAGGGAGTCTCAACAGTATGACCCTAATTAAATCAATTTTGTTATAGCTTCTGAGAAAAAAAATATCTAAAATTTTATAACTTAAGTGATCTGTGTATGCTAAATAAGTACAGGGAAAGTTTCCAATGTAATAAATCAGTGTGCAATGTTCTGTAGGAATGGAGGACAGACTGAAGGTTTCACAGTTGGACACTGACTGCACTGACTTTTCCCTTTAAATAGCACCTGGATTATTTACCAGCTGTATGGCAATGTATATTGTATAATCCCTAATCTTTTTAAACACACTATACCAGGACCCATCTGCTGTACATCTCTTCAGCCAAAATGACTCATCTTCCCTGTTTTTAAATAACGTATCTTCGTCTGTTTCCTAACACGATAATGTATTACATTGAGCTGGAACTGATCCACATGTTAGGCATCCATTATTACAAATTAGGGAAAAAATTGCAAGCAAATTTCTTAACAAAGCTATATAACCAGTTTGACCCCTTAACTGCTGTGCAGCTTAGCATTTTAGTTTTTTTCATCTCAAAAGCCATATTTATTTTATTATTCCATCAACGGAGAACTAAGCCATATGAGGATTTGATTTTTTGCAGGACCAATTAGGCCAGTTGCACAGACATCAGGTGGTCCGGAATCCTTCTTGTACCAGAAACTGATGACATTTGTTGACACTAAAATGCATCAGTTGTCATCATTTTATTTTTTATGTTGCTATCCATTAGGTTGTGAGAGGGCTTTCATCTGTGTGGTGATCTATATGTTTTATTGGTACTATCGGGGTAGATGGGAAAAGAGTTGAGAGTTGGCAGCCACTCACTTCCCCTAGCTATAACTCACGAGAGCAGCAGGTCTCAGGTCTGAGACCCAGTGTGATCCTACCTTTTAACCCCTTCTGGACCAGGCTAATTTTCATTTTTGCACTTTTGTTACTTCCTCCTTATGTTTAAAAGGCCATAGCGCTTGTATTTTTTCACCTACAGACCCACATGAGCCCTTATTTTTTGAGCCACTAATTGTACTTTGCAATGGCAGGCTCAATTTTTGCATAAAGTATGCTGCAAAACCAGAAAAAAATTAAATGTGCGGTCAAATTGAAAAAAAAAACAAAACACATTTTTTACTTTGGGAAGGTTTTGGGGAGATTGGATGGAGCGGTAGCGTGAGATGGGGGAAAGATGATTAGTTCTATTTTGTTCATGTTGAGTTTTAGAAAGCAAGAAGTGAAGAAAGATATAGCCAATAAACACTCTAGAGACCTGGATAGCAGGGAGTTGATAAAAAGTTGGAGGAAAGTTCATAGTAGACATGTTGTTCCAGAACTTGTGGCAAAGAGTAGCTGGATAAGGAGGCAGGGTCAAGGAATGGCTTTTTAAGGATGGTTGGGATGGTTGCATTTCATCCATTTTGCATCCGTATTGTGTTCCGTATTTTTATCCATTTTTTGCAGATCCGCAAAAAGAGGTATAGTGAAGAAAAGAGAGGGGATGGCAAAAATGATGTCAGAAGCTGTCCCAACCACCCCAAAAAGGTCACCTGGCCATCTGGGGGTCATTCTACAGTCATTTCTATCAGGCAGAATATTTCTGGCAGGAGGAGCTTGGTGATGTCACAAAAAAACGGATCCGTGATACGGATGGTTTTGCGGATTGCAATGTAGTCTCCGCAAATTTTGTGCTCTCCATAGACTTCTATTGGGCTGTCCATTCCTCAATTATGTACCGTATTACAACATGTCTGGGGGGTTTTTGTCACGGATTGCGGCTTCGCAAAAAAAATGTATGATGTATGAATAGCACCTTTGAAAATAATGGGTTATAATGGATTCTGTTTTTCCTGGTCCGGAAAAATGGATGAAAAATACTGACGTGTGAATTAGGCCTTAATGTTGGGACAAATGCTGAGGTAAGGTTGAGAATAATAATTGGGTCAAGTGCACAAGTGGTGAGGTGGGATGTGTAGAGTAGTTTAGAGAGGTGTTCTTTAGTGATAGTGGAGAGGTCAGTTAGTGGGGAAGAGCACTGAACAGGCATCAGGGGAAACTGAGGGGGCTATCAGGTGTCAATTTTCTGTTTGAAGAATTTGGCAAAGTACTTGGCAGAGATAAGAGATGTGGGAGGTGGCAATGGAGGGCAGAAAAGGAATTTGAAGGTGGTAAACAGTTGTGAGACAAAGAAGATATGATGGAAGTAAACTAACCATGTTTAGCAGAGGTAAGGGCAGATTAAAAGTTTAAGAGTACTAGCCTGTATGTCTGGAAGTTTTCCTTGGAGTGAGTTTTCTCCCAGTGCCGATAAGTAGCCCTGAACATTTGTCTTGTTTGATTAGGTTTGTGTGCCAGGGCTGTCTGTTGATGCATTGTGTTCTGTTTTGGGTGAGAGGGGCGATAGAGTCAAGAGTTGAAGTAATTGGGGCATTGTAAAAAGTTGTGGCTGTGTCAGTGTCATTGAGAGAAGGTATGGTGAAGAGTGGCAGATATGGTGGAGAGTTATTTCTGCGAGGGCGGGCAAGGTTATGGACTGGGGGGCAGTTGATGAAAAGAGAAGAGAATGTTAGGAGGTTGTGGTCAGAGATGGGGAGAGGTATGCTAGTGAGGTCAGATATGGGACAGAGGCGGGAAAAAATAAAGTCCAATGTATGACCCTTTTTTAGTGGCCATAAAGGAACACTGTGTGAGGTCAAAGGTGGAGATTAGTGTTAGTAGTTTGGAGGCAGTTGTTTAGGATGTGTTGCTGGGGATGTTGGGAAGTCGCCCATGATGATGGTGCCAATATTTGTAGAGAGGAAGTGCAATAGCCAAGTGATTAATTAGTCAAGGAAGGTGGTTGCAGGGCCTGGTGGTCGGTTAATGACAACCATGTGGAGGTTGGAGGGAAAGTAGAAACGGCTGGAGTGTACTTCAAAGGACTCACTTCTTGTTCACTTCTGATTCCAATTCTGGTTTTACTTCTGCTATACCCTTTAAATAGCTCACTTAAAATGGGGAGCAAAGTTGACCAGGGTCACAGAGGACCCATGCTTCACAATACTAATCACTAGTACCAGGTGTGAAACATGGGGTGGGTGAGGGACTGGAAGAGTTGAATAAAGACAGGGGAATCACATAAAGCAAATTAATGAAAACAAATAATTTAGTTCACTGCTTAGAGGGAGCACTAAATGTCAATAAAGATGGGAGTAAAGCCAAAAAGCCAGGCATACCAAACGATTTAAGACACAATTCTGGGATTAATTAAATGGTGAGGGTAGTAGTGGGGGTTCCAGTGATGAAGCCAGACATGCCAAAAAAATACAATTTATAGGCAGAATATGTAAGGCTATGTTTCCACACATATATTAAGAATCCGAACACCTTGGAAACCACACTTTTTTTTACACTCTAAATTTTCCTTCAATGCCCCAGTGATTTTGCAGGGGTTATCTGCAACGTCACGTGGCTATTGGGATGACTAGGCACAGATCACATTCAGAAGGTATATGCATAAAAACCCAGCCTAGTGACCTAACTTTGTAGATCCTTTTTTGCGGTTACAACCTATGTTATGCTGCAGATTTAACTGATTATCATTGGCTACAGCTAACAAGCTTTATGTCAGACACACAGTAATTTAGCCAAGTACTTGTAAAGCTGTAGAAGATAATAATAGAGTTTTTACAAAGGGGCATGAGCCTTTCACTCCCGCATGCCTTTCATTTCATATGGAGAGACACAAAGATTTATTTCTATTGGATTCCTATGATGTTCCATTGGAATCTGCACAGATTCCATTCCAGTGTGCACAAGCCCTGTCTCTATTTTCTCTTCTACAATACATTAGCTTTTTATAGGTATTCGGATGACTGCTAAATAATATTCTGAAGTGTTATTAAAAGATGCAGAATGGGAATGTGTAATATAATGTAAGATATTGAACAGTAAATTGTTTTCATTGAGTAGTAAATTATTTTGAGAAGTATTTGTCTTTTATTTTTTCCTGGTCTTACAATAGCCATCTAAAATGCACAAAAAGAAACAATTGCACTTAGCTTAAAGATAAGTGGAAATAATACAATATGGAAGCCATACAATGACATAATACATAATGCTTAAGGGGAAATAGCTACATAGCCATTAGTCCCTCCTTGCATTTGAAACAGTTTTGCAAACTTTTTTTTATTTTTTTTAACTCTGTACATATGGCAGCAGTATACAATAAATTTGCTTAGGGCCCTATTCCACGGAGCGATAATCGGCCAAATCGGGCCGATTCGGCCGATTATCGCTCCGTGGACTAGAGACAACGATCAGCCGATGATCGTTGTCATCGGCTGATCGTTGATATAGGTCCGGACCGATATTTGTCGGGCGCCGACAGCGGACCGCTACGTGTAATAGCGGTGCGCGGCAGGCGACTGACGATATACATTACCTATTCATGGTGCAGGGCTCCTCTTCTCCTGCTTCTTTCCGGGTCCTGCGCGCTCCTCCAGCGTCAGGGCAACCTGTGTAAGCTAACAGGCCGCTCAGCCAATCACAGGCCACGGCGGTCCCGGCCAGTGATTAACTGAGCGGCTTGTCAGCTGACACAGGCCTCCCTGAAGCTGGAGGAGCGTGCGGGACCCGGGAAGAAGCAAGAGAAGAGGAGCCCTGCACCATGAATAGGTATGTATACTAGTTAAGCAAGAGCTGCAAGGACATCGGTAACGATGTCCTTGCAGCCCTTGTTTAACGATAATCGGGGCCGTGGAATAGGCCCAGTAAACGAGCGCCGATCTAGTTTATCGGGCCCCATCGGCCCGTGGAATATCACCCTTACTCAGCTATCATTAAGGCTGTTTTCACTATTTTGCATAGGCCATTTTAAATAAGAATGCAGTTTTATCACATCGTCATACCAATTTGGTAATTGTTAATTTTTTGTTTCCATCTTTTCAGTGAGATAGCTTGCCAGTGTATGAACTTCAGTATTACTTGTTTTCCATAAGAAATTAGTCTTAATTCTAGAATGTTTAATAGCATGCAAAATATCAACCCATAGGCCTACAAGACAAGATTTTCATATATTCTCCTTTACCTTATTTTACATTTAAGCTATTCTTAGTTTAAAAAAAAATAATGTTGTTTTATGCAGTGTGAGCTCCATTTCAATGTGTAATAGCAATGTGTGAAAAAGAGACAATAGGTGAGTCTACTCTAGGCACAATCAAGTTTACTACACATTATGCAGATATATTATGCTGATACCATGTACCTTGTAACTTCGTATCGTGATTAAGTCTATTACATACAGTCATTACAGATGGAAGATAACTAGGAGAGAGTTAAGATTTCTTTTAATCCATCAAAAATCTAACCAAATATTACTCTATTTCCAAGATCACAACACAAGTAACACATTCAGTTTTCATAGGCATCTTTTATTTTTTTTATTTTTATTTTTATTTTTTTTTAAATATATGAGTATGGGTATCTAATATGTTTTCTTGCCTAGCTGCTTTCCAACAACATTAAGAGATATGCTTTTCAGCAGCCACGTACACCACATGGCCTATAAGGAACAAAAGACAAGAGATGCTCATGTACTTTTAGGGGAGAGTGTTCTAAGCATGGTCTGTGACCTATGAAGTGATCACTGTGCAGGATGAGTAGTTGTATTGTCAATCGTTGATTCTGTGTTATCTGTCTCCAGCGTTAAAATAGAGATGTTAACCTTTCATTGTAATCCTGCTTTTAAAACTGCTGAAAACTGATCCCTACAAGACAGAAAGTTTCATCCACTTATGCAGCTCAGTGACCAAGGTGAAAATGGCAAAATGACAATATATGTGTGAATATATATATATATATATATATATATATATATGAAAGGATATGCAAAATAGCTCTTACACCTCTTGAGCAAGGAGATGTCCCTTTAAGTCAAGTGTCAATCGATCTAGGAGTCTTAGAACATTGATTGGGGATATTATGCCAAGCCAAACAATCACTCCAAAAGGAAAGATAATAAACAAGAAAAAAGGAAACGAGTTTGAGGATGAAAGAGCTCTGCACATCCAAAAATAATATATAAGAAAAGATTTTATTATACAAAAATTAAGAAGACACACAGAAAAAAGAAAAGCTGTATGAAGCAATAAAAATAAGTCACCCCACCAACCAGGATCCTCCACATGAATAAATATAACATACATGAAAATCTAGCATCCCTCACCTATATACAAATGATGGATGAAGTACATGCAATAATAACAATGAAATGACACAGTACATGGAATAGTGTGTACAAATGAATATAACATGCATGCAATGATGTACAAACCAAAGTAAAGAGCTGTGAGGAGATGAGAGTGACCCCGGTACTAACCCTACCCCACGCGTTCCGTCAGCAAAGTGCTGACTTCATCAGGGGTCTGTCAAAAGGAAAGATTTCATCTGCAGACAGCTGTTTCAGGATCGTTGCCCCTCTTCAGTGCAGAGCAGAGTGGCTCACTGGCTTGTGAGAGACCTATTGACATTTCAGCGAGACTTGACTTGAAGGCACATCTCTTTGGTCAAGAGGTATGAAAGCTCTTTTGCATATCCTTTCTTCCCAAAATTCCCAGCAATGGTCTGTAAAGGCCCTATTAGACGAAGCGGTTATCGACCATTACGGCTGATAATCGATTTGTGTAACAGAAGACAACGATCAGCTGGCATGCAAGATGTCGGCTGATCGTTGACTTAAACAGGCTGAAACACCAATGATCAGCCTTGCAACAATCTGTGGCTCAGTGCAATTGCACCATGCAACAGTAGCGGCGGCAGCAGACGGCTGCTATCTGCTATGGGCTGACTGAACGATCTGACGATCACCCGGGCAGCCCTCCAGCAGCTCCCCATGACCTCCCCCCCCCCCCCCCCCCCCCCCGCGCTTACTCTTCACAGTCTTTATACGTCTTTATGATGAACTCTCTTTAAGGAAAATTTGCATTTTTTTTAAATATATTATTAATACTGAAAAAGCAACTGAACAACCTTCAGTATTAAAAAGAATGCCTACATCTGATGTTGAGGAAGCTTGATGTTCAGAGGAAAACATGTTTATCACAGACTGCAAACTGTTGTTTTCCACAAGATCAATAAAATTCTATTTATTTGGGGCCAGATGTACAATTGCCTAGCTATCACTATGTATGTACATCACCATTATATCCTTTTTGTCTTCACCATTAGCAGATCATCATCTGGTAAGTATAAAACAGGTTGGAAAAAAAAATAAACTTTAAGTATATTTTAATATGTAATGCTATGCATCTATTCAAATTTAAAGCAAGGTTTTAAGAAACAAATTACAGGAGTACTTGGTTCTAAGCTATAGTACTCAAAATAATTGTGTTCTTTTTATTCATATAGCGTCTTTTTGTATATTTTAACCCTTTCCCGCACGAGGACGTAACTGTACGTCCTTGTGCGGGTGCGGGCATTCAGAGCGGGGCTGTGCGGCGACCCCGCTGTGAACCGCCACGATCCTTGGTGCCTCATGTAGACCGGGATCGCGGCTATTAGCGGGCACGGTCCGATCGCCGTGCCTGCTAATTAGATAATCGGAGGCAGCTGTCAAAGATGACAGCTGCCTCCGATTATCGGATTCAGACGTTCCCTGGTGTCTAGTGGGGAAGAAGTTGGCCGGGGACTGCTCCAAAATGGCGCCGTCCCCGGCTCGGCACTCGTTTGTTTTCGGCTGCAGCAGCCGAAAGCAAACTAGTGCAAGATCTCAATGAGAGATCAAAGTGTATATACTAGAAGTCCCCCAAGGGGGCTTCTAGTATATGTGTAAAAAAATAAAATAAAGTGTTGTTGTCAATAAAAAGCTCCCTTCCCTAATAAAAGTCTGAATCACCCCCCTTTTCCCAGGTTATAAATAAAAGTAAATAAATAAATAAACATGTTTGCGTAATTGCCCGAACTATTAATTTATCACATTCCTGATCTCGCATGGTAAACGGCGTAAGCGCAAAAATATCCCAAAGTGCAAAATTGCGCATTTTAGGTCGCATCAAATCCAGATAAAATGTAATAAAAAGCGACCAAAAAGTCGCATTTGTGCAATCAAGGTACCGATAGAAAGAAGACATCATGGCGCAAAAAATGACACCTCACACCCCATAGACCAAAGGATAAAAACGCTATAAGCCTGGGAATGGAGCGATTTTAAGGAATGTATATTTGTTAACAATGGTTTGAATTTTTTACAGGCCATCAGATAAAAGAAAAGTTATACATGTTACATATCGTTTTAATTGTAACGACTTTAGGAACATATAAAACATGTCAGTTTTTCCATAGGACACACAGCGTAAAAACACAATTCCCCCAAAGAAAAAGAATTGTGTTTTTTTTTTTCAATTTCACTGCGCATATATTTTTTTTTCTGGTTTCGCAGCATATTTTATGCAAAAGTTCAGCCTGTCATTGCAAAGTACAATTAGTGACGCAAAAAATAAGGGCTCATATGGGTCTGTAGGTGTAAAAATGCAAGTGCTATGGCCTTTTAAGCACAAGGAGTAAAAAACGAAAACGAAAAAACGAAAATTAGCCTGGTCCCGAAGGGGTTAAAATCTTTCCCTAAAAAATAAAATATCTTGCTTAATGTTGGGGAGAATAGCAGTCAGGTGACAATTGCATGAATTTCGGCACCTTTAGTTTACATAATCTCCTTCATGAGGCTATAGCATAGTTGAATTTGCCATTTCCTTCAGCCCAGTATGATATTGTGGTATTTGTGTTATAAACCTGTTATATACGTAAGATGAGTTTTAGATACGCTCTCCTTTAGAGAGTAGTTAAACTGAACATCACTTTAGGAGTTAAAATTAGAAACCACAAACCGCTATGTATGTTTTGAAAAAGCTGTGTAAGTTTGTGAGCCCCCAATCAGAATAATTGTCTATCGAGTAGTTAAGCCAGAATTTCAGTGCTTTTGCAGTCTGATGCTTTTATTCATGGTTCCGCTCGCTGTCCAGTGTCATTATATGTCTGTGGTTATGTTTGACTAAGGTGATTGATGATAAGCCACAATCAATAGGACTGGCCAGAAGCCATGGAAGAGTTAAGAACATGAGTAATTACTCCTAAGAGAGCTCCAGTGCACTCATGAGCAAGACTTTGTGAAAAGAAAGTGTTTCTAATGTGTCATGCTATGAATATTCTTAATTTTATTAAAATCTTTGCATAAAGTATTTGGCTAAGATTTACTGCGTACATAACTATGCTGAATAGTAGAAAATCATAATTTGAACTGCTGACCCATTCCCGTGCATGGCACCAGTCTATTTCTGAACACCGTCTCGGCATGAAGCACTGGGGACGGGCCTACTAGCCCCCTGTTTGATGAAACCCCCTCCACTCCGTGAACACGGCTCTATTGATTCTAATGGAGCCGCGTAACAGAGGGGAGGGGAGATCATCACACTGGGGACTGGCGGGGCCCATCTCCAATTCTTTATGCCGGGCTGGTTCTCAGGAATATGCACAGGAACTGAGCGGCAATTCAAAAAAAGGACCACACCATCGGCATCCCTGCGCTGGCGCTGATCCATTCATGTAAAACACCTAAAGTGATGTTCCTCATGGGGGATGTCCTTATGCAATCTGACACTGTTTGATCAGTGCCCACAGTATCAGACTGGTACACACCCTACTGACAATAGAAGTTGTAACACCAAGTTGTCAATGTATTCATAATGATTAGGAAGAATAAAAAGGTCACTGAAAAGATTCTTCTGAATGGTTATTTTTTTTTATTTTTTTTTTGGAAATGCTAGCATCTACTAAAACAGGAATGCCAGTAAAGATGACAGCACCTCTTTTAATTAAAAAAAGAAGTGATTGATCCTTTTGGAAATAAACAGCCATAATAAATTGCATCAAATCTCATGACAAATCCCAACCATTCTCTTTAAAGGGGATCTGTGGGATCAGGAATAAAAGCCCTCCTTAATACTGTAAACTCCTAGGCTGCATGATTTACTGTTTGCAGCCTTTACACCACTTAATCTGCAGCCACTGTAAATCATGTGATGTCAGACCTTGGCAAAGAAAGTGCAGCATTCATGAGCAAGGAAATCACTTCAGTGAATAAAGAAAGAACCTGGATTATACCCAAAAAATTCTAATGTTTGTAAATGGTGTTATAGATTTAATTTCTGTATACTGTAGGGACACCATAAGATTGATCTATATAATATTTCTTATATGAAATGAACAGTATATTAAAATGTTGTTAAAGTGATTAGTTGAGGGGAAAAAAAAACTTTAGTTTTCATTACTTAATTGCAGAGCTTACCATCCTTAGGAGAAAGGTTTTTTTTTTGCAATTTGTATATTTATTTTACTAAATCCAATAAAAACATTGTGAAAAAAAGAAAGCTAAACAACATAAACTGCTTAAAGTTACTATATCACCATTCTAACGGATTAGAGCCAGATAAAAATAAGTTGTTTTGAACCAAGCTACATGAACATATAGTCAAAAGCATTTTTCTAGACATAATCTGTGCGAAGGTCATTTTACTGAGAGGAAAGGGTGAACTTTGACACCTAAACAGTGAGTACCTTTATTGGCCATGGGAAGAGATCTAGGTAAGTATTATTTATGCTGTTTTAAGGACCCTATTTCTTTGTGGAGGTGGGCACAAAAAGGTCATTATTGGTCTGTGGGCATACCAAGGGAACGTCTCAAATGTGACATCGGCAGTAAGAAGCATCACTACTGTGTGGGGTCCACCTATGTAGTATTCTTATTATGCAAAGGGCACGAAGAGGCACTATTAGTGTAAAGGGGCACCAAATTACAATTCATCACTGTGTGGGGATATTATTTTTGCATTCCACAGGAAAAGAGCTACCATTCAACTATTGTTTCTTTTTTTTTTTTCTTTTTTTTTTTTCAATTTGTTTTGAGAGCATAGGCAGGTATGTGTGATCTGTGTATAGTATACTAGAATAGGTACAATGAACTATTGTGAGAGGTGCATCATAATTAACATAGATACCTTGTTACAGGTTTAATTCAGTAATATTTTTTTCTTACAGAGATATGCTTATTATTTTTGTCTTTTTGTTGTTGTGGTTGCTTTTGATTGTAAGCATGTCTTTAGGACTTGCATACAGGTAAAGGGGATGCCTATACCTAATGGGGAAAACTTCCTACTTGCTGGGATAACCAATCTGCCTACATAATAAGCGAAACTCCCTACTCGGGACACCTACCTAACAGGAAATATATATTTCAGGCTTGATTGGCATTCCATGGCTGTAACTAGAGATGAGCGAACCTCGAGCATGCTCGACTTCATCTGAACCCGATCATTCGGCATGTGATCAGTAGTGGCTGCTGAACTTGGATAAAGCTTTAAGGTTGTTTGGAAAACATGCAGCCAATGACTATATTTATGTTTTCCACATAGCCTTAGGGCTTTATCCAACTTCAGCCGTCACCGCTAATCAAATGCCGAACGGTTCGCTCATCTCTATCTGTAACTACTAGCCTACAGCTTCTCTTGCTAATGCACCAGTGCCCAATGCAAAGATAGTCATTGTGGTAATGTCATTTAGGCTTAAGGTCTCCCAATATATTCCCTTTTAATTGATCAATAGAAAAGAGTGCAACTTGAGCATGCTCAGATCCGTCCGAACACGAGCGTCCAGCATTTGATTACTGGTGGCTGCAGAAATTGGATGCAGCCTTTAGATTGCCTGGAAAATATGGACACAACCATAGGCTGTATCCGTGTTTCCCAGGACTCCCTAGGGCTGCATCCAATTTCTTCAGCCATGAATAATCAAATGTGGTACATGTGCTTGGTATATGCTAGTGGCTTTTATTTAATACCTTTTTAAATCTTAATGGAGACTATTAGGGAGAGAGTGAATGCTGCCATTTTGAATATATTAAACCAATTGACAAGCGAAATTCTGCCTTTATGATCATAATATGTAGAAACACACATGTTAATAGCTTTGACTGCTCTAGAAGCCATTAGTAATAATGTAACACTAATAGTCCAATATATTTAAGCTACTCTTCCTAATACATTTAGTATATCACAAGCATAGATTGAACCTGAATATTGGTATAGTAACTAGGCAGAATAATGAATATTCAGTGTCTATAATGTCTATATTAATAATTAATATGAGATAATAGCATTTCTCATGAGAGTCACTAAAATGATTAAATGACCTCCTCCTCTTGGTTTCTTTCATCTTCACTTTGCCACTTTAATATTAATGTCACTCCACATCTTTATCTGTAAACACTGGCTGTAGTTCCAGCTGTCCTCTTAACCTCACAGAGATGAATTTGTCATTTACCCATATTATATACACTGTTAAAATTATACACAAAGCAGGAACATTTTTGACTATCTGCATGAATAAAATGGCAGGCAAGACTTTTTCCAAGCATAGTTTTAAGAGGCTTGTTCCAACAACCTCTGTTCAATCAATACTGCAAGTAGATGATTTATGAAACTTGCTGTAAGTTGTAGATGAAATCATCAATGATATTGTTTTTCATTAGTTAGGGTGACCACAATCATTGGCAACCTATGAACCTAACACTGAGCCAAAATTATTCATATATATCATGAGCTTCTGAAACTGAGATATGCATATAGCATACTTGTCATATGTCAGCAAGCGGTTAAAGGAATTATGCAGTTACATGTCATCATTATTCTCAACCTGCCATCTTATGTTACTAAATCAATATAGCAATACAAATCCTTTTATCCAATACTTGTTTATTTTTCTCTTTTTCCTTGCACTTTTACACGTCTTATTTTTCATTGTACTATTAATATTCCTTTCTTCTCCCTATGCACTTTCACATTTTCCCACCATACATGCCATCTTCTTCCTCATTTTTCATTCTTTGCACTTCATTTTCCTTTCTTACCTCATTTTCTTACTTTCTTTCAGACTTTGACTTATCTTTTTTCTATTTCCATTACCTCCATTTCTTTTCTCCTTGTCTTTTTTAAAGTGTCACTGTCACTTCACAAAATTTTTGAAATGTCGTAGAGACACATGAAAAGTTTTTTATTGGTCCAGGTTTGAGTAATCAGACCCTCGCCTGATCGGGAGATAGAGCAGGGCATCCTCCCTGCATCTGTGTCACATGATCAGTCAGACTTTTAATGGAGCTCTATGGAGCCCGAATAATCAGTCCAACTAATCACATGACACAGAGCCAGGAGAGCACGCGCTGCAGCGCGTCTTCTCCCGTCTCTATCTCCCGATTGGTACAGGTCTGAACATTTAGCACCAGACTTATCAAAACTTTTGACATGTCTCTATGACATGTCAAAAGTTTTGTGAAATGACAGTGACACTTAAAATGTTTGGTTTAATGCCCTTCCCTCCAATTCTTTACTCCTTCTTACTTTTCCTTATGTTTTTTATTGTCTTATTTTATTGTTTGCTTATCTTTCTTCTATCAATCCTCATTGCCTTTTCATCTCTAATTTTAACATTTTATACAATGTTCTCTGTCACAAGGTCCTACTCCGGTATCACACAATCAACAGAGCAAGCTATGGTTGGACAGCCCCAAGAACCTTTATTGGATGCTAGCTGAAAGCTCCATACAAAACTCAACCACACAGTGGATACAAAACATCTAGGAACACAGGAAACGTCTAGCAACAGTAAATATCCCAAAAAACAATAGTCCTTCTCTAATAGATCGCTATGGTAGTACAGCTCCCGATGCTTCTTCTCTTTGTAGCGCTGGCCTAAGCATCAGTGTCCCACAAAGGATCTACCCCTGGTCTGGCTAATCATTCCTTCTCATATCCAGTGGTAGGCAGACATCTTCCCTGGTTTCTAGGCCCCCCAGATCAAGGAGTGGAGCCTCAGAAATCAGGGCACTGCAGGGGGTAATCTCCAGCATTTGGAGAGCAGAGTGGTCATGAATAAACAGTCAGAAAATGTCAGCAGAGGTTTATCAAGAGGCATGGACACCTCTGGGTTGCAGATGGTGAATTAGCCAATTCTAAAACCAGTTAAAATATGAACATCACAAAAGTGATGTAACAACCTGCACCCAAGATGCCATCACAACCTCTCCCCCACTTTTGAGTAAGTGAGCAGGCCATGATGTCTACACAGGCCTCTGGCCTCCTTACTTTAGTATTCATCGATCCACTGTTGACTGCTCGTTGTGCAGCTTCAAGATAATTCCAACCTGTCCTGGGTTTAACGGTCGGTCTGAGGGAGTCTACGGTTCTTCTTGTTGGGACAGACCATCAGCATTCTGGTGTTGGCTTTCCTGTTTCTATTGGATGGAGAAGAAGTAGGGTTGTAAGGACAAGGAGCACCTAAGATATTGTCCATTGTCCCTGATACGTGGTTCAGCCCTGTAAGGGGGTTGTGCTCCGTTATAATTGTGAAGTCCCTACCATATAGGTATGGCTGCCATTTCTACAGAGTGACCCATCTTCCACTTGGCAGGGTAGATTGCATGCAGAGGCCCAGGTTGCCCACTTCTATAATATCTGTCCCCAATTACTCTTCCTCTGGGGGAGGGTTTAAGGGTAGCTGGAGGTGCAGGATGATCACCAATATGACTAGATGGACAGCTGATGCCTGATCTGTCCAACCTACAACTAGATTCCCCTTAAGTTTTAGATTGTTTAGATCATGAGTCATTGGTGTGTTGGTGATATGTATCTTCCCCTCAATAAAGACTTTATTTTGTTGACAAGTAAACTGCATAAAAAAATATAAAATGTGATGTTACCACGTTATCAAGTTAGTCACACGTTTACGGAAAGATAAAGTCAGCAGCTGTATAATTTAGTTGTCCGCTCAGCCTTTTTTTTTTTCATTGGACTTCAGCATTTGAAAAACTGCTCATTTAGGATATTTTACACTGTATTATTAGAAGCAAACCATCATGAAATCTGGCCCTGATACACAACACAGTGCTATAGTAATGTAATGTCCCATCACTATTTGGTCATTTTTTGTTGCTGAAGCTAAACAACTTGGACCTACGGAGATTATTATTAGATGCTCCATCTGCCGCTTTAGTTGTTTACCTAATCTGCAAGAAAGATGCTATAATAAAATGTTGCCTTATGGAAGATGTGCATTAATAGACTTTATTATAGTTTTGACATATAGTTGCTATGTGTCCAGCACAGATCTTTAAAAAATGGCAATTAATCTTGTCTAGCTCTTTTTCATCACCTGCAATGCTTATAAATTTGTGTTCACTTCTAATATATTTTACTAAAGGGGTAAGTCAAGAAATTACTTTTTATGTGGAATTCTAATCAGACTGACAAATAAAAAAAAAAAGGCTCGCTTACCCGATTCCCTGCCACCACTGTTCTGAAGGCACTAGTCCCAGGAGTCAGCACTTTCTTCTGTCATTGTCAGCACGTGGGATTGTCTGCTTAGCCAAAGACTGGCTGAGGCTGGACACCCCTGCAGCCAGTGATTGAGAGGACATGTTTTATCCAAGACCAATACCAGGAAGCCCTGACAAAAGGGACCAACACATTCAGAAAAGTGGCAACAGGGGATCATGGATGGTGAGTATATTCTTTTTTTTTTTATTCCTGAGCAGAGTTACATATAAAGAATAGTTTTAGTAATGCTACTTTAAATCCTCCTTGGTTGAACTTGATGGACATCTCTCTTTTTTGTCAACTGAAGTAACTAAGTAACTATTGAGCACTTCTTGAACTTCTTCTGTGAAAATGGATCTACCATAATTATACTAAAGATTTGGTGTGATATTTAATAAATTATTATTCCTGCTATGAATTGACAAATAATTTATCCAACTAGATAGTCAAATAATTACAACTTATTTTTGTGTCACTCAAATATTTCATTGGAGCTGCTACATTCATCCAACTAAAAGGATATAAATAGTGGCCATTCCAAAGGCAAACAGAATATCTGTTTGTGGTTGTTTTACTGCATAGTGGGTCACCATTTGGATTTCTATTCACGACAACAGATACAGGGTATGAATGATATATTATTGTTCACACATTAAGAATATACTTTATGGCTGCTTTCAATTGTAAAATAATTCAGGAAAACATGCTTACTAATGGAAATGGAAGGTAAATAGCTTTTTTACATAAAAGCTGTTGAAAGATTGAATGCTTTGCTTTCTCAGGGGAAGCCTTTTTGCTTGCCTATAAATACACAGAACATTTATAGGTGCTCATTTTAAGGTCAGCTTTAGCTCTTGTTTGTTCTTTTACAGTTGCCAATATTTTTAGTGGTAGATATAGCGGACAAAAGCACATCATACTGGAACTGGTATGAACTGACATGCTATGAAATAAAGTAAATGTTTAAAGCGGGCAATACATCTGCTCAGTGACTTCAAAGTTTAAATGTCCCTTATACCCAACCAACCCTAGCTGAAATTTGGCTGACTAACAACATTTTATGGAGGACTGCAAGGGATTAATAGTTAAAGCTATGACTGAATAAAATGAGACAAGCTTATCTAAGCCGACAAATTTCAATATGGAGAATAAATTTGATATTACAGAATTTTTAATGAAAATCCATTTATAACGTTACCATCCTGTTAGATAAGATGTGTTATTCTCAGTAAAAATAGAACAGTTTAACCATATAGAATGGAAAAATAAATGCAAAGGGATAAACCGGCTGCTATTATGCAACTTTATACAGTTCCTGATACAATATCTTTGCTTCTAATCAGTGACTGCGGTGGGGACGTGCACTGATTGACTGTGCGGGACCTACGGGGATTGAGAGCCCCCGGGAGTGTCCTTATGGTGACCACCAACTAGTGTAGGGAATCTTATAGGGCAAGCCATCCTTCCTTGGAAAAAGTATGAAGAATAGCTGCCTTCTAAAACAAAACACAGTTCCGCTCTAGTGCTACCTATTATAGGGAGCTTCCGTGTCAATGCTCAATGTTTTAAAGAACCCAAAAAGGGGCATTATCAGCCAAACCAAACTTTTCTTCAAAAGTAGAGGACCCATCTGGGGTTGTTTTTCTTAAAAGGACATATGTGTAGTGTTTAAAACGGGTGAGTAGATAAGAAATTTACCTGTTCTTGCACGCTTCTTTGTCATTACTCCATGAATGTCTGAAAAACACAAAATAGAATGTCAGATGCACATGTTTAATTATATTATATGGATTTTGCTTGAATTTCAGAGAATTTGAGAACATATGCGTAAAAGTCATATCAAATCTTCATGTGAATAGGACTGAGTCTGTAGCATGTCCATGGATTTCTGTAAACCCACTTAGATGAATGAATCAGTCACAGAAATGTATGCAGCAAATCTACCATGTGTGAATTTAGCCTACAGACATGTGTTCATCTTCACATCCAGTTCTTGCATTATTCCGAATGATCCTGTAGACTGCACAAAAGCACATTTAAGTCATTTACCGTATAGCAGAACACCAATTCATTCATAAACAAGAGTTATAATACAGAAGAAGTGAACTTTAGCACATGTCATACAGTGGTTTTCCCTTTTATAATACTTAAAACCTCCTTCAATTTAGCCATTGTAAGGATGATAATGATTCTCAGCAGTAGCTGGCCTGAAATTACTTAATCGTTGAAATGAAATCCAATTCTGCAGTGTGGCCGTCATGCATTGCTCACTGCCTTTTTTTTTCTTTTGTAGATGTAATGACAGATTGTGTTTGTGTTTGTTTTATTTCCATGAGGGGCTATTGATGCACAACTCATATTTCAGTTATGATAGAAACTTTTCAAGTTACTATTCACAAGTATAATCTATAGCATTGATATTGGAGAATGTGTCGGGTAACTATTATTTCTAAGCTTTAACAGTTCTATGCTATAAAACTGTAATTTTAAAATTGGTCAAGACGGATTGAAAGCAGCTTCACTACACTTATAAATGTCTTCATTCTGTCATAAAGGGGTTTACTGAGTTATTTTTGTTTGTCCCCTATCAACAGGATAGGAAACAAGTAAGAAATAACTGGGGGTCCAAAGGCTCCTTTCAAAACGAAGGCAACAGGGTGCCATTCTAGAGATTTCAGGGGGGCCCAGAGGTCGGACTCTCCTGCAATGTCATATTGTCCTCTATTCTGTGGATAGAGGACAAGTAAAAATAACTCAGAAAACCCCTTTAAAATGAGTTATATGACATTGGAAAAAATGGTCTGTGTGCTACTCACACCCATGTACTGTGTTTGTACTGCAGGAGGGTGAAGTATCTGAAGTAGTGCATGAAAGAGCGACACACTGTTTCTGAAAAATTGCCATCATCATATTGACATATCCGAAGTTTTAATCAGTAAAAGTAAGGGTGTTAACCCCTCCCCTGCCATTCACTAAAATGAAAATGTTCAGCTAGGTGCTTTTCTGCCTGGCTGTCTTTAGAAAGCAAGAATTGCAGAATATAGATTTATAGAAAGTCTCATAAACTTTATATGACTTGTGGGGAAATGTTTTTAAAGGGATATCCAGAATTAGAAGTACACAGCTGGTTTCTTCAAAAAACAGTGCAAGGTCTTCAGGTTGTGGGTGCCTGTACAACTTCGCTCCATTCACCTCCATACCACACAAAAACTGTGGAAAAGCGTGATGCTCTTTCTGAAATGAAGACATGTTATCCTAAGGGCCTGATATTACAAGGCCCAATATTCTGGATAAACAAGCTCCAATCTGCTAGATTGATGCTCGCTTACAGAGCCTATTACATGGCTTGACAATTTTCCAGCAAGGGCCACACAGACATTGTTAGCAATGTCCATTCAGCCCCTGCTGCATGTATAGAAACTAAAAGAAAGTTTTATTTCTTCTTTTTTTTCCTTTTTTTAACTTATCTCTCCACACTCCCCATTGTTCTCTTAGCTTTTCCCTGCTGTCAGGAGCCACCACAGAAGTTTCTACAGCCATTTCTGCAGTGACAGGCTACTCAGTTAATCAATGGCTGAGACAAGACAGTGCCGCAGCCAGTGATTGGCTGAGAGGCCTGTCACTTCAGAGACCAGCTATGAAGTTCCAGCGGTAGCTGTGGGGAGCAGGCAGAAGCTAGAAGAGCATGAAAATGTATGTAAAAAGTTAAATTTTTTTTACACATTCATCACGAGTCAGTGACTTTTATATGTATACATAGGTTTAATTTACATAATAATATTTGGGGACAGTTAAAGTGGACCTCTAAAAATACAGTCCAGTCTGCAGGTGGAATGATATAAAATTTGAATTGTTGATCAGATGTATTCATAGTTTAGTGTGAAAAGAGTCAGTATATTTCAGTAGTAACATATTGATTGGAATGTCTGATTTTTGGGTTAAGTAGCCAAGTGCTCCGTCCCACTTATTCATTGACAGGTGTCTCTCTATGAACACTAAAGCCTGTCAGTCATTAAACAGGACCACTCACTTGACTCCTTAGCCCAACATGACCAGAGATTTACATGAAAAATGACAAGTTATCCTGGAACTTTCCGTATAAAACTATATATCAATCTGCTCAGCAATTCCTGTACTGTAAGATCATACCTGCGGTTTGGGCTGCATTTTTAATGTGACAGGTTCTCTTTATGATGGATATGATGACAATGACAGTGACCAGTGCGTATACTTATCCTACAATGTATGAAACTTACATAGTATGCTCCTATACAGCAGACTAATCTCTAGACATCTCTAGACTAATACCCTGCCTTCTGTTCAGTACAACAATCTTGCACAAAATAACTTTTGGATTATATCACATTATTCATGATAGATACATGGTCCAGGTCAGCAGCATAACTATGTTTGTCATGTTATCCAAATGGCTAAGTTTGCTCCGTGGATTTGTGACAACATAACTCACTGCCCATATCTCGTCATGTGCAATTATTCAGAGTATATAGTTATAATGTTTTGACCCAACAAACAAAACAAAATAGTATCCTTTTTACATGTACTCTGTTAGGAAGGTGTTTATCCCTATAGTTTTTTTTTATTTTTGTACTATACAGAAAAGCACAGATCACTGCTATGAATGAGTGTCTATCACTTTATGACGTACTAGCAAATGTAAAAAAGTTAAGCTTAGCAATCACATATCCTTCTAGTCGGAGGTCCAATATGACCACTTGTACCAATCCCATGGGCATAGCCCTCTTAGAGACCTGACTTAAAACTTAAAATCATAAGGTGAGTATAAAAAAAAAAGTTTAAAAAACACATACTCCTGTGCCCTTATACTGATGTAAATTGCATAGAATTCTTGATGTCCTACAGTTAACCCCTACACAACCTAGGACGTACCGATAAATCCTGGAAGTCTGTGCCCAGACGACCCTGGACGTACCGGTACGTCCTGAGCTATGAAGCGCGCACCGGAGCGGAGCGCGCTTCATAGCATGTGGGGGCCGGCTGCAATCAGCAGCCGGCACCTCACCGTTAATGACACGCTGCAGCGTGCCATTAACTCCTTAAACACTGCGATCGCATAGCAATGATGGCATAGCAATGATCAGTGTAAAATGTAAGTAATGTATGTACAAGTCCCCCAAAGGGACTTAAAATGGATAAAAAAAAAATTTAAAATCACTATTACACTACCCCAAAACCCCTCCCACAATAAAAGTTTAAATCACCCCCCTTTCCCATTATATAAATAAAACATATAAAAATAAATAAATAAACATATAATATACCGTGTGTAATTGTCCGATCTATTAAAATGAACGGAGTAGACAAAAAGAGGAGAAAAAGTGCGTGGATTACCGATTTCATGTTACATTATATATTTAAAAAATTCATAAAAAGTAAACAAAACGTCCGATCTTCACAAATATGGTATTGATATATATTAAGATCATGGCGGAAAAAATGACATCCCATACAGCCCCATAGGTGAAAAAATAAAACTGTTATAAGCGTCACAATAGGCCCATTTTATTAATAATTAATTGCCCCAAAAAAAGGATTTTATTAAAAAAAAATATATAACATTATAGGGCTGACCTATAGAGTAATAGTATCATGTCGCTTTTACCATATAGTGCATTACGTAGACACAGGAGCCCCCAAAACTTTACCATATTGCATTCTTTTTTTACGATTTCACCTATTTATATCTTCATAAATAATAATTTTGGAATTCCATCATACATGTTATGGTAAAATGAAAGACGCCATTACAAAGTACAACTATTCCTGTAACAAACAAGCACTTACATGGCGTTGTAGATAGAAAACTGAGAGTGCTAGAGCTCTAAGAAGGGGAGGAGGGAAAAACAAAAGCGCAAAGATCAAAATTTGTCCACTGGGTCATTTTGAGCCTGGTCCTCAAAGGGTTGAAGGAGAAGTCCAGCGAAAAATTTTATTGTATTGTATTGCCCCCCAAAAGTGATACAAATCACCAATATACACTTATTACAGGAAATGCACATAAAGTGCTTTTTTCCCTGCACTTACTACTGCATCAAGGCTTCACTTCCTGGAGAAAATGGTGACGGCACTGAGCATCCCTCTGCCATCATCCTCTCCAGCAGCCACAGCCCGCACAGCTCTGGGAGTCTGGTCATGACATCACCATTTTATCCAGGAAGTAACATCACCATGTTATCCAGGAAGTGAAGCCTTGATGCAGTAGTAAGTGGAGGGAAAAAAAAGCACTTTATAAGCATTTCCCATAATAAGTGTATATTGGTGATTTGTATAACTTTTGGGGGGCAATACAATACTTAAATAAAATTTTTCTAACTTCTTATGACACTGCTAGTTATGATTTCAGATCTATGATGTCAGATCTACCATTTACAGTGCAATTAACTGGCAAGTAGCTACAAGCTCATATGTAATACTATAGGTCCCTCTGTAGGGTCATTTGGGGAGTGGCCACATATTGGCTACCTTTATAAGGAAAGACCAGTACCCCAAGGCAGATTGATAGCTATGCTTCCTGAGGATGCTGTGTGTGACAGGGAAAAATGTTGAAGGGGCTATATTTTTTATTTTTTAAATCATAACCAGCAATTTACTGTAGGGCTACAAGAAGTACATGCAATTTGCATTAGTATAAGGGCACAGGATCATGTGTTACTGTATGATTTTAAATAAGTAATTGAAAGTGAAGTTTTAACTCGGGTCCCTAAGGGGGCTCTACTTCCTGGCTTTGCCTGTAGGAATGGTAAAAAAAAGTTAAGCTTAGTGCACAGTTGTGAGTAAAGGATAAAATGGTGTGTTATTTGTTGGATAGAGTTACCTATTAATGCATATTGTCATCAATGTCAAAGGTCAATTTTAATAACATAGCAAAGTGGTATACTTACCCAGCCCAGTCTCACAACTCTTCCAATTTCCTGAGTGGCCGGGTCTGTGCCGTGGTCCTCTTCTTTGCTAGGTTCACTGATGGTCTATGCAAACATGGAATACCTCCTTAGATGAGGAATCTAGGCCAAACTGTTTAAAAAAAACTAAAAATAAATTTTGGCCAGAGAATCCTTTGAAGTTCATGACATAGAATGATTACTATATTGGCTTTCATCAATATTTGTAGCTTCAGTTTGTATTTGTGAGATCTTGACACAAAGCTTCCTTGTTATTGTAGCTAGCTAGTAACTGTATTGTACTGTAGCTAATAGCCTTGTACAAGTTGATACAGTATATTATATACATGCATTTAGGTTTTTAGTTAAAATGTCTTTGTTGTTCCTCTTCTATCTTCAGTAACAATGTTGTTAGGTTTATTTTTACGTGTTATACTGTATCTGTCGGCTGAGGGAGGAAACAATCTTACTACCTGGTATCATCATGTTATAACCATACATAATATATGTACAGGGCATCTACTGACTTATATTTATTGTTCACTTGTATCTTACATTAATAGGAAGAAACGTACTATACAGTGCAACTCATCCAAGAAATAACCTTATAAATCAGCAGATGCCTAGGCTAACTGCACAGGCAGGAGCTAATACGGTAGAAAGAGATGACCTGTGGAGGGTCACAGATGCTG
The DNA here is from genome assembly GCF_027789765.1 of Dendropsophus ebraccatus. NCBI lineage: Eukaryota > Metazoa > Chordata > Amphibia > Anura > Hylidae > Dendropsophus > Dendropsophus ebraccatus. The sequence goes on along the minus strand of NC_091459.1, from coordinate 71,994,846 downwards.
CTTCAGAGACACCTGCTGGCTGACTGCAGAAATAAATGTATGGACACATATTGCCATGACATGCTTCTCTTCAAATGTGGAATGATTAGCTAGATCATGCATAGCATGCTACACTGGTGAAGGAAATAGTACTAAACATGATCAGGCAAGGGGCTTCTTAGTTCAATGAGTACACACTTCAAGAACGTTATGACAGAATAATTCATCACATGATTTCATGGTCCGTCTAGGCAGCATTTATCATCTGACAGACACTTGGTATATCTGTTTGAAGTCACAAGAAGTAAATACAGATACTGAACATTGTTTACAGTGACAGCCCCTACCTGACATGTAAATTGAAGACTTTCACAGCCCTGCCTTAATTTGCACTATTATTAAATAGTTTGATACAATTGCTTAAAGGGAATGTCTAAAAATAATGAGGACATTTTTTAGTACAAATGGGCAAAAAATGTGTTATACTTTGCACCAATGGAGCCCACATGACTTGCCATATTTATTATGTGTTTAGGACCAAAGGGGTTAAGTTTCTCCTTGAGGAGAGCATCATAAAGACATATAAAGATTTACAAGCTGTTCAAAGAAAGAAAGAATATGCAAAGCATCTGGGTAATCTCTTTTTCTGACATACATTCCCAGTCATGTTTAAGACTCCTAGTTGGAGTGAGACACTGTCTAAGGGAAAGCTACCTTAAAATCATGATGTGAGTATTGATTTCCATATCCTTTCTTCCTCTTATATGTTTTAAGTATTGTCTAAGCATTAAACACTTTTAGGAAATCCCCTTACCAATGTGTTACATCTTTGTGTGTGTGGGTGGTTGGTTGTGTATTCAAGATACATTATATATTAATAAACTTTCTTGGGGGTAGCAACATTGTAGTAGTGAATTTCTTCCTGTCTTTTACTGACGGAGAAAAAAGGATGTGGGTGCTTTATGGCAGCTCAAAAAGTGTCAAGGGTAAAAATGTAATATTTCCAGATTTTTATGTACCTAGTAGAAAAAAAAAACATTTAGAAAACATATTTATGATGAATGCCTGGTTAAAATATAATTTCTTTTAATACATTGCCTCTAAAATACTGTCTTAGGCAGGTCTTAGGACTAAATCCTGCATCTGAAGTTTGGAGCCAGCAATGATGCTCCCTTAATGGGGTGTGCCCACCTTGGATATAGTATGCCCATTGCCCACACTATAACTAAGCAAAACCTCCTTGTAGTTCTAAAACATGGCTGGGAAAATTGTCACACAAAATAAAGTAAAGAGGAATGAAGTAAATTGTATAGTTCACCTATTTCTCGCTTCCGGTCAGTATATTGGAAACAAGAGAGAAAAAGTGTAGTGTGTTACACTATTCTGAGCGTGTTATACACAATGCTTACAGACAGATGCACCCAACCCTTTCTCTCAGTAGTCACATTAGGGGGGTTTTCCACTTCCATATATTTACCATTAGCATACTTGTGTCTGCTGTTGACAGGTGGCATCATGTGAGCAGCTTACACTTGTCTGCTGCACGAAGCCTCCTATTTGATCTCATTCGGTGGTCTTTCTGTGGAGCAGGAGAAGGCTGTGCCCACTAGCTTCAGAAGCACCGGAGAGAAATACAATCACTGGCAGCTCCGCTTCATGTATTCCACCACAGGTGGCATGCACATTGGACTGGGAGCTTCCATTTTAAATGTGACATGACTGTTGCAGTTCATTAAATACACTGAATGACTATGTCCACACAATGTTAGATTTCAGTAAAGAACAGACACTGATTGCAATGGAATCAGCGTCCGTTCTTTACTGCAGGGGTGACATTGTATTGAAGCCAAAGCAATGCTGCCTGCTGTGTTCACACAGCGTTAGGTTAACGCCCATTCTTTAGAACGGGTGTTAAAATAATGTACCTGCCAATTATTTCCGGACGCTGTTCATTGAACAGCGTCCGGAAACAATAGCTGATCACACAATGTAATGTGCGGCGGGGGCTGCACATTACATTGAATTGAATGGCTAACTGGTTTACATGCACACCCAACAGTGCCTGCAAGTCAATTGTAAAAAAAAAGGGTGTTCCTGCAGCTGATACAGAGGTATCGGCTGCAGAACGTCCTGAATGCAATTTAACAGCATCCATTGCTATGCAACAGTCACTGTTAAACCAAGTGTGAACATAAAATTAGTTAGCCAAAGAAGGACCTCTTCTAACCAATATCCCTACGCATCAGAACAATACATATAACCTACAACTAAAAGATGCTGGACAAGATACTAAATTTGTCAAAAAATACTTTATTGTTACATACAGAAAATATATTTTAAAACCATATTAAAAAAGGGAGCAGAAATCCATACAACACATACATCAGATGGTATACAAGGCAGGAGAAAAAAAAAAATATATAAATATTATAAGTTCTATATACTTGAACAGATGATGGTATATCACTTGACCCACAGAGGTACGGAAGGTGCACACAAATAAAAAAAAGTGTACTAGAGAAAATAATGATGATACTGGGTATACAATGCTGCAAGTGCAGACTAAGGTGCAAACTATGTGCAATCTCAACAATACAATACTAAAAAGTTAATTAAAAAAGAATACATATGTGTCACAAAGAAATACCTCAGGTCTCAAGAAATGTCCTGCCTAGTATTACCACTCACCCCAAGTGTGAACATAGCCAATTACATATTTTAAAAGACAGACAACTTTAAAAAAACATTCATGCAACTGATGCATAACAAATTAGTTGCAAAAAAAACTTGTAATGTGTAAGGGCCCTATTCCACCTAACGATTATCGTTCAGATTATCGTTAAATCGTTCTAATCTAAACGATAATCGTTCGGTTGAAATGCAGTTAACAATTAACGACCGAACGAGAAATCGTTGATCGCTTTATAAGACCTGGACCTATTTTTATCGTTGCTCGTTCGCAAAACGTTCGCAAATCGTTCGCATTGAATAAGACATCATTCGGTCGTTCGCAATAGATACGAACGCAATAGCGAATAACTAGCAAAGAAAAACGATCGCAATTACGATCATAAGTAACGATTATCGTTCCATGGAAATTAGTGAACGTTTTCAGGTCTTTCGCAATAGCAGTCGTTTAAAATCGTTAATCGTTAACGATTATGCAAACGATAATCGTCTGGTGGAATAGGGCCCTAATAATGGAAAAACATGCATCTAACAAACATAAAGAAATGGCTGTAATTCACAGTGATGTCTCCTGCTGCAATGACAACCAATCCACCAGTTATTCGAGGATGTATCACCTAGACCATAGCTATTCCATACATTTTGTATTGCTTATTAACAAGTTGTATTGGGGCTTCAATATTACATGCCAGATAGGAGTTGTTCTATTGCAGTGCTTCTTTATATCCTGTAAAGAGGAGAAAGTTAAATTTTTTCCTTGTACCACTAGCTGTTTTTTCACACCTGTAATATACCTATGTTATAGTGTCCATGTTATAGCCCCAGCCCAAGACATTGATACTGTTCTACTGTAAAGAACATAGGAAACTAGAATTTGGCTATATCACAGCCATATGAATTCTATATAAAATCAAATGTTTGTGTTCTTAACACCTACGGTTAAGAACCAAATAAAGACAACTGGCTATATTGTGTTAAGAAATAAGTGCTGACTCTTTTCTCTGCACATTGATCCCAGTCACACTCCTATACAAATTTGTTTTCCTCTTGTCACTTCCTTTTTTTAAACTACGTTTGTAATGGATAAGAGAAACATAGGCTATGACGCTTTTATGAAGACCAATATTCCTTATTGATGGCATTTTAGATCTCCTATGTTTTCTGACAAAGTTTATTACAAGATAAAAATCCATCTTGTTTCAAGGTCATATTACACACAGAGTGAAATATTAGTAGATCTTTGAAAACTATCTATAACATTGCTGTTGATGATATCAATTCAAGCTTAAGATTCAATTAGTGGAGAACAGCGATGAGTACTAGGGAAAAAAAATTTAAGGGGATATTTAGACTGTACTCTATGTTTTCTCTGTAATGGTGATTTACATAGTGGTTTCTGGAAAAAAAAAACCACTGCAGTTGTTGGTTTGGTTTTTGAGCAAATGCCAGGAGTGGATTCAATAGGAAGTGGCTTTTTGCAAAACAAAAAAAGGACTGTGTGAAACTACCCTTAGCCTTATTCTTATCCAAGAGCTACGGGCTGAGCTTCAATAAAACACCAGAAGGGAAAACCTAAAGTAGTAAATCAAAATCCATACTAAGAAAATCAGTATAGAACAGATCCTAGAGGCATCAATCAATTCACTTTCAGTAATTCAAGATTTTATGTCTGTAAACACTAAATACTGTACTTGTTATGGCAATCATGTACAGAATCCTAATGTGTAAACTACTTAAGAGTAGAATGTGAAGAAAGGGTTCTTTGGGGTTCTTCTAGGAAACTTTAAAGGTCAGGTCTGAAAGCTATGCCTTCCTGAACACCACTTAGTGTCAGAATGAGCAAGAATCCTATTGCCCTTTTATTGATCCCCCTGTGGGGATAGCTAAATTGAGGATCCTCTCAGAGACAAGTAGCCGCTTCTTGCACTGGGCATTGACATACATAAATTGTCAGACCACAATGACAGCACAGGATGTAAGGTTCTGCTGGGATTTCATGCATTTTTCCAGAGGGTTTTATTTTTTTAGCATGACACTTCTTGATAAAAGTTCAAGCCCTTAATTGTGTATTGCAGCCTAGTGAGAACTGCAATATATTCTTAATTTTCCAAAAGCTGTTTTCTCCCTAGTTTATTTTTTGAAGAGTACGGAATACAGTATGGAAGGCATATATTATATATAAGTGATAACTATAAACCCATCTATTTAAAATAAAAGGACAGCCTGAAAATTAGACAGAAAATTAGGAGAAACCCCCCTTTATAAGGGAGTTACCCCAGTAGTGATTCGATCACAGGGACTGTTCTAAAGCTGCTGCTACACCAGTAATGGATATGATCATGCACATTGTAGTCAATATTTTCAGAAATTCTTTACTCTGGTTTATAGAGAGTCATAAGCATGGGATTCCTCTTTATGGCACTTATACACACGAAAGGGCATATCTACTAAGTATTAGTTGAAGTAGAGAAGGTTTGGAGCTGTCTATCCAAGGTAGGGCTGGAGGGACCCAGTTCTGGAGGTTAAGGTCCTAGTGGTAGTATTTTATTTTTATCTATATTTTTATCTATTTTATTTTTATGGCATGTTTCATAAATGTCTAAGGCCCCTTTTACACATCTGTTAAATCTGTCCGCATTGGCGGATGTGCAGCCATAGATGTGTGAATGTAGCCTAAGATGGGAAGAACCTATATTGACCCTTCATATTTTGACATTTTGTCTGTTTTAAGTTTTGTATCAGACTGAATGTAACATGTATAGTCCTCAAGCTTGTTGACATATTATTGCTCCGCAGTGGCCTTGCAGTCATGCAGAGACCGATAGGTGAATTTCAGTATCTTGACAATAGTGTCTTGTTCCACATGTGATCCTGAAAACAGCTAAATCCTGAATAACCCAGGAAATACATCAAAAATAATATTTACACATATTTACACACAATAAACAATGGAAGCTCACATAAATGGCAAAAAGTATGGGTCACATTAAACAGAAAGGCACTGACCTATAAAAGATAATTATAAAGAAATGTCTGTTTCCCTGTCAGAACTGAACACATAGGGGGAAAGTTATCAAAGTAAAAAGTTGTATTTTTTGGCGTAAAATGACCAGATGCAAATAAATTTATTCGTAAATTGCTGTTTTACAAATAAAATATTTGCATCTGGCCATTTTACGCCACCTTTGCCAGTGGGGTGGGGAGGGGGTGTGGAGGGGGCTGAACAGGCCCTGGGCCCGTTTCATTTATCACTTTTCGCGACGAAAAATGATACGTAAACCTACGCCAGCTCTGAGCTGGCGTAGGTTTCCTGGCGCACACAGGTGCGTACGGGATTTATATAGAGGCAGTGCGGCTCTACATAAATAAGCATAAATAAGCAACTGTCAGCGTTGCGGGGACATTTTTACCCCTGGTGCAGAAAACGTCTAAATGTCCACCATGGACTTCACCTCAAATAATAATCTACACATTGTATAATATGTGTAGGTGACCTTTGAAAAGTTTTACTTTGATGCCATTAATATACAATTTAATAGAAGATTAGGTATTTAATTGTGTGTTAAATGGCAATGGTTAACATAGATTTCTCAGCTAATGATGCAGAAAAAATTAATAGTGTCACATATGGTGCAACCTAAATAAATAGCTAAATATGTAATACTAAGGGAAAAACACACATACATGTTCTCTTGTTGTTGCCATGCTATTTCTCCAAGGTACATGAGAAGTTTAAACCATTAAAATCTGTCAGATTATTAACCCCTTCATAACACAGGCCAAAATGACTGCGCCAATTTTCATTTTTGCACTTTGTTTTTTCCTCCTCATCCCCTTCTAGGAGCTCTAGCACTTTCATTTTTCTATCTACAGGGCCATGTAAGGGCTTGTTCTTTTTCAGGAAGTGTACTTTGTAATTGCGCCTTTCGATCTACCATAACATGCATGACGAAACCCTGAAAATATTATTTATTAAAATAGGAATTGGTGAAATTGGGGGGAAACCTTTTGGGGGTTTCCATGTCTACATAATGTAATTTATGTTAAAAGTGACATGACACAGTTATTCTATAGGTCAGTCCGAACACAACATAACATATGCAAGTTTACACAGATTTTTGTAATGTTTTATTTTGTTTTTATAAAATCCCTTTTTTTTTTTTTTTTGCAAATAATTATTAGTAAAATGGACCTATTGTGACTCTTATAACGGTTTTATTTATTTTTTTCACCTATGGTGGCTGTATGGGGTGTCATTTGTTGCACCATGATCTCTAGTTTTTATTAATACCATATTTGTGTAGAACGGATGCTTCAACCACTTTTAATAATTTTTTTATATATAATGTAACAAAATATTAGGATAATTAGGCATGCTACAGCATATAATGTGTTTATTTATGTATTTATTTTTATCTATATATTTAGTTTTATTTAAATTATGGGTTGGGGGGATTTTAATTTTTATTTGGGGAGGGGCTTTGAGTTTGTTTGTTTTAAAACATTTTTACTTTTTATTTTCCTCCTGTGGGGACTTTTACATGAAATCTTTAGATTGTATACACTGATCATTACAATACCATAGCATAGCATCGATGAGTGTTATTGGCGTTCTGCACATAGAATCTGCCTGTGGCAGTCTCTATGAGCAGAGCACCTGCCAGACCACACGGAGGAAGGTAAGAGACCTTCTATGGTCCAGGAAAGCGATCAGGACCCCTGCAATCACATTATGAGGGTCCCGATTGGTAAGTAACAGGAGCTGCTCCTTTCACACTTTACACAATCGGTGCTGCTTGTCATTAGCGGAGAGGGCTCAGCTACTGATTGCAGCTGGCCCCCACCTGCTATGAACCGCGCTCTTCTCCTGAGCACGCTTCATAGAGAAATTTACACTCTGGTTGTACCTGTACGCTGAAGGTCATCTTGTGATAGGCAGCCAAGGTGTACAGGTGCGTCCAGGGTCGTCTAGGGGTTCATGGGTATATTTCTTGAGAATACCTTAATCTTTTTCAATATTAGATTTTTTGTGGCCCCATCTCACAGCTCCATTACTGTGAGATGGCACAGTTGATGCAGCAATGTATAGCATTGCTTACCTGTCATCTAATATTGTTTTATGTGCTTGTGGGTTTCCATCTATGCCCGATAATCATTGTGCTTCCTGTTTGGGCAGTTGCTCTGAACTAGAATTTCCAAGATGCATTGCTTTCCCTCAGCTCTTCGTCACAGTCCTCCCACTCTGCCTACTCCCCTCCCACAGCACTCCTACCAGTTTCCTGCCCAAAGCTGTTGCAGAACATATTATTTCCCTGTAGGGTAGACATTGCACAATCAGTGAGGTTGCAGCACCTGATGGTGATGTAGACTGGAGGGGCCATTGTCTACAGATAGAGGGAGGATTCAGGGAGCTGTAAACAATACACATATTTCTATAGCGTGTGCTCTTTGAAGTTGTTTTCAGTGTTCTCTGTGTTTTCTATGCTTTATTCTAGTCTAGTTTTCCCCTAGTTTCTCCACATGGTTCTTGTCTCTTCCTTATATCTGTATTTAAAAGTTACTGCTGTGAATCTCGTATATCTGTTTGCTTAAATCCCGTGTTTAGTTTTCTGTTTAGCATTTTGTTCATGAGCCCTAGAGCCTTGTTCTGCTAGAGAGGTTTTCAAACATAGGAAATGTTGGTCAACTTAGCTTTTAATACAGATGGATTGTGCAAAAAATATACTGTATATAGAAAGTATATAGGCAGGCCATGTATGGCATACAGTATGTCAGGAAACCAGTAGATATGAGTGTGGAATAAAAACTGAAAACTTTAACCATTTACTCGTTTGACAGATAGTGTTTTGCTTCAAACAGCAGCTGATAATGTACGGTAGGTGCTTCATATATATCCATCCTGGATTTGCGGCAGAGCTTCTTGGGTTCATAGACTTATTCACAATAATAGCAATGACAGCTATTTTTCTTAAATAAAAGCACTGCAATGTAAGAATTCCATTATTATTCTTTGCCAAGCTCTACCAGTTGGCCGGGCACAATTACAAGACAGAACATCTTACAATGCTTGCATTATTACAGAATGAACAACTTGTGTCATAGTTGCACCATGCGGTTACAACAGATAGGGCAAGCACAGTAAGGTGCAGCTCTGAATTGGGGCCTTTTGCTCTTGGTAGCCATATTTAAAGGGGTTATCCAACATTACACAACTTTTAATATATTGTTGCTGTCTTATAGAAAACAATAAAAAGCCTATACTTGCCTGTACCCTCCTCCCCAGTGTCCTGCTGTGGAAACGTCACTTACTGTAGCGCCTCCACCTCTAGATGAGCTTGTTCCAGAAGTGACAGCCTGCCCAGCCAATCACTGACTGAGACGGGACATCGCCACTGCCAGTGATTACCTGAGCAGGCTGTCTCGGAAGTGGAGTCGATGCAGTCAGAGAGGGACTACAGCGACACTGCAACAGGACTCTGGGGGAGCGAAGACAGGTGAGTATAGGCTCTTTATTGTTTTCTATATTTTAAAACTTGACATGAAAGAGGAAGTCTGATGACTGTGTGTTTCAGAAAAATCATAATTGTAACATTGGCCTTTAACAGGGCTCCAAGCCATTGGGGCAGTCTAGCAGCATTAATTGACAGATCTTTTTTTATATGAACATAGGGATACAGCTGTCATTTACAGCCAGTGGGCCACTCAATGACTCTGAACCCACTTCAGCTCAGTGTTACAAAAATATGATTTCTCTGCAATGGCACAGCCTCTGAGAATGGATCATAGATTGTTAGAATAAGGGAGAATTTCAATGCCTGTGGTTTGTGCAGCACTAGTGACAGCCCACCTTTAAAACCAGGCTTAAGGTAGCATAGATGTACAGCTTGTGGCATCTAGAGGTTAAGGGATATTCCACTCATGTAAAATACATATTTAATCATCCCCCCTCTTGGAGACTAGCGATTCCTTCCATACTTGTCATTAACTTTGCAGTCTCCTTTCCCCAGTTCTGAGCATGCTGCTTCGTTCTGAAGACATAGAATACTGTGTGTGAGCCATTTTTTGCTTCTTTTTCTACGTTTACATCTATGCTTTTTAGAACAAAATGACATCAACATTAATATGTGAAATTCCTCTTTTACCCAATCTCCAGTGGATCAGGAAAGAGACTAGCTCATGCCCCATTCAGTCTTACAGTATTTCTAGGTGTAACATTTAACCCTCACCCTCTCTACATTTAAATCCTCTCTCTTCCCTTGGTTTAATTTAAATCAGATCATAACTAGGAAGATTAATGCTGCGTTTACATGGAACGATAATTGGGCCGATTGGTACGATTAACGATGTCGGAGTAACAATTTTTTTTCAAAACGGTCAGCGTTTAGACGGTACGATATATCGTACGGAAATTCGTTCTGTGATCATTTTGCAATCGTTTTGCAATCGCTTAAGCCTATCTCACACATTGGTTAAATCGGCAAACGACTGTTTACACAAAACGATCTGCAAATTTTTTGCGAACGACAATTTTGGAACATGTTGTAAGATCAAAATGAACGATTTCTCGTTCGTCGTTTGATCGTTCCCAGCGTTTACACGTACGATTATCGTTCGAATTTGCACGATAATTGTTCCGTGTAAATGCAGCATAACACAGACAAACCTGGTTGGAGACTAATTTAGTAATTTCTAATAAATGGTTAGGTACAGTATAGCAAACCTGTTTATATGATTAATAAAGGCAAGATACAGTACTTTATATAAAATGTAAACGACACATTAAAGGTAGGTAAGGAACAACAGTAAAATGCACGTCACATTTTTTTTTATCATTCTCTGCAAGAGTACATGGAGTCATATGTAAACTGTGCTTAGTGCTTTTGCAGTTGAGTAAATGACACTTGTTTGCACTTGCCTGTTTTGCTGTCTTGTTGCTATGGCAGCTCCAACTAGGGCAAGGGAGAGAGCCTATCATAAGTAACGTGCGGTAACCAGATGGAAGTGTGCAAACACAAACCCGCCATGTACACAAGCCTGGGCAATTACTGAAAGGAATATCTACTAAAGCACAAAAGAAAGGTTTTCCACTTGATTTGCAATCAATGGGAGGGGGAGGTATCATTAATGACAATCTTCATACCACTTTTCTAACTTGCACAATCTTCCTTATGCCAGTTTCATTTGTGCAAACTTTATTAAATGTTTCATGATATATTTGGCCTTTTTTGATTGACTTGTGGACTTTAAGCTACCCATTCAGTGGATTGAAGTGGCACAAAACATTTGAAAGCATGGCATTTTATATAACTTTTTCTCAAAAAATACTACACCTGACCCTTTTATAACTAAACCACTCCTCCTCATACTACCAAACCCCCATGCCAAATAAGATGCATACGTGGCAAAAACACACAAAAGTAAACAAATAAATAAATCGCCCCTTTCATTTTCTATTTCATTTGTATTAGTTACAGGAAAGTAGTACAAACACTGAATCCCTTTCCCGAGTGTCTGTTCATATCTACTCCACAATGCTTTGCTTCATCACATGAAGGTTTAGAATGGTGCCTAACACACATGGCCACCAATGTGCTTTCAAGGTTTCCATCATTTTTAGACTAGATTTTATTTATGAGTTCTTTCAGCAAATGGCATTAATTTATCGATAATGATCATGAAAACCACATGTTTATTACCATCACTCCTAAACACCAGTGGCGGATCATAATGTAGGCAGTTCTGCCCAGGGCTCGAGGCTCCTGGAGGGCCCACACCTCCCACATCTAATCTTGTCCAGCACAGCATACATTAATAGTATCAGACTTGCATACAGCTCTGCAGCATGTCACCCAATTAGTAAGAATGCCCCACAGTGTTTAATTTCTACACATTTTTTTTACTCTTGGGCAGATGTACAAAGAGCAAACTTTTCTGCTATTCAGGGGATGCAGCCGTACCACTGTATGGGTATAGGGTAAAATGTTTCATCCTATTGGTTTAATAATCCATTGCTGGTTCTGTTGTTTGTATGCAACTTGTATTGTCAAGTTGGGAGATCACTGCACAAGGGAAAAAGGGGATCACTGCACACAGGCACACACGTCTTTTTTTGCAAGTTTGACGGCCCTTATTTTGGCTGCAAAATGACGACCGGACAAAAAAACAACGACCGCCAAACACTTAAAAACATTGTGTGGTCTCAAAGTGTCACTGTTGTTATAACTTTCAAAATCTAAATCAACAGTAGATTGGATATAAAGCAAGTTCGCAATATACATTCATTTATTTATTTTGTTATCATGCTGTAAAACAAAGCTGTACTTACCAGTTTCAAATTCAAGGCCAATCTCCTGAAGGCAGATTTTCTTACTTGTGCTGATGGAAAATAAACAGACTAAACACAGGAATCCCGGCCAGTACAGAGAGTCATGGCTCAGTGTGTCCGACAATCACATGACTGGCTTCTCTCTGTGAGCGCTCAGATGGCCTGGGATACACGGGACTTATTTTCTGACTCTTTAAAAAAAAAGGAAAAGTCAGAAAACAGGAATTTAGATTTTGAAAGGTATAACGACAGTGACACTTTAAAAGTATGTGTGTGTGTGTGTGTGTTTGTGATGCTTCATATTGCTAATAGCACTGTGTTTTTCCAGCACAGGACTATGCTGTAGAACTTTATACCCAAACTTTTAATCATTCTGTAAGGGCTCAGTCATAGACACAATTTCATAAATTCTTTAAGTCATTTTCTTGTTTGGTTCTGCAGTCTAATGTGCCACCTAGTAATCCTAGAACACTCATTTTCTGCAGTAGAGCTTGGTTTACGTGTTCCTGTCCTCACTCACATATCAGATATTTTTGCAGGTTTAATGCAACTACCAGCAGCATTGTTCTGTATTGTTTTTTTAAGCTTATAACATTTGCACTCTTGTGGAAAGTGTGAAGATCAACACCTTCCCAACATTGCCAGCATGGCTCTGGCCCTGGGCCATTGAGCTCAGCAGGAGCTGGAGCATTGGGAGTCACAGGGGCACAAGCTTCATTATTAAATGAGCTCGTGTCCCCATGACAGATGCTTTTTATTATGACTTTCAAGAATATAGTGAGGGATAAAACACCAAAACTGTCTTTTAGCATAGTGACTCTGCAAGAGAGAGGCACAATGGAATTTAGATGAATGACCATTTCCCTTTAAATTAGTTTTTATACGGATGATAGCCACAGGAATTATTTTTTTTACCATGTCATATACAGATGTATGACTTATCCTTACACTTCAGGTGATTTTATTTTTTCACCAAGCTTTTATATTTCATGTATTACACACATTATGACTTTTCTCATAAAACAATGTGTGTAAATCCAGATGTATATGAAACAGACATGCTACATGGTTTTATTGCAATAACCTTTGTGAGTATTGTGCCGAGCATGCAGCATACAGATGAGATCATGTAAAGATATCCTACAGATTACGTATGTATTATGCGCCTGGATCCATAATCCAAGATGAAGATGCATTCATGAAATGCTAAATTACACAGGACAATTTAGCATCACATATAGCAATAAAAGGCAAGATTTAGTAACTGTTGCTTTAGTGATACCTTAATTTAGCCGTGAATCATCACGTTTCCTAATGTTTTATTACGCACAGGCGTTTGATATGTTTCCATGGAAACCCAGCACATCAATGATCCTTAAAAAAGTATGTATGTTTATGAATTAAATGGAAAGAAATCAGTATATTCATTTGTTGAGGACTTAAGCTGACAACTGCTTATTATACATTTACAAGTATCTTTCAAAGCATCTGTCTTTCCATTGTAATGTGATTGCTTTATTTTGCTGCTATAGAACTAGGAGAGTATGCATATCTTTTACATTCTAGCATATAAAGAGGATCTGTCAGCTCTCCTGACATGTCTGTTATAGGACATTCAACCTAACTATCCTGGAGCACCTTTTCTTAGAATGTTTTCTCTGTTCATTCTTCCTGGAAATTGACAACATTGTGTTATGGGGTATCAATGGGGGAGATTTATCAAACATGGTGTAAAGTGAAGCTGGCTCAGTTTCCCCTAGCAACCAATCAGATTCCACCTTTCATTTTCCAAAGAGTATGTGAGGAATGAAAGGTGGAATCTGATTGGTTGCTAGGGGCAACTGAGCCAGTTTCACTTTACACCTTATATTTTAAAATATTGCTAAAAATCCTGCAGTCCTGATTCTTACCACTAAGGCTAGGTTTAGGCTGTTTTTGCTGTCCATTCAACATATCTGCTTTATGATGGGGGGGGGGTGCAAAAATGGATGCAGTTGTATGCCATCCTTAAGGATCTATTTTCCATTTACCTAAATTATTTAAAAAAAAAAAAAAAAAACATTGTAAGATTTTTTTTTAGAATTTAGCATACTCAAAAATGGTTGACCGTGTTTTTCTGTACATTAAAACCAATTATTTAAAAATGGATTAATTAAATTGTGGACCTAGCCAAAGCCTAAAGCCGAGCTTAGATTTCCTGTTCTGTCTGATGGTAAGGACAAGGCTGCTGAAAAGTGATGTCTGCGGCATTAGGGTATGTGCAAACTGAGGAATTCAGACGGAACCTCCATCGCGGAATTCCTAGCTCATCTCAGCCCGTGTCATAGACTCCATTCTATGCGCGGGCGGATTCCTTCCTCCGTCCAAAGAATGAACTTGATCAGGGATTACGCGACAGACTTTCCCTCTAAATTACTCAGTGTGCACATACCCTCACAATCGAAGGTGACCTTGAGGTGTGCAACGTTTCGGCTCAAAAAAAGCACACTTTCTCCAACAGTGATCAGTAAGGCTGCTATTCTTGAGCCAAAACGTTGCACACCGGTAAATAAAACTTGGTTCAAGTGCTGTCTCCTGCTGTATATCTTGGATTGGATATACACCTGGGTCCAGTTTGGTGAGGCGAGCACTGATATAGTAACAGGCTCTTATCCTGTGCTGCTGGTTCTTGTGGTTCTTTGTAGATTGAGAAGACAACAGACAAATTTCACAGCTAAGCCTCCCTGTGCAATGACATTTGCAAAGGACACAAAGTATGCTCAGTAACCTTTCCGATTAATGTCAATCTATTGATCCTATGTCAAAGGGATTTGCTGTAAATCATATATCTAAGCGCTGTTAAAAACAGTAAAAATGGCTGCCACCATAAAAAAAATAATTACAGTCCAAATGTACAAACAGATTAGAAAAATAACATATTTTAGTATCTGGCTCCATATCAGTAAAACGGTTAGCAATACTTTTTTTTTTATGTTAAAACAGCTGTTTTTTAAATAACGGTTGACTTTTTCCCAATAAAGGGTGAGCAATAAAGGGTCATTTTCCATTGACAACATCTGTACACATTATGATAAGAAAACACAATTTTTATCAATTTTTTTCAACTGCAGTTTTTTAAAATGCAGTTTTTTGGGTGCCTTACAGCTATGGAATGGCCAATTTTACTTTGTGTGAACATGGCTTTATATGAAATGCAGGTATTTATTTATAATTGCCTGGAGAAATTGCAAGTCCTTTTTAAAGCTTAGGAAATCCTACTGAATCTACTTTTGTGCACTCGGAAATCACATTACAAGTAATTTCCTAATATACTGCTGAATCATTCCCTTCCCAAGACAGAGCAATTTAGTTAATAGGTCTATATTAGAAGATTGCTCATAATGGCATTGCTTAATATATTAGTTAAAGTAGATCCAAATGTCAAACATCACTGTAAGTAATCAAAAAGTAATCTGAGACATTAGAACAAGATTGATGTACTAAAGTCTTGCTGTTTTTAGCTATTTTGATGTGTTTTCAGCAAGTGACATTAATGATCCAGAGACTTTAGAAGCAATAGAACAAGATGTATACCACAACTGATATAGCTTGACCTTTTAGCATGTGAGCTGAAAGTGAAATGGTTAAAAACTGTCAAAAGTAATAAAGGTAAATGGAAACAAACCTGAGATCGTTCTCTGCTTGCATCACTGGACATCAAGCATCATGGAACAGGAGCACCTGGCCACGTTGCTAAGATTCTCCTGAGCGCTGTCAAAGGGGACGAGATACTGTGCTTAAAACTGAGGTGATATTTAACTCCATGCTACAGTACTTTAGTAGCAGATCAAAGTAGCATGAAGGCATCATGGAATCATATAATTATATTGGATACATTTCTGCTCTGGGAAAAAAAGAATTAGAAGAAACACAGGCGGATTAAATAAAGCACAAAACTGTTACATCCAAAAGTACAATTTATTAAAAGCCTAGAGGATTATGACTTTACAGCTACTAGGTCACTGTTTTCCACAGCAAAATCTACTATGACAGGAATAAAGGGTGCCTTATCTCACACTGCTGGAAATGAACATGTGAAAATCAAAGCCAGAGATAGGGCTGTCAATTAAAACTGCAAAGCGAGGGGAGAAGCTGTATTATTTTATGTATTAGTTTACATCATCAGCCAATCTAACTCTTCATTTGAGAATCAGTGGAGTGTAAAATAACCAAATAAAAGTAGCACTTAAAAGCCTTTAGGCAATGGGCACGGATTATCATCATGTTCTTCAAATAAGTGACTCAAAGTATCCTTCTCTCAGGTCTCTACATCATTCCGCCCGGTCCACCACTGTCGCCAAAGGCAAAGTTGGACAACACTCTAAGATGTTTATTTGGACCAGTGGCCGGTCCTCCTCATCATACAGACCAGATGAAAGAAGGTAAGACTCTTAATTTCTTTTAGCAACTGTGTAGTCTGATTATGTCCCACTTATGGAAAATGTGAACATTACTATAAAAATCGTAGTTTTATTTATTAATACACAGTGGTACCTCAAGTTACAATATTAATTGGTTCCAGGACGACCATTGTAAGCAGAAACTATTGTATTTTGAGACCAAAACCCTATGGAAAACTGGTAATTTGTTTTAAAGCCCTAAAAATGTCAACTTAATGTAATAAAATATTAAGATTTCAGAAAAATAAGCAGATAACTAACAGAGCTAAAGAAAGTGCTTACATATAAATGTCAGAAAGAGTTGCTGGAAGCTGTAAATCATTTTGTATGTTGAGAATGAAAGCTTCCTCAAGGTCTTGTATAGCACACAAGGTGTACTAGAAAGAAAAAGTAATATGAAAAGAGTGGTACAGGATGTGTAGTACTGCAACCTACTGTAGAGAGGTGCTGCTAGACAGAGCCATAATATGTAAGGTCAGTACACCCTTATATTACCCCAGGCCCAAACTCACAATCTGCACTACCGGGTGGATTCCTGGTGGGTCGTGCTGCCAGATCACACAATGGGCCATTGATGGTATATTTAGGGGTGAGGATTTTAGCACAGAGGTTAAGGATGTGCTTCAAAAAAGAAGAATCAAATATATTGGCATCAAACTTTGCAGAGATGCATTGTGGGCAGGAAAAATAGTCATGGCACTCTGGGCTGAATGGATTGAAAAAGGAAAGGGAATGTTTACAGTCATAAAAAACGTCACCTGTAGTCACTAGATTTATAGAGAAGCTGTTACCTCTCATGATGCATCTGTTAAAGTAAACCCTTATATTTTCCATTAGATAGTTCTGGAGCATCTATTGACAGAGAGAATGTCCAGGAAGAATAACAGAGCACTGGCACTATATAGACTTAAAAGAAAAAATGCCCCACAATTGTAATGGTTTGGGAAATAAATTATTATTTATTTATTAAAACATCAGGAGAGCTGTTGCATGTTGTACCAGTGCTGCTTTTCAGTCTCAGTCCCACCATCATATGTGAGTGTACTTAAAGCGGAAGTCCAGGCACAATAATTTTAAGACACTTATAAGACACTTAAGACACTTATTATTGGTACACTTACTACAGCATGGCATGTTCAGGTCTCTGTAAAGTTGGTGATGTCACGTCACATAAAATGCCAACTCCTGCTGCAGGTGGGACAGATTGGAGGAGCAGGAGTTGGCAGTTTATGTGACGGGACATCACCATCTCTACGGAGCCCTGAACAGGCCATGCTGTAGTTAATGCAGGAAAAAATGCACTATAGGTGCGTTTCTCATAATAAGTGTCTAGTAGTAATTTTCATAACTTTTGTTGGGCAATAACATATCTTAACATTATTTTGCCTGGACTTCCTTTAAAGTATGTGTATACTGTGGTATATACTGTGCCCTATGTTGTGCAACTTGTGTCCCATAGTTTAGAGGTCTGGTGGGCTACTCTGAGCCCAGTAATTGGGCAGTAGGAAAGATAATTTCCTGGCTGCCAGGAGTTTTTAGGGTCTACAAGGGTGCTAAAAAAAACTCTAGCATAGGCATTTGCATTGTGAAGATAAAGTGTGCTACAAAACTGGTAGGAGGATGGCACAGAAGAGTCTATATTAAAGCAGTGTTTGGCACCAGGCAGTGAATCTGTACATGGAGTGTACTTGATGTTGACCTGTGAGTAAAGACTGAATGCAGAGCCAATGGGATGAATGAGATCAGCAAGAAAAAGTGACACTGTGCCTCGGTGAAAAATGTACATTGGGTCTCTGAAATGAAGACAGATACCCAAGTCAGGTCAGAGTAGTGTCAAAGAGGTAAAGACGGTTGAGCTGAGAGGGAGATTGTGAGGGTTTGTGTGCTATGTGAGACCTCAGCTGTGTGGGAATCCGTGTAAGAAACTGTGTGGCCTATGTGAGACATCAGTCTCTGGGCCAAGAAAAAGCTTAGAGGGATGGGTGATTCTTCAGTCCTGAGAAGGAGAGAGTAAGCATCCAGTGGTAAGAGACTAGCTATCCTGTGGCCTGTGGAGTGGCTTTTGTCTGTTCTGTAAAGCAAGCAGACTGCTTTAGTCACAAGTGTAAGCCCTTAGAAGCTAAGCCAAGCAGGCAACATAAGACCTGTAAAAGCAGTTTTGTGAAATTAATGGAGTGGTAAAGTAGAACAAGCCTTAAGACTCCATGCAAGTCAAGATGACATTAGAAAATAAACTTCCTCTTGCTTACAGTGAAACTTTTACATGCAGTCATTGGATAGCATATACAGTTCAATGCTATGTAATATATAGTTCAATATAGTTATATGAATATAGTTATATAGTTATTTATACAGTTATATATATAAATGTATATATCTATATCTATATTAGTCACCAGCTATGAAGTGAGCTCAGCTCCTGAGCTTGCTTTTTTAGCTACAAAGCAGATAATGGCATATGACATGGGTTAACTAGTTAACCTGCATGGCACGGGTTGCCTAGGGGTTAAAGTTTACCAGTCATTACAAAACACTTTTTAAAACCTGCCTACTTTATGGATTAATTCTTCTTGGGGGTGAAGACAAGGTGATTTAAATGCTCTCACTGCTGAGAATTCCCTCTATGGTGCATAACTATTTTTTATTTTTCGTAGATTCAGAGTTGGGCTGTTTGCAAGTACTACACACACAGGCACTTCCTTTCTTACTTGTCTGGCCAATCAAAGCACCTATTCCTCTGTGCTGTGCCATGGCATAGTGTCGGTTATAGTATACACTGTGCTGAGGAATGATTAACCTTGTACACTGCTAAAGATGTCATGTAGAGGTAGAATGGGTTACTGATGTACTAGTAACAGCAACAGCACTGGAAGGAGGAGGTTTCGCTAAGCACTGCACTTCCACTGTTGAAATGAGAGATAAACCTTGATCTATCTTGCAGATTCTCTGGAGGATGGAGAAAGCTTTAGCTTTCATGCACAGAGCCCAAGATCACTCTCTTTTAATTTCCCTCTCTCCTGAACATAGCACATGCTAAACTCTGCCCCATGTGTTTATTCTTGCTGTCTTTATTACAAGAGATTGGTTTCACTTTACAAACTGGCAGTGAACAGTTGATTGCAGAGAAGTGAGGCACCTAGTGGACAAGACTTTATAGCTGCATAATGCAAAATTAAACATATTTCAAATGTTCAAGCATTTCTTAATTTGTATTTCTTGAGATATATTTACTTACTTATCTCTCGTGTGCCTGCTTTGTTTTGATAACCTGTTGCAATTGATTATGACTGCCTTATGTCATGCACTAAGATGCATTGTTTCTTTCCTAGATGCCATACCCAGTGCAAGAGATAGAGCATCAGGCATGACATACAGGAAACCTATTTACAGCTACAGAGGAGCAGAGAGGCAGAGAACAGGACCAGGAGAAGCACTCTAGGTGTTCTCCATTCATTCTTTATGGGAGTTGTGGAAACAGCCACTTTACCAAGCTGTTTCCATAGATCCTATAAAGAATAAATAGAGTTGTGGCATGCATGCGTGACTCACCCCATTCTTATGGGAGGCTTGGGTCCCCCTTCTACAAGGGGACCCAGTGGTCAGACCCCCTGTAATCAGCTACATAACTTTTTAGATAGCAATAACCTAAAGTATTGACACTGAGGAGGAGATTTATCAAACATGGTGTAAAGTAGAACTTGCTCAGTTGCCCCTAGCAACCAATCAGATTCCACATTTTATTCCTCACAGATTCTTTGAAAAATGAAAGGTAGATTCTGATTGGTTGCTAGGGGCAACTGAGACAATTCTACTTTAAAACAGTTTGATAAATCTCCCCCTGAGTGTCCACTGTTTGTGTATTTCAATATTTTGTAACTATATAAGCTTTTAACGGCAAAAAATGTTTTTGTTTTTTTTTTGTTTTTTTTTAATTAAACGTTATAATATTATATTTGTTTATATGTTGTTTCTCTGTATTTGTTTACTGTGCAATCTTCTTTTAATCTCTTAGGCCATGCCTTAGGTAAATATCCTTAGACAGACAAGGGGCCCTTTGTAGGCCCCCAGCAACCCTGTTTTATCACCTAAATGCTGCAGTCACCATTGATTAAACAGATGGTATGATAGTTTTCTCTTATCTTGGCCACTACACTGGGTGTCTGGCTGTATATTACAGTTGACTCCCACTGTAGGAGCTGTACCTCTGCCAACCACATGACATTACTGTACATTAAACCGCAGCTAGTCACTTTAAGGGAAGGTGCTAAACATACAGCTAGCCATGCTTAAGAATGTTGACTAAACTCACTGGTTTTAGTATCAGCAGACTAGCTATTGTCTACGGGGGCTTTCCACCTCTCTACTGATTGCAGACATCAGAGAAGAGAAGGTTTGTGTATGTATTCAGAATATGAGTGAGCAGACATGTATATATGGAATGGGCACTGGCCTGGAACTGGAATGGTCATTGGACAACAACTATATTAAACATTTGGCGAGTTTAAAGGAGATTTGATTTTGTTTCCTTCAGCAAACAGAGCCTAGCAATCATTTCTTCAAATGTTGGGGAATAAAAAGAAAGCTGCTCTGTGATTGGTTGCTATAGCTTTGGGAATTTGTTAGTTTTTTTTTTTTTAATAAAGGAGTCCCATTACATATATTTCTATGTATATCTAATGCAATTACACCAGGTTTCTGAAGTAATTGTACTCAAAAGAATGGCATTTAGACCGAGCAGCATACTCTTCAAGCCTCAATGACTCTTTTGATGATGCACATTTTCTGCAAGTTGTACAGGTCATATTTATTAAATATTTCCATCACATTTCCTCACAGAAAAGAGTGAGTTAGTGATGCTAGATACAACCTGGCTTAGCTCAGTAGCTACACCATATTCCTTAATTGTCATGCTACGTCATGACGAATATAATGCTCACTATAATAAAATGCCATACAGATGTGCTGCTCAGTGGTACACCATTAGACGTAACTATGACCCACTGCCTCTTTAACTTCAAAGCAGGAGTAGTGGCAGTGTTCCCTGCCCACGGGATAAGCATTGCAGGCATGGGTCAGTAGGTTATTTCTATGTCATGTAGTGTAGGATGGTATTTTAATTTACAACAATATTGCAATCATGAAATGAATCAACAAAAACAGGGCTAAATCTGTTCCCCTGGTGTTCATGTGAACACTCACTTATAAAGGGACCACACAGCAACTTAGTAAGTAATTGTATATAGATAGGTGGAAACAAATGCCTATGACATTTGCCGCTCATATTTACCTATCCATTATAGGATCAATGACAGCCACTGCTATATTAGACCTACATTTTCCCTGGTTCACCTACCGAGTATAGTGAGTAACATAGCCACAACGGCCCTTGGATTTTTTGTCAATTACTTATGTTTAAATATAACTAAATTGCATTGTATTTTTGATGTGTGTTGCGGTATACTGTGACATGATACATATGCCACCTCATAGCCCCTGAAGAGGTCACTGAAATTGGTCGATTAAAACGTGTTGGATAAGGTGACAGGGCAACACTACGGCTGACAAGACTGCAGACATATATACCCAAGACACTGGGAATGACTTACTCCTTGTCAGTGAATATCTTAACTGTTTAAGGTGGTTGGTTTGTTTGTTTGTTTTTTACTTAAAAGAATACTTGGATTTTGAATAGCCCTGTTTTTCGTTGATTCATTTCATATTTGATGCAAGGGCATTATTATCTATAATAATGTTGATTACATACACTGGTATACAAGTATAACAAATTTCAAGACCTTTAGTCAGAACACAGATAAAAGGTCCTACATATTACAGGTGATTGATAGAACGGGATGTTTTGTGGTAAAGCAGCTTTCAGTGTTAGATTAGTCAAAAAAAACAGAATACAATGTGAGAAATAGAAGAACATTGGAGGTAATAAATCTATAACACCTTTGCTGAAGCTGTTACTGAATACGCTGGTACAAGGTACTAAGCACCTGGAAAGTGATATGATCTAAAAAGCTAAACAGTGATACCTTATCTAGGCTTATGAAGATGATGGTTCTGTTTCTTTATTTTAAATTTACTTTGTGCCAAAACCCTTTATGAATAGATAGAAATAGTTAACCTCTCAAACATATAAATGTATGGGCTCTGATCTAAAATCTGCCACAGGGTTATATATATGATATGGGTGTAGCACACCTGCTGACCCCCCTCCCCTACATGCTTCCTTGGATATAAAAATTACTAAATCCTACAACGGTGAGTGCCAACAATTTTCTTTTCCTTGTATATATGGTATATACTGTATAGTATTGGTATCTTATATGCCAAATTGATCATTATAGAGCCGTAGCTAAGCTTTTCGTCACCCAGGGAAAAGGCTGTATTAGATGGCCCGATGCACCACGTAAGTAACACAGATCTATACAATCGTCGCTCGCTTACCTGATGCATTGGGCCTTTTCATAGACTTATAGGGGAAGATTTATGAAAGGGTGTAAATATACACCTGGTGTAAACTGCTCACAGCAGCCAATCACAGCTCAGCTTTCAGCTCTGGTAGAATAAAAGAGAAGCTGTGATTGGTTGCTGTGGACAGTTTACACCAGGTGTATGTTTACACCCTTTTATTAATCTTCCCCATAGAGTCTATTATATGGCTCAATTATCATGCGACAAGGGTTGCACGGACATCGTTATATGTTAGAGAAGGCTTCATAAGCTTCAGCGACAACTGCGATTAGTAGAGAACGTAAGCAAACAGCATCAGGACACTGCTGAGCGTGGACAGGTGATTTTTTAAAATGTTGAGAGACAACAATGAGCCAATGATCAGCTCCTTGGCTGATCTTAGTCTTTATTACATGGATCGATATCTGCCAGAATCAACCAGATTCAGCAGATAATCGCTCCATATAATAGGACCTTTGGCTTTATGCCTCCATGTTGAGCTATCCATAGCATCTGCTGTTCAGCGCCCAGAATACATAGTGAATGGGGCCGGAAGCAGTTTGTTTTCATTCTCTGTGAAGCAGTGGCGACCTGTAACTGCAGCTCAGCACCCAATCAGTTGAACAGGAGCTGAGCTGTAGTTACAGGTAACTACCACTACACAGAAAAACCCTATTTACTCTGTAGTGCAGGCACTAAACAGCTGATACATGCAGTGTCGGAGTGTCGGAAATGTATCGATCAGTGATTGATGAGCTATCCTGTGGATACCTTGTCAGTCTAATTTGGTTTTACTGAAACAGGGTAGAACTACCCAATCAGCTTTTTAAGGGTGCACTATAAGGCCGGGTTCACACTACATATAACACCGGCCGTTCTGTGACCCGGCCGGGTGACAAAACGGCCGGTGTTACTGAAGATCATCCCGGCCGGTACTGCAGATGATCTTCATTTCTGGTGAATTCAGATGGATTACCAATTGACCGCTGCACACAATGGAGAGTGCGGACGAAGTTGCACACTCCATTGTGTGAACTGACATGTCTTGTGCGGCCGCTCTTCAATGTACAGCGGCCGCAGAAAACTGACATGTAAGTTTTTTGTGCGTCCGGATAGAATCCCGGCCGGAGCGTATACTATGTGTATACGTTCTGGCCAGGATTCTATTTGTTCCAATTCAACGTATGTTTTGTATAAATCATGGCTGTTGTTGCAAATTGCAAAGTTTCTGCTAAACATACATAATAATAGCCATCCACATAGACAGCCGCAAAACAACATTATGTTGCCTGTTGCCATAGCCTGTTTCGGTAAAAAATGTGTACCTTTTTTTTCTAAGTACAGTCTGCTGGCTTGATGGCAAGGCTCAAAGGGGATTTGCCCCCCCCCCCCACCCACCCACACACACACACACGAATAGACACGAATCATGGTGGCAATCTACATTAGCACAGAGCTGGCATAAATTTCTAAGGCTGCCCCATGGCATCTTCAATTGCTTTGGATTTATTGCATGGGGGGCATAGAGCAGGTTATTTGGTTAGTATAGTCATACCTAATAAAGTCATATACAGTGGTACCTCAGTTCTTGAACTTAATTGGGTCAGGAGGGCAGCTTGAGACCCGAGCAGTTTGAGAAGCAAACAGTGTCCTCCCAGAGAAAATAATGTAAATGTCTTTAATTGGTTCCAGCAGCCACCAATAATTACCTACAGGACCCATATATTACATTGATAAGTGCCCAATTATAGTACAGTAGTCACCGACTCCTCACTCATCCTTTACTGTATAGAGTTTCCCATCCCAGCACTGTAACAGATGGGAGATGGTGGTGCACTGACTGTACTACTACTGTACTGTATATGCACTCCAGCAGTCTTATACAGTACAGAATGGGAGATGGTGGTGCCCTAACTGTACTACTACTGTACTGTATATGCACTCCAGCAGTCTTATACAGTACAGAATGGGAGATGGTGGTGCCCTGACTGTACTACTACTGTACTGTATACATACTCCAGAAGTCTTCTATAGTACAGGATGGGAGATGGTGGTGCACTGACTGTACTACTACTATACTGTATATGCACTCCAGCAGTCTTATACAGTACTGTACTGTATGTGAGGCCTCACCAGTGCTAAACTCACCACGTACAACGCACCATCCCACTAGCTCGCAAAAACATTCAGATACCAAGAACTTCAAGACTGGGTGCCCGAAAAGTGTTTGAGAACCGAACAAGAGTTTGAGAACCAAAGCAAACTTTTCTTAAAAATACAGTTTGAGTTCCAAGCAGTTTGAGAACCAAGGTACCACTGTAGTTAATAAAGTCATATAGATACTATACCATATTGAGACTAATTCCTTAAAAAAAACTTTAAAAGGCTTACACATGTTTACACAAAGTATTTTGGTCAGTATTTCAATAAGTAGTTAGATCACTATTTTAGTCAGTATTTTAACCAAAATTAGGAGTGTTTTTTTGGCCATTTGACGTAGTTTTTTTTTTTTTCTTTAATGGACCTCATTTTAGTACCAAAATGCACCAGTTTTATAGAAATTACACATGCAAAATATACTGCATTTTGCATAAAACTGACGCATTTGGAAGCAAAATGATGGCCATCCAAAAAAAATAAATGACAGCAAAATGTTTAAAAACAATGTTGTAGGAACATAACCAAACTAAACCAAAATCGTTCTAATACTGTTTTTGTATACTGCTTCCACTCCTGGTCTTGGCTAAACATTACTGACTGAAATACTGACTAAAATACTATGTGTAAACATAGCCTTAGGAGTGAAGCCTGGTCTTATCTAAAAGGCTTATTCCCATGTCCTGTATTCCATGAAAGCTACTGACAGGAAAACCCTGCAGTGGACTCTTTTACAGCTCGGCATGAGGTATCAATATGATGCCGAGAGAGGGGAAAGTGTTTGAATCTTCATGGCACCGTAATAAAGCAGCAATGTGGCTGTTTTATTACAGTGCCACAAAGATGCAAACACTTTTCATACTCCAGGCATCATACACATGATGCAGTATGGCAAAAGAGTCCACTGCAGGGCTTTCCTCTCTGTAGCTAACACTATGAATACGATATGGACCCAGCCTGAGGCTGCTTGTTCTCTGTATACCAATGTTTTCATTTGTCAGCAGACCCTGGTGCGCACCTAATCTAAGCAGAAGTGGAGATTACTAGTGATAAGTGAACATGTTCATAAATGTTCGTATGTTCGTATGACCGGTATGGTTATAACAATCATTTTTGAACATATTCAAACTTGCAAACGTTTGCCATTGTGTAATCTGTACGCATGTGTGTAGACCAAAGCCTACGCTTTAACTGTATGTATGTGTATTTGTGTACGAATGTTCAGCAAACACGAACTGATCACAATCATTTTTTTTATGTTCGGGATCCGAACCGAACATTGGGTTGTTCGCTCATCACTAGAGATTACCAATGTAAAGTGCTTTTGACCCTACTGATGAGTGCTACCAGAAGGCTATATTCAGGGGGTCTTTTGGGGTTACAGTGGTAACAGTTGGTATATTTTTTTTCTTCTAATTATCTCATGTCTACGGCTAGCTTTAGATCTTAAGGCGCAAGGTTCTGTAAAATTCTATTACTGTGTAGGCCAAGATTCTCTATATCACTAAATAGCAAGTATACCACAACCCAGCTATTCTCATACCCATACAGGTAATTCTGTATCATAATGTCATTCGTGTCTACAGTATTCAATATTGTTTGCTATTAAATATTTATTGACTAACATCCAGGTCAGATGCTAAATTAGATTGCTTCACTATGGAGTATTGCAGTAATGGAGTTTTTTTAGAATCATGTATACAAAAATTATTCCAATGGTAGAAATATTACTATAAATAAAGAATATGTATGAAGCTAATATCCGTTTCTGTCTACCATCAGCCCAGTCCCTCAAATTAACTCAAAAAATCTTATTTCAGCAGACTATATTGCACTGTTAGTGCATTGTAATATCAGCCAAGCCTATAGAGCATACACAGCCTTTTTAAATAGCATTGTTTTCCAAAATAATTCAAAATTTCATCCATATATTTAAGTTTGTCCCAGTTACTGAATTCCATTTTTGTTAAATAACCAAATATTCATTGCCATCTCTTAAACATACTCGGCATTAGGTACAGCACAGTCTGCCCTTATAGCAGAGTACGCTCAAATATTTGACAATGAAGCAATTTTGACTATTGTATGATTTAGCAAGACAAACACAATTAATTTGTTTCCCTCACATTTCTATACCCAAACCTGTAGTGTTCTCCACAGCAATGTCAGGCAACAATGAAGCCTGCACTGCACTTGAGAACAGTGTGATTCCTTTATGACAGGTCTCATAAATGTTATTTTTTGGAATTTGACAACTTTAAGGTTTGATTTACACATAGTAAAAAAAAGTCAAATATGAAAAAACTAAAAAAAAAAAAAAAAAAGTGAGAACAGATGAAAAAAAAACACATACTTTGCAAAAGCAGGGGGTAAATCATGAGCATTAATCAATAATGGACAGTAATCAATTAGAGCCTTTATTCTATACTGTGTGTGCACTGAAGGCCACTTCCCCATTGATTTAAATAAAGCGCATTATTGAATTGAAAATATCGTTATATTTTAACAGACTGATCACTAATGTGAGCAAGTGCTGATCTGCTAGAACTTTCCGCCACAGAATCCTGTCTGTCTCAGTGTGCCATAGCCTGTATATGGGAGACATGTCACCTCTTCGAGCGGAGAGCGTAACAGTGTCTCCATTCCCCTATACTACTCAAGAGAGACTATTGTTTCCCTGCCCTTGACCAGGTGGTCAGTGTGTTACATCAGTGGTGGGTGAGGTTGAAGATGACGTGTTACAGCTTGCCTGGCAACATAAGAGACAGATCATGTGACGTCTGTCTCAGAAGGGAGGGGGAGGACAGTGGAGTGGAAACAGAGTGGACCAGAAAGTAAGGATTTTCATTAGCTTCAGGGTGTGACTTAGGAAGTGCAGCAGACAAACAGACTGGATTCATGTAACAGAAACCTATTACAAACAAAATTAGATTATAGGTGGGGATTAAACAGGGGTCA
This sequence comes from Dendropsophus ebraccatus, assembly GCF_027789765.1. Taxonomy (NCBI): domain Eukaryota; kingdom Metazoa; phylum Chordata; class Amphibia; order Anura; family Hylidae; genus Dendropsophus; species Dendropsophus ebraccatus. The sequence goes on along the minus strand of NC_091459.1, from coordinate 71,966,841 downwards.
ATCTTTCTAATCCAGAGTTCCCCTTTAAGGAAAGAGAGGGCATGGATTCACAGCACAATGGCCTGAGTGCACCCTATTCTTTTGACACTTGTCCTTGATCATTTTTAAAAAACAGACGTTATTTGCACAATGACGGACGCTATTATGAAAGACAGACATCATTTTTACATGGTGTGGACCTAGCCAGACTGTGCAAATCTTTCCATTATAATTTTGGCTACAAATACTGACCAAAAATGGCCAAAATACTATATGAGGACATAGCCTGAATCCTGCAGTGTCCCAGAACAGGTCCACTGTCTTTTCTTAACAGGTATAGGTCAGTACCATATGTGTGTATAACTTCTGACAATGAGATCTGTAGTATGCGACTCCCACCACTGAATTTTACTGTTCTACTGCACAGCTGATAGGTAAAACTGTATAAGGGTTAACTGATGTCTCTATTATTAATTGTGTATTTCCTGCCACTGTTTTCTAGTTTCTAGCTACCTCAGGAGTATCTACCTATCACAGAGGGTTATCCTAAGTCTATTGACCAATCAGCTGATTTACATATTTAAAGGGACCAACATTTATTTTTTCCATTTTCCTAATTTGTGTGCTGCATAACTGTGCTCAGCCAATCGCGGCTGAACAGCTAAAGACGCGTCAGAGGGCGGCCGGCACTAGGGAAGGTCAGTGCAGTTCGGCCTTCCGCCCGAAGATGACATCATTGTCACAAGATGGCGGACGGGGGTCGACACGTATCAGGTAAGTATAGAGCACTACACTTCCGGGTCTAGCGTGGGTGGGGGAAAACACGGGGAAGGGGGCCATTCACTAACATAACATACATTACAAAATTGTTTAACTTTGTAATGTGTGTTATTTAGTGAATAATTGCTTACTTCCGCACTACACCTTTAATACTAGTTTGGAGTCTTTATCATAGAAATATTGGGTAATCCACCATGATTTAAGCTTTCAAGCAAACATACTGTAATTCATGATAAATATCTACTCCAGCTAACAGCATATATTCATAATGTTACAGCAAAAAAAGCCTCAGATTCACAAAAAGTACAGACCAGCATATAGATATGTGTCACGGCCATGGCGGCGTCCCGTGTTCCGGGCCACCGCCGCGACCTCCTCCTGCCCCATGCAGCCGCCGGAGTCCTTGTGCAGGGACCCGGCGCTGCTGCTAGTTCGGCCCCTGGGGGCGCCTCACCTCTCATCCGCTCCTGTCTCCGTCTGTGCCGGCCGGCGCGCGCGTCCCCGCCTCCTAGGGCGTGCGCGCCGGCTGTCTCAGATTTAAAGGGCCAGTCCGCCCTTAATTGGGTAATTGCACCAATCACTCCCTATAAATCCCAGCATGCCCTGTCCCTTGTGTTGGAGCCTCTACATGCTTCCCATAGCGTTTGGCCCAGCCCCCTGTTGTTCCTGATACCTATCCGCTACCTGGTCCCAAATCCTTGTTCCTGATTCCTATCCGCTACCTGGTCCCTAGTCCTTGTTCCTGGTTCCTGCTCCCCTGTCACTTCTTTGCTCCTGTGTTCAGACTGTCACCTGCGGTTTCGCCTTCAGACCTCTGCCAGCACTATCTCCTGCCTACTGCTCCTGCCACGCCTCGCCTGCCGTCACTAGCAACCAAGCCAGGGGTAGCGACCTGGGGGTCGCCTGCCGCAGCAAGTCCATCCCGCCTTGCGGCGGGCTCTGGTGAAAACCAGTGGCCCCTTAGACTCCGCTCCCTGGTGAGGTTAGTGCCATCGCTGGTGACGGTCCAGTGGATCCACTACTCCAGGCGTTACAATATGCCAGTCTTGATAACCCCTATACAATATGTATAGTACTGTTATGTACTAATGTGCAGATTCTTTGGAGGACACTTATCAAGGCTCCACCCCGGTGTATGCCAAGGAGAAGGCACAGGTTCGTCCCTTCTCTCTGGCGTATGTCTGCCTTGCTTATCGGATGGGCAGGCAGGGGGACGTGGCAAGGTAAAAAGGAGGTGGGGCCTCCTCCTGCACCTGATTTATGATGATATTCACCTGCTCACTTGAAGCAGGTATAGATTTGTTGCACCAAAATAAGAGCCGGACAGGAAAAGGGGGCAGGGCTTTATTTAGGAGCGACATACACGCACGCCGGTCTTCATAAATGTCCCTCTTTGTGTTTGCTCACATACACACTCAGTACAAAAATACCAAAATAAAAACTTTTTTTTAACAGAATTATCCTAGAAATCGATTTCTGCAATCAGATGTGCAATATCTCGTGTTTTTCAAAAGTTATTAAACGTTCATAATGAGTGCATCCAGCACCTTCAGATTCTGTTGTTTTTCAGCTGGTGTCAGAATGTTATACAGATTTGTAAGTTACTTCTACTTAAAAATCTCAAGTCTTTAAAGGACAACTCCGGTATTTTTTAATATGTTATTGCATAAAAAAAATTCCTAATGTACACTAATTATGGGAAATGCACATATAGTGCTATTTTCCTCAATTTAGTACATCAGGCAGGCTTCAATTTCTCTAAAAAATATGACGTCACAAATCAGGTGTAATTCACATGAAGTGTCCAACAGGGTGCGCAGTATATGTAGAAGTCTATGTAATGTAGTGTCTATTTAGTGTAGTCTATGTAGCTAAGCATGCATGTATTCAACATAGGGAGAGGGGTGTAAGCTGTTGGTCACCATTCACATTAGATGTACACAGGCTCCGACAGATCTCAAGGAAATGCTGCTCTTCCACTCTTGTAAAACTACAACTCTCAGCATGCGCTCCTGACTGCTGATCAGCCTGCACGGCACTGGGCAGCACGGGGAAAGAGATGCATCTAACTACCTTCCACCCCTCCCTCCCCGTGCTGCCCGGTGCCGTGCAAGCTGAGCAGAAGCCAGGAGCGCCTGCTAACAGTTGTAGTTTTACAAGAGTGGGAGAGTGGCATCAGATGTCCCTACGCTGCCCCCTACAGACCCCAGACATAGAATGCCCCCTACTAGCCCCTACATACCATAGGTGCCGTATGGAGCTAAGCAGTGAGGAGGGAGGCCAGCAACTTTCAGCATGCCCTCCTCACTGCTGCTCAGTTTGTACAGCATCTGGGATAGGAGGGGGGCATCCTCGGTCTGGGGTCTTTACAGGGCAGGGCGGGGATATTGCCGCTCAATGCATATGGCATCTGGGGTATGTAGGGGGTAGGAGGGGGCATCCTATGTCTGACAGCAGAGAGCACTGTGTCAGACTGGAAAGAATGCACCACTTCCTGCAGGACATACAGCAGCTGATACATACCGGATGATTTAATGATTTAAGATTAGTAAATTACAAATCTATTTAACTTTCTGACACCAGTTTATTTGAAAGAAAAAAAAAAGTCTGGGCTACAAGGAGAATCGAGACTACTATAATTATCCTTAGGATAAGAAGAGGTTTCTTCTTTAATGTAATAATGTGAACTATTAAAGTCTATGGGGAAGTGTTTATCACTGCACACATATTGCAATGACAGTCTTTTTTTTAATGTGTCACCTAAATTTAATTTTATTGATTAGTGTCAGATACTAAAAATTGTAATCTTATTCTAATCAGTTTCTATTTTTTGACTTTTTTTTATTTCCCTTTTTGCTCATTATTATACCTTTAAAGAGGTCATTCCACAGGGAGCTGCTATTGTCTCCTTAATTTACAGGTGTCACTTGTCGCTGCAATGCTGTACAGATCATTTTACAGCAGACGCCTCTTATCACCAAAAATTATATTTTAATTGTGATACTCCTACTGCATGGTGGCTCTTATCAACACAGACACAACTGAAAATTTCAGCTTTGCCAAGTGGTGACAATGAAATATAAGTTATTTTCTGATGACACATTCTCTTTATAACAATATGTGCAGTGGTGGCCATTTTCCATAGACTTTAATATACTGTATTATTGGATTATTTGTTTTTCATTTGACTGTGTGAACCTAGCCAAAATAACGGCCGTTGTTTGATGATTGGTGTATATATTTTTTTCTATTTTACAACAACGGCTGTTGTTTGCGCTCATCTGTATGTTGTGTGAACATAGCCCAAAGCTGTCAACATATAGTCTACATGTGTTTCCAAAAGTAGACTTTGGCAATGTTCCCACATAGTATTTCAGTCAGTCGTTTGCTCAGTCTTTTTTCAACCAAAACCAGGAGTGGAACTCACAGGGCAAAATTAAGGAAAGGGAAAGATTTGCACAGTTTGGCTAGGTGTTCACAGTATGCAAAAATGATGGCCGTTGAAAAATAAGGGATGTTATTTGCGCAATGACTGCCTTTATTATGAAAGATGGCCGTCATTTTTACATAGTGTGAACCTAGCCTTTCTGTGTTTTCAAAAATACTGACAGAAATATTATGTGTGAACATAGCCTATTACTGAAATGTAGTTACGAAAAGAGAGAGGTGGCTATGGTGGCTGTTTTATGTCTCTAACAAGGAAAAAAACTGAAATGAAAAGAAGGGAGACAGGGGGCGCTTCCTCGTGTAATAAAAGGTGGCCAGGTGGATGGAAAGGAGATCTGACAGGGATCCACTCACCTGGGTAGGTTGTGCGAATATTAGGCACAACTCTAAATGCAGCATGAAGGCAGGTACTCCGCAGCTGTACTGGGGGACGTCACCACCGACGGTGGGAGAAGCAAATGCAGATGTGTAGTCAAGCGACTACAGGACCAAGGATCAAATCCACACCAGAATACGGTAAGCGCAGGAGTATACACAATTTGCACACAGCGGTGCAGCCAGAAGTCATCCAAGAGTAGATGGCGTAATAAGTAAATGTTCTTTTATTGCAACGCGTTTCGGCCCTATATTGTCCAACATGGGCCTTTATCAAGCTTGATAAAGGCCCATGTTGGACAATATAGGGCCGAAACGCGTTGCAATAAAAGAACATTTACTTATTACGCCATCTACTCTTGGATGACTTCTGGCTGCACCGCTGTGTGCAAATTGTGTATACTCCTGCGCTTACCGTATTCTGGTGTGGATTTGATCCTTGGTCCTGTAGTCGCTTGACTACACATCTGCAAGGAAAAAAACTAAGACTCCTCATCAATCTTATGATGTTCCATGAATTGAGCCAGTTGACTCCTATGCGAGGACCCCATCTTTTACCACAAAACAGATGCCAATCAATAACAGGTTTTTCATGCTATAGCTTCAGGTGGTCATGTATGCTTCTATAGTACTCATCAAGAAGAGGAATAAAGCACCAATATTCTGCCTGATGTGTCAGGAGAATTTGACTTCCCTTCATCTGTTGTAAACTATTTCCAAACTTGGTCCAACTCATAAATTGACTATATAGAAACATAACAATACTGTATATAATATTTATACCAGTTGCATATTTATTCACTAAAAACCAGCTACAAAGTAACTCATTGCTGCTTAAAGGCAACCAATTACTTAAAAAACGCCTGTCACGCTATGGGAATGTGCTGTAGCAGCACCCAGCACACTCCCCAAACATGCTTTTTCTTAAACAACCCGAAAACTTACTTTATAAACTTGGCGCCCTGTATGTAAATTGGCTCTATGTAGTAATCTGGGCGGTGAGCCGCCGGCAAGTAGTCATTGTCCCCTTGGCGTTCCAGAGTGGTAATCACTCCCCTCTGGGCGTGATTAGACTGCATAATTGTGATGACGTCACTGAGAGGCGCACCGTCATCCTTACTGCTCCGCACATGCGCAATACAGCGGGTCCGTGCCATTGCTGGATCTCCAGCAATGAGTTTGAGGCTATTCTGCACCTGTGCATTACGGTGCAGAGTAGACCCACTGTACTGCACAAGTGCGGCGCAGCAAGAACGTAGGCACGCCAACATGAGGGGCAGCACTCTGACATGAGGGGCGGCGCACCTCTCAGTGACGTCACCACATTTATGCCGTCTAATCATGCCCAGAGGAGCGTGATTACTGCTCCAGAACACCAAGGGGACAGTGACTACTTGCCGGTGGCTCACCACCCAGATAACTACTTGGGGGCAATTTACATACAGCGCGCCAAGTTTATGAAGTAAGTTTTCGGGTTGTACATTCCAGGGAGGGGGGGTGTAAAAGCATGTTTGGGAAGTGTGCTGGGTGCTGCTACAGCACATTGCCATAGCGTAAGGCTGGGTTCACACACAGTATATTTCAGGCAGTATTTGGTCCGCATGTCAGGTCCTCATAGCAACCAAAACCAGGAGTGGATTGAAAGCACAGAAAGGCTCTTTTCACATAATGTTGTAATTGAGTGGATGGACGTCATTTAATGGCAAATATATGCTGTTATCTTAAAACAACGGCCGTTGTATGGAAATAATGGCAGTTATTAACTGTTATATGGCGGCGAAATATACTGTGTGTGAACCCAGCCTAACAGGCATTTTTAGGTGATTGGTTCCCTTTAAATCGAATCAAGTTCTGCATGATTAAAAAGCCTATATGAGAAAACATTTCAAGTGCATACCTAATCTAATTACATCTAAGAGCTGGTGATAGAAAGAATGACTTACAATATGTAAATGCATCCTATAAATCAAGTAGTCTAAGAAAATATCAGCCTCCTCCTTCCTAGAAGAATGAAACCTTATTACTAAATGTGCTACAAAGGCAGTCTGTGGGCAAAGGCCATGGCCATACGTGGATATGGTCATTATACTTCATCACAATTCACTTCATACCACCAAGATAGTTGGCAGACCGCTAAGAGGAGACAATCACATCGTAATATGTGTTGTCTAGATATGGTTCATTAGAGCTGATCTTTTGGTCCATAGTTGACTATGCTGGGGTTATACATTATTGCATACATTATTTGGTATTAGCATAGTGATTTATAGGATGTAGAATACATTCTGATTTGTTTTAAAGTCCATTCTGGTGTCTTCTTGTCTTAGGGACTTTTTGGCTTTTTCAGAAATAAAGGCCTGGGCATGACTCTGTATTGTTACAAAATATATTGCGGTATTTGTCACCTGTACTTTCCCTACAATTGTATCTTGCCTTCAACTATAAGCTACCATTGTAGCCTAAGGCCTTTTCTAGGCCTCCATGTCTGCTATGCTAGGGTCAAAGTCACAGTCAGAATCAGAGAAATGCACAGGTAGCAACAGCCAAGGTCAGGGAAACCTGATAACAAGAAGTAGTCAGGTTACAATAGCCAGGGTCAGGAAAACCAGATATAGCAGACAGAGATATTGATAGAAGATATGCAAGCACATTTCAAAGAAGACTAATAGCTCTCACAGAGTCAACAGACTGAGGAAGTATAAGAGGTCAGGGGTCCGGTGAGAACTTAATTGGAACAGAGGTCCATAATCCAGCAACAGTGAGTGGTGAAACCAGATTTCAATCACTTAACCAAAACAGAGGTTAACCGTAAAGTGACCAGAAGGAGAGAGGGGTGTGGCAAGTGAATCAATAAGCAAGGCAGAAGGAGCAGGCCAGTGTCCAGACAGAGCTCAGACAAATGCAAATAACACACAGAATAAACCCAGTATCTTACCAACCGAGGACCACAACAAGGTCCCAACAGGTACAGAGTCCTCTCTGCTTATTTTCATTTTGAGCGGGTATGTATGCAGGGCCCTGTCCAGGGGTAGGGTGGGTTCGGGGGTTCTGCCCGAGGTGACAGGTTCTCTTTAACATATCTTTAACTGCTATATGATGTGTTTTTTGGCTGTTTTTTTTTTCTTTGTGCCGTTTACTGTTCAGGATTAACAATAACATATTTTAATAGTTCTGTCAATTGTGCATGCTGTGATACTAAGAAAGTTTATTTATTTCAGTTTTTGTTAACAATATTTTATTTAAAAAAAAAAATAAAGGTTAAAAAAAGATTGGTTTGGATTTTTATTAGGAACAGAGTTTTTATAGTAAAAAAAAAAAAGTATTTACACTTAAGTTCCTTAGTGCCTTCATAAAAAAATTAAGAAATTGAAGAGGCAAACTCTATTACCAAATTTACTATGGCAGGCATGGAGGCATTCTAAAGGCTTCTGGCTGTCGTAGTAATGGTTTGGAATCCTACAATCACATTTTGCAAATCCACCTGTCATTTAGGTATTTAAATTGTCATTTACAAAATTTACCATGATTGTTATTGATTGTGGAATTGGAAAGGCTAAATTATCTACATCAGCAGGGATCCAAAACCATTCAACAATCCGACACTCTAAGTTGTCTCTTTAAAAGTTTCCCTCTAAAAATGATTATTAGTGATGAGCAAGGATGCTCGTCCAAGCTTGGTACTTGTTCGAGTATTAAGGTATTAGAAGGTGCTCGATGCTCGGATGAGCATCTCGCGATACTCAAGAAAATTGCATTCCTTTTCCTGCAGGTTTGGGCGCAATTTCTCAGCCAATCATCATTCAGGAGACTCTTTGGTACATCGTGCGATGACGTGGGACCCATACATGTCGATAGCAGCGATTGGTTGGCGCTCGGCTCACATGCATGCTGGAAGAGAATAGGGACAGAGCTGCTGATTGTCAGGGAGAGCGTTAGGGAGGGAATTAGCGTTCCTGCAGGCAGGGATACTAGTAAAAGGACCCAACAGCCCTTGTAAGGGCTTAAAATTATTATTATTTTTATTTTTTTGAGTACTCCAGACTGCTGGCTGTGACTTGCAGTGCAGCTACCACGTTCTTAACTGCACTCTGTTGAGATCGACTGCTGGCAGAAAGGGGACAGCAGGTGGTTCATGCAGACCTCAAAGACCTCAGTACTATTATTTTTTTGTGGCTGGTGCTGCTATTGTACATTGTATTGCTGTGATTTGTAGTACAGCTGCATAGAACCTCACTGCTCATTGTCCTGTGTAAGAGGTTGCATACACCGTATAGCATGACTTACACACACACTCTATATGACAACCTCCAAAAAATAGTCTGACCAGTATCTTTTGCTATCTGCAGCCAGTCTGCATGGTTGCTTTCTTTTTTAGTGCAGTTATTAAGGGGGGAGGAGGGGAGCAGTCAGCTTGTCAGGCACTGGCAGGGGAACACTCTGCAAGGCCTTTGACCTTCAAAGTGACCTTCAGGCATTTGACCTTGGTCGCATGTGCCTTGCCCATTTTGGTCTGGGTCAGCACTATTGTCTTGACCACCAAGCTGTTGCACAGAATTTGTCATATTGGTGCGATTAGGCAGCCCCAGAGGCATCCATGCATGCTGCCCCTGCTGTTTCATGTCCATTTCCTTGGTGTTTCCATCATTTTCTGAGGTTGACAGGTTTTCACGCAACCTTCCCTGGGCCGAGCTTGGGTCCCCTGCAAAAATGCTCAAGTCTCACATTGACTTCAATGGGGTTTGTTACTCGAAACTAGCACCCGAGCATCAGGGGATATTCGTCTCGAGTACTGAACACCCGAGCATTTTAGTACTCGCTCATCACTAATTATTATATCTTATCTATTAATAAAGTTGTTAAGGTATTAAAAAATATATCATTGTCTTCTATTCTACAACAAGGCTGGGTTCACACCATAATTATGCAATCCATGACATGTATCTGTTGGCATCCTACTGGGAACATGATAGTAATAATTACTGTTGTCCCCCGACTCTGCGGATTCCAGGGCTCGGCGCCGCCATCCCTTTAGCCCCACAGGACACCTTACCTCTCCCTGCTTCTGTCTCTGCTGTTCCTGCTGAACTTGTCGGCTACTGATGCTATTTAATCCCAGATCACCCCTGGTTCCCCTATTGGAGCCTCTGCTTGCTTTGCACAATACTGTGGTCCCAGACCTGAGATTCCTGTCTGTGAGTCCTGCCTGAGATTTCTACCTGTGCTGTCTGATGTGTTACTGTCCAACACTTAGGCGGAGATTTATGAAAGGGTGTAAATATACACCTGGTGTAAACTGCCCCCAGCAGCCAATCACAGCTCAGCTCTCAGCTCTGGTAGAATATAAAAGGAGCTGTGATTGGTTGTTGTGGGCAGTTTATACAAGGTGTATATTTACACCCTTTCATAAATCTCCCCCTTAGACTCCACTCCCTGGTGCAGCTTATACCATTGCTAGCAGTGGTCCAGTGGATCATTACAACTGTGGCATACAGTAACCGTGCCATTCATTTCAATGGCCTGAATGGAGTCACCTAGTGATTCTGTTCTTGTCCCTTTTTTGCTGTTATACACTAATTTGCAATCTGCAAAAGTTCAATTTGGTGTGATGATATTGTGAATGCTATAAAGGATTGCTGACATTTATTATTTACAACTTGTTGTAGGCTTTCAAAATTGACCAGATCGACGTTTTACAGATGTGATTTTTGTTTTTATGAATATAGTGTTTTTTCTTTTTGGAAGTCGGACATTATCACTTCTCCTTTTCATTACCATGGTGCTAAAACTGAGTGTTAATTATAGAACTAACTGGTTATATACTGGTGATATACTCTCAACTTCGTATAACCACTATAGGCCAGACAAGGTCACAGCAGTGATTACAGTTTGAAATCAAACCCATGACTTAAAGAGGTTCTCTATTTTTTAACTTTGATAGCATAATGTAGCATACAATATACCATCAGTGTTAAAAATTCCACATAAACTATGCATATTATGAATATAAGTCTTTAACCCTTAGACGACCCAGGGCGTATAGTTACGCCATGGAAGTCTGTCCCCAGACGACCTAGGGCATAACTGTACGCCCTGGGTATTTCTCCCGCTATGAAGCGTGCTCTGGAGCTGAGCGCGCTTCATAGCAGGTGGGGGCCGGCTGCAATTAGCAGCCGGGACCTCACCGGTAATGACACGCTGCAGCGATCACGCTGCCGCGTGTCATTAACTCCATAAACGCCGCGACCGCGGCGTTTAAATGTAAGTGACGGGGAGTCCCCTGTCACTTACCGATCGGGACCCCCGCAGTGTGACTGCGGGGGTCCCGATCGGTAAAACGGACCGCCGGAGGTCTCTCACCTGCCTCTGTGCGGTCCGATCGGCGATCTGCTGCACTAAGCCTGCACAGGCAGGCTCAATGAGCAGATCGCCGATAACACTGATCAATGCTATGCTAATCAAAGTACTGGATGTAAAAGTCCCCCAAAGGGACTTCAAATGTGTAAAAAAAAAAAAAGTTAAAAACACTAACACACTACCCCAAAACCCCTCCTCCAATAAAAGTTGAAATCACCCCCCTTTCCCATTATATAAATAAAACATATAAAAATAAATAAACAAATAAACATATAATATACCGTAGCATGCGTAATTGTCTAATCTATTAAAATATAACAAGCGTCATTGCGAACGGTAAACGGCGTACACGAAAAGAGGGGAAAAAAGTGCGCGGATTACCGATTTTATGTTACATTATATATAAAAAAAATTAATAAAAAGTGATGAAAACGTCCAATCTTCACAAATATGGTATTAATAAAAACTAGAGATCATGGCGGAAAAAATGACACCCCATACAGCCCCGTAGGTGAAAAAATAAAACTGTTATAAGCGGCACAATAGGCCCATTTTATTTATAATTAATTGCCAAAAAAAAGGATTTCATTTAAAAAAGATATATAACATTAGAGAATCTACATAAACCTGCATATGGTTGTGTTCGGACTGACCTATAGAATAATAGTATCATGTCGCTTTTACCATATAGTGCATTACGTAGACACAGGAACCCCCCAAACGTTACCATATTGCATTCTTTTTTACAATTTCACCTATTTATATTCATAATAATAATTTTGAAATTCCATCATACATGTTATGGTAAAATGAAAGACGCCATTACACAGTACAACTATTCCTGTAACAAACAAGCCATTACATGGCCTTGTAGATAGAAAACTGAGAGTGCTAGAGCTCTTAGAAGGGGAGGAGGGAAAAACGAAAACACTAAGATCAACATTTGCGCGGTCCACTGGGTCATTTTGGGCCCGGTCCTCAAATGGTTAAAGAGGCTCAGATAGGATAACCTATGAAAAAGTCTCACTCACATAGCTTTATACATATAGTACATATTTAATTACATTATTTCCTGACTTTATATATTAACCCCTTCAAGTAAGAGCCCTTTGATGCATAAAAGTATGGGTAAAATTAATGCAATGTTCCTCCCTGCCTTCCATATCGCTTTTATTTTTCCACCTACAGGGCTGGTTGGGGTGTCATTTTATGCGCCATGATCTCTAATTTTTATTAATATCATATTGGTGTAACAAAAAAGTCTTAATCACTTTATAATTTTTTTTTCTGATATATAATTTAAAAAAATCAGCAATCCTGGGGTGTATCTGTGTGTTTTGTTTATGCCGTTCACTGTTTATTTTATTTTTTAAAATATTTTTATTTTATAAAGGGCAAGGGGGTATATTAAACTTTTATTGGGGCGGGGGTATAAGGTTTTTTTTAATACTTTTAAAAACTTTTTTTACTACACTTTTTTTCACAGTAAAACATGCAATCATTTCATGTACTGATCTATGCTATGCCATCGCATAGTATAGATCAGTGTTATCTGCGGTCTATGCATAAAGCCTGCCTGAGAGCAGACTCTATGCATAGAACGCCGAACCGACAGGTTAGATGAGATCGGGACCCCCGCAGCATGGCTACGGGGGTCCTGATCACTCAGTGACAGATGCTTGTTCTGTCACTGAGTACCTTAAACAATGTGATCGCTATAGATCGAGGCATTTAAGGGGTTAATGAGACGCAACTGCGGGATCGCAGCTGCCTCTCATTACCCTCAGCTCCCTGGACACACTGAAGTGTGCGGGGCCGCTCTCACTGCAGCGGTCCTGCACACATCAAAACCCTTCAGTGTCAAGAACGTGTATGTACGTACCTGCTGCACTTGGTATGTGCAGCAGGAACATATATCTACGTATTGCTGGCATAAAGGGGTTAACTGAAGCACAACTATACATTACAACATATGTAGTAATTCTTATTGCTTTTTAAATAAACCCTGGTTTTAATTGATGCATTTGTTTTATTTCTTCGCAAAATAGGGTGCAGCGTTCATGAAATAATTACTATATAGATATATATATATATATATAATCTGTAGATATAAAGCAATTATTTCATTAACTCTTCATCCTACTTAGCGACAAAATAAAGCAAATACATCAATTAAAATCAGGATTTATAAAAAAAAAGAATTATTATGTAATAATTACCAATTATTTATATCATTGTACACAATTAATTATCTAATATTCCACAGCTAAACATGTAGGTATTGTTAATCATTGTCCAGTCATTTACTCTGTTAATAACAATGAATCAATCATTGACTTAAAACAAATTTATTAACCTAGGCAGTACTGCCACCCCCCTTAATTAGGGTATCATGTGTGACAATTAATCATTGTACCTTACACATTGCCACAACAGTTCCCTTCAATAACTCAGAATTGAGTAGAACAGACTGAACTGGGATTGCATTTGTTGAACTGAACTGAATATGGTTATTAAGAAATCGAATTACCCCCCTCTTCCCATGTTATAAATAAAAATAAATAAATAAATAAACATGTTTGGTATCGCCGCGTGTGTAATCGCCCAAACTATTAATCACATTCCGGATCTCGCATGGTAAATGACGTAAGCGCAAAATTGCGCATTTTTGGTCCCATCAAATCCAGTAAAATTTTTTATAAAAAGTTATCAAAAAGTCACATACTGTATGCGCAATCAAGGTACCGATAGAAAGAACACATCATGGCGCAAAAAATGACAACTCACACAGCTCCATAGACCAAAGGATAAAAGCACTATAAGCATGGGAATGGAGCGATTTTAACCCCTTAACGACATCGGGCGTAAATTTACGCCCTGATGCCGGTAAGGGAGTTCAGAGCGGGGCCGCGCGGCGACCCCGCTCTGAACCGCGGCGGTCCCGGGTGCCACTTGTAGCCCGGGACCGCTGGTATTAGCGGGCACGGTCCGATCGCAGTGCCCGCTAATACAGTAATCAGATGCAGCTGTCAAACATGACAGCTGCATCTGATTACTGGACGCAGCGTCATCCCTGGTGTCTAGTGGGGAGATCGCTCCTCCGGGATGTTATCCCGGAGGAGCGATCTCCGTAACTGAAGCCGGCCGGGGACCGCTCCAAGATGGCGCCGTCCCCGGCTCGGCACTCGTTTGTTTCCGGCTGCAGCAGCCGAAAGCAAACGAGTGCCGATCTCATGGATCTCTGCAGCATATCTATGCTGCAGAGATCTCAATGAGAAATCAAAGCACTTATACTAGAAGTCCCCCAGGGGGGCTTCTAGTATAAGTGTAAAAGTAAAAAAAAAAGTGTCATTATTAGTAAAAAGCCCCCTCCCCTAATAAAAGTCTGAATCACCCCCCTTTTCCCAGGTTATAAATAAAAGTAAATAAATAAATAAATAAATAAATAAACATGTTTGCTATCGCCGCATGCGTAATCGCCCAAACTATTAATTAATCACATTCCTGATCTCGCATGGTAAACGGCGTCAGCGCAAAAAAATCCCAAAGTGCAAAATTGCGCATTTTTGGTCGCATCAAATCCAGAAAAATTCGATCAAAAAGTCGTTTATGCGCAATCAAGGTACCGATAGAAAGAACATATCATGGCGCAAAAAATTACACCTCACACAGCCCCATAGACCAAAGGATAAAAGCGTTATAAGCCTGGGAATGGAGCGGTTTTAAGTGACGTATATTTGTTGACAATGGTTTAAATTTTTTACAGGCCATCAGATACAATATAAGTTATACATGTTATATATCGTTTTAATCGTAACGACTTGAGGAACATATATAACAAGTCAGTTTTACCCCAGGGCGAATGGCGTAAAAACACATTTCCCCCAAATAAACAAAATGCGTTTTTTTTTTCAATTTCACCACACTTTGAATTTTTTTCTGGTTTCGCAGTGTACTTTATGCAAAAATTCAGCCTCTCATTGCAAAGTACAATTAGTGACGCAAAAAATAAGGGCTCATGTGGGTCTCTAGGTGGAAAAATGCAAGTGCTATGGCCTTTTAAGCACAAGGAGGAAAAACCGAAAACACAAAAATCAAAATTGGCTCTGTCCTTAAGGGGTTAAGGAACATATATTTGTTAACAATGGTTTGAATTTTTTACAAGCCATCAGATACAATGAAAGTTATACATGTTGCATATCGTTGTAATCCTAACGACTTGAGGAACATATTTAACAAGTCAATTTTACCCCAGGGCGAACGGCGTAAAAACGAAAAAAACAAATAAAAGAAATGCTTTTTTTTTTTAAATTTCACCACACTTTGAATTTTTTTCTGGTTTTGCAGTGTACTTTATGAAAATCAGCAGATTTAATTTATCTACTCTCATCGCTCCCTAGTGGGCATGGGAGGCTGAGGATAAATGTATGTCTGTTACCCTCATCGTCAGCACCATCCCTGTGCTATTTGTTTTAAAATCCTTGGTCCAGTATGGGTGGTTTGAGCACTGGGAACAGGGTAACTGCCCTCCCCACAGGCAGGTAGGGACAACTGGGGCGGGTGTCATTGGCAGGGACTGCACTGTCTATTTGTCTTCCCAGTCCCCATCCTAACATTTTCACAGGCCGACAAAAACCGCAGTCAACCAAGGTGAGCGGCATGAGTACCGATACTTCGGTCGCCGACCGCCTCGAAGCGTTGACTACCCAATTAGAGGGCATTGCAGGGTTGGTAGTGCGATTGTCCAACCGGGTGGACACTCTGCCTCTCACTACCAGCAGCGACCCAGACCCCAGTAACAGCACCTGTTCAAGTGGTAAGACATAAGACCAAAATGCTGTTACCGGACAGATTTCAGTGAGACACTGACAAATACCGGACCTTCAGAGAATCCTGCTATTTATATTTCAGGTTTAACCCTTTTGTTTCCGATGGTGAAAGGGTTGCCCTGATAGTCTCCCTTCTCCAAGGACCCCCGCAGGATTGGGCCTTGGCCCTTCCTTCAGATGCTCCTGAATGGAATTCGGTGGAGACGTTTTTCACTTCCCTTGGCCAGATTTATGATGATCCAAACCAGGTTGCAGTGGCGGAGTCCCATCTCCTATCCATCCAGCAGGCCCTTCGCACCGCAAAAGAATATTGTGCGGAGTTCCGGCAATGGTGCACCTTGACTGGATGGCAGGACTCCCCACTAAAAACTTTATTTCGTCAGGGTCTGTCTGATGCTATAAAGGACATTATGGTTAGCCATCCCACTCCCGACTCCCTTAGTGGCTACATGACACTAGCCGTGACTATTGACCGCAGACTAAGGAAAAGGAAACAGGAAAAAATGGGGGCGAGTTTAAGTCGACCAAGGTCCAGCCAGTCCCCAAATCCTTTTTCCAATGTGACAGAATCGTCTGCTTCCGGGGTTCCCGATGAGCCCATGGTCCTGGGTTACACCTCAGCTAGAAGGGGGTACAGGATGGAGCACTCACTCTGCTTGGAAGGCAGGTCACCTTCTAAAGATCTGTCCATCAAAGCCATCCCTGAAGTCGGAAAACGCCAGTGCCTGAGTGATCGTCCAGAGGGTCACTCAGGCACCCAGGTACCTCTAAAAAAGTTTGACAAGTTTCTGTTGCCTGTTACCCTGGTGTCAAATAATGTTGTTCTTTCCTGCACAGCAATGGTGGATTCAGGCGCCGCCCTGAGTTTTGTTCGTGCTTCGGTGGCTGAGTCTTTAGGCCTGGAGTTGGTGCCCCTATGTTGTCCATTCACTGTGGCTGGAGCTGATTCTGCCCCCTTGAGAGGCGGAGCAGTGACGTGTCGCACTCCAGAGGTCTCTATGCAGGTTGGGTGCCTCCACCAGGAGAAGGTGTAATTTTTTGTTTTAGATAAATTGGCTGCCGATATCATTTTAGGGTTACCTTGTTTACGTCAGCACAACCCGATTGGAGGACTACAGAGCTGATAAAGTGGGGTAGCTCTTGTGGTTCCCATTTGACTCAGGTAGTTCCTGTTTTGGGTTCAGTCGGAGAGGCTGCTAATCTACCCAGGTTCATTTCCGATTATGCTGACGTTTTTTATGAGGCCATTGCTGATGCCTTGCCTCCTCACCGTCCGTATGACTGCGCTATCGATCTGGTGTCTGGGGCCAGGTTCCCTAAAGGCCGCATTTTCAATCTTTACCCCCCCAGAACGAGAGTCGATGCGCGAATACATACAGGACAGTCTGAGGAAGGGTCACATTAGGCCTTCGGGGTCACCTATGGGTGCAGGGTTTTTCTTTGTAGAGAAGAAAGACGGAGGTTTGCGTCCCTGCATTGATTACAGGGAGCTTAACAAAATAACAGTCAAAGACCTGCATCCACTTCCTTTAAACCCTGATCTGCTCTACCAGGTAGTAGGCGCCCGTTGGTTCTCGAAAATTGACCTTCGGGGCGCCTACAATCTAATTCGGATCAGAGAAGGTGATAAATGAAAGACGGCCTTCAACACTCCCGAGGGGCATTTTGAGTATCTTGTCATGCCCTTTGGGTTAAGTAATGCCCCTGCCATCTTCCAAAGGTTTGTTAATGATATTTTCCGCGACCTGTTTGGCCGGTATGTCGTAGTATATCTAGATGATATCCTTATATATTCCCCCGACTGGGGTTCACATGTGAAACATGTACGTGAGGTCCTGACTAGACTTCGTAAGAATACCCTGTGTGCTAAATTATCCAAATGTTTGTTTGGGGTAAAGGAGATTGGATTCTTGGGTTATATCATTACTCCAGAATCAGTCCAGATGGACACGAAAAAGGTGTCAGTGGTCTTGGAGTGGGCAAGACCCACAACTTTGAAAGAACTACAGAGGTTTCTAGGTTTTTCGAACTTTTACAGGAAGTTTATTAGAATTTTTTCGCTTATTGTGAAACCGCTGACTGATCTCACTAAGAAAGGTGTGAATCCAACCTCCTGGCCCCCAGAAGCTGAAATGGCGTTTGAAAAACTAAAGCACAGCTTTTTCTTCTGCTCCCGTATTGGTTCATCCTGACTCGGAACAGCCATTTGTGGTGGAGGTGGATGCGTCCGAGTCTGGTGTTGGGGCGGTACTGTCCCAAGGTAAGGAACCATTTACTAACTTGAGGCCCTTGGCGTACTTCTCCAGGAAATTCTCTGCGTCCGAAATTAATTATGATGTTGGCAACCGTGAGTTGCTAGCCATTAAATGGGCGTTAGAGGAGTGGAGACATTTCCTGGAGGGGGCCAGACACCAGGTCACGGTCCTTACTGACCACAAATATTTACTCTATCTAGACAAAGCTAAAAGGCTGAATCCTAGGCAAGCATGCTGGGCGTTATTTTTTACTCGTTTCAACTTCATTGTTACCTATCGTCCTGGCACTAAAAACATTAAAGCTGACGCTCTGTCTAGAAGTTTCGGGATGGAAAAACAGTCGAGAAGGAACCCGAGAATATCTTGCCCCCCGGTACCATTTTGGCTAGTATGTCCGTTGATCTAACTAATGCTTCCCAGGGGGAAGCACCACCAGATGTCCCTACGGACAGGTTATTTGTGCCCTTGAATCTGAGGTTAGCAGTTCTGAAAGAGGTGCATGGATCTAGTCTAGTGGGTCATCCTGGTATTGCCAGCACAGTTTATTTACTGTCCCGTTCGTGTTGGTCGCCATCATGGCAGAAAGATGTAAAGGAATATGTCAAGTCTTGTGAGATATGTGCTCGAACTAAAACCCCAAGGTCTCTGCCAGAAGGGTTATTGCAACCCATGCCATTGCCTGCTCGTCCTTGGTCCCATCTCTCGGTACTTTGGGTTGTGGTGGACCGTTTTAGCAAAATGTGTCACTTGGTGGCTTTAAAGAAACTTCCTAATGCCAAAACTCTAGCTAAATTGTTTACGCGTCACGTCCTTCGACTACATGGTATACCCACCAACATAGTATCTGACCGTGGTGTGCAGTTCGTATCTAGATTCTGGAGGGCATTCTGTGATCATCTAGGTATTTCCTTGTCACATTCGTCGGCGTTCCATCCGGAGACCAATGGTCAGACGGAGCGCATGAACCAATCTGTGATTCAATATTTGAGATGTTACATTTGTTATGTATCTGACAATCAGTACAAGTGGTCCGAGTAATCATGTCAATGCCTCTACTCAACAAACACCATTCTTCTGTAATTATGCATTCCACCCTAGATTTTCCGCATTACCAAATTCTGAAACACACTTTCCATCTGTTAAAGACTTGACACAAAAACTGTGCACAGTGTGGGCAGAGAGTCTGGCGACTCTAACTGCCTCACAAAAACAACACACATTGTTTGCCAATCGTAAGCACCGTCCCGGGCCTGACTATGTTGTGGGAGAGAGTGTATGGCTTTCTACTAAAAATTTGCATCTCCGGGTACCATCTGCTAAGTTGGCCCCCAGATTTATCGGACCCTTTCCCATTGTTGAAGTGCTCAATCCCGTCTCGTACAAGTTACAATTGCCACACTCGCTGAGGGTACATCTAGTCTTTCACAAAAGTCTGCTAAAAAAATACACTCCTCCAGCGGTTTCTTGCTCTCCTCCCCCTCCAGTGGTTGTCCAAGGAGAAATCGAGTTTGAGATCAAGCGTATCCTAGACTCTAGGAGGATGTGCAACTCTGTCCAATATCTGGTCCACTGGAAGGGTTATGGCCCCGAGGAGCGTACTTGGGTGACTGCATGAGATCTCCATGCCCCTGACTTACTTAGGAAATTTCATTTAACATTCCCTACTAAGCCTGGAGGTCCTTGTGAGGGT
This sequence comes from Dendropsophus ebraccatus, assembly GCF_027789765.1. Lineage (NCBI taxonomy): Eukaryota > Metazoa > Chordata > Amphibia > Anura > Hylidae > Dendropsophus > Dendropsophus ebraccatus. Next base: position 71,947,132 of record NC_091459.1, on the reverse strand, counting down.
CCGGAGGCCCCTCCTCAGGGAGGGGGTTCTGTTAGGACTCGAGCCGTGCGTTCAGCACGGTGTCCATAGCAGTCAGGCTGCTTTTGATTTTTTTTTTCTCTGCTCTGCTATTCCTGGATGTAGGAGTGTCCAGTGCTGCACTCCCTCTGCAGATCAGCACTAGGTGTTTGTGATCTCAGTGATTTAACTGACAGCTGACTCTCCCAGTCAAATGTCAGTATCTGGGCTGGGTGGGACTTCTAGTCCTATAAGTACAATCACTTGCCTCAAGTTCCTTGCTTGTGAAAGAGCCTAGTAACCCTAGTGTATCTTGATCTAGCATTCCTCTGACCTGTTTATCCTGTTTTCCTGACCTCTGGCTTTTGGACCTCGACTATTCTTTTGGACTCTGATTTTGTACCTGAGTATACAGAACGTTGCTGACTTGGACTACTGACTACCCCTTTATTGTGTGTATTAGTCTTGTCTTGTTTTGTGTGCCTCACTTTACCGCAGGTGAGGGAACACCGCCAAGTTGTCCGCTGCCGCCTAGGGCAGAGTGTGGCAATCAGGGACAGCTGGGGCGGGTGTCATTGGCAGGGATTTGTCTTCCCAGTCCCCGTCCTAACACTTACTTGATATACTAGTGACCCTATACTGTTGCAGAGGGTCACTAGTATATCAAGTAAGTCTAGGGCCCCGTAAGTGAGACAATCAGCTGTCACTACTATAGGGGTACTCTAGGAGATTGAGGGTTAGGATCCAGGAGCGAGGCCATTCTTATCAGGACAACAACTCCGCCTGGGCAGGTTACTATGGGCACCCAGGGATAAGGGCATACAGGCACCCCCAATCTAGATGCACATCACGCCCCTGCCTATACTGATCCCAAAATACCTTACTCCCATTGGCTAGGCTTAGGAACTTCCTTTATAAGTATCCCGTGCCTTACCGCATATTGGTACACATCATTGTAAGACCAGTCTGCACAGGCATTTATGTATATCTGTAAGAAGAGCTCTTTGACTGGCATTCATGGTTTTATGGTGAAGGTTATTTTTGTGTGTGTGTGTTTAGGTGTACACTATCTAATTTCTATGGTAACATTTTAGAAGCATAATAAAAGTTGTTTTACGCTTCCCTGGGCAGTGAAATATACAGTGAGCATCATGTTGCCTCCATCCTTAAATTTTTGAAGACTGCAGTCCATTACAAGGTCAAGCAGCAGGCATTCCAGACAACAAAGCTACAGACCGGTAGAGGGCGAAAGCGACTCTCCAGTGACCGGAATGACTGCCATCTTATTCCAATGTCACTCAGCAACTGCAGGTTGACATCAAGTGACCTACAAAAGGAATGGCAAATGACAGCTGGGGTAAGGTGCACGGCAAGAACAGTTCGTAACAGGCTCCTAAAGGCAGGGCTCTAGAAAAAAAAAGCCTTTCATCAACGAGAAGGGCTCAAGCTAGAAAAAAGCATTTCATCAATGAGAAGCAAAGGAGAGCCAGGCTGAAGTTTGCCAAAGACCATAAGGATTGGATTATAGAGGACCAGAGTAAGGTAGTCTTCTCTAATGAGTCTAATTTTCAACTTTGCCCAACACCAGTTCATCTAATGGTTAGACGGAGACCTGGAGAGGCGTACAAGCCACAGTGTCTTGTGCCTACTGTGAAATTTGATGGAGGATCTGTGATGATCTGGGGATGCTTCAGAAAGGCTGGAGTTGGCAGGCTAATCTTAGCGAAGGACGTATAAATCAAGCTGCATACAAGGTTATGCTGGAAAAATACTTGCTCAGGCAATGTTGCCTAACTCTGTGGATCGTTTTTTCTAGGACAATGGGCCATGCTACCCAGCTAGGTCAATCAACGTGTGGCTGAAGGAGCATCACATCAAGACCCTGTCATAGCCAGCCTAATCTCCAGACTTGAACCCTATTGAAAACCTCTGGAATATAATCAAGAGAAAGATGGATAGTCACAAGCCATTAACCCCTTAATGACATCGGGCATATATTTACGCCCTGATGCCGGTAAGGACGTTCAGAGCGGGGCCGCGCGGCGACCCCGCTCTGAACCGCGGCGGTCCCGGGTGCCGCTTCTAGCCCGGGACCGTAGGTATTAGTGGACACGGTCCGATCGCCGTGCCCGCTAATACAGTAATCAGATGCAGCTGTCAAACATGACAGCTGCATCCGATTACTGGACGCAGCACTTCCCTGGTGTCTAGTGGCGGAGATCGCTCCCCCGGGATGTTATCCCGGAGGAGCGATCTCCGTTTCTGAAGCCGGCCGGGGACCGCTCCAAGATGGCGCCGTCCCCGGCTCGGCACTCGTTTACTTCTGGCTGCAGCAGCCGGAAGTAAACGAGTGCCTATCTCATGGATCTCTGCAGCATATCTATGCTGCAGAGATCTCTATGAGAGATCAAAGCACTTATACTAGAAGTCCCCCAGGGGGGCTTCTAGTATAAGTGTAAAAGTAAAAAAAAAAGTGTTGTTAATAGTAAAAAGCCTCCTCCCCTAATAAAAGTCTGAATCACCCCCCTTTTCCCAGGTTATTAATAAAAGTAAATAAATAAATTAATAAACAAACATGTTTGCTATCGCCGTGTGCGTAATCGCCTGAACTATTAATTAATCACATTCCTGATCTCGCACGGTAAATGGCGTCAGCGCCAAAAAATTCCAAAGTGCAAAATTGCGCATTTTTGGTCGCATCAAATCCAGAAAAATTGTAATAAAGAGCGATCAAAAAGCGCAATCAAGATACCGATACAAAGAACACATCATGGCGCAAAAAATGACACCTCACACAGCCCCATAGACCAAAGGATAAAAGCGCTATAAGCCTGGGAATGGAGCGGTTTTAAATGACGTATATTTGTTGACAATGGTTTAAATTTTTTACAGGTCATCAGATACAATATAAGTTATACATGTTACATATTGTTTTAATTGTAACGACTTGAGGAACATATATAAAAAGTCAGTTTTACCCCAGGGCGAATGGCGTAAAAACACATTTCCCCCAAATAAACAAAATGCTTTTTTTTTTTCAATTTCACCACACTTTGAATTTTTTTCTGGTTTCGCAGTGTACTTTATGCAAAAATTCAGCCTGTCATTGCAAAGTACAATTAGTGACGCAAAAAATAAGGGCTCATGTGGGTTTCTAGGTGGAAAAATGCAAGTGCTATGGCCTTTTAAGCACAAGGAGGAAAAAACTAAAACGCAAAAATCTAAATTGGCTCTGTCCTTAAGGGGTTAAAGAACAACTATTTACATTTTTGTGCCATAAGTGGCATAAGGTCCCCCAAAACCAGTGTGAAAGACTGGTGGAAAGCTTGCCAAGAGGCAAGAAAGCTTGGATTAAAAATCATGGTTAATTAACCAAATATTGATTTCTGAACTCTTCCTGAGTTAAAACATTAGTATTATGTTTTTCCAAGTGAATATAAACTTTTCTTTGCATTATTTGAGGTCTGACAGCACTGCTTCTTTTTTATTATTTTAAAAATTTCTCATTTGCTGCAATTAAAAAAATTGCTTTGAATTTCACGGACATGTTGCCAGCAGTTTATATAATAAAAGAACATTGTACATTTTACTCAAAAATATACCAGAGAAAAATCTGAGAAATTGAAAATTTTGCAGCAATGAAGCTTAGCTCGTGCTATATGCAGGGGGTGTCAGCTGTATGTTAAAGCTGACACCTGGCTTTAATTACCACAAGCTGACTTAACCCCGTGCATGCCGCCCCCAATATTGATTACAGCATGCACAGAGAGCCCTGACAGGTACTGGACCTGTCAGGGCTCCAAATGTCAACCTCACAGCAAAGAATAGGAGTAGCGATTGGTTGCTAGGGTAATACATTTACAAAGGTTATGGCAGAGACGCATGCTAGGGAAAAGGCGCAGATTCGCCCCTTCTCCGTGGCGTATGCCTGCCATATCATGTCATACGCCACTCACCATCAAGCGAGCAGGGGGGATTTGGGGGGGGCAAGGCAGGGAGGAGGCGTGGCCTCCCTCCGCACCTCATTTATAATGATTTACGCCTTCTCACAAATTATGATTCAAATCTACACCTGAAAGCAGGTGTAGATTTGGTACTCCGGGCTCAGAGTTGGGTGCACGGCAGGCCGGATTCACTAAGAGGCATGTGTCTCATAGTGAATTCAGCAGGGGGAAAGGGGACGAGGCCTAATTTAAGACTGAGTTACGAATATGCCAGTCTTCATAAATCCCCTGTAAATGCCAATATTGCTGATTTTTGGTTATATCATCTATTAGATTTAATGAAATAAAAGGCTAATAAAATTGTGCCCTCATAGGTCTCCATAGATGATAAAATGATGAGGTTATAGAAATCATAATATGGTGATGTCTATGACCCTTTTTTTTTCCCTATCTCTGTAATTCTACTGACCTACAGATAAAAGATTGCATATCAGTTTTATTGCAAAGTGAACAATGCAGCAAAATCCCTTGATAGGTGCAGAACTGCAGAATTTTTTTACAATTTTGGTCCAGAAATTTTTTTGTGTTTTGCAGTACCCGTTTTATAAGATGAAGGATGTCATTAAAAAGCTCTATCTGTCCCGCAAAATAATAAGCCCTCATATGGCTCATTATATGGCTCATTTGGAAAAATCTAAGAGTTATGACTACAAATTTGCCAAAAATGTCAGTATTTTGCTCAGTATTTTGCAACCAAAACCAGGAGTGGATTGAAAACTCAGAAAGGCTATGTTCACACATTTTTGAAATTTAGTGGATGTCCGCCATGACAAATAATGGCCGTTATTTCAAAGCAACATTTATTTGCCATTAAATGGCAGCCATCCACTAAATTTTAACAGTATGTGAAAACCGCCTTGTCTTTTATTTTACTGTGTGTGAACAAAGCCTTAGAATGGCAACCACTGTAAGCTTTCAAACTTGCTGCACCTAAAGGCTATGTTTACACAACGTAATATTTTAGTAAAGAACTGAGGCTGATTGCAATGGAATCAGCGTCCGTTCTTTACTGCAGGATCGGCATTGCACTGAAGATAATGCAATGCCACCTGCTTTGTTCACACAGTGCTATCATATGTTCTAAAGAATGGGCGTAAAAATAATGTACATGCCTATTATTCCCAGACACTGTTTAGTGAACAGCGTCTGGAAATAATAGCTGTTCATACAATGTAATGTGCTGTGGCGGCCACACATTACATTAACGTGAATAATTGATTTGTGGGCACACCCAAATATAGTGTGGACATAGCAAAAGGTTGTTAGGCCATGTTCATACAACGCCTTTCTGCAGCTGTTATTTGATGTTTAGAGTATCATATAACGGCTATTGTTTACCATACTTTGGCAGCCATTATTGCAGTGACTGCCGTTGGTTTATTACTCAAATTTAGGTTCAAGATGGTAGCTTTTTAACACCCTTTTGGATGTGGCTATTTTTAAAGTTCCATTCAATGTTATGTAGATGGTGATTAAAGGACATGCTTGACAAAGGCCAGTAGGCCAAAACGTTGCATTCTTTTGTGTACCCTGATGTGTGAATAAACACACCTTTTTCATCGTGAATGCTGCGGGAATCCCTTTCTTCTGAAGTTTGTAGCACTCATACAAAAGGATTGTGAGTCTACCTGCGTGCATCCTTCATTTCTACATTTTGGCCAGAATTGGAGAGTCTCCAGGTGATGTTGGACATTTTCTTTTATTTGGGATGATTAAAGGACTGTCAAAAATATATGTGTAAACAACCTAAAACAGCTAAATAATGGACAAAATTATGGACACAAACAATAATTTGTGGACAGCAGCTATTATTTTATACAGCATGTGAACTGACGGACAGTTTTCCCATTAACTTCAATGGGAAACATTGAGGACTGAAATCAACGGACCTTATTTTAAATAAAATTAGAAGCCGTTATTTTAATTAAAAAAAAGCCATTGTATGAACAAATCAATAGGCTGGGTTCACACAGGTTTTTTTGCACCTCGTTTAACATATCAGTTTTATGAGGGGGGGGATAGGGATGCAAAAAATAATGCAATTGTGTGCATCTGTTTGAATCCATTTTTCCCTTGCCTTCAATTATTTAAAAAAAACACAGACAGATCAAAACTGATCCTTTTTTTTAGCATACACAAAAATGTAGTAGTTTTTTCTATACTTTAAAAATAACCATTTCAAAAATATCCATTGAATGGACTGCAAAAATGCTATGTGAACCCAGCCTAATGTTGTTGTTGTTGTTGTTTTTGTTTGTTTGTTCAGGTCCCACTGTTTTAATAGATTCTGTGATGGAGCACTGAGAATGGAGCTCTGATGCAGATGTGAACAAGGCAAAACAGTGTCATACAGTGCCCCAAAACTACCACTATTACCACACATTAGTGCTATACACTGGCATTCCACGTCTATTAGCATTAACTCATAATGGACAAGTAGTCAGACCATTCTCTATGCTGACTGAGAGATTAAACATGTAAATGGTTTCTATAAAAGTTATTCTTCCTTTTAGAAGAGATCTATTTCTATAACATTCCATGAAAGAATTTCTCAGGGTCTTGCAACCTTATTGTATGTCCATAAGATATGTTACTGTTCCACTGAGAATTCATTTATTGAGTATGTCTACATGAAAGGCAGTTAAAAGTTTTTACCAAGACTTTACCGCAACTGATATAGCCCTAGATTATACCTCTTCACTCTTCCATTATTATAAATTTCAATTACTTTTTTGACATAACATGACCTGCATGAATAGGAGCTATTAAAATTTTAAAAGAAGGTCCATCTGGTTCTTTAAATGTGGACCTGCACGTTGCACTTAAACCTTCTAAAGAAATTAGCAAGAAAGGGGAAAAACATAAAACGGATGGATTTACATATAAAATACAGGGAAAAAAGAGGTACAAATGCCATGTAGCTCCACCATCACATACTGTATGTACATTTCCCTGGGTGTTTATTAATGAGACGACTTACTGCTTCCTCTAGACACTGCTCCTCGCCCATAAAGTCCCATAGACCAATCTGTTTGGCAAATTAATTTAATTTAATCCTCAGTAAACTTACTAACCCATCAAAACCCAGAGGGCTGTCAGCACACATAAAAACATTTGTGCACCCTGGGTGCAAAAGCTTGTCGTTTTCTTCTGCTGTAAGATTTGTGAGCTCCGCTCAACCAATTCCTGCCCTGGGGAATGTTAGGGTCTCCCAGAACCAAATGTTAAAGATGATACAACCTTTCTCGTGCTTCATGATTTTCTACAACATTTATGTTAATTGGATTTCTTGCTGTGGCACACCAGTAAATGAAAATGGCACACTTAATCCCTGAAGATGACAATCTGCTAATGGGTAAGTGCATGGCTTAATCACTGCATACCAAATAGGTTATCTTAGCAAAATACATAAAAAATGGTGTAGAAATGCAAGTTTGCTATTTACAGACAGATTTTATATTCATCTTGAGCTATTTAAAGTCTGGACATTTCTTTGTCATCAGCTTTTTTATACCTTGTCTGGAAGTTGTATGGAATACAAGTAAGCTGGCAGAGTGTTTCAGCCTATTAGGAAGGCTGGCGTGTCAGGACAACCACAACCAACAGTGGGTGGGAAATGTACTAATATCATGTACTGCATCACCAGCTATATTCCTGCTAATCCAGAAGTGCCTCCCTAATGTTCCTGACCCTGGTCTGTTTTTTTCTGACCTTTCTCTTGTCTCCTGATTTTGTACTTTGTATGTTTCTGCTTTTTGTTTCCTGGTTCTGATTTAGTTCTTGGAATATTATCCTGGTTATTTGATTTTGTCTTTGTTATTTGTTTTTGCCTTTGTCATGCTCTCTTGGTTTTGACACTGGTGTTGGTTTTGACACTGCTGACAATTCTACCTGACGACCATGCATGTAGTCAGAATAGGGACCGTCACCCAGTTGGGGTCTGCTATCTAGAGCAGTATGTCCAAGTTGGTAGGGGCAGGGGGCTGGGTTCTAACCAAAGCCCCCTGTTCCCCTACGGATAAGACAGTATTGTACAATGTTATAAAATATTGTAACTGTTTTTGAATGAACAAGTAGTGCTGTGTCGACCGACTCACTGAGAAGCAAGTCTACAGCAGTGATGCCCTACTTGGGGCCAAAACTCTATAGTTTCATTCTAAAATAAATACATTTAACAAGGAGCAAGTTGCAATATGAAATTTCATAACTTGAATATAGGACTCCTCCCCGAAAACATTACAGAAGGGGGACACAGTTTTTGTTGTTAAATATGAAACATGTGAAGCAGTCTGAAATTGGAATTAATTTGGTGGTTCACAAGAAAAGGGTGGAAGCAAGAAATCAGAAAAGGAAGGAATGAGGCATGGTGGGACTTTATCTGCAAAAGAAGGCAACAGGGGAATAACTTGAAGCCAATGGGCCCCAGCACAAAATAACAAGGAGAGAAACGTAATGGCCCCCCTCAGGCTCCTGGGCCCAGATGCAAATGCACCCACTGCACCCCCTATGTCCATGCCCCTGGAAGGCCACATTCCTGCAAGCTTTCTCTTTTTCATTGTCAGGTTAGGGCATACCCATCACAGTAGTTTGAGATGACAGAATCCTTACTGGGAGATTGGCAATTAAAACTGCACTGTTGCTAGAAGAATACAAGAACAGTGGCTGTCTTTCCTCTCAGCTATGAGTGTGCCATATTCATTATGCTCAAGACAATGTTCATTAGGTTAGGGCTCATCCATCCCTTTAGTGATAACCGATCAAGATGCATGAGTTGACAGATCCTATTTATTTCTATGGGACAAACATCTACCAAAGTGATTGCATTTATAGAAATCAATATGTATACTGCAAAGTAACAACAGTGTTGACATGCCCGTTCAAAGAGTGAATGGCTGAATGGTTTATGTGTTCATTTAATAGTTCATTATGTAAATTGATACATTATCACTGATTACTTTTTTCATATACAGTGGTACCTTGGATTACGAGCATAATTTGTTCCAGGACTGTGCTTGTAATCCAAATCACTCTTTAACCAAAGCAAAATTTCCCATAAGAAATCATAGAAATGCAGACAATTGGTTCCACACTCCAAAAATAATATTTTTTTATTCTGAATAACATGTTAAACAAATTAAAGGGGTTGGCCACTGTTGGCCAGTGTACAGTATTAGTAAGTGTACTCACTGTATATAGTGACAGCAGGTCCCTGTGTACCTCATAGAGCTAAACTCAGACTCCCCTCCTCCAGGCTGTGCTGCCCTGCTCTGTGGTGTTTCTGTCCATGAGATTGCTGACATGGAGGAGCATGTGACCATGCCCCGCCCCCCAGTTTCTACCCCTGAGCCTGTATATGTCTATGGAGGACACAGGGGACAGGGCATGGTCACATGCTCCTCCATGTCGGCCATTTTATGGACTGAAACAAAACAGAGCAGGGCAGCACAGCCTGGTGAAGGGGAGTCTGATTTTAGCTCTATGAGGTACACAGGGAGCTGCTGTTAGTATATACAGTGACCACACTTACTAATACTTTGTACTGACCTATTTTACTATAAAGTGGCCAACCCCTTTAAACAAAGATTTAGAAACAGCTGAATATGTGATATTATACAATACTGTACAGTATAGCAATCAGTATGTGGAGTATAATGTATAGTAACTGCATAAACTTGAAAAAACAGCAGCAGTTTATAGATACAGGATGGAGCTGCAGATCCCCATAATGGCGAGGATAGGAAATACAATGGCTGACAGAGACTGCAGGGAGCATGAAGGAATGAGCAGGGCAGATGTGGGCACATACATGCAGCACTCTCTGTCTGGGGAGAGAGGGGTTACAGCATTGGAGAGATTACCTCCACAGTCCTGTCTCCTGATGCAAGCCCCAGCCTGAAGTGGATCTGCTATGATTTGGAAGGTGAGGGAGACTTCCTGGGTCAGAAGGCAATGCTCTTAAACAAAGTTACAATTTTGAAAAACTGTGAGCTCCTAAATCAAAACGCTCTTAATCCAAGTTATTCTTAAACCAAGGTACCATTGTGTATATATATATATATATATATATATATATATATATATATATATATATATATAGCTATTTAATCATAGTTATTCATGAAACAACTAAATCAAAATCAGCAAGAGCAGATAATAAAGGGGACCAGATTCCAGTTAGTCATCCAAAGAAAAGAGGCAGTGGTACCTCTTGTGGATAACCTCCTGTTATTTTTATTTTCTTAAACATACAGTATGTAGATGTAATGGAGTATGGAGCTGTAATAACATGAGCACATAATAGCAAGATAACAGTAACATTTATATGCAATTTGTTGTGCTGCTTTACAAGATGTTTTTTCTAGTATTCCTAAAACTAAAAGGAACATTTTATTTTTAGAAATTTCTACCAAAAAATCAAGGACCATGACCTACTGGACAAAAGGAAAACTGTGACAGCACTAAAAGCAGGAGAAGACCGAGCGATCCTTCTGGGGCTGACAATGATGGTCTGTTCCATTATGATGTATTTTCTCCTAGGGATAACACTACTTCGATCATACATGCAGAGGTAATTTGGTGTCTGTTGCTTCCAATGTGAATATATGACCTTATTGTCTTTGTTGGGGTCTTTTCTTTACCTCTTAGTATCTTTCCAATCTGTTTGGAACCTTAATGTGCAATATAAATTTAAACAGTTTAACACTATGTGCATAAGGGTTGAATAGGACGCTTTGTATTCCAAACACATACCAGCTCTCCAGCTTTGAAACTAGGTACAGAAACAGACTAAAATGATACCAGATGTCTCTGTGAAATAAAAGTTCATTGGTTTAACAGTGGGTGGAATTCATCAAAGAAAAGAAAAGCAGAAAGGGAGTCGCACGGATCCCGTTTATCACAAAATACAGTCCTATTGGCTCAGAATATAAAATATCTCATCAGCAAATGGTAAAACTCTGTCACAGAGGAACGGGTAGCTAAGGTAATTGATGTGGAGAGATAAATATAGCAGTGTACACAATATGAATATGCACATAGGAATATTTTCTCAGGTTAGATTCATACTGCACAGTTTTAAAGCAGTGCAAAAATTATATGTGGATTATGGCTGCATGCAATAGTAGATGGAGTACATCCATAGGCCATGTTCATATGTCGTAAGACACTGGCTGTTCTATAAACTGACTGGGTCACAGAACGGCCGGTGTCAGAGGATCATGCCAGCCGATACTGCAGTACTGGCCGGATCATCTTTATTTTTCATGAATTGGGATTTGGGCGCATCCTCGTGCGCCCACATCCAAATTCCCCTCTGTACACAATGGAGTATGCGGCCGGAGCTGTAAAACTAAGCTGAACTTACTAGAAATCCAGGTCCAGTCTCCAGAAGGCAGATTTTTAGTTTTGTACTGGTTGAAAAAAACCAGACTAAACACAGGAATTCTAGCCAGTACAGAAAGTCACGGCTCAATGGGTCCATCAGGCACATGACTGTTTTCTCTGTGAGAGCTCAGATGGCCTGGGAAACACGGGACTTCCTGTTTTCTGACTTTTTGAGGAAAAAAAAGTCATAAAACAGGAAGTGCTGTGTTTTCCATGATAACTACAAAAAATAATGAATGTAAATTGCAAACTTGCCTTACATCACATCTACTGTTGATTTAGATTTTGAAAGTTATAACGACAGTGGCACTTATGACAATGTAGTGCTGGTATAGTAAAACCCTTTTGTTAGATAGACCAAAAAATTTGAGCTACATGACCATTTAATGTTGAGCACTACATGGCAGAAATTATTATGTACAGTAAGTCAAGTCTGAAGTCTCATCCTTCTCCCTGCCTTCCATAAACATTCTCGGATTTTTCAGGTGAATTTTTAGAAATAGTGGTCATATGAGGGATGACAATATATGTGGTTGTCGAATGAAGCCTGAATTTCTAGCATTTTTCCTCTCTTCAGGCTCTATTTTGAATTGTTTGATTTCTTACTTAGAACTTAGAACCAGGGAGGTAATAGATGACATCTACCATACACGTCAAACAGACAAAAACTAAATAATGCTCCCCTATATCTCTATAGCCCACACCCAAAAGTAAACACTTAGAGGACATTATACACAGGTACAGAGAAGTACCAGAGCGGCTCCACCTTCTTCCCCCTTCCCTGTTCATGGACTTCTATAGGTAGCAGCTGTAACTGATCTTTCAGTGAAACTTATAATCATGTAGATCTCTTCTTCACTTAGAGTGAATTCAGATGTACCGTATCTACAGCAGATTTCAGGCTGCGAGTTCACAGCGAAATCCCTGTCATTTTCAATGAGAAGACATACTCACAGCGGGAATGCAAGCCCCCTTAACCCCTTGTGCCATTAACATACTTTACCTAATCCATGCTCCGGGCCCTTTAGGTTCCGCACAGCCAATCAATGCATGGGTCCGTTGCAGTCACTAATTGGCTGGGCAGGACCTCCGGGAACCGGGAGCCTCAGGTGCAGCCAGAGCATGGATTAGGTAAAGTATGTTTCGGGCAAAGGGGAGGTTAAGGGGGTTGGCATTTACATACTCGCAGTGGGATGACAATCTTTGAGTGGTCTTCTCAATGAAAATGACAGGGAAGGTATCTGCAGTGGATTTTGATGCAAACTCGCAGCGTGAAATCCGGTAAGTGTGAAGGCACCCTTAGTGTAAATTTTACAAGTGAACTATGAGAGTATGATCAGGTAGAAGTGTTTGATCAGTTGAGAACAAAGCAATTTTTTTTTTATAAGAAATATGTCAAACTTATTTATACTTGTGCAATTAATTTATGGGGAAAAAAAACTTATGTAAGCAATGGTTATATTTTAAAGCAACACAATTTAAAGTGTCCCCAAACACACACACATACACACACACACTTTCCAATCATTTTCAATAAACTGATGTCAGAGCTGTCTGACTGCGGCTTACCTCTCCGCTTCCCGTAGACAACACATGAATGTTCGGTTGTGCAGAACATTCATATGTATGGGGAGGTCAGAAGAGTGAGCTGTTGGCCAAACAAAAATTCATCTGACAGTTATACATACAGCTTTGGATAGAGAGCACTGCCTTTTTCTACTATTGGCAGTACTTCTAGGGCCACAGATATCTTGTGCTTATCTTCAGTAAGCTACCATTTGTATATTGTGAGATGTCTTCTGATGTCTTCTGTATTTATATTTATAATTGCAAACACATTCAGAAATGATAGAATAGCTTCCACGTATCTGCTGTAAATTTATTCTAATCAACTCAGTGCTCTTACAATCTGCACACAGATCATGTTTTATTGATAACCACACTGACACATAGCTACTGCCGCTCACTAATTCTTCTCCTCGCTGTTCAGTCAAGGTTATCTTCAAGAAATGGTTCAAATTTGCACAACGTCAGCCTGGGCTTTCATACTGAAATACTTCATTATTAATATAACAAATAAGGCGCTCATGAGAGATACATGATCAGAATTAGGCCAGATTCATAATTGATGTGTTTGATGTGTTTCTATGGAACAGAAGTGCTGGCAATTGACCTTCCTTAGATGTTTGAACTGGTACCTACCCATCCTTAAAGGGATTGACTCATAGAGGCAATGCCTGTTCATATCCATTATATAGGCCCTTTTTAAGTAATTTCCATTCTGGAAAAAAAAGAAAAGAGAAGAAAAACATCCATTTGTTACAAGGATGTCCATTTATCTTATATCTATCATTCAAAGCCACATTTCACCTTCTTCTCCCCTGTGTTCTAGTAAGTACTTGTGTTCCTTAATTAAATAAAAAAATATGTACATACATACATGCCAGTCCCCTCACGAACCAGGCACCAATCGACAGCTTTCTTCCTATGCCCAGTATAGGCAGAAAGCTATCAATCAGTAGAGAAGAGGAGCCCATTTTAGCAGCATTTTATAGCTAAAAGTGCACAGATTTGACCACCACTATATTTATTGTTTATGGGACGGCAAAAAAGTACAGTGCTCAACTATCAGTAGCACTCTCATAGCCAATGAATGTGTTTGATGTGTGGAGCAGCGGTTGAGTCTGCACATTGGCCTACCATTCAGAGTCCCATTTAGGAGGCGCATTTTTAGACCTAACATGTCGTTTTTTCCGTCCTTCCGTTGTTTTTCTCTAAAAATGATGTCAGTTATTTTGAGTACCAAATAATGCCTGTCATTTCACATATTGGGCCTCCGTCATTACAATGATGGCCGTTGGTACAATATTCTAGTTAAGGTTTCATTGGGTTTCATTGAGTTTAATAGTAAAGACAGTAAAAGGATAGTGAAAAAAAAGTGTGTGCACAGCTGTCACTACATTGACTTTCATTCCATTCTAATGGATTTGCATTCCATTGACTTCAATTATAATTACATAATAATGGATGTTATTTAAAAAAAAAGCAGGCATCTTTTCTCTTTTTTTTTTTTTTTTTGCACAGTGAGAAAACAGCCTGAGGCTATGTTTACACTGCGTACGAGTCCGGCCGCATTTCGTATGCCGCCGTACATGTGTGGCTGAAACTACGGGCGTGGGAAAAATAGACATGCGGCCGGATGCGTACGAACGGCGAACATACGCCCGTAGTAGAGTTATGCTTCCCTAGCTTGTTTCGAAGGGTTCGGAAACAGGTCATTTACTTGGAAATCTTCGCCCAGCCCTGTAAACCACATAGAACCTTTTGGATCAAAAAATCAAGTTCAATTTGGCTGAAATAAGTACTTCGTACAGGACCGCATGGAAATCCACAACCGTGAGTTTCAACATTTCCGTCCTCAAACAATGGTCTTGTTCATTTTTCAAGGCGCCGTATACGATCCGGCCGTAAGCTCATACGTAGTGTACATTGTGCGGGCGTATATCGTATACTTTCAAGCGAACGCATCAACCTCAAAACTATGTGCGTATATTCGCGGTTCGCACTACGGCCTGAAACATACGCAGTGTGAACATAGCCTGAAAGTGTACCTGTCATGACATGTAAAAAAATATGGCCACTTTTCCCCCTACTGTTGTCTCCAGTTCAGGTGCGGTTTGCACTTAAGCTCCATTTACTTGAATGGAACTGAGTTTCAAAACCTCACCCAAACTGGAGACAACAGTAGGGGGAAAGTGGCCATGTTTTTGTAGCGCTGGATAACCCCTTTATTTATTTGCTGTCTTTTTAAGGCTTGCATTAGGTATGGTGTATGCTTAATTTTATTTTTGCAGCAGCTCGTTTAGTGCCCATTGTTCTTCTCATGCTTCCGCATTTCACTCCGAGCCAGTGGGCAGCTTTTTTATTTTGGCTGCTGGCCAATGAGCATTCATTTTCACTGGGACAACTGACATCATTTACTGCAATTTGTCTTTTTTTTGGTTTGTTTTTTTGCTGTTACTAAAGAGCAATTGTTTTTAGTGTTGACTGTAGTTTTCCAGGAAGTGAGACACCTAGTGGCCAAATTTATGGTATTGTATTTCATATAGAAAAAATAACTAAAGTAAATTGTAATGATGATATAATCTCCCCTGATTTAGGCTATGTTCACACAATGTTTTTTCATCTCCATTTAAAATAACGTCCGTTATTTTGAATCTAAAATAACGGACGTTATTTAGCTGTCTGGCCTGACGGCTATTGGTACATTATACTAGTTTGGGTTACTAATTGACCTTTGGCTGTGGCTTAAATGAAAAGTCCATTGAATTTAATAGTAAAAATGGAAAGAATGGTGACAAAAAGAAAAACTGTGTGTGAACAACTAATAAAAAACGTCCGATGTTTGCAAAAGACGTCCGAAAATAATGATCATGTTCATTATTTTGACATCAGTGGCAAAAACGTCCGTTATTTAATGCATCGTGTGCATTGGACGTCTGTCTTCCCTTTGACTTCACAGAATTGCCATTGCAGTCAGTTAAATCACAGCTAAAACGGACTTTATTTTAAATATCAAATTCGGCCACCTTTTCTTTATTTTTGACACATAGCCTTAAAATGATTTATTTGTAATGACAGTGTCTATTTAAGTCTGTGGGGTATGCCAGTGGTCAGTCCAAGTCAGGCAGTTATCTTTTGTCTTGTAGATAAGGCAAAAGTTTCCATGATGATAAACCCCCTTTAAGACCTCCTGCATGTGGAAAACCATGTGTCTATAGAGCCTGTACTAATTTTTCAACATTTCAGAAGACATACATTTAATGAATGACATTCATTCATTCATTCATTCAAATACGTTGTGTCCATAAATGGTTAAATATATATATGATCTCTGTAAATTATCTTTAAGTACATGTATCATAACTTGTTATAGCAGAAAAATTTCAAAAAACTGAGGTCACTATACATCAAATTGATTGTATCTCTGAGCAAGGAACTGCGTATTCCCTAATGCTTATTGTATATGCTTAACTGACCTTTTCAATAAAATAAGTTTGGAGAAAAAAATAACTAGCCTTTCTATTCAGCAGATATCTAATTTTGCTGTTGTCTGGCAATTGGAAAAGGACTTGACTAATAGCCGTTATCTAGCAATCAGCCATGTAAATTGAAGTAATTACTAATGCCAGACACCAGACAGGCATACTTTTGTTTGATTAATTTCACCAAGAAACTTTAATGCTGTATAAAGTTGTTTCAACAACAGCACAATATTCATTATGATTTGAGCTCTTTATTCAGGGCATGTCCTGAAGATCACTTCAATCCTATTAGTACTGCCATTAAGCAGATTAATCATTTTTAACAGAAATTTCAGGTGACAAATATGACCACCTTATTAGGTTTCATCTCCTGTAACTTGATTAAATCTTTGCCACTATCTGTACAATGAAAACAGACATGTAACTAGCAAATTAGTATGTTAGTTATTGTAAAATATTTGTAATCTGTCCCTTAAAGCGAACCTGTCACTTGAAAATGTGGGACCAAAGTGCTGACAATGTTATATAGTTCTTGAGGAAAAGATACACAGATTACCTTTTATTTAGCTGTATATGCAATATGCTAAAAAATACTGTTTAGCAATGAAGGGCCAATGAGGTGTTACCCAGGCTGATTGCAGCTCTGAACAGCCCCCGCTTTACTGCAACATAAAGCAATATTTTTTTTATCAGATTGCAGTCACAGACAGCAGAGTGACAGATAATGTGTAGACTTTCCCCACGCTGCATTCTCCAACTTCCATTGGTACTATATACTATATTGGTACTATATACTTATATACACTACCGTTCAAAAGTTTGGGGTCACATTTAAATGTCCTTATTTTTTAAGGAAAAGCACTGTACTTTTCAATGAAGATAAGTTTAAACTAGTCCTAACTTTAAACAAATACACTCTATACATTGCTAATGTGGTAAATGACTATTATAGCTGCAAATGTCTGTTTTTTAGTGCAATATCTACATAGGTCTATAGAGGCCCATTTCCAGCAACTATCACTCCAGTGTTCTAATGGTAAAATGTGTTTGCTCATTGGCTCAGAAGGCTAATTGATGATTAGAAAACCCTTGTGCAATCATGTTCACACATCTGAAAACAGTGTAGCTCGTTACAGAAGCTACAAAACTGACCCTTCTTTGAGCAGATTGTGTTTCTGGAGCATCACATTTGTGGGGTCAATTAAACGCTCAAAATGGCCAGAAAAAGAGAACTTTCATCTGAAACTCGACAGTCTATTCTTGTTCTTAGAAATGAAGGCTATTCCATGCGAGAAATTGCTAAGAAATTTAAGTTTTCCTACAACCGTGTGTACAACTCCCTTCAGAGGACAGCACAAACAGGCTCTAACCAGAGTAGAAAAAGAAGTGGGAGGCCACGTTGCACAACTAAGCAAGAAGATAAGCACATTAGAGTCTCTAGTTTGAGAAACAGACGCCTCACAGGTCCCCAACTGGCATCTTCATTAAACAGTACCCGCAAAATACCAGTGTCAACACCTACAGTGAAGAGGCGGCTGCGGGATTTTGGGCTTCAGGGCAAAGTGGCAAAGAAAAAGCCATATCTGAGACTGGCCAATAAAAGAAAAAGATTAAGATGGGCAAAAGAACACAGACATTGGACAGAGGAAGACTGGAAAAAAGTGTTGTGGACGGATGAATCCAAGTTGGAGGTGTTTGGATCACAAAGAAGAATGTTTGTGAGACGCAGAACAAATGAAAAGATGCTGGAAGAATGCCTGACGCCATCTCTTAAGCATGGTGGAGGTAATGTGATGGTCTGGGGTTGCTTTGGTGCTGGTAAGGTGGGAGATTTGTACAGGGTAAAAGGGATTCTGAATAAGGAAGGCTATCACTCAATTTTGCAACGCCATGCCATACCCAGTGGACAGCGCTTGATTGGAGCCAATCTCATCCTACAACAGGACAATTACCCTAAACACACCTCCAAATTGTGCAAGAACTATTTACAGCAGAAGCAGGCAGCTGGTATTCTATCGGTAATGGAGTGGCCAGCGCAGTCACCAGATCTGAACCCCATTGAGCTGTTGTGAGAGCAGCTTGACCGTATGGTACACCAGAAGTGCCCATCCAACCAATCCAACTTGTGGGAGCTGCTTCTAGAAGCGTGGGGTGCAATTTCTCCAGCTTACCTCAACAGAATAACAGCTAGAATGCCAAAGGTGTGCAATGCTGTAATTGCTGCAAAAGGTGGATTCTTTGATGAAAGCAAGGTTTGATGTAAAAACAATGTTATTTCAAATACAAATCACTATTTCTAACCTTGTCAATGTCTTGACTCTATTTTCTATTCATTTCACAACGTATGGTGGTGAATAAGTGTGACTTTTCATGGAAAACACAAAATTGTTTGGGTGACCCCAAACTTTTGACCGGTAGTATATGTGAAAGCCTTCATAAGATAATATAGAACCCCTTATTAATTGCAAGCTCTGCTTGTCAAACAACCTATAAAAATATAGAAAATACTGTCCAGTAGAGTGTCAATTCAACAGGGAGTTCTTACAATGTAACAGTCAACTTGTATAGAACAAAAAATACAGCCTTTTCAACATATACTTAAAGCGTAACTGTCATTTCAGGGTCATTTTTCTGAAAACATTAAATATCAACAGTACAAGCGATTTTAAGAAACTCTGTAATAGGTTTTATAAACCAAAAGAGTTTCCTTCTGTAGTGAAAAAGCAATCTCCCAGCCTCCCCCCTCACATCAAATGAAGCAGGATTTCTGTCTCCATTATGTGGCTATGGAGAGGGGAGGGGCTGTTAGGAGTGACTGAGCACGGAGGATTTCTGCAAAGCACAACACCCTGCAATCTTCTCTCAGTAAGTTCATAGATAAGCACTGACCTTTCTGACACCTGAATTTAGCGTTTTAGGTGCCCAGAGAGTCTAGAAACAGCTGACCTTCATGTCACCTCTTCCTGCTCCCTCATCTCCCTCAGCCCCTCCCCCCTTCATAGGCTTACAATGGAGAGAGCAGAGCCCGTCTTCACTGGCTTCTCTGTAATGAAGACGTGTTTGCCTGATAATGCACAGATAAGAAGCTTCTTGAGTACAGAAGGAGGCTTTTTTGGCTGATGAAACCTATTACAGAGTTTCTTAAAATCGCTTATACTACTGATTTCTGCAATTAAAAAAACATGACAGTTACGCTTTAAATATTTAAAATCACTTATAAAGCAATTCCCTAATATGCTACTAGGATCAGATTTGTCCATTCATAAGCATCAGAGATCCATTAACTGCAGCTGTTCTCTGCTGTTCACTTAAAGGATCATTAGTGGATATGTCAGGGAAAATGTAGTAGTACATGGCTTCAAATGAATGGCTGACCATGTAAAACACTTGGCCTTCTGCTCTTGTAGACAACCAGCTGGGCCTACTGCATTTTTAGAAAACCTAACAATCAATAAGAGTTTTTCAAGCGGTTATAATGTTTACTTGTAGAAAGATCCTAGGTAACAGCTTATCAAACATTTTCAGCAGAAAAAAGACCACCTGGTCCATTTAGTCCACGGTTAGGATAGATATGTTTATCTCAAGAATGTTTACATTCAGTTACCTACAACATCTGCTTGAAGTTTGTTCCAAGCATCTAATACTCTAATCTAATACATCTAATCTAATAATAGACAGCTAAATAAAAGTGATATGTACCTGATGTACCTGTATGTTCTTGCACATATCTTTGTGCACTTTGCACATAGATACAAGTTTGTTTAAAAAAAAGGGGGGGGGGGGGCAAAAATAAGAAAGGTTTCAAAAAGGTGAACAGAAAAGAGTTTTGAATTGTGAACTTGGCCTTATAGTTCATTCTTGCTTGTTGGTGTATAGGTACCTACTGTATAAGTTACAAAGGCAACCGGGTACACAAAAAAGTCCCCAGTTGTGCTACAGGTATTATAGGTGATAACCATACTGTATAACTATAACATGTATAACCATAATACTTTAAATACTAAGTAATAAGGTTCAGAGTTTCAAGTCTCCTAGTGGGACAAAGATAAATGAGATAAAGTTTAGTTAATAAATTATATATAACCCGAAAAACTCATTCAGCAAATGAACAAGCCCACAAAAACTAAAAAATATGGGTCTCAGAATCTGTACACACATAAATATATTTATTTTTTCATGAAAATGTACTTTTTAACAGAGACATGTCAAAATATTTTCTTGGTCAGGGTGTTCAGGCCCTGACTATCCAGATGAATGTGCAGGGAGATGCCCCATAGACTTCTATTATGCAGCCATCTCGTCACATGAAACAGAACCAGGAGAGGAATGGGCTGAGTGAGTCTGAACATTTAGACCCAGACTGATCAACAAAATTATATTCAGATTTGGTATTTTACTAACCTTAAAATAAATTCAACATGTTATTTATGCTCAATAGTAAACATCAAAAAAATAAATAGCAAAAAACAATGGGAAAAAAAATGAATAAAATTAACCAGTTATAGGTATACCAAAATAGTACCAATAAAAACTGCAAGTACAAAACTACAGTTTGTCCTATGGCATTATACAGCTGCTCAAAATAAGAATGTTATAGCTTTTATAATGCACCAATAAAAAAAAGCAACTAAGATTATTGCTAGGTCCAGAAGGCCCAAAATAAGCTGGCCCATAAAGAGGTTGTAGAAAATAGCATCTAAATAGGAGTGGGAGTAGTTTTATGTATCTATGCCTATCATTACTGTGAAACACTATTTCATAAGATTTGCTATATACATACAAAAAGCAGGACTACAAAAACCGACAAAACAAAAGGAAAGGGAAGCCACACGGCTCATGCATGAATAGTTGAGAAAATGTAAGACATGCTTTAGGCAGTGAATAGCATGCATTACAAAGTGCAAAAGTGCAACATGCAATAAACAAACATAACAAAGGCAAAGCATGTACAAAAAATCTAATAAATAGCATAGTTCATATAGGGTTAAATCATCTGAGGTAAAGTGCAAAAAGTGCTTAGTATTAACTGACAATCACCTCAGATAAAAAAAACAGAGTTATAATAGATGCCACAGAATAAGAACAGGATACAAACATCATGCCAGTATGCCGTGCGGCTCCCTTACCCACAGGAAAACCCCAACGCCGTTTCGGTACACCCTTCGACCCTTCGGTTTTTTATTTGTAGTGGGCTCAAATATCTCTTCTTTGCTAAGAAGTTTTTTGGTGGCATATATGCAGTAGATCCTTTTTTGAGCATTTATTGTATATTTCTTGCAAAAGAAATTTTTTTTTGTTTTTTAGCAAAAGGTTTTTTGGTTTCTATCATTACTGTGGCATTATATTCTCCCAGCATGTCACCATTAGACAAAACTACTTTACCATTTTGCCATTTTGTTCTATTTTATGTTTAACCTCAATTATCTGATCACTAAAAATCAGAGACAAATTGGTCCTGGCTGTCTCCTTCATCCTATTTCATACCAGATTTTCTCATCTCAGGTAACATAGGCGTCCAAGGTCTAACTGTACTAATGTGCACAGTTACTTCATCTGAATGTTTAGTTAAACTTGTCAGCCATGGTGATTTAAACAATGATATTAATGAGAACTCCATGTGTCATTGTCTCATCTTAGGTCAGTCCTCAAATGAGGAAACGTAGCATTTGTGCAGTGTCAAGATTATGATTTCTTATGTTGCTCTATATCTCCCTTAGTGTATGGACAGAAGAGACCCAGTGCACATTACTGAATGCCTCTATAACAGAAACGTTCAACTGCTCTTTTAGTTGTGGTCCAGACTGCTGGAAAATTTCTCAGTATCCCTGTCTGCAGGTTCATGTAAACCTGACATCTTCAGGACAAAAAGTTCTCCTGTATCATAATGAAGAGACAATGAAAGTAAATTCTGAGGTAAGAAATCCAACACGGTCCCATATCAATAGTTTGCTTTGCTTGGGGACCTTCTTTATAATTATTTCCCTGTAGTCTTTTACTTACATTATTATGCTTTGAAACTATGGCAAATGTGCAATACTTTGGAATTTGATTCACCAGCACACAGTGGTAGCCATCTTTACCGCGTAGGCTTGGCATGGGGGTCAGGCTGGAGAGTAAACAGATTTTGACCTACATACAGTATACGGCTATGTTCACACAACATATTTTTTGTATTAATCACGACCGTGATTAATACAAAAAATATGTTGCATAGAAGTCAGAGGGAATCCCAGCTGGAGTGTTTACACATACTATACACTCTGGCCGAGATTCAAACTAGCCGCATGGAAAATTGACATGTCAGTTTTGTGCGGCAGCTTTTCATTGAATAGCGGCCGCACAGACCTGTCAGTTCCCACAATAGAGAGTGCGGTTACGGCCGCACTTCCCATTGTGAGCTATAATGAATTTGAATGCGGGCACACACGGATGCGCTCGCATCCCAATTGAACAGAAATTAAGTTCATTCGGCCGGTACTGCAGTACTGGCCGGGATAAACTTCACTGACATGGCCGGGTCACAGAACGGCAAGTATCTTACGATGTGTGATCCTGGAATAATACAGTACTTTACTTCAACTACACCAAGCTTCTCAGAGGCATAACAATATGATACCTTCTTAGTAAAAGAAGTTTGAGGTTTACTAAAGTAGAAATTGCAACAAAGTTATCAAAATGGCGTACACAGAATAATGCATTTGGTGCAACAGACTAAACATGTTAGACAGTTATCTCTTTTTATGCCAGCTCATTTGAAATTGAAACAATAAAAAACTTTCAAGTTGGTGCACCATAAATCTCCCACATTAATTGCATATGTCATTGACTGACATTTTTAAGGTCTCATTAGATACAACCCTTTCATATTGTGGCCATCAGGGCAATCAGATCCTCTTGCATCTCTAACAAACAGCTGATTTTGCTGGAGAACGCAGACACATTTTGTTGACCGCAACTGGGCAAATTTAAAATGTAGTTTGCCCCCATTTAGATGAGTGGCCATCCATTTAATACACTGATGGCTTGAATCTGCCAGAAAGGGATCAACTCATTAGAGGCTCATAGAGGGGGTCCTAAATAAGATTTGTTTAAATTTATATCCATATGCCCTAATTGGGCATGTGGACAGGGGCTGCCCTTTAAGGATTTTGATAAGGTCTTCTTGAATCAACAAAATTAAGCAGTGCACTTCATGCTGTCAATCATCTCTATCCAGGCAGCTCCATAGCCTTATAATGATACTATCTAGTGGAAATTGTTGGAAGCTGGGGTCTGAAATGTCAGATCTGGACCGTTTCAAACTTTTAACATGTCTCTATGACATCAAAAGTTTTTCCAATTGACAATTCTACTTTCAGCGCGAATCCAGATTAGGGCTGGGTTCATACTACGTATATTTCAGTCAGTATTGTGGTCCTCATATTGCAACCAAAACCAGGAGTGGATTAAAAACACAGAAAGGATCTGTTCACACAATGTTGAAATTGAGTGGATGGCCGCCATTTAATGGCAAATATTTGTTGTTATTTTAAAACAACGGCTTCTGTATTGAAATAATGGCAGTTATTTACTGTTATATGGCGGCCATCCAGCACTAACTTGTATAAAAACATGTAAATGCAACTTTAACATTTGCAATAAAAAGCTATACCTTACAAGGGTTCTGCATAACTGAGCAACAGAACACTATATAACTTTTAAAGGGAAACTTTGAAGAAGTATCTAATACCTGCTGTTATGTCCCTATAGAACATGGGACACTGAGGATGGGGGTAATTTTCTTACCTTGATCCTCATTGCTGCTTTTAGGAACTTTGTAGTTTATTAGATATATAAATTAGGCAGTTTGGTGCACTGGGGGCGGGATTACCACCCTCAGTGCACCAATATGGCTGGCCCACCCCTTCTAATGAATATTCATCCATTGCTCTCAGAGATGAGCACCTCCTCAAGATTAATAATATGGGGTGGAATGGCTGGAACAAATCGGTGGTAGTCCCAGCCGAGTGCACCAAATCATCTCATTTACATAACTTATAAACTGCAAAGTTCCTGACGATGGTGCTGAGGTTTTAGGTAAGAAAATTACCCTTATCCTCAGCGTCTTGTGCGCAAAGGGACATAGATGCTTCTAATCTGCTGATAGTTTCCCAATAAATAAAACTAAAACAGTGTAAAACAGTAAAAAAAAAAACATCATCTAAGTGTTAATCTATTTCTAGACCCGCTATTGTAATAAACATTAAACCAGATTCTCTTTTCAATATTTATAATTACACTTACACTAGAAAACCAAATGTAGCCAAACCGTGCAAAGGAGACTTTTATAACTACTCAAAACTAAATAGCCCAAAGCATTTTATGGTGTGGTTTATTTGTACTTTATAACAACTGTGAGATTTCAACTGAAATAGTGACAACAGAAATTTATTGTTAACACTATCCCCAAGTTTCTAGATTTTATAATTCACAGAACAGCATACTCGCTATGACATGGGCTTACCTAATGTATATTGTAATTTGTCGTACCATATTATTATCTAAAACCTAGAACCTTGTAGTACACATTTCTCATCTTTAACCACCACCAACCTTTAACAGTGCTATGATGCAATCCTTTAATCCTGACTCTGCCTGTCTGTTTTCTCTCTCTACCTTCTCCTTGCATTCTTAAAATCTGGACTCATGCAGCTGTGCTCAGTGAATCCTGACGGCACTGACAACTCGGAATAGAAAATAGCATTTTCTTTAAATCCGTAGGGCCAATGAACTCTACAGAAACTACAAGTGGAGCAGTGATCTGTGAAAGCAGTCTGCTGTTTACTGAACACTAAATCTCATCTACAATTTCCTATCATTATCTGCCAAAATAGTTGACTTCTTTTATGCATTCAAACAGGCAGAGATAATTGATGCCAAATATCATTCTGTTGGCAATCTTTTATATTTAGGACCACTGGAAATAAGAATGTATTTATATGACTGTTTAAATGTCAGGATTCAATGAAGACTCCTCAGATCTTCGGAGTATCTACTAGAAGAGATATATAATAGATTATTGTGCATGACAAATCACAAAACAGCTATTAATAACTGAGTTATCAGTGCTTGCTACATGCCGGGTGCTTATTGTTTCTTTTCTCCTGTTTTCATAACAACAGGGATTTTTCATGCTTCTTATGGACACAATGGTGCTGCCATATTAGGTAGGGATCAGTGCAGCCTTGTGCTTACCCACTCCACTGTCCCTATCTACTTGGAAGAGCCACCCTAAATGGCAGACCCCGACTGGGTGACAGTCAGTATACTAGGATAAGTGCACAGGGGGGAGAGAGGTCAGATCAGGCTGTGTCAGCACCAAACAGGCATATGAGCTGTGATTGGCTGCTATCTGTCTAGGAGACATTCTTGTCCCAAACACCATGATAAATCTAGGCCAAAGTATCTAAAACACATAGTATGGTGCAAGGCATGTATGCACATTTTGACAATTCTGACAATAGTGCACCAATGTGTAGCTCCAAATCACCATGTACATTTATGTGTATATGCTTACTTGCATGTATATAAATGCATATTGATGTGGAAATTAATATAAATAAAAATTAGATAATTCTAAATCAAGGCCAGTGCGCAGGCAGTGTTAGGCTACGCTCACACAACGTAAGGTTCATATTAATCATGGCTGTTGTTGCCGATTTGAAACAATGGCCGTGATTATTATAACCCTTACATTGTGCTGCCCTCTATGGAATCCCTGCCAGAGTGTATACACATGGTATACACTCCGGCTGGGATCCCTAGGGGTGGCGCAAAAAAACAGACATGTCAGAGAACCTGTCAGTTCACACAATGAAATGTGCAGCCCCGGCCGCACGCTCCATTGTGTGCAGCGGAGAATTCAGATGCGGGCACACAATGATGCACTTGCATCCGAATTCAGCCGCAGTGAAGATCATCCGGCCGGTACTGCAGTACCGGATGGGATGATCTTTTCTGACACCAGCCGTTCCGTGGCCGGGAACATGGCCTTATATTGGGGATACAGGTTGCCATTTATGTACACACTGACACCATAACGAAGCTGAAAAATATTTTAAATCTTTACTTTTTTGTGCACATTTACATATAACAGCTCTGGAAGATCTTCTTATGTGTACAGTAAGCATAAAATCATATTAGAGAAATTTTCCCACCATAGACTTAGGTTATAACAGCCCTGAAACAGCCCTGCATGCTCACAAGTGATAATACTGGTATGATGTCATGATCCACAGAGACAAACACACAGGGGGAGATTTATCAAACTGGTGTTGTTAGGACTCGAGTCGTGCATTCAGCTCCTGGCATCGCAGATGTGTGCGCCCAAAGCATTCATAACAATCGCTCAGGCCGGTTGCTGTGGGCACGACGACGGCGTCCATAGCAGCCGGACTGCTTCTCTTGTTTTTCACCTACTCTGCTCTGCTATTTCATGTTGTAGCAGAGGCCAGGGTTTCACTCCCCTGGCTGATCAACTTAGGTGTTGTGTGTGTGCTCACTGATTGTTGACGGACAGCTGACTCACCAGTAAGCTGTCAGTATCTGTGCAGGACCTAGAGCCTCAGCCCCAATCAAGCCTGAGGCTGGGACTACAGGTTGCATAAGTACCAGCATTTGTATCATGTTCCTGCCTGTGATAGTATCTAGCTCCTAGTTTACTTGATCTAGCGCTTTCCTGCATTTATTATCTGGTTACCTGACTTCGGCTATTAACCCTTTGACTACCCCACTGGACACGATTTTGTACTTTGCTGCTCGGTTGGTTTTGACTTGGACTCCTGACTTTCCCTTTATTGTGTTGTGTATTGTCTTGTTTTGTTCTGTGTTCCACTCAGTTAGATCAGGGACTGCCGTCCAGTTGTCCGTTGCTATTAGAGCTTCTGAGGCAAGCAGGTAGGGGCAGTGGGGCGGGTGCCAGTTTAAGGGCTCACCTGTCCTTGTGTTTCCCTGTCCCTATCCTAACAGGTGTAAAGTAGAACATGCTCAGTTGCCCCTAGAAACCAATCAGATTCCACCTTTCAATCTTCAAAGAATCTGTCAGGAATAAAAAGTGGAATCTGATTGGTTGCTGGGGCAATTGAGCCAGTTCTACTTTACACCAGTTTGATAAATGGAAGACTAATAGGAAAGTAACTTACATAATATGCAGAGGAGGATGGAGAGTGAATCTGACCCATTATCCCAATTGATATATGTTGAGGGATAAATCCAAGCACTCTTGACAATTCCAATTATGTTTATTCATAAAAATAGTTTTCTTTATTCTTATATTCATAATATTTATGAGGTATAATTAAAGAAACTATGAAATTTAATGTAAGGCACTGCAAGCAAATAAAGTGTGACTGTGCTCGGAGGGTACAGAGCCTGTATTCAACTTACATAACAAAGGGAATGTGCCTTGTTTTATTTTCTGATACCTATTCTTGTATGTTATTGTATTTCTAAAGCTAAAAGCTGCATGGTACATGCCACAAGTACGATCAGAGCTATATATAAACCACAGAACCATTCTTTGAGGGGATATTCATAATTTATACATCACCCCAGAGTGCAATCTCGCTTTACTGTTTTTGGCCTGAAGCTCGGGTCATTTCTGTGTCAGATGAGGTCTGCTTACACTGTTGCTTGAACGTCTGTGCATCATACATGATTTTACCTGTCTGTAGCTCTTTTAACCAGGTAATTTCTCAATTTCTATATATCTCTAACAGCCATAACAACCTACATGGTCCATAAACTCTGCACCTGCAAGAGCATTACAACTCATTATGGCATGCCAAATGCTCAGTATGTTCAATACTATTATGCCAGGTGTGTAGGACATGGCTGACCAAGTACTTGATTGTCAGGACCGGTCACTGGGGTTCCCCCTGTTCTGCAGGGAGAAGGCACAACATAGTTATGGGTAATTACAGGTGCACACCATCCTGTCAGCACAAGAGCAGTAAAGACACATGTATTCTAGTGAAAATCATTCACGGTAAATGGAAGCATTGTTAATTAACATGTACACCATATTCTGCAAAGTTGCTAGACCCTAAAGTTTTCTAGTATGATGTATATAAACATTTTTGAGTTTTAGGATAAATTAAAATGGGTACTCTGGTGGAAAATACTCTTCCAAGTACCTATTAGCTGCTGTATGCCCTTCAGAAAGTGGTGTATTATTTCCAGTCTGATATAGTGCTTGCTGTTGCCACCGCTGTCTGTGACAGGAACTGTTCAGAGCAGTGGCAAATCCCCATAGAAAAATTCCTGTCACAGACAGATGTGGCAGCAGAGAGCACTGTGTCAGACTAAAAATAATGCACTCTTCCTGAAAGACATACAACAGCTGATAAGTACAAGAAGACTTGTTCTACTCGATGCGATCGCTCGGGGGAGATCCGTTCTTCTGCCCGTGCCGGGCCTTAGCGTCAGAATGACGCTGATCCCGGCTTGGCAATAGATTGCTATGGCCTGCAGCAGGCCATAGCAATCTATCAACGATCTGATCGATCATTGCTGTGTATATACACAGCATTGATCTCTATGAGAGATCAGTGCTGTTTTTATACAAGTCCCCCAGGGGGGCTTCTAGTTACAGTAAAAATAAAAGTAAAAATGTTTTTTTATTAATAAAAAATCCCCTCCCCTATTAAAAGTCCAAATCACCCCCCTTTTCCCATTTTATAAATATAAATAAATAAACAAATAAATAAACATATTTAGTATCGCCGCGCGCGTAATTGCCCGAACTATTAATTTATCACATTCCTGATCTCGCACGGTAAACGGCATCAGCGCAAAAAAATATCCCAAAGTGCAAAATTGCGCATTTTTTGTTGCATCAAATCCAGAAAAAATTTAATAAAAAGTGATCAAAAAGTCGCATATACGCAATCAAGGTACCGCTAGAAAGTACATGTCATGGCGCAAAAAATTACACCTCACACTACCCCATAGACCAAAGGATAAAAGCACTATAAGTATGGGAATGGAGCGATTTTAAGGAACATATATTTGTTAACAATGGTTTGAATTTTTTACAGGCCATCTCATAATATAAAAGTTATACATGTTATATATCGTTGTAATCGTAATGACTTGAGGAACATGCATAACAAGTCAGTTTTACCATAGGGCATAGGACATCAGAGGGCAATACTGAGCTTAGGACATCTGTCTGTAAGTAAAACTGGAAAGCTGCTAAACAGTGTCCCTCATTCTGGCAAATACAAGCTATCCATGCATTGTATGCTGCTGGGAACTGAATAAGCAGGAAAATCTTTCCCAGCAAAATACTTTAGGGTATAAAAATAATTTACAATGATATCTTTTTATTACTGCAGCACAATTTTTAATAAAAATATTCAGACCAGCCACTAATTCCAATATAGGCTTGACCGAAGTCAAGATCAGGAAGATTGCTGTATGGCTATGTTCACATTTCATGTGCATAGAAACGGAGGCTGTTAATCTGCCAGCCGCCGGGCTGCATTCAGCACGTTCCTGCAGCCGATACCTCAGTATCTGCTGCAGGAACGTTCCTTTTTACAATTGACTTGTGGGCACTGTTGGGAGTGCCCGCAAATCAACTAATACACTTCAAGGCAGAGTGCGGCCACCAGCTGCACATTACATTGTGTGAACAGCTATTAATAGACACATACAGTATTTCAATGCCGATTCTAAAGAACAGGCATTAAAATAATGATATGTGAACACAGCAGGCGGCGTTGCAATAACTTCAATACAATGCCGCCCCTGCAGTAAAGAATGGACACTGATTCCATTGCAATCAGTGTCCGTTCTTTACTGAAAGAGAACATTCTGTGAACATACAGTAGCTTTACAGTACACTTCAAAGAGAAAAAAAAAATGTTAGGCAAAAACAACAGTAAGTCATTAGCATATATTATATTGGTTATTAGGTGCCAGTGAGAAGAAACATACAGTTGATTTTACTTTATGACACTATGGAATATCAGTAATAACTTGCAACAGGTTGTTAATATCAATTCATTTAGGCAATAAAAGGAGGAAGGCCTCTAAGCAGGCTTGGTAAATTGCAAGTGACTCTTGTGATACACAGAGCATACATAAATAGCTGAAACCTTAAGATCAGTGATTTTCGTAAAAAAGGAAATATTAGGTGATAACTTTACTCCTCCTATACAGTGGACAGTGGTATTTTAAAATGTGTTGTCTTTGAGATAAATGATTTGAGAGTTGAAGGGCTTTAAACAGAGAAATACGTAAGAAAGCTGTAGCCAGCTAGTTCAAAGATATGCATGCAGGCGAAGAAGAAAGGAGCAGAGGGAATTTTAAATGAGGCTGGCAGCGGCTTACCGTGTGTTGGCAGAATTTGGAAAGAACAATTGCTGGATTTTCTAAATGTTTAAAAAAGGAAGCTACAAACAAAAGAGGCATGGTAAAGAGCCCGGCAAACGTTAAAACACTGAAAATTGCTTTCAAAGAATTTTTTTTTTCATTCACACAATCTACTTGTTGTTTTTTTTTTATGTTTTTTTTGCTATTTGTCTTTAAACCTCGAGTTTATATTCCATGTTTGGTAGCTGCCTTCCTGAAGGCACTTGGACAAGATTTTATACAGTTGCTGCTCAGATTGAACTATGGGTGAGAGAGGAAAGAACATTTCTGTCACTGACTATTACATTTTCTTGAAGTATAAAGTAGTTGAAAATCCTGTATATGTGATTATTATCCTTCACACAGTAATATGTAAGAAGAACAATAGAGGCCATATAGAAATGTTAAAGAACAAAAGCTTTCCACTATGAATACATAAATGCTCAATTGCCATCCAATACCAATACCAATACCAAAGTCAGCATTGTAATGCGTCTCCAAAAATGTATGTAAAAAATACTATGCCTTAAAAATACTTAATCATTTTAAACACTAGTATGTTTAAGACTATGTTTGAAAAATACCGGGATATTTCTGTTCGAAATATGCCAAAAAATAGTGTTTGAGTGTTTGGGTATATGCCATTTTTATTAAACCACTATGCCAGGTTTTCTTTATTAGAGACATGTGCCCTTTAATGATTGGGGCTTTCATGTAAGCGAATTTGGGTGCAGCATAAAATCAAATGAGCAAGTTTCAAGTGTCACTGTCATTTGGGAAAACTGTCAGAGAAAAATGTCAAAAGTTTTGATTAGTCTGAGTGTTAAGACCCATACCAATCAGGAGAAGAAACAGGGAGAGGAGCATGTTTCAGAGTGTCTGCTCCCAGCTCTGTGTCACTCGATGTCAATTGGGCTCCATAGACTTACATATGCAGCCGGAGCCCGTGACACATTCTTTGATCGGTATGGGTCTGAACACTCAGATCTGGACCGTTTCAAACTTTTAACATGTCTCTATGACATCAAAAGTTTTTCCAATTGACAATTCTACTTTCAGTGCGAATCCAGATGGGTTCACACGACGTATATTTCAGTCAGTATTCTGGTACTCATATTGCATCCAAACCCAGGAGTGGATTGAAAACACAGAAAGGCTATGTTCACACAATGTTGAAATTGAGTGGATGGCCGCCATTTAATGGCAAATATTTGCTGTTATTTTAAAACAACGGCTTCTGTATTGAAATAATGGCCGTTATTTACCGTTATATGGCGGCCATCCACTCAATTTCACCATTGTGTGAACAGAGCCTTTCTGTGTTTTTAATCCACTCCTGGTTTTGGTTGCAATATGAGGACCACAATTCTGACTGAAATATACGTAGTGTGAACCCAGCCTCGAACTGTAAAATTAATTAAAGTGGTCAGAGAGACTTGAATAAGACATGTTCATTGGTGCTAGGCTTGTTAGAGCCAGGATTTAAAAAACCTACAACTTTGGGGGGATTTCTTGCAGAGGTCAAGAGTATACTAAAATGGTGTAAAGGTAAAGCATCAATTGAAAGGGGATCGCATAGACACAAGGGGTCAACAAAAGTTGTCACAGAAGATAGGTTGTCACAGACGATGGCTGAATACAATGCTTGTGCTCCAACTAATGTTTCTGAGTGTAAAATGCAATGTTCCTTAGCATGGATGGGCTATAACAGGAGAAGGCTTTTGTCTTTGAGGTGTAAGGGAAACAAAATGTCTAAACTCCAGTGGGCAGATGAATGCAAAAATTTGATGAATTAGCAGAGGAAAACATTGCCTGCTTAGATAAATCCAGATTTTTGCTGCACCATTCTGACAGAAGGTCCAATGTTGACTCTGAACTGATGAACAATTTAAGTCAGGGATCACCTATTCAGGGTGATGGAGATGCTGTAATGGTGTCAGGAATGATTTCTTGGCACCCTGGACCCTGTGAAACCTGTAGATCGATGTTGGGACAGCACAATTTATCTTAGTATTGTGGCTAACCAAGCTAATCCCTTTACAGCAGTTGTTTGCCTAACGCAGAAGTTCCCTTTCAGCAGAACAATACACCATGCCACAACATTATTGCTGCCAGAGATGAACAATATTGCAATTTTGCAAATATGATACCTTTTTATTGCTAGTAAAAAATAGGCCAAATTATGTTAAGTAGCGAGCTTTCAAGACAACTCAGGTCTCTTCAACAGGCATCATAGGGTCTTTTAAGGTCCTTTTACACTTACAGATAAATCACTCAAGCGATCGTTTGGTGAAAGTGAAGTGACATTTGGCCTTTTAAGTGATCTTTGTTTAGACGAAGAGATAATTTGTGTAAAAAATCTCATTATTATCCTGAAACCAATCTGCAAAATATCAGCAAACGATCAGCAACAATTTTAGTACATGTTGAAAGACCATGTCATTTGATCAGTGACTACATTTACACGGGCAGATAATTGTAAGGTCTCAGTCTTTATCGTGAATTTTTGAACGAATTTTAATCCAAGTGAAAAGATTTTAAGTCATAGATTGGTTCCAGGAATATGAGTAATACACTTACCTTCCAGCACTCCTTCAACACCCGCCCTGGGTCACCAGGAGAGCCCTCTGGCAGCAACAACTCTATGTGTCCTGGGCGGTTAACGTCACGGATACACAATGGCGTCCCTAGAAACCTGGAGTTTCAAACTCCTGCTGCTGTGCTGCATCAGTGTTTTGACTGGAAGATGTTCTTGCCAGTCCGGTTGTGTATTGCACATGTCTTTCGCCAGAGATCGGAGGGCAGTCCAATCATCTTTTGACTGGGTCCCTGGTCTCCTATAAAGTGTTCCTGCGCCCTCATCTACACTGGCTATTAGACTAGATTTTCTATCGTGCTTGACAATCTTGTGCTGTTTCTGCTTTATTATTCTAGCTTTTATGACCCTGACTTTTGTTACCTGACTACCCTTGTTATCTGGCTTCCCTGACCTTGGCATTTGTTACCTGATTAGTCTTTGGACTCTGTGTACCTTGCTGACTGTTTGGTTTGACCCCGGCTTTTAGGCTATCCCTGTCTGTTAGTTCATCTTGTCAATGTTTCATGATCTACATATCGCACTTTAAGGACTGTTGCCCAGTTGCCCACAGCTAGGGCTGTCTGAAGTAAGTAGGCTGGGACAGTAGATGGGGACTAGTCCAGGGTTTACTGTCCATGTCCACCCCATCCCTTCCCTGACCAAATTTGTACTTGTGCTGTTGTGACAGATAGATAGATAGATAGATAGATAGATAGATAGATAGATAGATAAAAATAGTTCTGCAGCACTTCCTTTGGTGAGAAAATCCAAGTGCATTTATTTCATATCAAAAAAAGTTTTACATGCATTTTTTTATATGAAATAAATACGCTTTGATTTTTTCACCGAAGGAAGTGCTGCGGAACTCTTTTTATTATTTATGGGAAGACGTGGATTCAGTCTTTAGCTGCTGGCACCCTGATACACCAACTAGCAGAGTGCACTCCATTGTGGATTTTTTTTTGATAGATAGATAGATAGAGTCATGTACTTACCTGGTCACTCTGCAGCACTGCAGAGACAGAGGCAGGCTGACAACTCCATACACGCCTAGCTGGCTGATGCTGCAGGTAAGCAGCCTATCAGCAGTTGGGGGCAGGAGCGAAGCTGTGTAGGAGCACAGAGCCAATTGCGAACTGCCAGGCGCTCAATGCAAATCAGGGGTGGTGGATTTAAACAAACAGCTGATGCTCCATAGCTGCCAGTGATAGTTTAGACTTTTTGTTTTGTGATTTTGTACTATTTTGCTATCTTGGGTTTGACCTCTGGCTTGCTTTCTGACTGTGAGTTTGGTTCTGATTTGTGGTTTATACGTACCTGGCTTGTTTGACTTAGACTGCTGACTTTTCTTGTCTGGCCCTGCACTTAGCAACGTAGGTACTGCCATCCAGTTGGGGTCTGTCACCTAGGGCAGTACGTCTAAGTAGGCAGGGACAGTGGGCTGGGTTCAGTTAGGGCTCACTGTTCCCCTACGGACATGATAGATAGATAGATAGATAGATAGATAGATAGATAGATAGATAGATAGATAGAATGCGCAGAAAAGCTGTCAAGAATTAGAAATTCAAAATTCTCTTTCTAGTACTTTTAGCACAAATGTTCTTTTAACTTTCAGGCATGTGCACCTTTTTCTTTACACAACAATCTGGGAAGTTTCATTTTAAGGCCCCGTTCCCACTGAGCAAAGCTAGCGGAATTCCGCGACGGAATTGTCCGCCGCGGAATGCCGTTAGCCTCCCGCTCATAATGGGACTCTATGGGAGGCGCGCGCTGCTGCTCTATACGCGCTGAAGAATGAACATGTTCATTCTTCAGCGCGGACAGGGCAGGAGCGCGCGCCTCCCATAGAGTCCCATTATGAGCGGGAGGCTAACGGCATTCCGCGGCGGACAATTCCGTCGCGGAATTCCGCTAGCTTTGCTCAGTGGGAACGGGGCCTAATGGTGCAGAATTAACAGCACAAACTCTTTGAAGTGTGCTTTATTTCAGTCTAATCTCTAAACCTAATTTATTATTTATAACAACATGATCGGTGCACAGCAGGAAACCTATAGATGATTCTGCTAAAAAAAAAAATTGGAGAAGGAGAATGTATTTCTTTATGGCAAAGACTGTATGGGAGGCACAATGATATGTAAAGTGTAATTATCATCTACTCCTTATTTCAGACACATTCAGAACAGTACATTCAGGCTATGTTTACACATGAAAGACGTTTTTATTGGACAGCCACCATTTAACGACAAATAATAATTTGTATAATAATGGCCATTATTTGCGGTTGAATAACGTCCGTTTAATAAAAACGTGTGTGAACATAGCCTCATAGTGCAATTTGTTTTACAATTACAGGTTATGTTCCCACAAAGTTTCTTTTTTGACCTTCTGAGTCCGAATGACAGCAGTTATTGTACACATGACAGCCTTTGTTGTTTGGACTTAAGTGACCAAAAAAAGGCATTGGGGGAACATATACACACACTGCAAAATGTGTATAATATGAATGTGAAATGAATAGTCTTTTTTCCCCACAAATAGTGATTTACATTGAAAAGAAGAGGCCAGACAGCATAAATTTAAACAGGGACTCCATCATTATGCTGGATTTTGATCCAAGAGCCTGATGGTTGTTTTCTTCTCTAATTTGTGTAACCCATGGATGTATTCTCCACCCCTTTGTTTGCCAATAATGCAGTTCCTATAAATAGGAGAATTCTGTGAATAGACAAGGAAAAAGGACCAACCTGAGCAAGACCCTACTCTTATGTAAATTCCCTTTAGTAGTTTCTATCATTTCTATCATGCGTATGTCAATTTGAGAGATTGGGTTCAGCGTTTAATTTTTGCCTTTTTTCTTCTTCTTGTTTTAGTGTTCATACATACCAAGGTGTGGAAAAAACTTTGAAGACTCTTTGTCACTTGTCAATATTATAATGGAAAATTTCCGAAAGCATCAACGTTTTTCGTGTTTCTACGACCCAGAAGGAAATCAAAAGAATGTCATTTTGACCAAACTCTACAGTTCCAATGTATTATTTCATTCATTATTTTGGCCAACATGTATGATGATAGGTGGAATCGCTATTGTCGCCATGGTGAAGCTCACTCAATACCTCTCACTTCTATGCGAGAGAATCCAAAGGATCAACAGATAAAACCAAGTTCTAATTTTATTTTTCAACAAAATACTGTTGTTTTTTTTTCATTCTTCACCAAAGAACCTTAAGTTTGTAATGTGCCAGTCTGTTTATAAGTTCCTTAATATATTCTTATAAGTAGAGCAATAATGCAAATCTGTTCTATATGCAAACAACATCATAGAGGAAGGTGATAATTTTGTCATTCATATTTTGTTTACAGTGAACACAGGGCCTATTTAAGGGGATATTATCAAGAGACAAAGATCATCTTTGTATAAATTAATATAAGTTCAGTTTTGTTGTTTCATAAGATAAAGCAATGATCTTTGATGACTCATTACTTTAATATTGGAGAATTTCAAACCCAAGAATTCCCTTAATATGTACTAGGAGAACTGCAATGGAATCTCTCTATTAGTATAACATTTGTCAACGACAGCGTAAAATAGTCATACAAAAAGTATAATTACATAAAATTGTGGGCTGAGGCTAATAGAATAGGCAGGTTTAAAGGGAAATCCATTCACAGAAATTCTTTTCTTGCTTTTAGATTTAGAAACAGGATTAGACAACACAGGCATAAATGAAATAGCATCCACTACTCAGCTTTCCGGCCATACCATAGCTAGGACAATGATCACTGCTAGAACAGTATATTGCTATGTTCACATGATGTTTCTGTCCAATTTTGTTTTCTCAAAATGACGTCTGTCATTCTAAGGCAGTGGTGGCTAACCTTGTCACTCCAGCTGTTGCAAAACTACAATTCCCATCATGCCTGAACAAGCAAAGATATAGCTTTGGCTACCCAGACATAATGGGAGTTGTAGTTTTGCAACAGCTGGAGTGTCAATGTTAGCCATCATTGTTCTAAGGTTTAGGCGCCTGTCACAACAGCTGTTGGTACCTTAATCTAGTTCAGGCCCCTTTGGGTGTGGTTCTTTATTAAAGATCCATTGAATTTAGTAGTAAAGACGGTGAAAGGACAGTGAAAAACAAATGTGTGTGAACAACTTAAAATAATGTCCATGGTTTGCAAAATAATCTGCAACTAATTGTCATGAACATTATGTTGACGTCCATTCAAACAACGTCCGGTTTTTAATACACTATGGGGGACATTTACTAACAATTTTAATGTGTGCGACTATACTAATGTGGGCTGGTGTTTATTTTGTTCCTATATATTGTGTGTGATTTATGGAAAAGTCGCACTGTCAAAGTAAATGTGTTTAAGTAAAAAGTCACAAACAAATTCACCCGGTATTGACCAGGCGTAGGCCTGCACCAGTTTTTGTGTTGTTTTTTTTTGTTTTTTTTTTATTTGCAAATGATAAGTTAGGCACAAATCCCGGGATTATGGAAATTTTTAGGTGAATACTCAAAACAAGCAAATTAAAAAAAAAATGCATCTAAAAATACTTGTCTGTTAAATACTGGTTCATGAATAGAACAATAGAACTTAGACTAAAAATGGGTGAAAAATTCAATTATTAACCTAAAAATAGGTGCAAAGCCCTTGATAATTTTTCCCCAATGTGTTTTGGGTGGCCGTCATTTCATTGATTTCAATGCATTTGATTGACTTCAATTATAAATCGGTAATAACGGATGTTTTTTTGTTGTTGTTTTAAAACAGTGTGTACATAGCCTATCTCTGAAACATTAAGTTTTTAAACAGTAGTTTCCTTCAAATTCAGCTAAGATTTTCGCATCAGCTTTTTATATCTTTTATACAGTTTTAGGCTATGTTCACACTACGTATCTTTCCGGCCGTAGTGCAACAGCTAATATACGCACGTAGTTTTGAGGTTGAGGCGTTCGCTTGAAAGTATACGATATATGGCCGCACAATGCACACTACGTATGAGCTTATGGCAGGATCGTATACGGCACAGTGAAAAATGAACAAGACCATTGTTTGAGGACGGAAATGTTCCAACTTACGGCCGTGGATTTCCATGCGGTCCCGTACGGATAACTTTTTTCAGCCAAATTGAACATGATTTTTAAATCCAAAAGGTTCTGTGTGTTTTATTGGGCTGGGCGAAGATTTCCAAGTAAATGACCTGTTTCAGATCGCTTCGAAACAA
The DNA here is from genome assembly GCF_027789765.1 of Dendropsophus ebraccatus. Classification (NCBI taxonomy): domain Eukaryota; kingdom Metazoa; phylum Chordata; class Amphibia; order Anura; family Hylidae; genus Dendropsophus; species Dendropsophus ebraccatus. Next base: position 71,908,495 of record NC_091459.1, on the reverse strand, counting down.
GCTAGGGAAGCATAACTCTACTACGGGCGTATGTTCGCGGTTCGCCGGCATGTTCGCAATCCAGCCGCATGTTTATTTTTCCCACGGCCGTACTTTCAGCCGCACATGTACGGCTGCGTACGAACTACTGCCGGACTCATACGTAGTGTGAACATAGCCTTATTCAGAAAGTATTTTTGCTTTGATTAAAAAACAGTGAGCCTCATTTATCAAATCTGACTAATGGAAAGACTGATTTTGTTGGTCATAGCCAGTGTTATACATTGGTGACTTGGGTCTAACAGCAGAAATTATTATGAGAACCCACAGCCAATATATTCAGAAGATACAGTATGCAATTTTGTACAGGCTGGATGCAGTATAAAAAATTAAAAACTGGTAATGTAAAAAAAAAAATCATGTAAAATTCTATTAATCGCATGGTGACCCTAGTGACAAGCGATAGAGTCTAAAGTGAGCACCTAATGAAGTCATCTACTGATGGACCTTTGAAGACCATTTTTGTATCAGAGCCTAGGCCCATTAGACGATTCGCACTCAAATGGGCCTGAGTTAGCTAGCCGATAGCAACCAATCACAATGCAATACTCATTTATTGACCATTTTGATGAATGAGTTCCATTACTGTGTTCAGGGCCTATTATTACATATGATATATTCTCATAAACCACCTTCAGCTTTATTCAACAGTTTGGTTGATAATTTCCCCTTAAGTTCATCTATTAAAGGCTGATGCTGTTGTTACTGTATAGCAACTTTTTGTATTTCTTATTGTTGCAGGAAAACAAAGGTATTTCATTTACTTTTCTTATACTCATTTTAGTAATTTACAGGGCTTCCAATGACTCTGCTGGAAGGGTCACAGGCACATATCACAAAAACATACAGTAGCATTTTGCTTTTTACATTTTATTTTTAGAAGCAGAGTCCATGTCAAGTATAATGATTGAGCAACATTGTGAATATAAAATTGCACTAAACAAGAAACAAAATGTCCCCTCACCTGTATAGCAGAAATATAGAAGCTTATATTTCAGACACCTTGTAAACCATGCTTTTTCAATGTTTTCTTGCCTTTAGTATCAATAGGGAGGTCACTAACCTTGGTTTAAGTGTGCATGCCAGGGCTGGCATCAACACCAGGAAAATCTAGGCAGATTCTGGGGATTATTGGGCTTGGCAGGCACTTGCAATTTTGAAAATATTTTTTTTGCACATGTAAAGTGAAGGTTTGAGTAGAAAGGACTGTGCGCCCATATATACTCTTGTAGCCAGTCCTGATAAACACATGGGGGGAGATTTAAAGTAGATTTGTCATAGTTGCCCCTAGCAACCAATCAGAATTCACTTTTTATTCCTGATATGCTTTGAAAAATGAAAGGTGTAATCTGATTGGTTGCTAGGGGAAACTAAGACCATTCTACATAAAAGTCTGATAAATTTCCCCCATGGTGTTAAAAGCTAGTAATATTTCAATAAATCCCAAAAATAAACTAGAAATATAGAAAGCTACGTAAATACCCTTTATTTCTATACAGCATGGTATTTCATTGAAATACCCGCCCCCTCTCTAGAAGCAGGGAGTATCTCCATAATACAGTGTCTAACCTATCATGCCAGTCTTTTTTGGATTCATATGAAATCTGACAGAAGATACTCCTGTGTGTGCTTTTCTATGTAATAGGAGGCATAATGAGGACCCAACCCCTCTGTGAATCAGATTGTAATGTTCTATAAAAAGAAACACTCGCAGGCATGAGAAAACAAAGGAGTAGATGTGCTAACACTGGTGCAGAGAAAAAGTGATGTAGTTCTCTATGGCAAATAATCACATTTCACTATTAAAGGCCCTACTACTGGTTGCCAAAGGCAATTACTATTTCACTATTTCTTTGTGGCAGTCTTCATTTCTCTTTCCTAAAGTCTTCCACTGTAAAAGAGATTCCACTGTAAAAAAGATTCCACTGTAAAATGAAAGGGTTTTTTCCAAGTAAAATGATTCAGTAGCTGAGTAGCTGTTGATTAGAGCCCCTGCTTTTAGATTTACACAGTGGCGGTGGTGGGTTACTGCATCACTGCTCTTATTCACTGTAGTGGGAGCTCTGCTGCAGTGTCCTGACACCACTAATATGCAGAACATGAAGCCAACTACTTTCAGCTCTGTATACTGTGTAAATTCCAGTGGGGGCACTTCCATGTGTCTCAGCATCCCACCATTCAACTATTATCCTGTGGATAGTCCATCAATTATTTTTCCGTGAAAGCCCCTTTAGGGTGCATTCACATGTACAAGACCTGCAGCGGATCCGCAGCAGATACGCAGCAGATTTCATCTAAATAACTGAACACAGCATCAAATCTGCACTGTCAAATCTGCTGCAGATCTGCTGCGGATCCTGTACGTGTGAACGCACCCTTACGCAATCACTGAATTCACATATTTCCTTTATTTTATCCATGTAACCCATGTCTTCAACTTTAAACCAGAAACAGTCATTGCTGCCAGATTCTATAGCATACAAAGTACCAGAATGGTGATAGATAAGCCCACAATTTCTTCAGTTTTTCTATTTTTATTTCTGTAATAATTATTATTATTATTATTATTGCTACTACATCTGCACTGTTTATAAGGAACTAAGGTTCAAGGAATAAACATCTGTATCCAGTGATGCCTATTCCTTTGAAAGACTGCACATTGCAATGCTTTATAATATGTATGTATAATACTGCCTTCATTTAATTCCATATAAGCTTATGGGATTTTAGGTCCTCACAGGCCTTTACAATGTGCCATAATACTATATTGATCCTATGGCTCATTTAAGACTGTAATGATCTTGTGCACATGTTTTGTTTGTTTTTTTCTTCTTCTTTTTTGCGCAGCTGTTTACAAATAAAAGCAAAGCCAGATGTACTCAAGGAGAAAATGTGACTTTTCTCCCACACAGTGCCAGAGACAATTCAGCATGAAGCTACAATTAACCCTCCATTTGGAAAAAATATTTATTATTAAGGTCCCATGTGCTTTGAGAAATGTCATCTTAAAAGGTCTGCCCACCTCCATGGTGCCTAAACAATTCAGGTCCAATAATATTAGCTGCAATTTTTATTTATTTGTTTACCTTTATTATGTGTTTATTTTCTTAGCCCAAAAAATTGGTAAGGGCATGGTATTCAATAATTATAAGTAGAGATGAGCGAAGCGAATCTGGCAAAGCAGATTTGCTATGAATCGCACTGTCAATTCGCTTTATTCTGCTAAGTGAATTCAAGCGGATTTGTTAAGAAATTCGCAAAAAAGATGGCGGCTGAACATGTTAGCTGTCTCTTACGTCACTAGGCGGGAGAAAAGGAAATAACCATAATCCCTAGCTCCTGTCCAATCAGCTGCAGGCCCCTCTGTGATGTAAGCACCTCCCCCTCTATATAAGCGTATTCGTTTCTAGAGGTGGCCAGTTGGATGTGTGTGGAGGAGAGATCAGGATGGCATAGTTAAAGCAGAGCAGGGAGAGACTAACAGAGCGATATAGGGACAGAGAGGAGATGAGGGCTGGTTGTGGAGAATTTTTTGTTGGAGCTGTAAACCAAGTGTCCAGTTTACCACGTAACTGGGTGCGTATAGGAATTCACTGGAACCAGGGAAGACACAGTCCATATTATTCACGTACTGGGCACTGTAAACTCCTATTGAGTTATACCTATTTACTGGGATCAGTGAATTGAGTGTGCGCCTTACATAATCAGTGGTCGCACTCCACTCCTACTGTGTTCTAAAAATTTGTGAAAATGTCAATTTACGCAACTCACCGATACCGATATCCACTGCTGTCCTGGGAGAAAATAGATGTTGCACACTGTTCCACCAATATCCACTGCTGTCAATATCAGAAATTGGATGACAAGCTGATTGAAATTTTTTGAAAGTGTAAATTTTAAATTTTTGAAACTTGTACAATAAGATACATTAACAAATTTATCCTTGTGTAATAGTACCAGTACTATAGTTTGGCTGTTTTACTGAAATTCATTAAGATTCAATTCGCAAATATTACCAAATTTGACCCAAAATTCGCAAACCTCGCAAAACGAATTTCCGGCTGCTTCGCTCATCTCTAATCTTAGGCTTATCAGACTAGAATTATTTAAAACTAAAAGTAGCTTACAACATAAAATTATACTTTTTTAAATAAGTAAAAGGTAATCTACTTGATTTATTATGTAAATGAGAGATGCTGTTTTACATTTAGTTTTTTGTACTAAGTATAACTTGAATACTTGAGTATGTTATTGATAGTGTTTAAAGAGAATAATCATAAGAAAATGACCTATCCTTTAAATCAAATTGTTTTTTAAATCATGTTTTTTTTTCCTCATTTTCTATTTTACTATCGATATAATAACATAACCTTAATGTTGCAGTTTTCATTCTGGCCACTAAGCCTAATAATAAGCTGACCCTTTAAAGCAGCCTCCTCCATCACAGACTGCAGTGAAAGGTAACATCAGTATATGGATAAGACAGAATCAGCCCATTCACAAAAGATGATGGATAAAGCTCATTGTCTCCCCTTCTCTGCACACTGATATTTGCACAGGTCACTGAGAGTGCTCAACAATCTCTCTTCAATAAAAGTGAATAAGGTCAACTACACTGTATTATGCCTATGTGCTTGGGGGTTTCTCTGGCAATTTGGTTACCCCTATTATAACATACTAATAATGAAATAAAACATAATTACAATCAAGAAATGGAAATCTCATCAGAAGGAGTTGTGCCCATGCAAGCACAACACGTAGGGCTGTATAAGTGCACCATGTTTTAGAGATTAGCCAAATAACAAGAAATGCTCATTCACTGGCTGATCATCAGGATTATGCATGCTTAGAAATCATCATTTATTGCCAGCACTTCTCCCATGTAAACAGGTATTGTGCTTCCAAGAATGATGAAAGTGAAGGGCCACCCATCCAAACCATCTTGGCCCTTCTTAAAGGCTCTTTAAACGAGTGTCAATTAACTTCCACATCTTGCTATGTGTGCATCTAATATAGCGTATTTACCAAATATTTGCAGACCTTTACAAAGGAGACATCGCTATGGTATCAAACTAAAGGCAAAAAATTCAGAAATTCCCCAGGTGAGGCCATAATCCAGTAAAATCATAAGAAATTTTCTAAAAGGCCCTTATTGTAGTACCATGTATCTCAAGGTCTATCCAAACTCTTCTTCGAAAAGCTGAAGAAAATGTCAAATCAGCCCTATAAAAGAGTATGTTAATATTCCTGTGATTTTATATGGTATGGTATCATTGGAATTCCTAACTTTTTTGTATTTATCATTAGAACCAGAATGGAGTTAACAGAGAACATATATGCCATTACATTTCATATCACCCCTTTAAGTCATTATTTGTATTTTGAAAAGAAAGCAATATATGCATTTTACAATCAGAAATAGAATGAAAAAATCCTTCATAATAATATTCCACAGCTGCTGCACATATAGTGCCATGGTAGAGCAAGTATTCCCATCTAGAAACAATGATTCTAATGGAAATTGACACATTTTTTATTACAGATTCAGCATGATCTTCCATGTGCTTCGTATAAAACACATAAAGGTGTTTGAGGCCTCAGAATCTATTTCCAGTAACTACAAATAGCACGTATCAGAAAACTTCATAACACCACAAGGTTTAAAATAGTCAGTGCATTATATCATTCTTGGCATGCTATAAAGATTCAAAAATATAGTTTTCACTTCCATACAAACCAGTAGTCCTGACATTACCAATAATCCTTGTACAAATCTATAAAATATTAAACACTACTACAACATGCTTATACATTTATACACTCATAACGACAGTAGAAACAGTGTTATATTATCAATTCTCACTCAATATCATCACTTAATCTTCCTTAAACTATAATCAATATATATTTTTTGTTTTTTATTACAGCTGTAGCCAAAAACATTTAAGTTAAACCAAGATCTTGTGTTTAGGATGATGGGACCAGAATGAAGTCTGAAACATTTCAGTTTAACATAACATCTAACTCTGAAATGTATCAACTTGGCAACTGTCATGTACTGCTACCATATCACTGTAAAAAAATAATAATAATGAAAACAAAAAAAACTGTCAGCTATTTTATTATTTTTTACTTGCGAATAATTAATATTTTTTACTCGATAAAATGGATATAGTATATCTAGTGTATTATAATATTAAATGTGTTTCTTTAAAAAATATATATAAAAAAGCATAAATATGAGTCAGGGCTTCATGAGAAGCTTGGATAAAGAAAGTGTTTAGTTTGGAGATTATATGAATGTTTTTAATTTGACTATATATATAAATATATACATAAAAAAAAACTCTTGAAATGTTCTTGAACTGTTTAACAATATTGCCAATCACTTAATTTTGACAGAATGTTCTGTAACAGTAAACCAAGTATGTAAGTATAACCTTGCACTTTCTTCCTGTCTACTCTTAGTTTGACTATATATATATATATATATATATATATATATATATAGCACACTATAAATTTTTTTGTGACATTTTGCAAAAATCTACTCAGCACATAGCTGTAGATGAACCTACGTGTTGTATTTTCAATCGAATCAAGGTCAATATTGTTGTGACAAGTGATTGAAAATGTGTCCGCATTGCTACATTCAATTGTTGCAGAAAACATCATCATTACTGAAAAAAATGTTCTGATTCTGAACTTTCTCCATATGTGATTTATGGCCAGTGTGAATTTGTTATAAGTCAGATAAAATTATGTAAAATTGAATTTCAAATAAATCTAAATAAAATATGATGTATAAATGTGGGGATGCCCCCAAGAGACTGAAAAATTCTAGCCAGAAATTCCTACATCTTAGGTTTTTTTTTTATATATCCATGAATTTTCATAGACAATCTGGAGGGGTTTTTAGCTACTCTAAAAGGTGTTGGAACAATTTCCTTGATCTAAAGGGGGGTTTATTGCACTTTAATGAAGTATCTTGAAAAATGTTTTGATGCTGGACTTTGCCAAGTGGAATTGCATTTTCTCAGCTATGACTGGAAGAATAATGTGAACTCTACAAAACTGTACAAAGCTGGGACTGTAGCACAATGGACAACTTCCACTTTTTCTTTGTCAAGACAATAACAGCAATGTAATGAGGGCTTCAAATGTGTATTTCAAAATAAGAATCTTCATCAATAAACCCTCTATACATTTTGCATTCAGTGAGCACTGCGCATGTTTTAGTAAAAAAACTACTTTTCATTGTCATTGCTTCAGAAATCAACTAATACTAATAACTAATCTACTTGCTGGTTACAAGTTACACAAAACATACAAAATATAAAAAAAATAATAATAATAATACTGGTAAGTTCTTGTTTTAGCACCCCTGGTTGTTTATTTGATTCGCTCTTGGAAAGTCCATAACATGTCTAGTTTGTGGTAGTCAGACATGCCCAACAGCACAGACCCACATATTGGATTCTCTTGTACAGAAACAGCAGAGGGATTCCTGATATTGTACAAGCTAGTTAATAAATGAAGAACTACAAATGGTGCTCTTAGTTTGAAGTGTTTTTCATTAGGATGTGTCTTTCCAAGAAATATATGGTCAAGGGTACTTTTGTTTTCTTTTGCTATTATTTCCTGGTATATCTCTTACTGCTTTCCCCTTGTTCTGAGTAGGTGAAGCCCCCTCACGTTTGCGGAGTCTGCCATGGGTCCCTCCCTATACTCATGCACAGTCTGCATTATCTGTCTCCCACTCATGCTAGTTGTCCTCAGGAGGTCCAGCACAGACAATGAGGTCTGCCCTCTCTGAAGACTAGGATACCTTTCACCTTACTCTGATTTGTGCTGAGCCTCCTCTCCCTGCTCTTATATGTATTATGCAACTTTTTTAATGTTAGTCACAGTGAAAATATCACATGCCCTTTACTGATAATGGCCACAATTTGCGGTAAATACAAATCACATGGGCCAGATAATAAAAACTTGTGCCAAGTGGATCAGACAACCAATCAGATTGCTTCTTTCATTTTTTTTTTTTTTTTAAAGGCCTCTAAGAAAAAAATCCGTTTTTTTGCTATGTGCAAGTGATCCACTGTTGGATAATAGGTTTGATAAATGTCCCCATGGCTTCTATATGCTTCACCTGTACTTGATGCTATTTGTGATACACCGGAAGTTTTTTTTTTGCTACATAATTTTTAGATAAACAGCAAGTACCACTGAACAACTACTATATGTACAAGCATCCCAAAACACTACATTTTACTAGTGATTGCCCTCATCAGTGCAACATTGAATGACCTGTTTTAATGGATGAGGCTGTCACGTTTAAGGGTGTTGTCTATGACTTTGTAATACACTAGCATTGCATTAACTTCTAATGGTGCGTTTACACAGAGAGATTTATCTGACCAATTTTGGAAGCCAAAGCCAGGAATGGATTTAAAAAGAGGAGAAATCTCAGTCTTTCTTTTATGGCCTGCTCTCTGTGTATAGTCTGTTCCTGGTTTTGGCTTTAAAAATCTGTCAGATAAATCTGTCTGTGTAAACGCACCATAAGTTAGCTAAGTAACGTTCGTTATTTTAGACTCAAAATAACGGAAGTCATTTCAAACGGAGCTCAAAAGACGTGTGAACATAGCCTTTGGCTATGTTCACACAAGGTCCAAAAAAGGAAAAAGGCATCCGCTTTTTGTTTTTAAAAAGACGTCCGTTATTGCATTATTGTAAGTGTCTTTATTAAAATGCATTGACGTCTATGGAATAACGGACCATGCAAATTTTAGTTTTTGCACTTTAGTTTTTCCTCCTTGTGTTTAAAAGGCCGTAGCACTTCCTTTTTTTCACCTACAGGCCCATACAAACCATTGTTTGCGCCACTAATTGTACTTTGCAATGACAGACCTAATTTTTCCATAAAATATGCTGCAAAACCAGAAAAAAATATTTGCGCGGTGAAATTTAAAATAAAACATAATTTTTTTTCATTTGGGGGGTTTTGTGGTTACACCGTTTGTCCTATATTAAAACTGACATGTTATCTATTTTCAAGTCAGTATGATTACAACGATATGTAAGTTGCATAACTTTTATTTTATTTGATGGCGACTTTTTGATCGCTTTTTTATTACATTTTTTCTGGATTTGATGCCACCAAAAACGTGCAATTTTGCACTTTGGTGGATTTTTGCGCTTACACTATTTACCGTGAAAGCTCAGGAATGTGATAATTTAATAGTTCGGGCGACCACGCACGCGGAGATACCAAATATTTTTATTTATTTTTATTTATAAAATTGGAAAAGGGGGGTGATTTAAACTTTGATTAGGGGAGAGGATTTTTTTTATTAATGAAAAAACTTTATTTATTTTTTTTACGCAGTAATTAGAAGTCCCCTGGGGGACTTCTATATACACAGCATTGATCTCCGATTAAGATCAATGCTGCGGATATTACAGAGCATTGGTCTGGCTTGCTGCACACCAGATCAGCAGAATACCGAACCGGGATCATCGTCATTCCAACGCTGAGGCCTGGCCAGGTAAGTTAAACGGATCACCCCCTCCTCGATCGCATCACGGGGGGGGGGGACGTCCTGCCCACTAGGCAAACCAGCGATGGGGCATAAATAGCTGTTTGGATGCAGCTGTCATCTAAACGGCTCATTAGCAGGCACGGCGATCAGACCGCACCCGCTAATAGCCGCGGTCCTGGGCTAATAATAACACGTCCTTGTTCGGGAAGGGGTAAAGCCCAGGTGCCTGAAAAAAAAGACACACTTTAATTCCAAACAAAGCCAAAATTCTCACTAGTATAGTATAGTGTTTGCCAATGACAGAATAGACCTGTAAAACTTATGAACTTAAAAAAGATGATGAAAACATTTCTTTTAAGGTGATAAATTGGATCCACATCCTCGATAAGCTGTCAAGAAATTACTTCCAGGATTTCATAAAGTTTAAAGGTTGACAGTTATGGCATTTGAATTAAAGAAATATTTATTCACTTTAGTGCAAAACTGAAACTTATCAACAACTATGAAGATCTACATTTTAAGGCTATGTTTACACTGCGTATGATTCCGGACGTAGTTCGGACGCCACCGTACATGTGCTGAAACTACGGGCGTGGGAAAAATAGACATGTGCCGGATGCGTACGCACCGCGAACATACGCCCGTAGTACAGTTATGCTTCCCTAGCTTGATTCGAAGCGATCTGAAACAGGTCATTTACTTGGAAATCTTCGCCCTGCCCAATAAAACTCACAGAACCTTTTGGATCGAAAAATCAAGTTCAATTTGGCTGAAATAAGTACTCCGTACGGGACCGCATGGAAATCCACGGCCGTGAGTTTCAACATTTCCGTCCTCAAACAATGGTCTTGTTCACTTTTCACGGCACTGCATACGATCCGGCCGTAAGCTCATACGTAGTGTGCATTGTGCGGGCGTATATCGTATACTTTCAAGCGAACGCATCAACCTCAAAACTACGTGCATTTATTCGCGGTTCGCACTACGGCCGGAAACATACGCAGTGTGAACATAGCCTAAAACGTAACTTTAATTATCTCTATTAATATCTCTTTTAACTTTACACTATCGCACATTTTATAATAGAGATAATAAAAAGTTACGTTTTAAAATGTAGATCTTCATAGTTGTTAAGTTTCAGTTTTGCACTAAATGTGACTCCTCGCAGAAGATAAGAATTACCACAAGACATGAGCGAATTTATAATAGGAATTTACAGTCCTGGGAAACTGGGAGAAGTTTCCCAAGACTGTATCCAGCTTTTCCCAGGACGCGGGGGGGGGAGCATCACGGAGTGGAGGAGACTTCAAAGCCCGTAAAATCGCTCATCTCTAATTACCACTACCAAATACCAAAAAGTTAGTTTCCTTTATGAATGTCAATGCACTTATTCACTTTTTCATTAGATCAAATTTTCATTAGTTAGGCTATGTTCACACAAAGTATCTTTTTGTAAACGTACGGCCGTTGTTGCAATCAGCAACAACGGCCATACTTTTTACAGAAAGATACGTTGCCCAGCCTTTTATGGGATCCCGGCCAGAGCGTATACACATAGTATACACTCTGGCCGGGGTCCCTTGCAGTGCCGCAAAGAACTGACATGTCAGTTTTCTGCGGCCACTATTCAGTGAATAGCACCCGTAGAAAGCCCTGTCAGTGCACACTATGAAGCGAGTGGCTGCGGCCGCACGCTTCATAGTGTGCTGTGAGGAGTTATGATGCGGGCACGCTCAGATGCGCCCGCATCAGAACTCTTCGGTGTGAAAGATCATCCAGCCGGTACAGCAGTACTGGCCAGGATGATCTTTTCAGAGACCGGCCCTTCCTTGACCCAGCTGGTCACGCTGTGTGAACATAGCCCTATACTGCACATCCAGTTTGTGCAGCTATATATGTATATCACATATATAAAAAGTACATATTGTAGCACAAATGACAACACAACATCTTTTTTGGCTGTCATTGTCCAAAAAAACAGCTGTCAACAGCCATACAAAGATGTTGTGTGGTCATAGCCATTTAGTGCATATATACAGCACACACACATAGTAAGTAAAAAATACACACAAACATGCATATATACATTCATATAAAACATACATTGCAAGCGTTCATACGTACTACACACACACACATTACAAATACTCATAAAAGACACATTACATACATTTGTACATACACACATATTTACCTCTCCTGTAGAGTTTATTCAGTATCAGCCTTTTCTGATGCTGTTATAAACTGAAGATTTTCTAAATGTAAAACTCTTTTGATTTTCAGGGTGGGCATCACTTTAGTTTTCATCTCATACACCAAAAAATGCTAGAAATGACCATGAGTTTATAGCAAATATTTTTATTTACGGCATCATTACATCCCATGCAATCTTATGTCTTAATTTTTAAGTGCCATGCAAAAACAAACTCTTCTGTCCTTTATCTCACTTCTCATCTCATGAAATGACTTCATATAAAACCCATATTGAAAATGTTCATACACATGACATACACACATTATACACAAATGTATGATACATCCATACAGGGCCGTATTAACAGCTGCTTCTGCCCTAGGCACTAAACCTGAAGACACCCTATCTTAGGGAGCGTAGGGGAAAGTGGTTTCGGCCACATGTATTTCTCTACATGTAAAAACATTGTCACGATTTTCATGTTTTTTAACTGCTTAATACATAAACAAATTTCACATTGAATCAATAATTAGAGCGGTCTGCATATTGTCTGAAGGAATTTTCACCACAGGATTGGAAGGTAATAGCTCCAGGCTTCACATTTACCACTGCCACACCAGACCTGACCAATACCGCCATACTGTGACTGGACAACACCACCATACCAGACCTGACCAATACTGCCATACTGTGACTGGATAACACCGCCACACCAAACTTGACCAATACTGCCATACTGTGACTGGATAACACTGCCACACCAAACTTGACCAATACCGCCATACTGTGACTGGGTAACAATGCCATACTAGACCTGACCAATACCGCCATACTGTGACTGGATAACACTGCCACACCAGACCTGACCAATACTGCCATACTGTGACTGAATAACACCTCCACACCAAACCTGACCAATACCACCATACTGTGACTGGATAAAACCGCCACACCAGACCTGACCAATACCCTCATACTGTGACTGGATAACACCAATACACCAGACCTGACCAATACCGCCATACTGTGACTGGATAACACCTCCACACCAAACCTGACCAATACCACCATACTGTTACTGGATAACACCGCCACACCAAACTTGACCAATACCGCCATACTATTACTGGATAACACCGCCATACCACACCTGACCAATACCACATTACTGTGAATGGATAAAACCACCACACAAGATCTGACCAATACCACCATACTGTGACTGGATAACACCAATACACCAGACCTGACCAATACTGCCATACTGTGACTGGATAACACCTCCACACCAAACCTGACCACCACCTACCACCATACACCACCACCCCACACACACCCACCCCCCTTGAAAAGACACCAGATTTACTGGCAAGTCTGAACGGGAGGTTGGAGACTAAAAAAATTAAAATAAAAAAGTTGTTTCTTTCCTCCTGCTCCCTGGTGCTGCCCCACTGCAAGGTGGTGCCCTAGACACCGGACCACGGGTGCCTAGTGGTAATACGGCCAGGCATACACATATACATACACTGGGGCACATTTATCAGAAGTGTAAAGAATGGGGTAAATTTACAAATAAAGAGCAGTTCTAAATTTAACTTGGCTAAAACTGTGATGAAAGGTACATGCTACATGATACATCTGACGCAACTCACAGTCCACTAGACATACTTTTTATGTTATTCCTCATACATTTTTATTCCAGTATTTTGTGGGAAAATGTGTCACAAATCCATAATAAATTTAGCTCAGCCGTTCTAGGGTGGGTGCGTACATACGTACAGATCTGCTGCAGATCCTGTACATGTGAATGCACCCTTAGGCTATGTTCTCACAACGTATGTTCAACGTGGATACAATCACGCCCATTGTTGCCGATTTGCACCACAGCCGTGATTAATACTGAACTTACACTGTGCTGCAGCTAGAGGGAATCCCTGTCAAAGCGTATACACATAGGGGAGTATTTATCAATGTAAAAAGTTCTATTTTTCGACATAAAACGGGCAGATGCGAATGAACTTATTCACAAATGCCTGTTTTGCTAATCAAATTTTCGCATCAACCCAGTTTAAGCCGCTTGCACCAGGGGGGTCGGGAAGGGGTGGGGGAGAGGGCGGAACAGGAGGCGCGGACTCTAGGTCTGCTGAATTTTTGTTTTGCGCATGGAAAAATGATAAAGAAACCTAAGCCAGCTCAGAGCTGGCGTAGGTTTCCTTCCATGCGCTCAGGATTTATATAGAGGCAGTGCGCCTATCGGCGCTGCAGGAACATTTTTAAGCCCCGCGCAAAAAATGCCGGACTTAAGAAATGTGGCCCATAGTATAAACTCCAACCGTGATCGCTAGCGTCGCTGCAAAAAACTGACAGAACCTGTGAGTGCACACAATGGGCTCCGGCTGCACGCTCCATTGTGTGCAACGGTGAATTTAGATGCGGGCGCACACCGGTGCGCCTGCATGCAAATTCATCAGATATAAAGATAATCCAGCCGGTACTGCAGTACCAGTGGGATGATCTTCTCTGTGTCTCGGTGTCTTACGCCATGTGAACATGGCCTGTGTTATAGTGTCCTGAGGCTCTTATTAACAAGATGTAATACTAATATCTTATTATTATTTTTTTTGTACTCTGGGCAACTTAGCCAAAGCTTGACAACCATTGTACACATCACAGATTTCCATCATTAATAATAACATTTTCATAATTGCAATGATGCCTTCTATATTAATTGTGTATGACTGTTTTGTGTAATTGATATTGCTTGACAAAACTAAAATATCCCAACAATGAGCTGGAAGAAGCATGTGGTAGTACATTTCACTCCCCGATTCGCAGCGATCTCAGACCAGAGAGTCCCATATACTTAGAATCGAGATAATTGACAGCAAGAAAGTACAGCGCACGGTCACTTTTTTCCTCAATCATCTTCTGATTGGTGGGGTTTGAGTAGTGAGACCGCCAAAAACTTCAAAAGTTTGGGGTTTTTTTGCTTTTTGTTTTTGGTGACACATCACATCTGGATGGAATTTATCTTGCACAGAAATTACTGTCAATAAAACTGGAGCCCATATTTATTATATTGGGGTGCCAGTTTGAACTTCTGTGATTCATGGGTGGAGAAACTATTTTCAAAGAGCACCTTACATTACAAGTATGCTACCATTAATAATTCAATACAGTGACCGAACCCTTAAGGTCTTTGTGCCCTTGTTTTTTGCTTGGAAAATATGTTGGATGAGGTTGAAACATTGAGCATATTTATGCAAATAAATAAATTTCATTATAGATTATTGTGCTGTGACTTATTGCCTTATATCCCAAGGGCCCAATCTTAACTCTATAAAAAGTCATCATTTATAGACCACATTTAACAAAGTGAGGAACATGTTAAAGGGGTAGTGCGGTGCTAAAAAATTATTCACAGAATAACACACATTACAAAGTTATACAACTTTGTAATGTATGTTATGTGTGTGAATCGCCCCCTTCCCGTGTCCCACCACCCCCGCCGCGTCATTAGCTGCTCAGCCGCGATTGGCTGAGCATAACTGTGCTCAGCCAATCGCGGCTGAGCACAGTTATGACGCGGTGGAAGGGGGGCGGCGGCAGGGATTCAGCCGTCCGTCCGAAGATGACGTTTGGCACAAAATGGCGGAGGGCCCTCGACACGGATCAGGTAATGTATAATGCACCACACACTTCCGGGTACACGGGCGGGGGTGGTGGGACACGGGAATTGGGCGATTCACAGACATAACATACATTACAAAGTTTTATAACTTTGTAATGTGTGTTATTCTGTGAATAATTTTTTAGCGCCGCACTACCCCTTTAAAGATTATTCTGTCTTCTGCTTGAGTGATTGTCAAACTTGGGAAGGTAATGCCCCACATTAGAAGAGCATCTAAGTTTGGTGTGCTGAGCAGTGGTTCTACAACTTTTCTTTGACAGCTCATATTTAACGCCAGTGGCATTTTATTCAACAGAGAGGAAAGAGATATAATCAGCACACGTTTATTTATCAGCTGGGGACAATAATAAAAATGCATTGTGTCAAGGATGCCAAAAATCTATATGTATATAGATCACTGTACCCACCCAAATGTTCAAACAGTAGGCTGTTAGTAAACGTATGGCAGTAGGCAGTGACAACCCCTAACAATACATGCTTGGCAACAAATATTTTAAGGGAATGTGCATCTGGTGAAGATCATCCAAAAGTCACAAAATTTTGCAATTTTGGGTGATCTACACCATGCTTGCCAGGTGAACATCAGTTTAAACTGCATGTGAAAAACAAGTATAAGTAAATTCCTCTGGCTATGTTTAAAATTAGAGATGAGCGAACCTGGAGCATGCTCGAGTCCATCCGAATCCGATCATTCGGCATTTGATTAGCTGGGGCTGCTGAACTTGGATAAAGCTCTAAGGTTGTCTGGAAAACATGGATACAGCCAATGACTATATCCATGTTTTCCACATAGCCTTAGGGCTTAATCCAAGTTCAGGAACCACTGCTAATCAAATGCCGAACAATTGGGTTCGGATGGACTCGAGCATGCTCAAGGTTCGGTCATCTCTATTTAAAATGTTTTTTAAAAAATCAATAAGTACTTAGTTACATTATTAAAATCATTAAAAGCCTTTGGAGAAGTCTGAATGCATTGGATTCCCTATCTTCAGAATAAAGATGGCTTTCCACATTGAATAACTGTTGGCAGATCCTGCAGATATCAGCACAATCCACTGACAACACCTGCTATCATGGATAAAAAATTATTTCCACAGCCTGATGGTTTGTTTGCCACTTAACTCTTCTCCACAAAAAAAAAAAAAATACAGTAATGAGACTGGCACACATTACTGACACTGTGTTGACATCTGAGTCATAGTTTACCTTATCATTGAAAACCACAGGGCAATGGTGGATCGTTTTCACAATGAACCTGATGGACATTTTTGCTTTACAGTGTGGACTATCACAGAAAAATAGCATTACATGTAGTGTTTTATCTCCCATCAATTATAATGGAATCTCTAATGTAGACTCTGAAGCGAGAAAAAGAGAAAAAGCCAAGCCATATATAAATGGGTGGCACATCCACAATAAATGAACTGTATCTTCCGATATAAACAAAGTAAATCTTTAGTGCATCTTTTGGTGCATAGAACTACAAGTACAAGACATACAAAATAAAATCATTTAAAGGGAACCTGTCACCCCCCGTGCCAGGGTGACAGGCTCCCAACCCCCCGTTAGAGCACCCTATACTCACCTAATCCCGCCGGGACCCGCTTCTGGAGATGGTCGGGTCACAGAGATCTCAGCCGCTGCAGCCCGGCGCGCGCTCCTCAGATGAGTCCAACGCTCATAGAGAATGACGGAGCGCTGGACTCTCCTGTCATTCTCTATGAGCGTTGGACTCATCTGAGGAGCGTGGCGCCGGGCTTCGGGCGCCGATATCTCCGTGACCCGACCATCTCCAGAAGCGGGACCCGGCGGGATTAGGTGAGTATAGGGTGCTCTAACGGGGGGTCAGGAGCCTGTCACCCCTTCACCGGGGGTGACAGGTCCTCTTTAAAATCTCAACAAACAAGGAACCATGTACTATAAACACAGTACCAGGACATACCGACATATGCAATTATGTTGACCCCTTCTACTACCAATTGCAATGGCCCAATCTAAGTAGAAAAAATCCAAAGAGAAACATAGATGAAAACAAATGTTTATGTAAACCTGTGACCTGATGGACACAAAGCAAAGGTAGCGGAAAGCAAATAAAGCCAAATGAAAATCAAGATGAGTCTGTGTCACCGATAGAAGGGGTCCATGTTGGGGTCCACTGAACCCAACGCATTCCGTCTCTAGCACAAGATTTTCTCAAGGGTACTATTCTATTGCACTCACTACATACATATAGCATTTATAATTGAAATAATTAGTTTCCATAAATGCATAATACGTAATCAAATGAACCATACCTCTGCCGGTCAAGCAAGTCTCAGTCTGCACACAAAAAAATGGCCATGGCATTCCCATATACCGAATGCACATGTGCGCAATGTAAAAGCCACCCCCTTTGTTACGTAATAACTGACGTAAGGAAACCCAGCTTTATTGATAACTAGATAACTAAAATGTACCCGGCGCTGTCCGGGTATAAAGTGTCAGTGTGTTAATTAGATTTGTTCTAAGGTGCCCAGGAGGCCAAGCTAAAGGTATTGTTTCATCTGAGTTAATCAGTGGAATTAGTGTATACCTGTAGTGCATAGTTGGAGGGGTTCTGTATACCCACAATGTATAGTTTTTAGGGGTCTCGCATATCTGTAGTGCATAGTTGGGGGGGGCTGTATACCTATAGTGTATATTTGGGGGGGTCCTGTATACCTGTAGTGTGTAGTTGGGGGGCTGTATACCTGTAGTGTATAGTTGAGGGAGGTCCTGTATACCTGCAGTGTACAGTTGGTGAAGGTCCTGTATACCTGTACTGTATAGTTCGGGGGTCCTGTATACCTGTAGTATATAGTTGGTGCTGTATACCTGTAATGTATAGTTGGTGGAGGTCTTGTATACCTGTAGTTTATAGTTTGAGGGTCCTGGATACCTGTAGTGTATAATTGGTGGAGGTCTTGTATACCTGTAGTGAATAGTTTCAGGGTCCTGTATAACAATAGTATAGAGTTGGTGGAGGTCCTGTATACCTGTAGTGTATAGTTTGGGGTCCTATATACCTGTAGTATATAGCTGGTGGAGTTCCTGTATACCTGTAGTATATTTGGGGTCCTGTATACTTGTAGTATAGAGTTGGTGAAGGTGCCGTATACCTGTATTATAGAGTTGGTGTAGGTCCTGTATACTTGTAGTGTATAGTTTTGAGGTCCTGTATACCTGTAGTGTATAGATTGGGGTCCTATATACCTGTAGTATAGTTGGTGCTGTATAGTTGGGTCCTATATACCTGTAGTATATAGTTGGTGCTGTATACCTGTAATGTATAGATGGTGGAGGTCTTGTATACCTGTAGTTTATAGTTTGAGGGTCCTGGATACCTGTAGTGTATAATTGGTGGAGGTCTTGTATACCTGTAGTATATAGTTCGGGGGTCCTGTATACCTGTAGTGAATAGTTTGAGGGTCCTGTATAACTATAGTATAGAGTTGGTGGAGGTCCTGTATACCTGTAGTGTATAGTTTGTATAGTCCTATATACCTGTAGCATATAGCTGGTGGAGTTCCTGTATACCTGTAGTATATTTGGGGTCCTGTATACTTGTAGTATAGAGTTGGTGAAGGTGCTGTATACCTGTATTATAGAGTTGGTGTAGGTCCTGTATACCTATAGTGTATAGTTTTGAGGTCCCTTATACCTGTAGTGTATAGTTTGAGGTCCTATATACCTGTAGTATATAGTTGGTGGAGTTCCTGTATACCTGTAGTGTATAGTTTTGGGGTCCTGTATACCTGTAGTGTATAGTTTGGGGTCCTGTATACCTGTAGTATATAGTCGGTGGAGGTACTGTATACCTGAAGTATATAGTTGGTGGAGGTCCTGTATACCTGTAGTGTATAATTTTGGGGTCCTTTATACCTGTAGTGTAAAGTTTGGGGTCCTGTATACCTGTAGTATATAGTTTTGTGGAGGTCCCGTGCACCTGTAGTGTATAGTTTTGGGGTCCTGAAAACCTGTAGTGTCCTGTATACCTGCCGGGTTGTATTTACCCGTATGGCAGTGTTATTCAGTCACAGTGTGTAGGTATTGGTCATGTCTGGTATGGCGGTGTTATCCAGTCACAGTATGGTGGTATTGGTCAGGTCTGGTGTGGCGGTGTTATCCAGTCACGGTATGGTGGTATTGGTCAGGTTTGGTATAGCGGTGTTATCCAGTCACAGTATGGCAGTATTGGTCAGGTCTGATATGATGGTGTTATCCAGTAACAGTATGGCGGTATTGGTCAGGTCTGGTGTGGTGGTGTTACCCAGTCACAGTTTGCCGGTATTGGTCAGGTCTGGTATGGCAGTATTATCCAGTCACAGTATGGCGGTATTGGTCAGGTCTGGTATGACAGTGTTATCCAGCACAGTATGGCGGTATTGGTCAGGTCTGGTATGGCAGTGTTATCCAGTCACAGTATGGCGGTATTGGTCAGGTCTGGTGTGGCAGTGTTATCCAGTCACAGTATGGCGGTATTGGTCAGGTCTGGTATGGCAGTGTTATCCAGTCACAGCATGGCGGTATTGGTCAGGTCTGGTATGACAGTGTTATCCAGCACAGTATAGCAGTATTGGTTAGGTCTGGTGTGGCGGTGTTATCCATTCACAGTATGGCGGTATTGGTCAGGTCTGATATGACAGTGTTATCCAGTCACAGTATGGCGGCATTGGTCAGGTCTGGTATGACAGTGTTATCCAGTCACAGTATGGCAGTATTGGTCAGGTCTGATATGATGGTGTTATCCAGTCACAGTATGGCGGTGTTACCCAGTCACAGTTTGCCGGTATTGGTCAGGTCTGGTATGACAGTGTTATCCAGCACAGTATGGCGGTATTGGTCAGGTCTGGTATGGCAGTGTTATCCAGTCACAGCATGGCGGTATTGGTCAGGTCTGGTATGACAGTGTTATCCAGCACAGTATAGCAGTATTGGTTAGGTCTGGTGTGGCGGTGTTATCCATTCACAGTATGGCGGTATTGGTCAGGTCTGATATGACAGTGTTATCCAGTCACAGTATGGCGGTATTGGTCAGGTCTGGTATGACAGTGTTATCCAGTCACAGTATGGCGGTATTGGTCAGGTCTGGTGTGGCAATGTTACCCAGTTACAGTTTGGTATACCTGTAGTGCCCTGTATATACATGTACTGTATAGATGGAGTAGGGGGTCCTGTATACATTTACTGTATAGATGGAGTAGGGGGTCCTGTATACATGTACTGTATAGATGGAGTAGGGGGTCCTGTATACATGTACTGTAAAGATGGAGTAGGGGGTCTACTAGTTATTTCTGTGGATGTTGTGAGGCAGCTTCCCTAGCAACCATTGTTCCCTGTGAAAATGAAAGCAGTAATCCTATTGGTTGCTAAGGCTCCAACTGCCGTGTCTGCTGCAGCTAATTATATCACCTGTGTTTGCAGTGAGGAGATTTTCCCATTCATCTCTATGGGGCGCCTCTCTTTCCCCTCCCCCTCCCCGCCTGTACATCTGGCGGGGACGGGACCTTCGCAATAACCTTCCCGGGCACCCAATGTATCTGTGTGCCAAATTTGGGGTCAAACGGTTCAGGCGTTTGGAAGTCTATAGAGGACAGACAGACAGAAGGACAGACAGACAGACAGACTTTGATTTTTATGATATAGATGAGTCAGAGCCACCGGGTTAGCTCTATGAGAACTGAATTCCACAGTATATAGCATCGCTGTCAAATAAGCAGGCTCCAAACTGCATGGCACATACAACCGAGCCATTTCCACACCAGTGCCCATGCCCATATGCACCTGTGATGAACCAGTACCAACATGTGACCAAACAAAACTGTCCAATGTAGACTGTGGCACAAATGTTAAAATAGTCTAAAACTAGCACACGTGCTGTAATTCCAGCCAAAGTGTAGACCTTAGCACCAAATTTAATTTAAATTTCTCACATCACACTTGCTAAATTTGATGAGTAAAATGTTGCATAAATTGTGCAAATGTATGTAAGTCCGATTTTATATGGAGAACATTTGTTGTCACTTCCCGAAACATAGGTATTAATGTGAACACGAACTGGAGAGAATGGAACCGCTGCACATCCCATCTATGGCTGATACTAATGCCGCTAGGCCTTAAAAATCAACACCAGAGTGTCTGTATATGAATTGATCAAGCCATATTGCCCCGTGTACCACCGCGCAGGTCCTCTGGTCCACACGGGTCCCTACGCTAACTCCACACCGTGTCGGTCAGCGACCGCCAACCCCGCAAAGCGTGCACGTGCAGGGAAGGGAGGCCATGGAATGGCCCTGCAACCCCAATGTCACAGGACCAGACCCAAAAAGCCCCACCAAAACCCAGCCAGCACCACCGGCGGGGAAGGCTGCCCCCAAACGACACAAGTATGGATATGGTATTACACTTACCATTGCTGCTCTCACAGAATGGGGAAGACATAGGGTCAAGACATGTGAGCACAGGCATCTCCTGCTAATTTTGGTCATGTGGGTCTTATAAAGGAGTGCTAGCTGTTCAGAGAGGGAGAATTGCAAAACACGAACTGGAGAGAATGGAACCGCTGCACATCCCATCTATGGCTGATACTAATGCCGCTAGGCCTATATTAAAAATCAACACCAGAGTGTCTGTATATGAATTGATCAAGCCATATTGCCCCGTGTACCACCGCGCAGGTCCTCTGGTCCACACGGGTCCCTACGCTAACTCCACACCGTGTCGGTCAGCGACCGCCAACCCCGCAAAGCGTGCACGTGCAGGGAAGGGAGGCCATGGAAGTCTTATCCAGACTTGTGCTGCTTGGGGGCGACCTTCTCCGCCGGCGGTGCTGGCCGGGTTCTGGTGTGGTGTTTTTGGGTCTGGTCCTGTGGCATGGGGGTCGCAGGGCCGTCCCATGGCCCCCGTTCCCTGACTGTGCACGCCTGCGGGGTTGGTGGCCACTGACTGGCACGGTGTGGACTTAGTGTAGGGACCCATGTGTATCAGATACCGGCACGAGGTACATGGGGCAGTGTGGCTTGATCAATTCATACACAAAATTCTGATGTGTTTTTTATTTAGCCTAGCGGCACTAGTATCAGCCATAGGTGTGAGGTGCAGCACTCTGTTTCTTCCCTGAACCGCATAGGTATTAATGTATTGCCAGCAGCTATATAAAAAAAATATAAACATTTGCCACATTTGGAATAAAATATGACTGGGAATAGGATATCTGGGGCAATTTTCTTCTTTTTTAAAAATGTTATTTTTATTGAGAAATTTTCAGAATACAACAAAAATCTCAAAAGACATAGCTGGAAGTAAAACAATTTAGCTATATAAGGTGACATCTGTATGAGGCAGAAAATATAGACAAGGTATTAAAATCTATAAAACCTAGTACTTTCCTTCCTAGTCAAGATATGATAATTAGATGGCAATGAAAGAAAGAAATAATAACAGTAAATAAAATGCGAACAGCAACAAGATAAGGCAAGAGAGGTGAAGGAAAGTAGGTTAGGAAGTTAGGGGATAGGTAGGTATGATAATGGTGCACTGGTGGTATAGCAGCAAAAGGAAGAAGAAGTGAGAAGTGGTCCAACTTGTAAGTTCTTCCAGCCAGCAGATATCTTTTTTGTATCCATTGGCAACTTGTAGGTGGAAATTTTTGTAGCTTTACAGCAGGGAGTCAGTGCGTGAAAGCGAGTATTTAGGTGGGCGGTAGTCTTTTGTAGGTATGGCTAGTGCTACAGTTTCAAGTGATAATTTCATTTGAAAATCACAGATTGCATTCACTACGGTCTCAACATCTCGCCAAATGGAACTAAGAACAGGGCATTTCCATTATATGTGGGGGAAGTGCCAGTCTCCTGTCCACATCTCCAGCATTTATCTGTCAGAAAGACCCATGCGATAGAGGTGGTCAGAAGTTTTGTACCAGCATCTAAGCAATTTGTAGCTATTCTCCTTAATTTTAATGCATCTCGAAATGATGTGAGAGGGTTTTTTTTAACATAAACATTCTTTCTGTATTTGTAAGTGATCTACCAGACTTGTAGAAAGGTGGATCTGTGTTGCTAATTCTTTTAAGAGGGGGTGGTACAAGAGGTCATGGTATGTCTCTTCACAGCTCTGGCAGACGTTCCAACCATGACAACTCTCTGGTCACCTTATATGTAGTTTAAACAGTTTTGCAGGTTGTGTGCAAATAATTTCGAAAAGTTCAATCGACTTTTGCACAGTTACAGAGCATGTTTACAAATAAGCCTAATGCAAAGAATAGGGTATGCACTGTGCCTATGTCCAGTGAGCTTTATATAAAGCATATTAGTAGACTCTTAAAAACAGCTCAGGCAAGATGTCTGCCACCATACTGACATACTAAAATTTGAAAAGGATAGAAATTAAAGAACATGTTTCATTGGTTGTCTAATGCATAGGTTAACCTACAGACACACAGCTAGGAATCTTACTCTAGTCAGCCTCTCCACTCAGCCAGTGAATGGCTGAGTGGCCTATCACTCTCGAGATAGAAGAATAACTGCCTGCTCAGTTAGTCACTGACCGCGGCAATGT
Organism: Dendropsophus ebraccatus; assembly: GCF_027789765.1. NCBI lineage: Eukaryota > Metazoa > Chordata > Amphibia > Anura > Hylidae > Dendropsophus > Dendropsophus ebraccatus. The sequence continues at coordinate 71,884,455 of NC_091459.1, read as the reverse complement.
CCTATCTCAGTCAGTCACTGATTGGCTGAGCAGTGTGTTAATGCAAAAATGAGAGTGACAACTTGCTCAGTCAATCAGTGACTGACTGAGATGAGAAAGGGCCATGACCAGTGATTGGTTGAGTAGGCTGTTACTCGTGTCAGTAATTGGCTGAGCAGGCTGGAGGCTGCTGAAGATGCCAGAGACATAGAAAAGGACACCCAGGGAGCATGGACAGGTTAGCAATTTTTTCCTCACAAATTTTTAAATTAAGCTTGCCAAAAAAGCTAATTTTTAGGAAAACATGCCTGAGCATTACCACCAGCCTTCTTCCATTGTTCCTTCTGTACATCCCTTGGGCTACTGCATAATGATGTCAGGCAAAATATTTTTGGTAATAGTTTAAAATATAGTAAAAAGAAATGTTGATAAGTCCCTAACTACAGAGAACACAAAACACAAGGATTTACTGACAAAATGACTTTATGAACCTGGCAACATGATGAATTGGAATGGTATTTCCGAAAGACGTTATCCTTTTTTAGATTTATCAGAAAGGTTAACATAAAATGATATTTGATAGGGCCTGCTACAGATTATGAGTCTAGGAGCTTAAGGTTCCACATCTATTGGAAAACAACAAAATGTTGTCAGATATGTTGTTTTGTATTATTTACTTTACTTATTATTCGCCTAATGATCTCCAATCATTTTAGCAATCACAGGAAATACAAAGTTTATGAAGACAAATTATAGACATCCCAAAACAGTGCAATTACCTAATGTTAACAGATTCCCATAGGTTACAGTTATCAACATTGTACGGTGTTTTAATTTTGGGTTTAAGGTTTGATTCAGTTGCTTTTCCTGACTAAATACAGCATACTAATCAAAAGACTCAAGAGCAGAAAATATCACAGGGAGAGGTGGTATTTTCTACAAGTGTAATCAGAAAGGTTGAATGAGTAATGAATTAATCATTAGGAGACTAAATGAAGTGTGGCACAGGTGACCAGGATTCTCTCTGGAGGAACGCATAATGCTTACTGGAGAGCTTTAAGTAAGCCACTTCACAGCTTTTTTCTTTTAAAGGAAGGCATCAAAAACTTAACACTGTATATTCTGCATAAGTAAGAAATAATCCTAAAAGTCAATATAGTTGCAGGGTGCTTTTTGCAATTATTTTACCTCTGGCAAAGGCTGCAGAAACAAAGGTTTTGGACTATTAGCATCAATCATTGGCAATTCTTCTTTCCCCTGACATCTGCCTTAAATGGGCGCTGTCACTACAAAACACTTTTGATATGTTATAGACACATATCAAAAGCTACGATCAAACGGAGTCTGAGTGTTCAGACTACAATCACTAGAACAAGGGAAAATGCACATTTATTGTGTTCTCTCCTATTTCTGTGTCATGTGACCAAGACACAACTCTAATGCATATTCCCTCCCATAAACAGAGACAAGTCTTCTCTGCCGGCTCGTACCAAAATCAGCCTAATATGTATGGGAAAATTAAGTAAATTAGGTGGCAACATACCCATTAGATAACTGGCAAAGCCCACTGAAATCAGTTTAATCAAGTTTTGTCTCATCTGTATTAGCACATTACAACCTGCAAGGTCCCTTAAAGGAGAACTATCAGCAGGTTAGACAAACCTGCTGATAGCACCATATAGCGCCAGCACACTAAGGAGGAAGGTATGTGTGTTACCTTCCTCCTCAGTGCCAATCCTGCGCTGTTAGTCAGAGCACCCTTAGGAGCACTGCCGCGTCATCCACCCCTCCCTCCACTGATTATCATTAGAAGGGGCGGGCCGATGACACAGCAGTCCTAACAGTGCACCGAAATGAAGATTATTCTGACTAACAACGGAGGACCGGCACAGAGCGTGCCCTAAGCGTCCCCGGTTAGATTAGTGTAACCTGCTGATAGTTCCCCTTTGAAGTGTAACTATCTGTCATGTCATAGCGACAAAAGCTTAAATCAGTCTAGGTCAGTGTGCTAAGACCCCCGCGAATCGCTAGAACAAAGGGGCAAACGCTGCTCTGCCCCCTTCAGCTCTGCTGTTACTGGTAATACCAGCGGTCTATGAAATTATAATGGGAGCCTATGGAACTTCCATAGGCTCCCATTATAACGCAATTGCATGTATTACAATTTTGTAATTGGGACAGGGACAGAGCGCATGCTGGTGTGCGTATCTGCCCCTTCATTCTAACAATCGTTGGGGGTCTCAGCACCCGGGCTTTGACCAATGCAAACTTCTGTCAGAAGTTTATTTAAATAAAAGTTACACTTTACGCCTCATAAGCTATCCCAATAGCTTTTTGCCATCAGACACAGCAATGCCAAAAAGTCTTCTGAAATGTCACATTTTCAGAAAAAACAACTTTCATTCATTGGTCTTAATGCTTTCTAAGGAGGGATGAGGGTTGAGAGGCAGCAGCATATAGTCATGCTGTCTCTGCACCCCTCCACCCCACTCAGGCTTAACTGACACCCTGTATGCTGCGAACTTCATGCAAATTCTGTAAGTCAGGGTGTCAATCAAGGGTTAGTGGCTAGGAGGAGGGCCCAGGCAAAGGGACTGTATTTGGCTGCTACTCCATTCCATGTCTGCTTAGGAAGTATCAGGATCAATGAAGATTGTATTAAATGAAAATGCAACATCTCAGAAGACTTATAGGCAGGCACAGCGTCCAAATGCTGTGGCCTAGGGTTACGAGCTACTGGGGAGGACTTATTAGGCTTAAGAAACCTGACTCGTTCCCCTTAAACCCCCCAGATTGTCTCAGGGGGATCTGGTCCTTAGCATTATACTCTTGTAATACATAACCAACAATAAAATGCACACAATATTTATATATTATATAATAATCTTAATATAAAAATGCATTGGGTCAGAGAATATGTTTTTAAAGTGCTGTTCCTTTACAGTAAAAAGAATTCAGAACATACTTATTACTTCTTAATAACTATGATTTCTTCATAAACCCAAAAACCTGAGGCATCTCAGTCCTATGTATCTGATCCTTACAATCGCTAAATGATTTTAATCTCTTTTTACTCAGAAATTCATTAGTCTTGTATAGCTAGTATTTAGACCCCAAGTACCCACTGCCCACAGCCTGCCCACTATGTAAATATTGATGTAGCTTTCACGTATATTAATTGTGGGTGCCAGCAGCTCATCTGAGAAACTAATAAAGTTAAAATGTAAGGACCATGACAATGATTTATAGGTTTTGTTCCCAAGTAACTAAGGGATCATTAAACCTCTGTGATATGTGCAATGCGCTGTGGGTGTTTTACTTATTCTACAAAAACCAGCCATGTGCGTACATTGTTATGTGATTATTCTTTTTATCTGGCTGGAAATTAAGTAGTGTTTATGATGTGGTGTCAGCCAATGCAAAGGTCAGGTGAGTAAATTGCATTGCAAGGTTATTATTAAGCCCTGTTTTATACAGTGATTGGATAGAGGAAAGCAAGTTTGATAAGAAGGTGTTAGACATAAAATCAACAACTGTTATTACAGAAGTGAAAATTACTATGTCACATAAGTGGAAAAAAGCCTAAGGTGATATTTTCGTTGCATGGGCTATAGAAACTTCAGAAATCACTTCTTAAGGCCTAATGGTATAGTTCTATCCCAGGAGGAGTATGCCAACAACATCATGTTCTGCATTATTACAGACAACATTGATATTAATACAGATACTTGATATTTCATTTATAAACTGTTACATTTCAGATATGTTGGAGAACAGACATTTGTGAGGTCATTACATTATATGAGAATGGCTCCCAATAAGTATTTTAATTAATATTAACCATTATTACTCCTCTCCTAATATGGACAGCATGCCCCATGCAATCAGGTAAGGTTGTGCTCCCCAGGCATCCACCCAATACAGATTCATCCATCAGACTGTAAATAGAATAACCTGAATTATCCCTATAGAGAGAACATTTTGACTGCTCCAGTCCAGTGATGGTACGCTTTAGGCTGCGTTCACACGTTTGTGATATACGGTCTATATGCTAGATGTATATCACAGACTGAACTCTTCACCTCTTATGGGACCTTCTGCATTATGATTTATTATGGTACAGTGAGCTCCGGAACGACTAGAGTAGTATGCTGCTACTAGTGACATTTGGAGTTCCACCTGGTGATCTTAATATCTGAACTGTGCAGCTGCTCAGCAATGGAAACCCACTACATGAAGTATCTGGCACACAAATCTTGTGTTTAACTCACTTACAGAGACACCAAGAAAAACCTCAGTGATGATTAGGCTTCTTAATCTTTCTCTTCTCAGAGCCGACCTCCAGAATATGCCTGGGCCTCATCACTGGTTGTAGGCAATGCTAACATATTGGTTTTATGCTGCCAAATCAGCAATTGGTGCCATTCTAGAAAGTCCTGTGCAGCCCCTGATCCCTTTTATTAATGACGTATTATTAGAGAGCGGGACACAGCAATGCTGAGATTACACAGTTCAGCATCTTTATGTCTCCCACTAAGATCACAGGTGGCTCCAGGGACAGTCCACAAGCCTTGGGGATGTTTATGATCTAAGTGGGTGATACAGAAGAGACATCAACAGCCCGGCCATCACTCACAGAGCAGATAGCAGTGGTCGGTAACCCAGGCAACAAGCTGTTGACAATTGGAAGAGAACATTGGCCACATCAACAAAAGTAAGCAATGGTGCTAATTAAAAGCATTTGAAACATTGCTTACTTTTGCATTATGTGACAGCTGAAAACGTTAGCAGAATAGAATACCCCTTTAGGGTGCCTTCACACCTACCGACTCGCAGCGTTAATAACGCTGCAAGTCGGCTAGGTCCTGGCAGATCACTGTCAGTACATACACGCAGCGGTCTGAACGACTGCTGCGTGTATGTAAATCTGCCGGCCACTTAACCCCTTCTGATGCCGGACGGCCGCCTCCCGCTCAGCTCTGTATACATTACCTCCTCGCTCCACGGGGTCCCGGCGTCCTGCTCTCCCGCCCGGCCAATCAGTGGCTGCGGCAGGGCAACACACTGATTGGCCGGGCGCGAGAGCAGTACGCCGGGACCCCGTGGAGCGAGGAGGTAATGTATACAGAGCTGAGCGGGAGGCGGCCGGCCGGCATCAGAAGGGGTTAAGTGGCCGGCAGATTTACATACACGCAGCAGTCGTTCAGACCACTGCGTGTATGTACTGACAGTGATCTGCCAGGACCTAGCCGACTCACAGCGTTATTAACGCTGCGAGTCGGTAGGTGTGAAGGCACCCTTAGGGTAGCTTCACACATACCAGACTCGCAGCAGATTTCACGCTGTGAGTTTGCTGCGGATCCTGGTACAGTGAAGTTGAATGGGTCACATACCCGCAGCAGAATTTTCATTCTGCTGCCAGTATGTGACCCAGCCCCTTTAACCCCCCCCACACACACACACACACACACACACACACAGCCCGCAGCCCGCTCCCGGAGCATACACACCTGCTCAGATGCATGGCTGCATGTGAAGCTCCGGGCTCCCGTTGGTCCCCATTAGCCAATCAGTACACAGGCAGCGGATTTCGCTGCAAACTCACAGCGTGAAATCCGCTGCGAATCCGGTAAGTGTGAATCTACCCTAAGGTCCTTGGTCCAAAAAGAAAAGTTAAATATGTATAAGAAAAGATTATACCACAATCTATCTATAGGACATGGCTGAGTAGTATAAAGAAACTACAGAAAGAGAAAAGATAAACATCAAAAGATGGAGACAACAACGGTAAACGCAAAAGGAAGGGGACTGTGGAATGAAATGTTCATCCCATAGCGACCAAACATCTGCAAACTTCTGTAAAGGATTCTCTGTGAAGGTGTTAATGTATTCCATGCGGCATACGTTTTTAATGCGGTCATAGTATACAGATTTGCTGGTTTCACACGCTGTAACTGTGCGGCTGTATTTTTTATGCGGCTGTAAATGTGCGGGTGAAACTACGGCCGTGGGAAAAAATAGACATGCGGCTCAAAACATACGGTCATTTACTTGGAAATCTGGTTCAACTAAAAATAACAAATAAAATGTTAAGAAAGTGATGGAAACACCTCTGGATGCATCTGGGAAAGCAGGGAACACAGTTTACATGACTCGCTATTACCGGGGTTTGCGATCCTCTGCACTATAGCCGATGTCTCTCATGGTTAATATATTGAATTAATAAAACACATTTTCTGTCTAATAAAGTCCCTTTTATTGTTCAATAATTAAATGTAAACGATTCCATCATTTTGCAATTAAATATACTGTTAAAATAAATATATATATAAATAAATGTATATTTATATATATATTTATTTTTTGACAGTATATTTAATTGCACAATGATGGATTCGTTAGAATTAAATTATTGAACAAAGAAACTGTATTTATTTAAACGAAAATGTGTTTTATTAATTAAATATTAATTAGTACAGGAAGCACTATAAGCCGGTAATTCATATGCCGGCAATAGAGCTTTCTGTACTAATCATCACTTTACTTTAATGAAAACATCAAATGTTTCTTCTAATTATGTTATGACAATAACATTATTAGAAGAAACATTTAGAATTATATGTGCGCTCAGCTGATTGGCTGTTCGGCTGAGCGCACATATAATGAGCCGGTCCGCAGTACAGTGACTTCATTGTGCTGCGGACCAGCGAAGAGGACACATCGGGGTGAGTATAGAGCTGTCCCCACCACCTCCCCGGCACTGCACCCCTCCCAGCAAGGAAGGGGGGTCACTTAACCCCTTCCTTGCTGGGATGGGTGCAGTCTGACATCAGTCTGGCCCCCCGGGGGTTAAGGGGGATGCAGTACATCCTCCCTTAACCCCTTGGGGGTCAGACTGTAAGCAGCGATCTGTAAAGATGCTGCATACTGTAAGGTGCACAACACCGCTCACAATGATGGGTGTTGTGCTCCTGTTTGTGTGTTTTGTGTGTTTCTCCCTTTTTGTTTTTCAGATATCGGTATCCTGGGGATTACGTCGGATTCCATGGACTACGTCGATGACCAGCGGTTGTTCTTTGAATTTTTTTTTAATAAAATGGTCAATGAGGGGTGTGGGGGTGTTTTTATTTGAATAAAAAAATTTGTAAACTTGTGTCTTGTCTTTATTTCTTTACTTTATAGACTTAGTAGTGGAAGCCGTCTAATAGACGGAATCCATTACTAAGTTGGGGCCTAGTGTTAGCCGGTATAAAATGGCTAACACTAACCCCCCATTATTACCCCAGTACCCAATGCCACCAGGGGTACTGGGAAGAGCCGGGTGCCAGTGGTCCCGGAGCGTCAATATTGGCGCTCCTGGACCGGGCGGCAGCAGGCTGGTAAGATTTAGGCTGGGGAGGGCCTAAACCAATGGCTCTTCCCACCCTGGTGTTACCAGGCTGCTGTCGTTTGGTTTTTAACCCGGCTGGTTATAAAAATAGGGGGGACCCTATGCGTTTTTTTTTAAATAAATAAATAATTAAAAAAAAAACGCATAGGGTCCCCCCTATTTTTATAACCAGCCGGGTTAAAAACCAAACGACAGCAGCCTGGTAACACCAGGGTGGGAAGAGCCATTGGTTTAGGCCCTCCCCAGCCTAAATCTTACCAGCCTGCTGCCGCCCGGTCCAGGAGCGCCAATATTGACGCTCCGGGACCACTGGCACCCGGCTCTTCCCAGTACCCCTGGTGGCATTGGGTACTGGGGTAATAATGGGGGGTTAGTGTTAGCCATTTTATACCGGCTAACACTAGGCCCCAACTTAGTAATGGATTCCGTCTATTAGACGGCTTCCACTACTAAGTCTATAAAGTAAAGAAATAAAGACAAGACACAAGTTTACAAATTTTTTTATTCAAATAAAAACACCCCACAACCCTCATTGACCATTTTATTAAAAAAAAATTCAAAGAACAACCGCTGGTCATCGACGTAGTCCATGGAATCCGACGTAATCCCCAGGATACCGATATCTGAAAAACAAAAAGGGAGAAACACACAAAACACACAAACAGGAGCACAACACCCATCATTGTGAGCGGTGTTGTGCTCCTTACAGTATGCAGCATCTTTACAGATCGCTGCTTACAGTCTGACCCCCAAGGGGTTAAGGGAGGATGTACTGCATCCCCCTTAACCCCCGGGGGGCCAGACTGATGTCAGACTGCACCCATCCCAGCAAGGAAGGGGTTAACTGACCCCCCCTTCCTTGCTGGGAGGGGTGCAGTGCCGGGGAGGGGGTGGGGAGAGCTCTATACTCACCCCGATGTGTCCTCTTCGCTGGTCCGCAGCACAATGAAGTGACTGTACTGCGGACCGGCTCATTATATGTGCGCTCAGCCGATCAGCCAATCAGCTGAGCGCACATATAATTCTAAATGTTTCTTCTAATAATGTTATTGTCATAACATAATTAGAAGAAACATTTGATGTTTTCATTAAAGTAAAGTGATGATTAGTACAGAAAGCTCTATTACCGGGAATATGAATTACCGGCTTATAGTGCTTCCTGTACTAATTAATATTTAATGAATTAAACACATTTTCTTGGAAATAAATTCAGTTTCGTTTGTCAATAATTTAATTCTAACGAATCCATCATTGTGCAATTAAATATAATGTCAAAAAATAAATATATAGATAAATATACATTTATTTATATATCTATTTTTTTTAACAGTATATTTAATTGCAAAATGATGGATTCGTTAGAAATAAATTATTGATCAACGAAAGTGTCTTGATTACAAATAAAATGTGTTTGATTAATTTAATATAGTAACTATTAGAGGCATCGGCATTCGGCATCATTCCCGGCTATTTTTGAAGTACTTTGTACGGACCGCCTGTCAATCCTCGGCCGCATATTCAGCCGCAAATAATGGTCTTGTTCATTTTTTACGGGTCCGTTTACGATAGGGCCGTAGATTCATACATAGTGTGCACTGTGCAGCCGCATATCCTATACTTCACAGCATACACACGAACCCTCAAATATACGGGCGCACTATTACATCCGTACATACGGCCGCACTATTACTACGTGTGAAACAAGGGTTCAAAAGGGGATGGTCTGACTGTTTTTTAATGTCTAGCAATTAGGCTCAAGGCAGTGGTCATTACGTAGAGAAGCAACCTAGCAGCAGGTCTGTAAAATTGGTTAATACGGACACTCAAGGTAGAAACATCTAATGATAAAACCTTTGCCAATAGGGATCTAGTCTAGGACATAGGGGTCTAGTCTAGGACAATCCCAGAAAATATATAGATGGGAGCCCTTCCTCTAGTATTTTCTATGCATCATTTTGTATTTTACTGACAAAAGTTGACATTCCATTTCTTTTCTATAAACTGGAAAATTCCTCCTTGCTTGGCTGATTGCTATGAATACACACAGCTGATTTGAAACGGATCATAATGTACAGTTTGTTTCCTAGCCGGAATTTGCAGTGAGAAGAGATTTGCACAGGAAGATTATCTCACATCACTGACGATAATGCTAATGACCTTAAAAGCCTATATCTTTCTTCCACAATTTATCACTGGGTTATACTTCTCTGCAAGAATCAAGCTTGTTAATATTTCATTTGTGGTTTAGTAACAAATCCCAACAAAATATTATTAACCCTCGTGCATCCGTCCTCATGTAGGCAAATGACAAGAATAGCAGCTGAGCCTCAGTCACAACTGTTTTAAAATGACCTTATTCCCCTGTTATCCAGAGCTCCAGCGTTGCCTGGGATACATGTGGAGACTGCTGCGAGTTTCAGGAACCTGCTTTCTAAAACTGTTCAGATTCCGTGGGTGGAATAATTTGTAGACACAGACATGGTGAAACAAACGCTACTATGTTATGGCTATAAAGTATCCAGCTACTGAATAACATAGACCTGATCATAAGGTAATACAGCAAGAAAATTCTGCATTCATAAAAATACTTGAGAATACCAGCCATTCTATTTAATAAAACACATGAAATGAGATCAGTAATGTTCCTGAAATGCCCAACCTATATGCATTAAAGCGGTTGTCTTAAATACTGTTATATTGCGGTGACCACTGGGCAGAGCAGACGTAGATATTTAGAAAGGGCAACCCTTGGAATGACTAAAAATGTAAATGGTGGGTCTGCACTATAGATATTAGTCTTTAGTCTCCTGGAACCATCCCTGGTTGACAATGTTGTGGTTGCAGGCTGTCTATAGTAAGTACACATTGTTGCAGGTCCTGGTGGCATCCTGGTAGGTTTAGACAATAAAACTTAAGACTTCTTACAGCAACTTTGACTTTAGATTTGAGACCATGAAGTCAGGAATGGCTAGGTACTTAAACGGGTTGTCCAGGACTTTTCAATAAACTAGCATTGCATTTACATGTGTGGGTTTTTTTATGGTCTTATTATTATTTTTTTATTTATTTCTATTTTGTGTTCTCAGGCTCAGTCACAGGACCACTCTAATTGTGATTTCTTTACTTCCTGTAATGTCACTTTCAATATTTTTTTCCTGTTTTTTTCCATTGAACATGATCACAGGTCAACAGGTGGGTGGGGCAGGTGTCCCTTCCATGGGCAGGTGGAATTCCACATTGATTTTAGCCCTGCCCTTGTAGGTGGAGCTATTTTTGGATCTCAGAAGCTGTAGCAGAAAGGGCAGATTTAAATGGCAGGGCTAGTTTATTAAAACATCCTGGACAACCCCATTAGATCAACTAACTACAAACTGCAATGATTGGTTCCAGCCCTCTGGGTATAGGGGGTTGGACTTAAAGTTACACTGTCACCCCCTTTGTGCATTCTGACATCTCTACACAGGTGTAAAGGGTAAATTTAGCGTTTTTCATACCTTATTTCATATCATATGTTATGGTATTTGTTCAAGTAAAAAGTGCCCTTTTTCACAGTTGGCCCCGCCCCCTTGATGCCATTGGTTGGCCAACGTAAAGGGGGTGGGGTCTAGACCTTTCGGCCAGCCTGTTCCAATGGCCAACGAGGGGGGCCGGACCAACTGTGGTGTTGTGGGCGGGGCTAGGTGGCGCTAATTCCGCGAGGCCCCGTCCACTTAACTCAATCTGCAGTTGATAAAAGATCACTTTTTACTTGAACAAGCACCATGACGTATGATATAAAATAAGGTATGAAAACCGCTAGATTTACCCTTTACACCTGTGTAGAGATGTCAGAATGCAAAAAGGAGGTGACAGTGTCACTTTAAGTAAACTCTTTTCTTACCATGTGCTAACACATGGTTTAAGAAAAAATAAACAGTATACAGTCAAAATTTTATGAACAAATGATTACTCAGGAGATGCTCCATGAGACCACACAAAACACCTGTAGTGGGACGCTGCAATATGTCAGCTAATAATCGAAAAACAAAACAATCCTAAGAAATCCTAAGAAAGGGCATAGTTGCTCACAGTTAATGCTTGACATATCTGTTATAGTAAATAATAGCATCTCCTATTAAACCTATAATTAAGGAGCACTTTTTCTTAGAAAATGGAAATCTTTGAGATGGGAATCTGAAATCTTTGAGATGGAAATACTCCTTTAATGCTGTTAGCTATACACCTGTAAAGAATTAGTAATTTTGTCATTTCATCTTCTTGTTGCCCTCCTGTGTACCATGTCCTTGTGTTTGTCCGTGTCTTTGTAACCAGTAGGCAAACATCTATATTGTTTTCATGTAGAGGTTTAACCATTGGCCCAGATTTACTAATGATTTACATATATTTGAAAAGTGGCCCCTTTAAAGATTGTCTAGTCTGAGTTTGCACTGTTTTAGTAAATGTCGGCCATTATCTCTATTCTTTGGCTATGTTCACATAATGTTTCTTTCTCTCCGTTTAAAATGACATCTATCATTTTAAGGTTACAATGACATCTGTCATTACGCTATTTGGCCACCCTGTTGGTACATTATTCTAGTTTAGAACTAATAGGCCTATGAGTTCGTCTTTAATTGAAAATTCCATTGAATTTAACCCCTCTCACATAAGAACGTTAATGTACTTTCTGATGCAGGTTGGGAGCTTCAGAAAGGGGTCACACGGCGCCGATTAATTAGCCATTTAAATGCTGCAGTCAAAACTGACAGCTGCATTTAAATGGCTCTAATGAAACTGATCCCAGCTCGGTAATCTACAGATCTGGGCTTCAGCAGCCCAGAGCAATACAGCACTGATCTAATGGATCAGTGCTGTGTAATGGATACTACATTGATTTTTTTTTATGAATAAAAAATCCCCTCCCCTAATAAAAGTTAGAATCACCCCCCTTCCCATTTTATAAATAAAAATAAAGTAACATATTTGCTATCGCCACATGCATAGTCGCCCAAACTATTAAATTATCGCATTCCTGATCTCGTATGCTACACAACGTGAGCGCAAAACCTGCCAAAATGCTAAATTGCTGATCTTTTGTCACATCAAATTCAGAAAAATTGTAAAAAAAAAGTGATCTAAATAGTTGCATATACGCAAGCAAGCTGCAGATAAAAACTGCAGATCATGGGGCAAAAAATGACACCTCACACAGCCCCATAGACTAAAAAAAAATTCCAAAGATGGTAATAGAGCAATTTTAAACACATTGAGTTTTTTTATAGGATTTAATTTTTAGGAGCAGTCAGGTAAAAAAAAAGTTATATAAATTACATACCATTGTAATGGTACTGACTTAGGGAACATAGATAACACATCATTTTTTCCATAGGGCAAATGGTGTAAACATGAAACCCCCTCAAAATGAAAACAAATTGTTGTTTTTTTGTTGTTGTTGTTCTATTTCACTGCACAAATAATTTTTTTCCCAGTTTGACGTTTTATGGAAAAATTAAATTTGTCATTGCAAAGTACAATTGGTTTTACAAAAAAATAATGGCTCATGTGGGTCTGTAGATGAAAAAGTGCTATGGCCTTTGAAACATGAAGTGGGAAAAATGAAAGTGCAAAAATGAAAATTAGCTCGGCCCAGAAGGGGTTAATAGTAAAAACTGTGAAAGCATGTTGAAAAAAGAAAAACCGTGTGAACAACTTAACCCCTTAAGGACAGAGCCTGAAATGGCCTTAAAGGGGTTGTCCGGGATTTTTCAATAAACTAGCATTGCATTGACCTCTGTGGGTGTTGCGTATTCTACATACAATTCTATTTTTTATTTAGAGCGCCTACTGTGTTGTCAGACTTAGTCACATGACCACTCTGCCTGTGTTTTCTTTACTTCCTGTGAAATTCTGTTTCCTATTCCTGCCAGTGAGGGAACAGTGAGTCATCAGGTGGGCGTGGTTATGCATATATTTCTTTAGCCACACCCCTAACATCTGACATCTGAGCCCAGAAGAAACTGCAGCAGTAAGGCCAACATGACAGACTACAATCTCTGTACAGCACTGCAGCATAGGTTGGAGCTATAAACAGTAAATAAAGGAACTATGGGGTGATTTATCAAAATTTATGCAGAGGAACAGGGAAGCAGTTGCCCATAGCAACCAGTCAGATTCTAGGTTTCATTTTCCAAGGCCTTTTTTAAAAATGAAAGAAGCAATCTTATTGGTCGCTATGGGTAACTGCTCCCCTGCACAGGCTTTGCTAAATCTTCCCCTATATTGTTACTATTGTTCTGTAAGGATGTACAGTGTTAGGGCAGTGCTGCTGCTGTGTGTAATATGGAGAGAAGAGAGGAGACTTCACCTCATGGCAGTCACTATGTCATCTATCAATCTATTGCTGAGGTAAACTTGTAACAGAATCCTGCCTCATTGAGACCCCGCCCACTAGTAGGATGGCTACTGTAGTGTATATGTAATCAAGGACTACAACTCCTATCATGTACATGTGTGCTGGGGTTTGTAGTCCCACAACAGATAAAAGTGTGAAAAAACTATTTGATTTGATCACATAACTAATTGGCAGACACTGAGCCACCATGCTGATCAAAAGGACACTTGTAGTAATACAGACATTTCCTGCCTATGGGTAGAGTGGGTGGAGCTACAGTCAGAGAGGAGGGGGTGGAGCTACAGGCTTGCAGGGCTGTGATGTCACTGCTGACCCCTGTGACCTGGAAGTTCTTTATGTTAACAAACACAAATCCAAAAAGCAGCAACAGAGGAGGAGGCCCGTGGACACAGAGGAGAAAAAAGGTGAGAGAAAACCACTCAGGGGAAGGGACAGTATACAAATTATTCACATTTCTAATAAGAAAAAAATGTTGGACAACCTCTTTAACCCTTTAAGGACATGGCCCATTTTCGTTTTTACGTTTTCGGTTTTTCCTCCTTGTGTTTAAAAGGTCATAGCACTTGCATTTTTCCACCTAGAAACCCACATGACCCCTTATTTTTTGCGTCACTAATTGTACTTTGCAATTACAGGCTGAATTTTTGCATAAAGTACACTGCAAAACCAGAAAAAAAATTCAAAGTGTGGTGAAATTGAAAAATAAAACGCATTTCTTTTATTTGGGGGAAATGTGTTTTTACGCCATTCGCCCTGGGGTAAAACTGACTTGTTATGCATGTTCCTCAAGTTGTTACGATTAAAACGATATATAACATGTATAACTTATATTGTATCTGATGGCCTGTAAAAAATTCAAACCGTTGTTAACCAATATACGTTCCTTAAAATCGCTCCATTCCCAGGCTTATAGCGCTTTTATCCTTTGGTCTATGGGGCTGTGCGAGGTGTAATTTTTTGCGCCATGATGTGATCTTTCTATCGGTACCTTGATTGCCCATATACGTCTTTTTGATCGCTTTTTATTACATTTTTTCTGGATTTGATGCGACCAAAAATGCGCAATTTTGCACTTTGGGATTTTTTTGCGCTGACGCCGTTTACCGTACGAGATCAGGAATGTGATTAATTAATAGTTCGGGCGATTACGCACGCGGCGATACCAAACATGTTTATTTATTTATTTATTTGTTTACTTTTATTTAAAACCTGGGAAAAGGGGGGTGATTCAGACTTTTATTAGGGGAGGGGGCTTTTTACTATAAACAACACTTTTTTTTTTTTTTTACACATATACTAGAAGCCCCCCTGGGGGACTTCTAGTATGTACACTTGGATCTCTCATTGAGATCTCTGCAGCATCGATAGGCTGCAGAGATCCATGAGATCGGCACTCGTTTGCTTTCGGCTGCTGCAGCCGAAAACGAACGAGTGCCGAGCCGAGGACGGCGCCATCTTAGACGCGTCCCCGGCCGGCATCAGTAACGGAGATCGCTCCTCCGGGACAAGGTCCCGGAGGAGCGATCTCCCCCACTAGACACCAGGGAAACGTTGCCTCCGGTAATCGGAGGCAGCTGTCAACTTTGACAGCTGCCTCCGATTAGCTAATTAGCGGGCACGGCGATCAGACCGTGCCCGCTAATAGCAGCGGTC
Source organism: Dendropsophus ebraccatus (assembly GCF_027789765.1). NCBI lineage: Eukaryota > Metazoa > Chordata > Amphibia > Anura > Hylidae > Dendropsophus > Dendropsophus ebraccatus. Next base: position 71,869,042 of record NC_091459.1, on the reverse strand, counting down.
CCGGGCTACTCGCGGCACCCGGGATCGCGGCACTTCAAAGCGGGGCCGCCGCGCGGCCCCGCTTTGAAGTGCAAGTGCGGACATATGACGTACCGGTACGTCATATGTCCTTAAGAGATTAAGGACAGAGACAAATTTTATGAATATGACCTGTGTCACTTTATTCATTAATAACTTGGGAATGCTTTTACCTATCCGGCTGATTCTGAGATTGTTTTCTCGTGACATATGGTACTTTACATTTCTGGTAAATTGGAGTCGATACTTATAACCAATCTTTATAAAAAAAAAAAGAAAACGTGAAAAAATTTGGAAAAAATGCATTTTTCCAACTTTGGAACTTTTCAGTTTTTACAGAAAATGGTTATGCCACATAAATTATATATTAAAAAGCATTAGCAACATGTCTACTTTATGTTGGCAGCATTTATTAAACTATCATTTTTTAGACAAAAGAAAGCTTAAAACATTAGCAGCAATTTTCCAAATTTTCTGTAAAATTTCAAAATCAGATATTTTTAGGGACCTGTTCAGGTTCAGGCTATGTTCACACTATGTAAAACTATGGCCGTTGTTGCCGATGGACATTTGGACATTTTGTGTGTTTTTATCTCTTTTAACCCCTTGTGAAAATGAAAAATTTAAGGCTAAACCAACATTATAGTGTAAAAAATTTAATATTTCATTTTCACGCCACATTGTTCCACATTTGTGCCCGTCACCAGTGGGGTCCATATGCTCACTACACCCCTTGTTACATTCCCTGAGGGGTGTAGTTTCCATAATGGGGTCACTTGTGGGGGGTTCAACTGTCTTGGCAACACGGGCCTTTTAAATGCAACAAGGCCCTTGAAATCCATTCCAGCCAAATCCAGCCTCCAAAAACCAAATGGCGCTCCTTCCCTTTGCAGGCTTACCCTGCACCCGCATGGCGCTTTATGTCCACATGTGGGGTATTTTCGTACTCAGGGGAAATTGCTCTACACACGTTTTTTTTTATCTTTTAACCCCCTGTGAAAATGAAAAATCAAGACAAGATCAATGATTTAGTGTAAAAATTAAACATTTTTTTACACTAAATGTTGGTCTAGCCTTGATTTTTTTCCATTTCCACAAGGGGTTAAAAAATAAAATGAATGCAAAACCTGTAGGGTAATTTCCCCTGAGTATGAAAATACCCCCTGTGTGGACATAATGTGCCATATGGGCACAGGGCAAGCCACCAAAGGGACAGAGTGCCATTTAGAGGCTGGAATGGAGGATGGAGGCCATGTCGCAATTACAAAGCTCCTGTGCTGCCAGGACAGTAGAAACCACCCACAAGTGACCCCATTATGGAAACTAAACCCCATTAGGAATCTAACAAGGGGTGCAGTGAGCATATGACCCCACTGGTGAAGGGCACATATGTAGAACATGTGCCGTGAAAATAAAAAATACAATTTTTTTATTTTCACGGCACAAATGTGTGCGTCACCAGGGGGCCATATCCCGGATGCCCCCCTTGATAGATTCCTTATGGGGTGTAGTTTCCAGAATGGGGTCACTTGTGGGGGGTTTCTACTGTCCTGGCAGCACAGAGGCTTTGTAATTGCATCATGGCATCCTCTAATGGGAATGGCGGCAATACCTATTTAGCTGGGGTAAAGGGACAATTTTAATTAATTTTGGGGGTATTAGGCCAATTATTAGTTTATAAGGTTGAAAAGGACAAGAGTCCATCAAATCCAACCTGTGTTGATCCATAGGAAGGCAAAAAACCCTTGTGAGGCAGACGACATCACAGGGAAAAAATCCCTTCCCGACTCCATAATGGCGATCAGAATAATCCCTGGATCAACATGACCCCTAAAATAGGAATAAGGGACAGAATTTTGAAAATGTAGAACTGCAATGAGGTGTGGTACGCCTTGAAGCGATCCTGTATGCATAGGCTGGGGTGTTGAGGACAGGCGCCCTTCCTGATCCCCCTGTTATGCCACAATCTGCACTTCTTCTGGGGTCTCCCGTTCTCCTGTGTGCGGGACGTCATCTGGAAAATGTTGCCCTGGTGCGATACGGGGTCCTTCATATGTAGAAGCGCTGGGTCCGCTCCATGGTTGCTAAATATTAGGTATCTAATTACTGCTTCTGATATGTTCGGATCGTTCCACAAGCTACAGTAGCCCGGGCAGCAAGGAACCGGAAAAACGCCCCTACACCAAAAATGAGGAGTTGCTAATCAGCGGCGCACTTACTTGCGATGCTGATCAGCACTCAGCGGCGTTAGGGCGTATAAAAAGTAAAAAAAAAATGGAAAATAAAATCTTTTTAACTCAAAGCAACTGATCAGTGAATAATATTCACTGATCATCCGCTAGGGGGCAGTAGAGCGAAGCTGCCGAAGACTTCCGAAGCCTGAAGAGCCGAAGATCTATGAAGAGTTCCAACGGAACCCGACGGAACCCGGAAGTTGCGCAGAGGATGCCGAGGGACCCGATCTTTGTTCCGGACGCCGGGATCAGGTGAGTATGGTGCACCTACACCACACACACCTGTTCTGCACCCCTCAGCTACCTAGCTGAGGGGTGCAGAATCAGGGACACAGTTTTTTAACACTTTGATCGCCGCGATGGGCCGGCCGGTACTGGCCGGCCCATCACGGCAATCGTGGGGGTGGCACCGGCGCCATCTTTTCCCTGGACACTAATGGTGATTGGTGCTGTCTCGGACAGCACCAATCGCCATTGCTTTCCGGGTCACCGATGACCCGGAAAGTTGTTTTCAGCTGCTATCGGCTGATCTGAATTTATCAGCCTATAGCAGCAATCGTCGGCACGCGGGGGGGGGGGGGGGGTAATCATCCCCCCGTGCCGACGAGCAGAGATGGCCTGCTATACATTATAGCAGGCCATCTTCCCCGAACACACAGCGATCGGGGAAACATCGGGGGTAAGTGTACGCCCGTTTGCATTAAAGCTCAACCTGTGGGGGTGTACACTTACGCCCGATGTCGTTAAGGGGTTAAAAATAACATCCACTATTTGCAAAAGATGTCCAAAAATAACTGACATGATTACTATTGACATCCTACTATACTTAGTATACATACATATACTGTGTGCAGTGGACGTCCAGCATTAAAGTCAATCAACTTGTGGCAATAACTGACGTTTTTTTAAATAGAAAAAGTTGATGCCTTCTCTCTTTTTTTGACGTTGTGTGAACATAGCCTTTCACTTCAAAGGTGCAGAAATGTAACTCTTACTTGTGTGGGCTATATGACATGTAACAGTCCCAATTATTACAGTGTTAGATTATCACACAACATTGAATCCGACAAAACCCTTTCAAGCAAAGGTCAGTAAATGTACTGACCTGCTTCAGATGCTCACTGTTTAGACAAACAGTGACCGGAAGCTGCAACTAAACTTTCAGCTGATAGCTGACAGTTTAGTGTAACTGCCACTGGACCCCCAAAGGGGGTCCAGCATCGGCAATTGCTGGCTTTGGTGGATCAATAACGGTAATTGGTTTTGTAAAAAACACATAGGATTACATTGGAATCTCTGGAAAGAAAATGCAAATTTTAACTTTTCACTCTTACTTTGCAGTTATTCCTGTGAAATGCAGAAAGGGTTAAATAACTGAATGAATGTAAATTTAAATACTTGAAAGAGTGAAGATTTCAAAATGGGTTGGATTGTGGGGGGTTTTAGTATACAGGCCTCTAAAATATACTCCAAAACTGAACTGGTGCCTAAAGAATTTCTGAGTTTGAAATTTTCACGAACATTTAGAAAATTGCTACTAAACATTTACGGCCTCTAACATCCCAAATAAGTAAAAGCATGTTCACCAAATGCTTTTAAAATAAAGTAGACATGTTATAGATATGAATTAATAAATAATGAATGTAGTATTACTATTTTCCTTATTGGCAGAGACTTTCAAATGTAGAGAATGCGCTTTTTTTTACATTTTTAACAACATTTTGGAGTTTTTTCACAAAAAAATTCTAAAGCTATCAACTCAAATTTACCACTAACATAAAGTAGAATATGTAACAAAAAAACAATCTTGGAATCAGAAGGATTGGTAAAAGCATTCCCAAGTTATTGATGAATAAAGTGACACAGGTCATATTCATAAAATTTGCCTTGGTCCTGAAAGGGTTAATATGCAAATACATTTGTTCACTCTGACTTATTTAATTCATCATTTCTTAATGTGTTTCACTTAAGTAGGATGCCATGATCCTTGAGAAAATTGTGATTGATGAATTTTGTCCTGTAATTAATTACGCCAATTATTATCATTAACATTGCCTAAGAATTACAAGGCTTTCCAATGGAGGTATAACATGGAGCATAGTCATTTTATTCCCTGTATTGACAAGTCATTTAGTCTTTTAGTGAAATAGCAATAGAGTTAATAAAATTACTTAAGTGAGTTTGGCAACAAATAGGAAATACAAATTTTTGTTTTAATTTTGGGAAGGAAAATAATCTATGTTCTAATAAGAGTTCTGAATGGCATTTTCCGTGGTAGCAACCTGTGGCTATTTTCCAAGCAGGGTTTTATGTGTTATATTGATGTTGCCCAGGATCAATAGAAGATATAGTCTTGGTCTGTAAACTTTAGTGGTTAATATGACTAACGTTTTCCAACACTAATAGCTACAAGAATCCCAAATTGATGGTGGTTATAGTTATTAAAACCTAACTAGCTTTGTTTAACCCCTGCTCACCAACAATATTGGCTTACTATCAAAGTAATGGGAACAAAATAGTCCTGAATGTGACAGGCTCCCGACCCCCTGTTAGATCCCCCTATACCTATGTGATCCCGCCGGGCCCCGCTTCCTGATGCGGTCGGGTCACGGAGATTTCAGCACCCGAAGCCCGTCGCGCGCGCTGACAGCAGAGTCAGATGCCCATAGAAAATGAATGGGGAGTCCGATGCTCTGTCATTCTCTATGGGCATCGGACTCATCTCTCTGCGCGCGCGACGGGCTTCGGGCGCTGAAATCTCCGTGAACCGACCGCATCAGGAAGCGGGACCCGGCGGGATCACGTAAGTATAGGGGGATCTAACAGGGGGTCGGGAGCCTGTCACCCCGGCACGGGGGTGACAGGTCCTCTTTAAAGCAGCTGTGAGGTCAATGAAGCAGCAATGGAGAGTAATGCTAAGTTTACACAAGGCGATTATTGGCCCGATCGTACGATTAACGATTTTGAAGTAACGATTTTTTTTATAACGATCAGCGTTTAGATGGAACGATATATCGTACAGAAAATTTGTTTTGTGATCATTTTGCGATCGCTTAAGCCTATCTCACACATAGGTAAAATTAGTGAACGACTGTTTACACGGAACGATCGGCTAATTTTTTGCGATTGACGATTTAAGAACATGTTAAAAGATCAAAATGAACGATTTATCGATCGTTCGCCATGTTTACAAATACGATTATCGTTTGAATTTGATCGTTATCGTGAAAATTTGCCCGATAATCGTTCCGTGTAAACGTAGCATAATGGTGCATTTACACTGGCAGATTTATCTGACCAATTTTGGAAGCCAAAGTCAGGAATGGACTTGAAAAGACAGGGAATCTCAGTCTTTCCTTTATGACCTGCCCCCTGTTTATAGTCTGTTTCTGGCTTTGGCTTCAGAAATCTGTCAGATAAATCTCTCTGTGTAAACGCACCATAAAAGGGATGACGTGGTCTCAGGAGAAAACTTTCGAGTAATAAAGGATGTAACATATTCTAGATAAAGTCTGACATGATTTTCTAGTATTGGCAAAGAGTTCAAACTACCAAGAACAATAAATGTTTGTCCCTCTTTCTTCCATCTTCTACTTTTTTACCTTGTCTAAAGCAAATGAATTTGGCTATTGCTGTTCGATTAACATGTAATTTTCATATACTCGATGTCTGCAGGTTATAAACAGTCTTTAGCACATAAGAGCCCATCAACCGATCTTATAAGGGAACACACATTTATTTGCTTTATTCTTTGTATGTTACAAATGATCTAGTATGTTTAACCCTTTGAGGACCAAGCCCAAAATGACCCAGTGGACCGAGCAAATTTTGATCTTAGTGTTTTTGTTTTTTCCTCCTCTCTTCTAAGAGCTCCAGCACTTTCAGTTTTCTATCTACAAGGCCATGTGAGGGCTTGTTTTTTTACAGGAGTAGTTGTACTTTGTAATGGCATCTTTCATTTTACCATAACATGTATGACGGAACCCCAAAATTATTATTTAGGAAGATATAAATTGGTGAAATCGTAAAAAAAGAATGCAATATGGTAATGTTTGGGGGGTTCCTGTGTCTACATAATGCACTATATGGTAAAAGCAACATGATACCATTATTCTATAGGTCAGCCCAAACACAATCATATACAGATATTACACATATTTTTTAATGTTATATATATATTTATTTATTTATGTATTTATTTTATGAAATCCTTTTTTTTTGCAATTAATTATTAATACAATGAGCCTATTGTGACGCTTATAACGTTTTGTTTTTTTTTACCTACAGGGCTGAATGGGGTGTCATTTTTTCCGCCATGATCTCTAGTCTTTATTAATGTCTGCTTTATCTGCTTGAGAAAGCTCTGAGTGCAGAGCAAAACTTTGCAGTGTGGGAGCAATAAATTCACTATTTTGATTTTCATCTGGAGTGCTGCAGTGATTTACCTATTGTATACAGTCCCTGCGGGTGGTTCAACCGTGGATACCATCAGCACCCACCTCCAACTTTTCTGACACCGAGTGCCGCATCCACTATACCTTTCTAGTTTTTATTAATACCATATTTGTGAAGATTGGGCATTTTGATCATTTTTTATTATTTTTTTTTATATATAACAAAAAATCGGTAATCCTGGCACTTTTTTTCCTCTTTTCGTCTACGCCGTTCACCATCAGTGATGGCGATTGTTATATTTTAATAGATTGGACAATTACGCACGATGCGGTAAATTATATGTTTATTTATTTATTTTTATATGTTTTATTTATATAATAGGAAAGGGGGGGTGATTTTAACTTTTATTGGGGGAGGGGCTTTGGGGTAATTATAAAAACATTTTTACTTTTTTTATACACATTTTGAGTCCCCTTGGGGTACTTTTACTTGCAATTATTACATTACATACACTGTACATTGCTATGCGATAGGCATAGCATTGATCAGTGTAATAAGCATTCTGCTCATTGAGGCTGCCTGTGGCAGGCTCAATGCGCAGAAAGCTGATCGGACCGCTTAGAGGCACGGAGGCAGGCCCTGCCACACTGCAGGGGTGTCAATTGTTTAATGATATGCATGTTTGTATTTTTGTGATATAGTACAGGTGTTGCAACATATACATTCCCCACCGGCTGATAATATATCTGTTTATCTTACTATTATCTGTCTGTATACAATCTGGGGTACTGCCTCCAATCTTTAGTATCCAATCTTTAGTGATTTAGTATCGGTCATCTTTGATTTTTTGAGGTTTGTACCTCTTTTAGTTTTAACCTAATAAATGTTAAGTTTTAATATTATTTGACCTACGGTGGATTCTCCTCCTCTGTGATACTTACACGATAAATTTCCACTGGGTCACCCCCATCCAGGGTTCACAGACCCTTATTGTTTTCTGTTTTTTGGACTGCCAGGGGTGTCAATTGGTAGGTGACAGGGGACTACCCCTGTCACTTACACTTAAACTCCATGGTTGGGTTTAAGGGGTTAATGAAACGCTGCAGTGCGTTTGCTGCAGCCTGTCATTAACGGTGAGGGCGGGGCTGCTCACTGCAGCCGGCCCCCACTTCCTATGAAGTGCGCTCCACTCCGGAGCGCGCTTTATAGGAAAGGACGTACTGGTCTGTCTGGGGAAAGACTTCCAGGGTGTACCGGTACGGCCATAGTCATCTAGGGGTTAATGCACCGTGAAATATATTTCCTTCACTTCATAAATCTTATAAATCTGTGCTACATGTATTTTTTTTTTTAGTTCAAATTTTCAAGTTTCAAAGGTATGCCTATACATGTTTTATTAGAGCCTGCACAATGCTACCATTACCTTTGTATAAGTTGGGGGGTGACAGATTTAGTATAATTTTTTCCATTTATGTCATTAGGACAGGCCCTGTCCATTGTTGTCTATGTCCATTTGGCTTGCTTGCTGTAAAATATATCTCTAAAGGCTGTTAAAACAGCTCAGGTAAGATGTCTGCTACCAAAAAATAATGTACCAAAAAATGTACTAAAAAAATAAAAATCAGATAAACCTCCATGGCCTCTCCAACAAATGGGTGATTAATCATTTTAATTTTTGCAGCCTTTAAAGAAGTAAAAAAAAAATAATTCTACCAGTTTTAAAAGCCAACCTGAGCGCAGATTTCTAACAACTGCACACACCATGCAATTTACAGTAATACATAGGAATCAGCCGGGTAATTTTCTCATAATTAACTGGGCAGCTGTGCCATCAATGTAATCAGAATAAAGACGATAAAGAATTATTGACTAAATTATGTGCATAAATTATAAAACATTGTTAGGCTGTAGCATCAAGCAGCTCATCTATATTCTGGAGGGAAGGCCAAGGTGTATGTCTTCGACATAGAAAGGTTGAGTCAAAGCTGCTTTATTAATGTTTATTGGAAGTTTCCTCTGCTAATAAGAAGAATCAGGGAAAGTCTGCGTCCAATATAAAGTTTTAGATCTGTAGGTAGGATAGATGATTGAGTAGAGTTAGATCACACAAAGAACCTTACAGAATGCACTTATGAATAATGGAATTCATGCATGAGACAAGGGACAATGCAAGAACAGTATTCAGATTCCATTTAACATCCCTTTTCTACAGTGATCAGCCATTAGTTCTTTCTATTGGAACAAATGAGGTTGAGAAAGACAGGAGAGGTCAAATATCTTTAGTCTTTGAGAGCATTATCAATTCACTTGACTAAACTGTATAAACCTTGTCAGCCTTGAGTTTCCCATTCACTAAAGTGAAGTCACAGAGCTCAATGTGACCTTGAACACGCATGTCAGTCCACGTACTATAAGGAAGAATTTAAAACACTTGGTTATCATTAAGAGTTCTTCAAAGTCTCAAGTGTAACACAGTGTTGTCTATACACATAACTGGAAATTCTTCAGTCTGCTGTACATGTAAAATACAACAACTATGTCATGTTGCTTATTCACATGTTAAACCAATACCTCATGTCATCATTAGAAATAAATCAATGAAATTTTGTGATGCTACTAACTTATGAACAGGAGTGCATTTCTATGTACCTGAGAAGCAATACCGCGGCCCGATTCCCATGTATGGCGCCATTCTATGCACGGGTATCGGGCCAGGGCTGAAGCACAGGAGGCGGGCCAGCCTGCCCCCAGTGGGAGGGAATTCCCTCCCCTCTTTGACGCTGTTCCATTAGAATCAATGGGGCCGCATCATAGAGGGGCAGGGGATTCCGACCCGGTACCCGTGCATAGAACGGCGCTGTACACGGGAATCGGGCCGCGGTTCAAAAAACGGACCGCGGCACTGGCTTCCCCGTGACATTGCCGTTCTATCCGTGGGTCAGATTAAAGAGGATGTACCTGATGGTACTGTACATCCTATTTAAATAGTTTGGTGCACTGGGGCGTTCCCTGGACCCCAAGTGCAACGGTCCACCCTCCCTTCTGCCTAATAATAATTGTAATGCATATTCATTTAGGTCCCCTGCTGTGACATAGGGGATCATGTTAAGATCTGATGCAAGGACAGTTACATGGAAATGGGGGGCACAGACTCAGGTTCCACTGAATTTATGATTTTTCGCCTAAAAAAATGCTAAGGAATCCTATGCCAGCTCAGAGTTTCTCTCCATGCGCATACTGGTGCACACAGGATTTAAGTAGAGGCAGTGCGCTTCTACATTAGGCTATGTTCACACTGCGTATGAATCCGTCCGTAGATTGTACGCCGCCGTACATGTGCGGCTGAAACTACGGGCGTGGGAAAAATAGACATGCGGCCGGATGCGTACGAACCGCGAACATACGCCCGTAGTACAGTTATGCCTACCTAGCTTGTTTTGAAGCGATCTGAGGCAGGTCATTTACTTAGAAACCTTCGCCCAGCCCCGTAAACCACACAGAACCTTTTGGATCGAAAAATCAAGTTCAATTTGGCTGAAATAAGTACTTTGTACGGGACCGTGAGTTTCAACATTTCCGTCCTCAAACAATGGTCTTGTTCATTTTTCACGGCGCTGTATACGATCCGGCCGTAAGCTCATACATAGTGTGCACTGTGCGGGCGTATATCGTATACTTTCAAGCGAACGCATCAACCTCAAAACTACGTGCGTATATCCGCGGTTCGCACTACGGACGGATTCATACGCAGTGTGAACATAGCCTAAATCTGCGAACCTTATATACCACAAACATGTGAGCATAAATATCCAAAAAGTATACTTTTATTGATTGAATATAGTAAAAACATACAATAAAAAAGATGATTAAAGATAGTACTAAAATAGAACAAAAACAGGATACGGCCACTAAACAGGGGGGGTAAAAATAGTCTTGTAATACTTGACTCGGAGAGCCACAGATCGTTACCCAAGATTAACTAGTGTATAGATAGGAAGGTGAGGGTGCAGTCTGCTTAAACTCTAACCACTCAAGTGCAAAACAATGCTGTAGCAGCAGCAGGCAATCCCTATCATGCAATTCCCGTCTATCCCAATACTTGGGTCCTTAGTTACAAATAACTGTAATAATGAACTCACCCATTTGTTTGTGACCGTCCTGATGCCAACCCCGACGCACGTTTCGCTGTCCTATCCCTATATATCCCTATATAAAATCCCTATATATAATCTATCATAAAGTGACATGTGCAAGGCATCCATTATACCTATTTACCTATTTCATTGTGAAGTGACAATAAATCCAACTACATAGCAATTAACAGTGAAATAAGTAATACAATAAGTGCAATTATAATTCATATATAAAGTTCAGTTCATCAAATATTTATAAAAAGTGATAAATCCCAATATTGTATAAAAAGTGCTCAATTTCACATAATATCAAAACAAGTGTAAGGTAAAGTGCTAAGTGCAAAGTCCCAAAGTGAATCAGAAATAAAACGCATCAAAAACGCACAAAAAAAAAAAAAAAAAAAAAAAAGGGGGGGGGGGGCAAGGAAAAAGGGAAAGGGAAGGGAAGGGGTAAGAGGATAATTTTTCTAAAAGTGCATATATTGTCTCTCTCCGATCTCCATGTTGTTCTTCTTATTCTTCACGTCCATTCACAGCCATTTCATTTGATCCTAAGATGTTTACCGCTCCATTTTCTCCTCGTTACAACCATCAACAACATTCACTATTTCTTTTATGCTAAAATTATTGTCTAAAAACAAAATAAAAGGGACACAAAATATTAAAACCCAGAGTCAACATTAACACCAGGTGGCTTAAATGAACAGTGTAGTTTTGTTTCATTTTTATAAATTCATTATTACTTGACTCTGGATTTTAATATTTTGTGTCCCTTTTATTTTGTTTTTAGACAATAATTTTAGCATAAAAGAAATAGTGAATGTTGTTGATGGTTGTAACGAGGAGAAAATGGAGCGGTAAACATCTTAGGATCAAATGAAATGGCTGTGAATGGACGTGAAGAATAAGAAGAACAACATGGAGATCAGAGAGAGACAATATATGCACTTTTAGAAAAATTATCCTCTTTCCCCTTCCCTTCCCCTTCCCTTTTTCCTTGCCCCCCACCCCCGCCCCCCTTTTCTTTTCTTTTTTTGTGCGTTTTTGATGCGTTTTATTTCTGATTCACTTTGGGACTTTGCACTTAGCACTTTACCTTACACTTGTTTTGATATTATGTGAAATTGAGCACTTTTTATACAATATTGGGATTTATCACTTTTTATAAATATTTGATGAACTGAACTTTATATATGAATTATAATTGCACTTATTGTATTTTTTATTTCACTGTTAATTGCTATGTAGTTGGATTTATTGTCACTTCACAATGAAATAGGTAAATAGGTATAATGGATGCTTTGCACATGTCACTTTATGATAGATTATATATAGGGATTTTTTTGGTGCTTGTAGAAATCCAAAGTAGAGTCCAAGTCCTATCTCCATTTTAGGATTGCCGTCCTTCTGCCAATTCCGACTTAGGTATTCTCCTCCATTGCGCACAGACACGGAGTGCGCATGTCCGCAACAGGTCGGGCGGCGGTTACATATGCATGGCCTCAGATGGGGTTCTGCACTTGCGTGGAATCCCTAAGCTGTCAGGGCGGATGTGACGCAGCCCTGACGTGGTCGGAGACATGCGCCGGCGTTCCGGAAGTCTGTGAGTAAACAGTCAGGGACCTCACTATATATAAAGCCAACATAGTCTAGTTGTGTATGCCCCTTGATAAAGCGATAGGACAGCGAAACGTGCGTCGGGGTTGGCATCAGGACGGTCACAAACAAATGGGTGAGTTCATTATTACAGTTATTGTAACTAAGGACCCAAGTAGTAACTAAGTCAAGTATTACAAGACAATTCCCCCCCCCCCCTGTTTAGTGGCCATATCCTGTTTTTGTTGTATTTTAGTACTATCTTTAATCATCTTTTTTATTGTATGTTTTTACTATATTCAATCAATAAAAGTATACTTTTTGGATATTTATGCTCACATGTTTGTAGTATATATTGTTGTAAGTGAGTTTTATCTTAAACTTTAGGTAATTAATACGATGTGGGTACGATATTAATAATAATACACATACTTATATGGTTATAAATCAGGTAATTGCATCAGCCACCGCATCGGTAATTGGAGCTGTTTTGTGTCATTTTAAATCTGCGAACCGTCTGAGCTGCGGGTACATTTTTAAGCCTGGTGCAAAACATGCCGGACTTTATAAATGTCCCCCTAAGTGTGTTACTTGCAGGGACTGCCTTAGGGTAGATGGCACCTTATGTGGAATATGCTGTAATGAAACAAACTCTTTATTATGCACTAGTAACACAGCAGATTCTGGAGATCCCCTCATTCAATAACGGTATACATTTTTAAAGTATCTATGATCCCCATTTCACATATCCGCAGTTGCCTAGAATGCGTATTGGGGGCCTTTTAGGCCCCCATGCTTACTTTTTTGCTATTATCTGCAAAATTACTTAAGTTAGAATTTTGAAACTCCAGGTAATCCTCAAGTATGTCGTTTTTGGTAATATCCAGTTGTTCATATAATTTTTTTCATAGGCATTTCGGTGTAACAATGCTTTTTTTGTGAAAACCACATCTGTACGTGTTGGGGGCCTTTTAGGCCCCCATGTATATTTTATCATTTTCTCAGTAGTGTTTGTGTCTCAAGTTACTTTATTTGTACTCAGTAATGCTGGTGGGGGGGCCAGGGTGTGGATAATGCCATATGAGGATGTCATGTGATTTTGTGAGGGAGTGGTAAGGCGATGACATCATCTCAGGTCCTTCGGAATACAGTAATGAGCTGTGTATAGAGTAATGACGACAGTATACACTGTGAGCTAATTGTGAAGGACCTGAGATAAGATAAGATGTTGAGAGGAAGACTGATTCAGTTTCAGTTTCTCTGATTCTAAGAAGCCTGCAAATGGTAAAGCTATTGAGCTAAAGACATCCAGAGAATTGTACACCACCTAAAATAAAGTATAAAAGGTAAGAGCTGCTGAGGGTGAGAGGAGGGAGGGGGCACATTACCCTTACAGTGTGTCACACACAAGCAAAGAGTGGACAATCTTGATTGTGTTCATTGTTTTTTTCATAGTTTGCTAACATCTAGTCAGCAATGGCGCAGTCTTCCACCAAGCATCTGACTGACCAAGAGATTGAAGCAATTATGTTTCAAAGTGATGATGAAAGTGAACTATCTTTGTCCGATGACGAGTACCTGCCACCAGAGAATCAAACATCCTCAAGTGATTCTTCTTCTTCTCATGATGAAGAAGTGAATACAGTGGATCCTCAAGAAGTGATAAGTAGAACATCCAAAACGAATATTTTTTGGGACAGTAAACCTACATTAGTCGGACGTACTGCAATCCATAATATTGTGAGACAGGCTCAAGGAGCCGTGGGAAGTCCCAGGTACTTTTCCCCTAAAGACGTATTCTATACTTTTTTTTCTGACAATATGGCAGAAGAGGTCCTTTTATGTTCAAACCTAGAAGGAAGCATATTGCTTCTGCAAAAAATAAGTCCTGGAAAAATATCTCAAAAGAGGAACTTTATGCATACATTGGACTTTTACTGCTGGCAGGAAGTCAAAAATCGTATGATGTTCCTATACGAGAATTATTTCTGGACCCACTTTCTGATCCACACTATAAGGCGACAATGTCAGTGGACAGATATGAGGAAATTAGAAGACATATTCGATTTGATGATAAGCGAACACGTGCATTGAGGTTTGAAACAGACAAATTAGCCCCTATCAGTTATATTTGGAACATATTTATCAAAAATTGCACCAAACTTTACAATCCTAGTGCTAATGTTACAGTAGATGAGCAACTTGTACCGTTCAGAGGACGCTGCAAGTTCATACAATACATGCCCAGCAAGCCAGCCAAATATGGAATCAAAATCTTCTGGATGTGTGATTCGGCATGTTATTATGGCATAAATGGCGTAATCTACTGTGGCAAAGAGGTTGGTGCACCAGCACAGAAGGATCTGGGGTCTGAAATTGTCAAAACTCTTGCTGTTCCAATATTCAGTTCAGGTAGAAACATTACCATGGACAATTATTTCACCAATGTTGAACTAGGCAATTTTCTGCTTCAAAAAGATATTACACTTGTTGGTACTATCAAGGCAAACCGCCGAGAAATTCCAGAAGCACTGAAACACAATCGTCAGCGAGCACTTTATGAGAGTGTCTTTGGATTCAATAACAAAGCGACTTTGGTATCTTACAAAGCAAAGAAGGAGAAATCAGTGATTTTACTCAGTACCATGCATCACAATTGCAGTATTGACAGCAATGACAGAAAATTAAAGCCAGAAATCATCCTGTATTACAATAAAACTAAAGGAGGTGTAGACAAAATGGATGAGATGGTGGGAGAATATTCATGCAAGAGGCAAACAAAACGATGGCCTGTAGTACTTTTTTCAAATATGCTTGATGTAGCAGCCCTGAATTCATTCATCATTTATACAGAAAATCATCCAGAATTCCATGCACGGAGGAAGGACAGGAGACGCCTATTTTTGAAGGACCTTTGTCATGAGCTTGTAATGCCTCACATGATACAGCGAAGTGACGTGAAAGGCTTGATAAAGCAAACTAAAGAAGCAATGAAACGGTGTGGCGTACAGTTTCAGATGATTCCAGGGCCAGGAGAAAGAAAAAGAAAGCGCTGTTTCATGTGTCCAAGAAACGTAGAAAGGAAAACTGAGAGATTTTGTTCAATTTGTAAGGAAAATGTCTGCAAAGAACATTCTTCCGAAAAAATAACTTGTCAAAATTGTTTGGAAGACTAATAGAATAGAAAAGAAACATAATAGAAATGTAGCTGCAGCTAGTTTGGTATAGAATTCTATGCGTTTTTTCATATGTTTGTGAGAAATTTGGAAAAAAATAATTTTTTTGGTTTTATTTGTGAAAAATTAGTAAAATTTTGTTTACTAGTCATATTTTATTTAGCAGTTTTAAAATAAACTTGTAGAAGTTTTATATAAGTGTGTTTTTCCATGTGATTCGCATGGGGGCCTAAAAGGCCCCCAACACGTTAATATGAAGATTTCTGATGTCACGCATTCTAGGTTAATCCACTATGGAATTGTTGACAAAACAACCTCACAATAAGTAGAAAACAGGAACAATAAACGTATAGAGATCTTAAAATATCAGAGAAGTGTTACACAAGTGTTATTTATTTTAAGCCAATATGCATTTATCCAGAGGCAGACGTTTCGGTGTTCATGCATCACACTGACATAAATAGAATAGGAGATGACCCTTATGATGCTATATTGTCAAGAAGAATGATTTGGAGTGAATAGTATAGATGCATCTTTCACCTTTAATCATTGGCTAGATTTTCAGGCAAAGCACTACAGGGTTCCACACACAGATACAGCATCTTCAGCTTACTTGTTCAGATATATGTCCCACTGCAAGGGCTCGTGCACTGAGTTTTGCTGTTACAAGATGTTGCTCTAGACACATTGGTTTAGAGTAAGTATCTCAAAGTACTCTAATTCATGTCTTTCCCTTAAAATAAGTATTATGATTATTAAATTTACTGCATTACACATATAAATATTACAATTTGAATAATATTGTACACTAATAAAAAAAACATGCTTGTGGAGCACTATTTTTGCTAAATGAACATGTTATTGTTCTATATAATAGCATATTTTAAAATATTTATTGCTAGTACATTGCTTTAATAAAGTTAGATTACTTTATAATATAACTTCATGAGAAAAGTATAGTCTTCTTTCTGTTACACAATTTCTGTTGAGCGGCAGTAGTAAGGAGCGACACAGGCTCCTCTGCTGCCACCAACATTTGTATAGGTAATTGCAGGGCTGTCTATGCCCTACAGTTTCCAATCTCCTGTTTTGATCAAGCACAAACCGCACAGTGCTATATAGAGCAGGCTCCTGTTCCCCTCGTGTGCTGTATATTCTTATATACAGTACCTGGGAAGGAAGCTGTCTATAACTATAGCACAGCAGCCTCTCCACAGTTATCAACTTGCAGTTGCCGACAAGTGTCGCTCCATACTACTGCAATGCAACAGAAGTTGTGTAATAGAGAAAGACAAGACATTTATTTTAATGAAGATATATTACAAGGTAATACAACTTTATTAAAGAAATGTATTAGCAAAAAGATTTTTTCAGTCTCCAGAGTACCACTTTGAAGCATACCTGTACTTTCAAAAGAACTAGAAAAAATACTTTATTGTTTTGTTACATTAACCTTTCAGAGTCGTGACAAGGTTATTGAGCTGCTGATGAGTCGACTCCATGATGCACAACTATTTCTTATTTTCTCCATTTAAGGGGAACATAGCTGGGCTGTTTGCCAGCAGTATTCCTGCCCACCTGTACATTCTTTCCCTTACTTCTCTGGCCAATGAATGGACAGAACGCACTCAGAACCCCTTCTTTTATCGGCTATGCCAATGGCAAAGTTATACGAATGGCATGTAGGGAGGAAGAAGAGGTTATTGGGTTTTCAGGTGCTATATGTGCAGAAATGAAACAAATAGCAATGATATCATAACAAAGAAAGGGCTATATCACAACAGCGGCCAGATCTAAGCAGTGAACTGCTGCTGATACTGCTGCTGCTAACAAGTATAACTAAACAGGAGCAAAGAATACCAGCAAGGAAAGGGTAGATCAATTAAGCTCATCTGATCTAAGCATTCAACAGATTACAAGTGTCTATATAAGTGACAGTTGCCCAGAACTACATGGGTAGTGAAAGGAAAGCCTTGATTTACCCGAGGCATGGACCATCTAGGGCACAGCATGGACCCTCTGCAGAAGAAAGCAATCATTGGCTAATCGTGTCTTTTGGTCCAGACCTAAAATCATCATCTGCTGACTGCCCATCACTACGTGTAATAGTGATGTGCAGCCAACGGCTGAAGATTCTTTAAAAAAAAAAGAACAATTATACATAGTTATACATACTTCTCCACACTCCCTAATGTCCTGCGAGCTTTGGCCAGCTACCTCCGGTGTCTGAAGTCACAGGCTACCCAACCAATCACAGGCTAAGAGGCCTGTCACTTAAGACACTGCGGGTAGCGGGCTAAAGCTAGCAGGACATCAGGGAGCATTGACAGGTATGTAGAAGTCTATTATTTTACACTTATTAGGCAAGGGCTGCACGGACATTACTAACAATGTCTATGCAGCCGTATATGGGCTCAGTAAGTGATCACTGATCTAGCAGATCGGCACTCACTTACATGAAGTCATCGGGTTGGGTAATATGTTCCTTACTCATGATTGCTTCTCTTTTCTGTACTTTGTCATTATTAAAAGTTAAAATACCTATGCATTCCAGGGCATTTATGCTTTCTAAAGGTGCAGTAAGAGGCACTGTCAGCTTTTAGTGCACACCTCAGTTGCTCCACCAAGGAGTCTAAAAAAAAACCTTGGGGGCTCTTAAAACCATCTCATTAAGGAAACAAAAGAAACTCCCCACCCTTGTGATTACCTGGATCAGTTCTCATAAATATGTGGAACACGCACATGAAGTAAATCAACGCTACACCTTGCTGGAAGTATTAATACAAAGACGTTATGCAGCCACATATGTCCATTTATATGGGTTTTGTTTGGACATCTGTTTGCAGAGATCTGACAGGCTTGTGAAGCAGCTCATATGCAACAGAAAGACAATTAGTAAAAGTTTTATGTATACAATGCTCCAGCTGCAAGTATTAGTTAATCACCAAAAGCCATGGGCTTTTCTGGATGTCTAAAGCTGAAATATGGATAGATGCGACATCCTGAAAATGATTAATTTGCATACACATCTGCTTCCCAGAGACCTTCTTAGCCAGCACTTCTCATCTTATAAAATACATTTATCTGTCAGAAATAAATGTTTTACTCTTTAGAAATATTACATTGAAATGAGCAATATGAAAAACACTCGAGGAAAAACAAAATGTCTTGAATATTAACACCTGAGACGGGAACCTTGGGACAGACTATATTCCATCTTGTATATGATACTGTTAAAAAGACTCCAGAATTATAAATCTCCTCACTTTATTTTATCCAGCTTTAACCATCTTGGATACAAACGGTTCTGATCTGTAAGGTGTGAATAAAGCTTTTGTTATTTGGTGTTTCATCTGTCACAGACTTTCAGGACTCAGCCCTAGGACAAGTAAGGGCAAATTGGAAGATAGCACATACTAGATGATCCTCTCTATTACAAAATGTAACAATTTTCTCAGACTTGCTGATATTGCTTTTCTGTTAACAAACAATTGTTCACATTAAGGCCCTTATTATAAGGCGACGTTCACACGTAGTATTTCTGTCAGTCTTTTGGTCAGTCTTTTTTTCAACCAAAACCAGGAGTGGAACTGTCCATTATATTTTCCAGCTTCCTCACAGATCTTGTTATAAGTCAGGCAGCCTAAGATGGGTTACTGTGTTTGGAGTCATTGTTAGAATTGCTCTTTTTGGCTGAGAATTGCAACTAACCAGTGAGACCAGAGTTCTTTTTTAAACAAGTATCTAGGCTGGGCCAAAAGCCACTACTTTACAGAACCTAGAAATGTGTCCAAGGGTCTGTTGAGAAATGTACCCATTGGCTCTTTGAGATAAGGGAAGAGTCCAAGTTTACCTTAACTCCCAAATGACCCCAAGTATTGCCCTATCTGCTCTTTCTCCTCCTGCTCAGCTGATCTTTTTTGGGCGGGACCCCTGCTGCAGACTCTGTTCGGAATTCTTCCTGCCTTAGTGCCTCAATGTAATGTGTTGCGCGCCTCTGCTATCCACCCAAAGAATTGACATGTCTTCAACCCCCATTAGTCGCAATACAGTAGGTACTTGCCATCCAGTAACTAGTGGACAATATGGCCCTGGATAAAGGTGTAAAGAGAATAAATTGAGCAGGTGATCAAGAGCAAGATAAAGGAAGAGAGTAGAGATGAGCGAACCAGGTTTGGGTTTGAGTCCATCCGAACCCGAACATTCAACATTTGATTAGCTGGGGCTGCTGAACTTAGATGAAGCTCTAAGGTTGTCTGGAAAACATGGATACAGCCAATGGCTATATCCATGATTTCCACATAGCCTTAGGGCTTTATCCAAGTTCAGCAGCCACCGCTAATCAAATGCCGAAAGTTCGGGTTAGGATGGACTCGAGCATGCTCCAGGTTCGCTCATCTCTAGAAGAGAGGCATTTATTATCTTTTTTTTTAGAAAAGATGGGAGATAAATCATTTGTGTAAAAAATTGTGTATTTGTGTATGGAAAGTTTTTGTTTTGTAACCTCGGATACATTCCACACTCATCCATACTCTTTGCATCTCAACTTGCTTTAGATGAGCTCATTCGTTCTGTTTTTGTGTTCTAAGGCAAGAAGGACGAAAGAGTACCATCTGTTCTTTTCTAGCTTGTTATTGTTTGATCTAAAGGGAATAATTATAACTGTGTCTATTACAGTGCTAAGCCTGTTGTCATATGCTGCAGCCACGGCAGAATTGTTCTCATGCCTTAGGAGGTTTTTATAGAATTTTTTTTTTTTTTGGGGGGGGGGGGGAAACACTTTACTTGACCACAGTTGACTGGATGAAATTTTGTGGGGTGAATAATAAAAATGCCATCATAGAATATTGTGCTTGGCTTATGTGCTGCTTCCTGTCTATACTGTGTATTCAAAATTGACAATTTATAGTTTTCATATACAAATCTAAATGTGTGTGTATATATATATATATATATATATATATATATATATATATATATATAATGTAACTTCTGCTTTCATGCTGTGGGGGAAAAAGTTCCCTTTGGTTGAGTTAACATGGATGAGAGCTGATGTGAAATTTCCCAGATTTTTAGGTCTTATTACGCGAGACGATTATCAGCTGTATTCGGTTATTATGGCCAAAAATCATCTTGTGTAAAAGAAGACAACTATCAGCCCACATAAACAATGTCAGCTAATTGTTGCCTGTCCTTGTCTTTCAACATGTTGAAAGACAAATGACCAGGATAGCAGCCATCTGCTGCCGTCGTTCCGTGTAATAGGAAAGGCAGCAGCAGACTGCCGCTATCTGGGCTTCCCGGACGACCTAGCGATCACCCAGTTCATTTAGTTCATTCAAAATGTCATTTTATTTTGATTTGGTTGTTGTAAATTTTTGCTTTCTTGTCCTCTTTTCTCATAATATGAGTGATAATACAAAAACTTTTTTCCACTCATGGTTAGTGGTTGGGTGAAGCCATCTATCAAACTACTGTGTTTTCTTTTTTAAATCATTGTAAACCATGTACAGTATGTGCATAAAAGCTGAGTGAGTTTCTGGGAATTCATGGGGGAAGCAAAAGAATTGTCAACAGATCTACAGGAAATGGTAGTTGAACTGTATAAAATAGGAAAGGAATACAAAAAGATATGAAGGGATTGATAATGCCAGTCAGCAATGTTCAAACTGTGATTAACCAATGGAAAATCAGGGGCTCTGTACAAACCAAAATACAGTCAGTTACACCGACAAAAATTTCAGCCACAACAGCTAAAAAAAATTGTTTGGGATGCAAAGAAAAACCCACAAATAACATCAGCTGAAATCCAGGACTCTCTGAAAGCTAGCGGTGTAGCTGTTTCAAAATATACAATAAGGAGACACTTGAAGAAATATGGGCTACATGGCCGAATCACCAGAAAAAAAGGCATTACTGCGCAAATGCCACAAAGTATCTTGCCTACAATACGCCAAACAGCACAGAGACAAACCTCAAAACTTCTGTAACAAAGTCATTTAGAGTGATGAGATTAAAATCATTTGGAGTGATGAAGCCACAACCATAAACATTACATTTGGAGAGGTGTCAATAAGGCCAATGATGAAAGGAACACCATTCCTACTGTAAACCACAGAGGTGGATCACTGATGTTTTGGGGATGTTTGAGCTACAAAGGCACAGGAAACTTGGTCAAACTTGAAGGAAAAATGAATCCAGCACTTAATCAGCAAATACTGGAGGCAAATTTGCACTCAACAGCCTGGAAGTTGCACATGGAACGTACTTGGACGTTCCAACATGACAATGATCCAAAACACAAGGCCAAGTTGACCTGTCATTGGCTACAGCAGAACAAAGTGAAGGTTCTGGAGTGGCCATCTCAGTATCCTGACCTCAATATCATTGAGACACTCTGGGGACATCTCAAGCGCGCAGTTTATGCAAGACAGCCCAGGAATTTACGGGAACTGGAGCCTTTTGCCAAGAAGAATGGGCAGCTTAACCATCTGAGAAAATAAAGAGCCTCATCCACAACTACCACAAAATACTTCAAGCTGTCATTGATGTTACAGGGTGCAATACAGTATTGAGAACTAGTGTATGTAAACTCTTAATCATGCTCATTTGGATGTTTTTGGTTGTCATTATTATTTAAAAAGAGAAAAGACTGTAGTTTAACAATAAATCGCTTCACAAAAGCCTTAACCATGATTAAGAAAATGTTTTTGTAATTATCTGAAGTTTTTTATATTATCTGAAAAAAGGGAGCAAAAATTCTGCCAGGGTATGTAAACATTTGAGCACAACTGTATACTTGGGGTTTGTAGAATAAATAGTTTGAATTTTTGTGGAATATATACACAGAGGCTAGTCTTTCATATTGTTTTTTTTCCATGCATACATACATACATACATACAATCACGTATATACATTCAAGAACACATACATTCAGGCATATATAAACATATAGGCACACTGTATATACACTCAGCCACAGACACACATTCGGGCACATATACACACATGTAGACACACACTGTATATACTGCTTGCACAGACACACATTGCAAGTACTGTCACATATACACATACAGACAGGCACATATATACCCTACAGAGAGAGACCCACACACAGGCACTTACAGTAAGCCCTCCTCTCCCCCCTTTCTGCAGAGACTCTTGCAGACAAAGCCTTTGTGTGGTTGAAGCTTCCTGCTGCAGTCTGCTTTCATCCTGTTTCCTCAGCCGCAAGCA
The DNA here is from genome assembly GCF_027789765.1 of Dendropsophus ebraccatus. Taxonomy (NCBI): domain Eukaryota; kingdom Metazoa; phylum Chordata; class Amphibia; order Anura; family Hylidae; genus Dendropsophus; species Dendropsophus ebraccatus. The sequence continues at coordinate 71,846,250 of NC_091459.1, read as the reverse complement.
AATTGAAAAAAAAAATTGCACTTAGTAAAACGTGGTAGTGCGGCTGGCACACCCCTAAGGTCGTCTGTGTTCCTGTCTCAGAACCATTGAGCACCTTTAGTGAATATTAGTGAATATTAATATTTATTGTGAGTATTGGCTGGGCTGGTGGGTTATTGTGTGAATGGCAACTCTGCTTCTAGTAAATCATGTCAGAACCAATGTGCAAACGGATCCCAGTTCTGGTACAATACAGTGCAGCACTACAGTGCTACAGTGTAGCCACATCTGTAAAAGTCAGGGCTATTAAAATATGATGGAAGCTGGAATGCCCCCCTACCTGTTTGATTGACACCTGGAAGCCCCCAGCAGGGTCAGGTATGGGACAGGGGAGTAAGAAGTTGTTACAGCTTGCTGCACATCAGGAGTTTGGGCCCTATTCCACCGGACGATTATCGTTAGCATAACTGTTAACGATTAACGATCTCAAACGACCGCTATTGCGAAAGACCTGAAAACGTTCACTCATTTCCATGGAACGATAATCGTTACTTATGATCGTAATTGCGATCGTTTCTTCTTCCGTATTTATTCGCTATTGCGTTCGTATCTATTGTGAACGACCGAACGATGTCTTATTCAATGCGAACGATTTGCGAACGAGCAACGATAAAAATAGGTCCAGGTCTTATAAAGCGATCAACGATTTCTCGTTCGGTCGTTAATCGTTAACTGCATTTCAACCGAACGATTATCGTTTAGATTCGAACGATTTAACGATAATCTGAACGATAATCGTCCGGTGGAATAGGGCCCTTTGGAAACACCTTTTTGACTCTTTCTACCAAGGAAAAGATCATTTCTCTACATTCTGGAAGCACAGCTGGATAAATGAAAGATATCATGTGTCTCCTTGACCAAACAGCTGTCTAACAGTGTCAGCAGTTTGGAACCTGAATTGCAGATGACACATTGTCAGTCCTGATACAATACAGTGCAACACAAAAGTACTACAGTGGAGCCACTGTAAAAGTCAGGGCTATTAAAATATGATATTATTTATCCTGTAAAATGAACATAAAAAAATAATACACAAATTGTAAAATTACATTCTTTTTTTCATTCTTGCTTCCCAAAATAATGGAAGAAATAGAGATTTAAAAAAAATGTGAGCACCCTAAAATAATACCTACTCAAGGGAGAAAAAATGCCCAAATTAAAGCTGCAACATATGTATAGTATTTCATATTTTCTCATTGATTTCCAGCTAAGATCTGGCCACTGTGTTTTTTACAAAAAATTAAATTGCTTATGGCACGACTTTTACTATGGAAAAATGCCATGTCTGAAAGCACGCCTTAGATAGTTTAAGCAGCAAATATAGATTACTGACTCCTTTATGCATGCTGTGGATTTTCCTAACTGTAAGTTTACAAGTTAACCAACCATATGATGGCCATTTGATACTCAGCAGATGACATGTTTTTTTCTTACACTGACAGGTTCCAGCAGATGCCAGGTTATATCATGGATGATCGACTGACATATAACAATATCCCAAGTGACGCATTTCTATACCTCAGTGTTTCCGATTGCAGGCAGCAATTGCTGACATACAGGGTGGGTTCTGCCACTCCATATAACAACCTGTTTCTGTGTTTGTCATCTACTGACACATTTGTCTCATCCACACTTGCCAATTTACTGGGAACATCTGGAAGACTCTAAGAGAGGCATGAGCATATCACTATTGCTGACTATACTCAGCTATGACCTTTGTGATAAGACGTCCAATTGTCTTGCTGCAATAATGCAGATCCTAAAATGCAGTCACAATGTGACCTCAGATAGAGCCCTAAGGTATTGAAGGCATCAGTGTGCAATGATACTGTGTTATGCTAGATTATTTCATCCGACATAATTAGTTTTATTTGTATTTTATATAAAAACTGTAGATCAGTTTTATTCGGTGGTATAAGAGGCTTTTCCAAGCTTCTGAACTGCTGGAAGCTGGAATGCCCTCCTACCTGCTTGATTGACACCTGGAAGCCCCCAGCAGGGTCAGGTATGGGACAGGGGAGTAAGAAGTTGTTACAGCTTGCTGTACATCAGGAGCTTGGAAAAGCCTTTTTGACTCTTTGTACCAAGGAATAAAATCATTTCTCTACATTCTGGAAGCACAGCTGGATAAATGAAAGATATCATGTGTCTCCTTGAGCAAACAGCTATCTAACAGTGTCAGCAGTTTGGAACCTGAATTGCAGCTGACACATTAAACCATTAATTAAACCAGTTATTAGTACTTTATGCAGTATGGCCAGGTGCTAATCTCTACTGGAAAAGGAAATCAGCATCTCTATAAAGCTTGTCCACAGATGGAGGCATGAAGTTCCTGGAAGACGGCTGCACTCTCTTTGGTCTTGATATCACACAGTGGGCCAACACCAGCAGATGACATGGCTCCCCAAACCATCAGTCATTGTGGAAACTTCACACTGAACCTCTCCATCTTCAATCTTCCTTCCGACACTGGGACCTCGATTTCCAAAAAAGATGCAAAATTTACTTTCAACAAAAAAACGACTGTGAGCACTGAGCAACAGTCCAGTCCTTTTTCTCCTTAGCCTATGTAGGACACTTCTCATATTGGCTCTGGATCATGAATGGCATACTACAAGGAATGCAACATGTCCTCGATACATCTGTGTGTGGTGGCTTTTAAAGCACCCACCCCAACTTTTTCTACCACACCTTTTTTTCCCATTCTATTCTCCAATAATATGCTTGGATACAGCACTCAACCAGCTTCTTTAGTATTATTATTATTATTATTTATTTATAAAGCGCCCTTAATTCCAGAGCGCTATACAATAGAAAGGCAACAGGCAGGAACAATACAAGATCAGAAGACATTACGTGAAGGCAAAAGACAGACTGGTACATGGGGGAAGAGGACCCTGCCCGCGAGGGCTTACAATCTATAGGGTATAGGGAGAGAAACAGGAGGTAAAGTGCAGCCATTCAAGTGTGATGCAGAGTTATTGTATGTTGTAGCCTAGTTTGAAGAGATGGGTTTTTAGGTTACTTTTGAAGGACATGATGGTGGATGAGAGACGGATGTGTCGGGGTAGCGAGTTCCAGAGTATCGGAGAGGCTCGGGCAAAGTCTTGGAGGCAGTTGTGGGAAGTACAAACAAGGGGGGCAGCGCAGACGGAGGTCACTGGAGGATCGAAGGTTGCATGAGGGACAGTAGCGGGATATCAGGTCAGAGATTTAGGGAGGGGAGAGGTTGTGGATGGCCTTGTATGTCATGGTCAACAGTTTAAAGTGAATACGTTGGGCAATGGGGAGCCAGAGGAGGGATTGTCAGAAGGGAGAGGCTGAGGCAAAGCGAGGGGAAAGGTGGATTAGTCGGGCAGCAGTGTTAAGGATAGACTGGAGGGGATCAAGGGAGTTAGCTGGAAGGCCAGAGAGGAGGATGTTGCAGTAGTCCAAGCAGGAGATAATGAGAGCATGTACCAATAGTTTGGTGGAGTCAGGGGTGAGGAAAGAGCGGATTCTGGAAATGTTTTTGAGGTGAAGGCGGCAGGAGGTGGTCAGGGCCTGAATATGTGGTTTAAAGGACAGGGCAGATTAGAAGGCGGGGTGGAGCGAGATGGGGGAAAGATGATAAGTTCTGTTTTGTCCATGTTGAGTTTTAGAAAGCAGGAGGAGAAGAAGGAGGATATGGCCGATAGACACTCTGGAATCCTGGATAGCAAAGAGGTGACATCCGGACCAGAGAGGTAGATCTGAGTGTCATCGGGGGAGAGGTGGTAGCTGAAGCCGTGAGACTCTATGATAAGTCCCAGGCCAGAGGTTTAGATGGAGAAGAGAAGAGCCCCAAGTACAGAGCCTTGGGGAACACCAACAGTAAGGGGACGAGGAGAGGAGGTGGTGTGAGAATGGGAGACACTAAAAGTGCGGTTGGAGAGGTAAGAGGAGATCCAGGAGAGGGCTGGGCTAGTGACACCAAGGGATGAGAGGATTTGTAAGAGGAGAAAATGGTCAACTGTGTCGAAGGCAGAAGAGGATGGGTGTGATGGTTGCATGTTTGTATGGAGATGGGAGGACGCCAGAAGTTAGTGATAGATTGAAGAGATGGGTTAGTGCTGGGATAAGTGCTGAGGAGAGGTTGGGGATAAGGTGGGATGGAATTGGGTCAAGTGCGCAGGTGGTGACATGTGATGTGGAGAGTAGTTTGGAGAGATGTTCTTCTGTGATGGTGGAGAGGTGAGTTAGTGGGGACGGGCAGTAGACAGGCATGAGGGGGGGCTGAGGGGACTGTGAGGTGAAGCTTACCCTGATGTCATTGATTTTCTGCCTGTAATGACCTTTTGTAACGTAAGCCCCTATTACAGGGGGGTTAAGTTAGAGCAAGCGAGCGCCAACCTGTCAGGTCAGCGCTCGCTTGCTCCTCGTTCCCGATTGCTGCCAGCGCTATTACACGCGCCAACAGTGAGCAGGTAAGTGCAGGGGGGGCTGCCGGAGTGGTCCCCAGATGATTAGATCGTCCAGGAAGCCCAAAGGCTTCTAGGCTGATCGTTGCCATTTCATAGTGTCATATTGCACAGTCTGAAGGTACGGTTTAACCCATTTTGGTTGGCTTGAGTTAAGCTATTCTGCTTCCCACAATCTTTAGATACAGCGGGGAGAAGTGTGCAGCTGGGCTCTTAACTATCTGTTTTGCAGAGATCTCTGTCTCACTAGTTTCTGGTGCTCATTTCCTACAGTAAGATGGCTGCACACTTCTTAGTGGGGGTCTGAATACCCAGACCCGACCAATCAAACATTTTGTATTTCTCTCATGTTAAAAGGGGTAGTGCGGCGCTAAACAATTATTCACAAAATAACACACATTACAAAGTAATACAACTTTGTAATGTATGCTATGTATGTGAATGGCCCCCTTCCCCGTGTTTCCCCCCACCCACGCTAGACGCGACAGAGGGGGGCTGGCATGAGGGAAGGATGGAGTGGTTCGGCTGGCCTTCCGAAGACTACGTCATTGTGACAAGATGGTGGACAGGGGCCGACACAAGATGCGGTGAGTATAATGCACCACACTTCCGGGTCTAGCGTGGGGGGAGGGGATACGGGGAAGGGAGCCATTCACATACAAATCATACATTACAAAGTTGTATAACTTTGTAATGTGTGTTATTTTGTGAATAATTGTTTAGAGCCGCACTACCCCTTTAAAAGGTTTTTGTAAATGACAAGGACACTTTGAAGAAAATGATTGCCAGTGCATACAATAATGATGTAAGAGTAAACTTTCTAATGGTTATCTGATCTGTTTCCAGCAGATACATCAGAAAGAGCTTTCAGACCGAGGTGATGTCAAACAAGACGGACATGCATCTGACAAACCCAATGAACACGTCCTTCAAATAGATTTCCAGCTTCCCTTTTTAGTGCTGCTGGAGAAATAATGTTATCCATAAGAATAATTCTTTTTACCATTTACCATTAAATAACAGATAGCAATGACTATGACAAACTGGTGAACATGTCCTTGAACTGATTTGATTGCTCTATTTTTGCTGCTGGTAGAGAAAAATTGATATTACACTATTATAATATTATTCGTAATAAGACTGAACAACAAATTTTAACTTTAGAGGAAAAAACTGCAAGGAGGCCATTTACAGAACACAATTCTACCACAATACATAGTTCTGGTAAAAAAATCTTTTTACAACAAAGTGACACATATCAAATACTAGAAAATGTACCAGGCGCTGCCCGTGTGTAAATTAGATTTGTTCCAAGGTCGCCCAGGAGGCAAATCTATGCCCTTGTTTTTTTTGTTTAAGAAGAAATCGCGAGGAGCCCTATATATCCCTTTATACGCTATATACCCCGACAGTTCTGCACTGTTTATGTAATTGGAGGTTAGAAATAAGCTAAAAACTTTGAACATCCTAAATACCTAATAGCCAAACTGAGATGTCATCATGTGATCAGACTGTATACAGAGACTGGTTGTATACAACATTGGCAGTTTTATATACAGAGCATGGTTATATACAACATTGTCAGCTTTATGTACAGCCTGGTTATATGCAACATTGGTAGTGTTATACAGTATACAGCCTGGTAATATATTGAGCCTGGTTATATACAACATTGGCGGAGGTATATACAGCCTGGTTATGTATAACATTGGTAGTGTTATGCTGAGCCTGGTTATATACAACATTGACAGTGTTAGTGGAGTTCCTGGCTCTCTCCTCACAGCTCTCGACGTCCCCCCCCCCCCCGAAGCAAGCTGGAGCGGTGTGTGCAGCGTCCAGAGCCGTGAGGAGAGAGCTGTTCCCGGCAGCAGCAGCACAGCGCTGAGCACACTGGAGGGGAGCCTGCACCATCTAACAGCGGTCTGTGCGGGCAGGATGATGGGGGCCTCTGTCAGTGTAAGTTACGCTCCGGACGTCAAGGGGGTTAATTTACATACTTGCAGCAGTATGTAGTGTCATAGGGTTGAATGACCCTGGATCCGCACCGGATTTCTCTGCGAATTCGCAGCGTGAAATCCGCTGCGGATCTGGTAGGTGTGAAGGCACCCTTACTGTATTTCTGTGGATCTGTTGTGAGGCAGCTGGTCCTAGCAACCAATCAGATTCCAGCTTCTTGTGAAAATGAAAGTAGTAATCCTCTTGGTTGCTGAGGCTTCCAACTGCTATTTCTGCTGGAGACCTTTCAGCACTAATTATATCACCTGTGTGTGCAGTGTGGAGATTCTCCCATTCATTTCTATTTGGCGCTCCTCCCCATCCCCCTCCCCTCCTGTACATCTGGCGGAGACGGGACCTTTGCTATAACCTTCCCAGGCACCCAATGTATCTGTGGGCCAAATTTGGGTTTTTTATGATATAGATGACCAAACTACATGCAAAACAATACTTAACTTTGCGTTATCTGTTGTTGTTGTTGTTGTTGTTGTTGTACAGTGTAATTATATCAATTTAACACCGATAAAATCTGGTCATTGTACTTTATTTAATTGGTATAAGCAGCAGGTGCCCTTTTTACAATAACCACCTTGAGGAACTGGTTCTTCCAATCTGGTTGTTAAATTCACATTGGATTCAGGCAAAGTACTGTTCTGACAGGTAGAAGGGCATCTTTGGCAGTCTACACCACCTTTTTAAACTGTGACCTGTCAGGCGCTCTTTCCAAGTGGCAAGAACATTGTGGTCACGTTGCCTATATGCTGACCTGAAAATATGGTACAATATGTGCCCTCTAGCGTAGTAGTCATCTCTTTTATATGGGCCAAGAAAGTCTGCTGTATCTTCATTATTCCACACATATATACAGCACTGCTTGCCATTATTGCTTCTTCAAGCCACGCTTCTTCATTGCTTCTTCGTCTTCAAGCCATGCAACATAATTTTCCGCTCCTTTCCCAGCATTCTCTCCAGCATGAACTTACTTCATTCCCTTCTGCAGCACCAGATAACCTTAGAACCATCTGCCTCAGCAGACCCACATGCCCCTCTGCTCCCTCACAACACAAGTATTCTTCCCCTCCGGCATGCAGCACTCCAGGTATGGATCACAGGACTATCTCTCCGCTCTCCAGAGCAGTACAGCAGCAGATTCCCCCTACGTTCCACCGTGTCAGCAGAAACAGTCAGCAGCACTACCAACCATTGTAGGACAAGCTCTCTGTTATCACATGAAATGAGGTGCAGGGGCACCCAGAATCACTGGGTACCATCAGCGGATGTCTCCTGCAACACACACAAAGAGAAAAGAATAAAGAAGAAATATAAATCAGGTCACTGGAGAGGTCAGCCCTGGCTGAGTGTATAGTTCACCAGCTCCTCAGTTTTCAAGGACTGTTTTCCTTCATTAGGCTTGCTGGGACAGCTAGGTAGCCATAGTTAATCTACCCTGCTGCTATGCTATATTGATCTTAGTTCTCCACAGTGAAGGCACTTGTGGTTCTCCCTCTCTGCATGGTTGTCACTGCTCCCAGGGTGGCCTCGTACTGCAGTAAACATAGCAGTAGGCAGCAGGGCAGGAGACTGCAGTTCTGGAACCTAAGTTTTTATTTGCAAATAAATGAACTTTGGTGTGTGTGTGTGTGGGGGGGGATCTCAAACTTTATTATCAAGAATAAGAATATTTCCAGATTGACATATAACATACCGGCAAATATAAGTCATCGCCTTTAAAACTTAAATAATGATCGCTTTAGCTAGAGCTCTTTTGTAGGGAAAGCTAAACTTTATATTTTAGAATTTATGAGATGGCCTGAGCTTAAACAGACAAAAATGTAAAACCTAAAAAAAATATTGTTTAAAAACATCAGCAAATTCAGTAACTTCCATCATTTATACAGTACAGTTGTAATATTCCCATATCCATCCACAGTGTCCTTGTATTTCTTATTTAAGGCCATGCTGACCCCTGCTGACACTGAGAGGTTACACATTTTGTTTAATTTAAGTTGACCTTGAAGAAAATGAAACCTTAGCCCCTTAGCATGTCTACCCTTTGCCAGGCTACATGATATCTTTGTCATTTTGCTGTGACATCAATGCAATTCGTTCCTGGCACATTATCTTCTACCGAGATTCCTTGCAGAAAAAAACATTTATCTGAGGAAATCTGTAATCAATTAAAGATTCCTTCCGGAAATAATACATTTACCTAAGGAAATCTGTAATCAATCAGACAACTTTTTCTGACAGTCCGAATATTGGGTTAATTTATTATATAGGAGCCAGTTCTCTTGGAAGCAGCAGGTATTACTTGTCATAAGCCAGCCGACCTTTAGCTAGAACATACATGTTAGTGCTGCGTAGGAAATAAAATTGAACATATGGCATTTTATTTATTTATTTTTTTATAATTTGTTGCTGTTTTGCAGAAAGTAACATAAATATCCAGTGCTACTGTCCTGTAAAAACAGCACTACCCCTGTCCTCAGGTTGTGTGGTACTGGAAGGAAGTGGCCATGTTTATCTAAGCCTGAATAACCCCTTTAATAGATCTCTCTTTGTTTGGGTATAGGGAAAGATCTATTAGTTTAAGGCCAGTGTGGCATATGGCTGCTACTGGAGATTGCCCTAATAACGCATGGTTCAGCCAGCATAAAAATGATGACAGGTTCCCTTTAAGGGTCTCATGTATTTATTTGCATTGTTCCGCTGATAATCGGTCCATGTAAAAGTAGGATCCTCAGCTGATCCCATCTTTTGTACTGCTGCAAAACATATCGCTATCATCCACACATCTCCCTGTGTGAACAGGGGATGTGCGGCCAAAAGCAATACATTTAAATGGCAGCATAAACAATACAGTGATTGTTTGTGCAGCCTGGCTGCTCGATTCATCCTGCCTTCTAAAGGTTCTGCAAACGAGTGCTGATCAGCCAAAGACGTCAGTAATATGTATATATACATTCCTACTGCACATACCACGTGCAATCGGAATGAATATATACGTTCCTGACTTCAGGGGCTGACTGATGTGTGTGGGACCGCTGCACTGAGAGCGGTCCTGCCCACATCAGTGTTTCCGGGGCTAAGGATAATGAGAGACAGCTGCGATGCAGCATCTACTTCTCATTAACCCCATAAACACTGCAATCTTTAGTGATTGCGACGTTTAAGGTACTCAGTGACAGGACAGGCTCCTGTCACTAAGTGATCGGGACCCCCGCAGCCACAGGCGGGAGTAAGTCACTTACCTCTGTCCTGTCGGATCGGCCATCCATGCATAGAGTCTGCTCTTAGGCAGGCTCTATGCATAGATCGCCGGTAACACTGATCTATGCTATGGTATGGCGTAAATGCAATCTAATGATTGTATGTTTTACTGCAAAATAAAAGTGTAAAAAAAAAGTGTAATAAAAAAGTTTTTAAAAGTATTAAAAAAAAACTTCCCCCTCCCAATAAAAAGTTAAAAATACCCCCTTGCCCATTATAAAACTAAAAATATAAAAAAAAAAAAAAATAAACATATTGTATAGAACATTTTGTGTGGAATTGTCCAATTGATTAAAATATAACATTATTATTCCCACAAGGTGAAAGGCGTAAATGAAAAAAAAAAAACCACCAAGATTGCTGTTTTTTTTAAATTATATATCAGAAAAAAAATTTATAAAAAGCGATCAAAATTTTCTGTTACACCAATATGATATTAATAAAAACTAGAGATCATAGCTTAAAAAATGACACCTCAATCAGCCCTGTAGGTGGAAAAATAAAAAGACTATGGCTCTTTTATAAGGCAGGGAGAAACATTGTTTTAATTTGACCCAGACATCCGTGCATCAAGGGGCTCTGTCTTAAAGGGGTTAAAGCGAAGCTGTACCCACAATCTGTCCCTCCCAAACCATTTGTACCTTCGGATAGCTGCTTTTAATCCAAGATCTGTCCTGAGGTCCGTTCTGCAGGTGATGTATTTATTGTCCTAAAAAAAAAAAAATTTAAACTTGCAGCCCTGTGTCAAACAGCCGTGGCTTACAGTATTTGTGCCCTAACTTTACACCACCCCTCCGTCCCTCCTCCCCATCCTCTTCATCATTAGGAATGCCCCTAGAACATTTTCTCCTGTCTGAACATTGCACAGGTCCTTAACGATCCAGCCCATGTGCCTTGCTGACACAGGTGATGAATAAGAGACAATCTGCCTGGAGCCTAACATCCTGCAGTAGCAGCCACAATCATAGGTTACTCCGATCCTAATCACTTAACTCCCGAGGTGCCACTTTCGCTGAGAGCCAATGTTTTAGATAAAAAAAATTGCATTGAACTCTATGAACAACAACTGGAAATAAATGACATGAACATTATTTTGACAGCTGTAGCCAAACAACTGGCATTGTTCAATACATTAATGCAGTTTATATATATATATATATATATATATATATATATATATATATATTGTATTTGGTATTAATGCAACTATATTGATAATAAAAAAAAACTCTTTACAATACAGTATGAATGACCCAAATGAAGAAACCTAAAACAAATTGCTTAGGTTTTTGTTTGTTTTTTTACATCCTGTCTACCTAAAAAGAAATAAAAGCTAATGAATAAGTTCTATGTACCTCAAATGGGTCAAATGGTACCAATAAAAAGAACACCAACTAGGAAAGCCCTCATATACCTATATTGACAAAAAATAATAATGTTATAGTTCTTGAAATGTGCCAAAGCAGAAACAAATGTATTTTAATTTAGGGTACGTTCACACGTACCGACTCTGAGTCAAGCTCCTGGCAGGTGTCTGTCAGTACATACTCTCAGCAGTCTGAAAGTCAGCTGCGAGTATGTAATGCAGCTGCCCCCTTAACCCCTTTGGCTGCCGCTCGGCTCTCGCACTGTCTGTATATACATTACCTCTCCTTGCTGCATGGGGTCCCGGCGTCCTGCTCTCCCGTCCAGCCAATCAGTGTGTTGCCCAGCCGCAGCCACTGATTGGCTGGGCGGGAGAGGAGGACGCCGAGACCGTGTGCAGCAAGGAGACAGGTAAAGTATACACAGAAAGCGGGGGAGCCGAGTGGCTAGGGGTTAAGGGGCAGCTGCATTACATACTTGCAGCTGACTTTCAGACTGCTGAGAGTATGTACTGACAGACACCTGCCAGGAGCTTGACTCGTAGCAGATCTCGCTGCAAAACTCGCAGCAAGATTTCCGCTGCGAGTCGGTACGTGTGAATGTACCCTAAAAGTGTTTGTAAGTAAATCATAGTGATCTGCAAAATAAAGTGTCATTTATGTATTTTATGCCCTATAGAGAACACTATAAAACAAATCCCAAAAAACAATACCATTTTATGTATTTTTTGCACTTTACTGTGTCTTTTGTGTTTAATAGTCAATATACTCTTATTGAACTTTGGTGAAATGTTTCTTCTTTTAATTAAACTGGTGTTAGAAAGTTAGATAGATTTGTAATTTATTTCGATTTAACAATCTCCAGTCTTGCAGTACTTATAAGCTGCTGTATATCCTACAGAAAGTGGTGTATTCTTTCCAGTCTGACACAGTGCTCCTAGCTGCCACCTCTGCTTTCTCTTATTGCGTTTTTATTGCTATTGTGCATCTAAAATAATAGTAATAATAATTGATTTCAAATCTATGACCTTTTAGTGTATAGAGCTCTAATGCAGGCCTGTGTGTTTCCATGGTTACAGACTACAGTCTGATCCTGGAGTCAGAAGAGTGTGATAACAATTCTACATTGGGTTTATTTGTAGTCTATAGTCATGGAGACACATACTATTGGACTGCATAGAAGCTGCAATGACGATGCGAGGTGATCATTTCTCTATATGAAAAGTTTTATATTTTATTTTAGAAAATGGTGGAACATGTGTACATAGCCTTTAATAGCCTGGGGGTGTCAAATTTATTTGCAGGAAAAAGGAATTCATGTCTAATCAATTCCAAAATATAAAAATGCAGATTGCATCTCAGGGCCGTGTTCTAAAAACCAAAGTTTAGGTTAAACAGGTTAAATAGCAGATTTACCAGTGGAAATGAAGGAGACCAGTGGTTAATCCTGTAATTAACTCTCGTATCTCTGCACAAATATCATCACTGTAGAAATTGTAAGGGGAGTTTTCTGGCCAAGGATCTATTATCAAATGGATTTTAACTTTAATGTAATATTGTAGAAATGAAGTAGGAAAATGAATAAGACGATCTACAGTTTTCCACCTATTCTATCTATTATAGATAACATAAGCTAGTATTTTTACATGATTTCAACCTCAGACGGCTGCAATAAAGCTATGGATAACTGCTTACATAGCTATGGGCAAGCTTCCAGCACTATGTGTAGCACTGTGTATTAAGTCTGCACAGCAAATATAGAGCCCTCTGTGGGGAAAATGTAACAGGTTGTTACAGGATAACTTGGTTTGAGAAAAAAGGCTTATAGACCTAACAGGATTTGGGTTCCAGAAAACTATTTCTTTTCTCTTAGTAACTGCCTACTATCTGGCCCTTTCCTCTTGTCTGTAGTCCATAGACGGAGGGTTGCTCAGTCTTTGCTCCACCACCACCAGGCCCATGATGGAAGAAGATAGGCACTTATGTGAAAACAACTACAGGCTGTTTTAGCCAACGATCTAAAGTAGAAAATGTAGAAGTTAAATAAATAAACTACCTAGTTTATTATATTGATTAAAAGCCAATGAGTTGGCCTTGTCCCTGCCACCAAACTATTTGAATTGTGGTCATAGTGAAAACACTGTATGGCCACGTAGGTAAGGATGGTGGATGGATCCCACCATGGTTTTCACCAAGCCCAGACTGACTGGGTGGACTGGGCAAATGGCCAGTGTCTGCCCAGATTGCCAGTCTGGGGGGCGGCTGTCTGGGCTGCAAAACTAAATGGTGCAGTACTAAAGATTAACTGGCATCGACATGGCCACCTGCTGGATTACAGGTTACTGTTTGTTGTTTTGTTTTTCTGGTAAAAGGAACTGCACAGAGGCCACTGCATTTGGGGGGGGGGGGGGGTTGCGGTGGCAAGTGCTGGATTGGCTACAATATGGGGCACTATTGGGGGATTGGATACTATGTTGGGCACTATTGGGGGGATTGGATATTATATGAGGCACTATGGGGGGATTGGCTACTATATGGGGCACTATTGGGGGGATTGGATACTGTATGGGGCACTATTGGGGGGATTGGCTACTATATTAGGCACTATGGGGGATTGGCTACTACAGGGGCGTACACAGACTGCAAATGGCCCCTGTGCAGAAAATGTGTTTGGGCCCCCATAACCTATTCCTTTCTCCACCTTTCTGCCTTAAAGACACACATATATGTACGCCCAGGTATCCGGTACATGTGTCCTGGTTTTCAAGAGGGCCCTACAGCACAGATGCCAGAGCCCACTGAAGGACTGTACTGAAGTCTGTGCAGACCCCAGTGTGGGACTGGGGTACCTGTGGCCAACCAATAGAACTGATCATGGAGGGCACCCAAATAAAGAACCCGTTAGAAGGAACATGCTGACCTGGTCCCATCTAGGACTGATGTATCTGTGACCACAACTCCCAGAATAACAATAACTACAACCTGCGTTGCAAGATACGAACGTAGGCTCTTAGCTGCTATGCTCTATCCAAATCAGTTCCTCTGCTTATAGGACACTGTCCTGCACCTTTAGAGATGTTCAACGGTGTGGGTTGGGGTTATCCCTGACTTGTCTTCTCTTGAGTTGTTTAGCACTGCATGGTAAAGATAAGTGTTGCTTTAAAGAAATGAGTCTCTGTGTCTTCCATGAGCGTCTGTACACTACAGCTGGTCGGTCCCAAAGGGGGAACCTGGCAGAGCCAGGCTCCTGGCTAACCTTTGCAGGAGACTCTGCTCTGTGTGTCTTGCCTCTACGAAAACCAGAGATGAACTTCCTAAGAATGGGTCTACACTTCCTCTCTCCATGTGACAACTTCCTACAGAGTGTGTAACAGCTCCTGTGAGTGGTGGAGAAGAGAGTGCAAAAAAAGAAGATGATAGAGATAGTTGAAAGGGAAGAATAGCTCTCATTGGTGCGCAGATCACAGACAAACAATAAACGTTGTTTACTACAGCTGTGCAATATACAACTATAGATATACATACTAGCGACACCTAGTGGCAAAACAAGACATGACTTCATAACCACTTGACTTTGAGTACATGCTTTTGCGAGGGGTGTACAAAGTAGCGACACCCGTGGTGGGACACCACCCAGTCGGCCCTCTATCTTACAACTTCCAGCAGCCTGACAGGCACACTGACAATAACTCACTGTCACAGCTTCTGCTGTTGCTTCTCTTCACAGTCCTGTCCCTGGCAGCCATAACCCTGCAGGATCCCTCCAGCCCCTGCCATCACATGCTATCTCTCCTCTCCTCCTCACACAAGGTATGCCGGACAGTGGAGTACAGGAGGGGGAGGGGCTGTCAGCAGCAGCGTGCAGGAGGAGAGTGAAGAACCAGCCCCGGCCAGGCACAGCATCCAGTGACTAAGTGGGCCCCACTGGAGCAGGGGGCCCACAGTTCCCGAGTGCTGATCCTGCCTCAGGGGCCCACTACAGACATGTGCCATGCTGAGCTGACACTAGAGTCTGAGCATGGCGGGCCCCTCTATTGGCCTAGGCCCCTGTGCAGCTGAACAGGCTACAAAAGTGATATGTCCGCCTCTGGGCTACTATATGGGGCAGTTTGTGGGGGATTGGGTAATATATAAGGCACTATGGGAAATTGGCTACTATATAAAGGCATTATGGGAGATTGGCTACTATGTGGGCACTATTAGGGGAGATTGGCTACTATATGAGGATTTTTTGGGTGGATTGGTTACTATATGGGGCACTTTTGGCCAGGGGTTGGCTACTATATGGGCCCCATTTTGAGGAAGATTGACTACTACATGGTGAACTTTAGTGGATTGGCTCCTATATAGGACTCAATTAGGGGGAATTGGCTACAATACAGGGTGCTATTGGGGGGATTAGCTACTATATGGGGCACTATTGGGGGCCCAACTACTATATGGGGGCACTATTGGAGAGAGTAACTAGTATATGGGACAGAACTGGGATGGGTTAGCTACTATATTGGGTTCTAATTAGGGGATGAAAAACTACATGTTATGGGTCTGATCAATGCTGTATTTTCTATAGTCTCCAGGGCGATAATACTCTTCTGCACCTATGTACACCTGGTATCTGATCATATCTGAACATTTTTCTGTGTGGTACAGTTGGCGCAATGGGTGCAGGGAGATTTGTATGTGGGCTGTTGGGGTTTGTGTGTCGTGGCTGCTTTTCAGAGCAGGCCCTGGTTTTCACTAATTGGCCAAACCAAGCCAAATGAGGTGCAGTGCAGGGACAGGCTGGCCCAGGGGGCAGGGTGACATTTGCCCACAATCCCCCAGTGGATGTTTAGTGTTGCGGTTACCACTTTAACAGAAACCAAGCTTGCACAGGACAGAAGGTCCTCTAGAATTTGGGATTCTTTTTACCTTTATATGGACATTGCTTAGAAAGAATATTGGCCTTTATCTAGTGGATTTTAAGTCACGGTATAGCAGCATTATTTAATCACCTTCTAGTGATAATAGTAATGTTCATGGTGTGACAGTATTATTTGTCCTTCTCAAACTGTGAGGCGGACCTCACCCGTGAGGCGCCCCCTAGTTGTTGGTGAGGCCCAGCTGGGGAGCCAGTTTTTCAAAAGTAACTATGATCTGCACAGTCCTTTTGCTGTTTGCAAAAATCTCCATGTTAACAACATTATTAATTCATTTCGTACTTGCATTATTAGCATATAGAGCTTGGGAGACGGGCAAAAGCTAGCCCTAGCATTATTTTCAGCTTTTAAATGGACTTTCACCACAGATGCTGAGGCCCAGGCACCCTCTTGATCAGTCTGGTGAGGCCCAGGCATTGCCTTGGTCTGTTGGGTGAGGCTCCAGTAGAAAAAGTTTGAGAAGCACTGGTGTAGTGGAATATTTGTCACTTGTATACTGGTATTATTGGTAATATCAGTCTGAGTATAGAGGGATTTGGTCAGTAACAGTATGACAATATTATGCATGGTAATTAGAGATGAGCGAACCGGGTTCGGGTTCGAGTCAATCCAAACCCGAACGTACGGTATTTGATTAGTTGGGGCTGCTGAACTTAGCTGAGGCTGCTGACTATAACCATGATTTCCACATAGCCTTAGGGCTTTATCCAACTTCAGCAGCCACCGCTAATGAAATGCCGAAAGTTCGGGTTCGGATGGACTCCAGCATGCTCGAGGTTCGCTCATCTCTAATGGTAATATTATTTGCTTCTTGTATACTGATTTTATTTGGTATTTATGACTGCTATTTAGAAATATGCAGTATTATCTTTTTATATTTTCTTTTTATATATACCCAAAAATGTGCCATGGGGCCCTACTTACACCTTTGAACACTATATAATACTACTACTATACACTATACGATAATATGCTTATTTTACTAAACCACCTTTATTTAATAGAAAGAGATAGGCTAAAGAGCCTATCCAGGATTTAAATAAAACATAGTTGCTTTCCTTCAAAAACTGCACCTCGTCTGTGCTTAGGGTGTTTGTGGAATCACAAGTCTATACACTGGTGCTGTGTAAACAGAAATTTAATATATACAGCAGCAGCAAAGCAAGCGAAGGGTTACAATAAGACATTCACTGCACAGGTCACATAGTATGCCCCCCCCCCCACACACACACACACACACACACACTTCCTATAATCTGTCTTGCTGAGGCTGTTAAAAGAGACTAAATTTCCCTAACAACAGGCAGAGGACAGCAGAATGCAGACAGGAGAGACAACTAGTGGTCAAAACTTTAGAGCTGTTTCTGGAGCATTTTTTATGTAAATGAAGTAAAGCAATTTACAAAAATGTTAGGAATCACAAATGAAGGGAAGTTGTTTGAAACAACAGTGACCATTTTTAAGTTCTCAGTAGTTTTACTGCTCCTTGTACTATATTAATTAAAGCCGTGTCCTGCATTGTTGCTCTCCCTGGGGTTGCTAATTCTAATGAGAGGATTGCACCTGCATTTAACATGCTCATATATACCCCATGACAGAGAGAAAACATAATGATAGAAACAATTATTATTTATAGACATGAAAAAGAAGCATAAAAGTCATAAGATTCTTGGAGGATATTCACGGTCTAGTACATCTAATGTGAATAATTACTTCATAGGACTTTACAGCAGGCAGGCTCTGTAGTGAAGCAGTAGGAGAAGCCAACACCATATGGATATACAGGGAGAGATACAGTGAAAGCAGCAGGTAGAGAGAACGGGTGATTTGTATTTACAGGTCATTAATAAGGCTTCACCCAGCGTTTGAGTTTGGCAGGCAGAAAACTAAGTTACTGTAGCTCCAATGCTCAGTGCTTACTAGATGTAACATTGTTAGAGATGAGCGAATCGGGTTCGGGTTCGAGTCGATCCGAACCCGAACGTTTGGTATTTGATTAGCGGAGGCTGCTGAACTTGGATAAAGCTCTAAGGTTGTCTGGAAAACATGGATACAGCCAATGACTATATCCATGATTCCCACATAGCCTTAGGGCTTTATCCAACTTCGGCAGCCACCGCTAATCAAATGCTGAAAGTTCGGGTTGGGATGGACTCGAGCATGCTCCAGGTTCGCTCATCTCTAAACATTGTACATCCACACTGATGTTACCTCATTTGCTATAGCTTTTAGGTACTAAATGAAATGAAGCTCAGGCAGTAAATAGGACATGCTAGGCTTGCCCCCTTAGGGTGGGTTCACACTACGGAATTCTCGTGGATAAACTCCCGGGAATTCCGTCGGCTGTCCGCGCGCCTTTCCGCCGGCTCCATAGACACCATTCTATGGGCCGGTGTATTCCGCTATCCGCCGAAAGAAGTGACATGTCACTTCTTGCGGCGGATAGTGGAATACGCCGGCCCATAGAATGGTGTCTATGGAGCCGGCGGAAAGGTGCGGCTGTGGGCGCGGACAGCCGACGGAATTCCGCAGAGTTTATCCGTAAGAATTCCGTAGTGTAAACCCGCCCTTACTCCAACCATACTTAAAAAGATCATGCATAAGTTCACTAGCCCTCTGAGTATTGTTATATTTTACTTTGTACAACTTTTAATATAAGGCTACTGTTACATAAAAAAAATATATAATAATAAAGAAGCTATGCTTACTTCTTTACGCTCCCCTGGTGTCCTCCTGTGGTGTCTCCGGGTTCCATGCTGACCACAGCTGCAGCCACTTCTGAGACAAACTCATCTCGACAGTGACAGCCCATTCAGCTGTCAATGCTGTGACAGGTTTATCTCGAAATTGGCGGCAGTTGTAGTCAGCAGGGGACCAGGAAACACCGCAGGAGGACACGGAGGAGCTTAGAGATTTAAAGGGGTTATCCAGCGCTACAAAAACATGGCCACTTTTCCCCCTACTGTTGTCTCCAGTTCAGGTGCAGTTTGCAATTAAGCTCCATTTACTTAAATAGAACTGAGTTTCAAAACCCCACCCAAACTGGAGACAAAAGTAGGGGGAAAGTGGCCATGTTTTTGTAGCGCTGGATAACCCCTTTAATAACAGCCTCTTTACTCTTTATTTTTTTTTATAACAGCAGCAATATATCAAACGTTTTACAAAGCTGGATAAAGCCTTTAAGCTCAGGGATCTTAAGAGATTATTAAAAACATTGTGGTGTCCCACCACTGGTGTTTTATTTTGTGCACCTTTCCTAAAGTTCTCACTCAGGTTAAAGTGGTGGATATAGCACTTTAGTTTTCCCACTAGGTGTCACTACTTTTTATCTGTACTTCTATACACAGCTGAAGGTAAAGGGTTAAATGTATTGTGTCATGTGTTCCTATGCTGACCACTCATAGGTGCTTCTTCTAGCTATCCTATCTTCTTCTTCTCTCTTACACACACTCAGCCCCACCACTCACATGAGGGTACACAAAAAGCCCCTGTAGGAGGAGTTAAACTGGTGGGGGAAGTGAGTTTCAGTCTTTACTTAGTTTCTAGGGGGAGAGAGGACACAACAGAACCAAGTTCCTGCAGAAGTTAAAGGGAACAGGCTCCCGACCCCCGTTAGAGCCCCCTATACTCACCTAATCCCGCCGGGTACAGCTTCTGGATCCGGTCGGGTGACGGAGATATCAGCCGCCGCAGCCTGGCGCGCGCGCTGAGAGATGAGTCCAACGCTCATAGAGAATGACAGAGCGCTGGACTCTCCTGTCATTCTCTATGGGTGTTGGACTCATCTCTCAGCGCGCGCGCCAGGCTGCAGCGGCTGAGATCTCCATCACCCGACCGGATCCAGAAGTTCTAACAGGGGCTCTAACAGGGGCCGGGAGCCTGTCACCCCGGCACGAGGGGTGACAGGTCCTCTTTAAGCCAGGGCCTTGTTGTGGCCAGGACCCCTGACAGGGACCAAAGACAGATGCAGAGAGAGACTTTTTTCAGAAAGTTATGGAGTGCTAAGCTACCGTAGGGGAGAGCAGCCACTTAGGAACACCCTAGACCATGCCAGGAACCTTTTCTAAAAAGTGCAGGGCAGAATCCTAAACCAAGAGGAGCTGACCCCAGTAGGACAAAGCTACCAGAAAAAAAAGTCTTTGTATCCTGCAGGATACATATGTATGTAGATATATATATATATATATATATATATATATATATATATATATATATATATATATATATTGTGAGGGGATTAGCTCATGGGATCACCATCTCCTGGGTTAGATGGGCGCTTTTTGGCACAAAACACAGTCCACACCAGCAAGTAAGGTGCAACTGGCCGCAACCAGTTTTATTTTTCTTTGCAGCAGATAAAAGAAACAATAATACAAAAGAAAACCTACGTCGTCTGGCGACTAACTAAACAGTTATCAACTAACTGACTAGAGCTGAGCCTACTGCACAGCTCTCAAACAAAACATGCAGTACAGTGAGATTTTACCCAGGAGCCATCATCTTGTGAGCTGCCTGCCCTTTTATAGCACACACAGGCTTGCACCTGAGTAGCCAGAGAGTCACTCCCAATACCTGGAGTGGCCAAGTGGAGTAGGAAAACAAAAAATCAATTCATTCTTTTCTATACAAACTATTAATGAAGTGTTGTATCTGCAAGCAAGTATAGTGCATCGGTATACTACTTACTTACATATGCGTGGATATACAGGCTTGTGGCGGCCTGGACAACTGAGAGCACACCGGCATTATATTCATGTAAATAAGAGAGACACACTTGGGACTTTGAACGAGGTTCACACAGACACTTGTCTTTTTTGTTACTTGAAGTGACCCACACACTGTGTGAACATGGCTTTTGAAGCCATAGGAAAAATCACGGAGCAAAGGGCCGAGGTGTATGCATTCACGGAGAGCGAAAGGGTGGAGATCCTATTACAAGCCACATCAGCTGGGCTAACACTCGCCGAACTCAAAGATCAGTGCCATTTAAATTATGAAAGCATGTTGGAAAAACTTAAAAAGAAGGAGGTCAGTGAGTCACTACACGCCTCCACCCTGACAGAATATCTCAAACTACAACGTATGTCGAGAGGGTTAAGAAGCATGATGACCCAGTATACCATCAAACATGGTACGCAATGAATAACAGACATTCATTAGACCTCATGCTGCTAACTGTCAAACATCTCCAAATGTCACTCATAAAGACAAGGGAAGAGACTAACCAACTAGAAATAAAGATACATGAAAATTTCAGTACTGATGAGTGCAAGAAAATTCACAGTGTATTGACAGCTAACATGGAAAAATTGAAAACCACTATAATACAAAACAAACTACAGAAATTTGAAAGAGATAACAAGGATTATTTGTTTAATAGAGTCTATACATGGGTGGAGGAGAGACGCAACTATAGACGCACCCGTGTGAATAATAAAGGTGAACACCTATCCACATCTGAGGCCACTTCAACTGATGAGGAGAAATCAGGTACATTCAAAACACAAAGAAATCAGAAAGGTTTTTTAGGCAAAACCAAAGACAAGAAAGACAAATGGAAAACAACCGACAAAGAGGGCACAAGTTCAGAAGCAAACAGCAACGTAGAAGAAGAAAAATCCCAAACGAAGAAAAAAGAATTAAAGAAGAAAAAGTGGAAGATTTAGTAGTTAACATCTCACAACATGTATTGACTGATGAGGAACGTAAAGTACTGAATAAAGGCCTTGGGTTTGTACCAACATATGAAACATCCAAATTTGATTTTGAAGTGGATTTTTTAAAATTTTGCAGGTCCATTAGACTCAAAATGCACTTTTTTGACGTCAAATGGAAGGATCACAAGGGACTCTCATTTATTGACAAGATACCTAGCAAAATACGAGCAAGGAGTATGTTTGACCCTAACGTGGACAATGACACTTTGAACGTATTCACACAGTCGGTGATAGCTGAAATTAATCAGAAATGGGACAATCAGAAAAACGCTAGACCGAATTTGACAAAGTCTGAATACAGAGCACTCTAAACGCTGGCGAATGACCCCTCCCTTGTCATCAAAAAGGCTGACAAGGGAGGGGCCATCGTAGTGATGAACAAATGTGATTACATGATGGAAGCTAAAAGACAGCTTGACGACCCCGCGGTATATAAATTACTTAAAGGAGATCCCACTAGTACTTTCAAAGCGGAAGTGGAAAAATATATAAACAAAGCAGTATTGGGTGGATTGATAAGCGAGAAGACGGCAGAAGCACTAATAGCAAAAGAACCTAGGACCCCCATACTATATTTGGCTCCGAAGATCCATAAGAGCTTATCACCGCCGGGCCAGCCGATAGTGTCCCTAACGGGATCCCTTCTTCAACCCCTTGCAATATACGTGGACAGTTTCCTGCAGGATATTATCAAAACATTTCCTAGATGTTTACGGGACACACAATATTTTTTGGATAAAATCCGGACTGAATCAGTACACAATGTGAAATTTTTGTGCACAATGGACGTGCAAAATTTGTATACAAATATACCCCACGATGAGGGGATGATGTATATAAATGAATTGCTTAAACAAGATGTCCGGATAGATAACGCCATGATTAAATTTATCATGGGGTTATTGGACATTACACTTTCCAAGAACTACTTTAGATTTGACACACAGTTTTTTCTCCAGACGTATGGAGTATCGATGGGATCATCGGTAGCTCCATCGGTGGCAAACATATTTATGGAAATGTTTGAGAGATCATATGTGGTGAATCGCCTGGACATGGACACGTCGTTCACGTGGTACAGATACGTGGACGACATGTTCATGTTCTGGTACGATTCAGAAGACAAATTGCTACAGTTTGTAAATGAATTGAATCAGTGTCATGACACCATTAAGTTCACCATGGAATATCATCCTAACACCATAAATTATCTAGACGTACAAATAACAATTCAGGAGGGTTCACTACATACAACACTATACACAAAAACTACAGATAGAAATAACTATCTACATAAACAGAGTTACCATCCTCCACAAGTGTTTAAAAGTATAGTGAAAAGCCAACTAAAGAGAGTGGACAGAATAGTAAGTGATAATAAACAAAAACAGCATAATAAGGATGTAATGATACAGAAATTTGCACAAAGAGGATACAGTCGCAAACACATTCAACAGACACAGCAGGAAATACGTCAAGACAGACAGAAAAGTGGTGAAAAACTTATATTCGTCACAAAATATGACTGCCATACAAATCTCATTAAAAGAACTGTCAATAAATACTGGGGTTTATTACAGAAGGATCCCAAATTCGGGATACTGTTTAAAGAATTACCTGTATTTGCACTAAAGAAAGGTAGATCCATAGCCAATCACATCGTGAGGGGAGATATTAGGAACAGACAAATCAGTAAACAGAGGTTTTTACGGACAAGGAAGAAAGGCACATTTGCATGTCTAAATTGCCAGAATTGTTTGGCAATTATGAAAGGGGAAATTTTACAACACCCCACGAAGGGATATGAGATATCACATAAAGGTTATTACACATGCAACAGTGATAACGTCATATACATGTTGAGGTGCCCGTGTGGAAAATGTTATGTAGGCCAGACTAGCAGACAAATTAAAGTGAGGCTAAATGAACATAGGGCATTAATAAGAAAATATGCAAAAAAAGATATAAAAGAAGAAGAAAAGACATATGGCGAAACAACAGTGGCCCGACATTACAAACAAATGGGACATCACGTGTATGAGTTAAAATGGGTGATATTAGAGCAAATAAATATCTTTGGCACACAGGCAGAGGTTAGGAAAAAGCTGTTGCAGAGAGAAGAGAATGCTATTGGATTAGAACTCTCAGTAGTCTTGAACCACAAGGACTGAATGAGATATGTAGTTTCAAATCTTTCTTGTAACACATTAGGGCTACTCCCAGCTTACTTTTTACATCTTAGGCTTGGCTTGCTGAGTAAAATATCTGGAGATTTTTAAAATGAATATGCTACATGATTGTTGTAATATTAACAATATGTATTTACTTCAGTATGACGACACGTAAGGGGCCGGGCTATAGTGAATAAAGAGGAGCACGTCCTACTAGCCAGTACGCACGAGTAAGGGGGCAACCCCGAAACGTCGCGTCACGGCAGAAAGGAACGCCCACTCCGTTCTATGCACACCTGAAAGCGCCCTTAGCTACCACTGCACATCAGCATGCGAAAGTATCAGCAGATAAAGTAAGAAAACGAACGACTAAACGTGAGTCAATTCATTCTTTTCTATACAAACTATTAATGAAGTGTTGTATCTGCAAGCAAGTATAGTGCATCGGTATACTACTTACTTACAAGTGGAGTAGGAGCCCACCCATCTCTCCCCTACTCCAAAGCAGCCAGGCCCTTTATCCGGTCTTTGCCAAAACCTATAGCAAGGAACCAGATTCTCCTTGCTATTCTAACTCCCTGACTGCTTATTTAACCCACATATGACAGGAACCTTGGTGAAACATACATTCCATCCACGACTTTGCCCCTGGTCCTGTCACAATATATATATATATATATATATATATATATATATATATATATATATACATATATATATACACACACACACACACACACACTACAGTCCCGGCAGAGTACAGGACCAAGTTGTACCAAGATTTGCACTACTGGTATTGAGTGTATTGTCTACCTGCAACGTTATATAGTAAACTGTTCTATTTTTATACAAAACGCAAGGGACTCTGTCTCCTCTGTTCTCACCTGCACCCATACACACACCACCGTCTACCTTGGGTTATCTTATTCCTCTCTGTTGGTGGTGGTATCGACATCCCGGGTGGGTCTACTATAGCGCAACTATAATTTAAGTGACCAAGTATTGAAAATCCTCAAATAAAAAGCCCACGTGTTACCCTTTAAAAAGAGCCCTAACTTGTGTGGATATCTTGTGCGGTTGCTGAGATATCCCCAGTTGTTCGGCTCATACAAATAAATGAATTTTTCTCCTGGCCTCCCCTCTCCCTTAGTGCACACCACAGCTATTTCTACTTTGAATTTGTGGGTTGCTGGTGGAGTATCAGGTGATGGAAGATGGGTGATCTGTGATGACACAACTAGCTGGGACAACCTCTTTATATACTCTAGGGTTTTCCAACCTGTGGCTCTCCAAAACTACAGCTCCCAGCATGCCCTGCTAGCCTTCATATGGCAGGATGTGATGGGAATTGTAGGAACACTGGTTTAGTCAGTCACTATGACAGATACAATTCTACACGACAAGCAGGGATGCGTATACAGTATATCACTACAAAGATGGCTGCATAGTGATAGCAGAGAATAATGGCTGCACACATGTAGCGGTAGCGGTAAGATCACCATCAGGGCAACCTTACATCAGACCAAGGGGCGTAGCTAGGGGTTCAGCCTAGGAGGAGCGAGAGAGTCTGAGCGAGAACCTCAGCAGATGACTATCTCCTATCTATTATCTATCTATCTCTCTCTCCCCCTCTCTCTCTCTCATCTATCTATCTATCTATCTACCTATCTATCTATTTATCCATCTCCTATCTATTTATCTCTCTATTTATTTATCTATCTCCTATCTATCTATCTATCTATCTCCTATTTATTTATCTATCTCCTATCTATCTATCAATTATCTATCTACCTTCTATCACATATCTGTCTAATAGCTATCAGGCAGCACAAGGATGATAGGGTGACCTCCATTACACTTAGTAAAAGATACTGGGAAAGCTGAGTGACCTCTATTATACTGGCAATAGGTTGCTGGGAAAGCTGGGTGATTTCTATTATACTGGCAATAGGGTGCTGGGAAAGCTGGGTGACCTCTATTATACTGGCAATAGGGTGCTGGGAAAGCTGAGTCATTTCTATTATACTGGCAATAGGGTGCTGGTAAAACTGGGTGGCCTCTATTATACTGGCTTTAGGGTGCTGGGAAAGCTGGGTGACCTCTAACTGGCAGAAAGAGTTAATATTACCCATGATGTACAGCCCATTTGCATTCTGCCCGAACACCCCACCCGTAATGTCCTGACAAGCCCCGCCCTCGGATGAAAAGTCCTGCCCCTTGTTCCTGCCGCAGGTGGTGTACTCTGGCAGAGTGCAAGGGGGCTGTACATCAATCAGTAATATTGGGGCCATCACCCACCTC
This sequence comes from Dendropsophus ebraccatus, assembly GCF_027789765.1. Taxonomy (NCBI): domain Eukaryota; kingdom Metazoa; phylum Chordata; class Amphibia; order Anura; family Hylidae; genus Dendropsophus; species Dendropsophus ebraccatus. The sequence continues at coordinate 71,820,035 of NC_091459.1, read as the reverse complement.
TGCCCCAAGCCTCAGCCTGTCCTGCTCTGACAGCAAACACCTCAGTGTCCACTACTTCCTACTCAGTGGTGATACAGTGTTGTCAGCTCCACACTGAAGGTATGAGTAGGAAGCTGGGGGTCTGTGGGTACAGTGCACCTGACACCTGCTGCCTCCCTAACATAGCAAAGCCCACCAGAGCCTTAAGGGAATAAAATGTATAATGAATGTACAGACTGTACTGTTGTTGCTATCAGCGCCCCTTTGCCAAAACAGCCCTGCCCTACAGTACACATAACAGTGGGTTTGGGGGGATGAATTGCAGTTTGAGAGCTGCCTCCTCCTCATGTTTAAAAGGCCATAGAGCTTGCATTGTGTCACCTACATTTTGATTTAATGTGACCAAAAATACGCAATTTTGCACTTTGGCATTTCTTTTGCACTCACACTGTTTACTGTGCATGATCAGGAATGTGATAATTTAATAGTTTGGGAGAATACGCAAGCGGAGATACCAAATCTGTTTATTTATTTTTATTCATAAAATAGGAAAAGGGGGGTGATTTAAAATTTTATTAGGGGGGGATTTTTTTTATTACAGAAAAACTAACTTTTTTTCCTTTTTACGCATATATTAATTTGAAGTCCCCCAAGAATGGGAGGTATTGCAGTATGAGCCTATGGGAGTCTATGTAGAACAGATGGTTTAAAGTGGCTTCCACCATAACTACAATGGTACCTAGGTTTAAGAGTAACTTGGTTTAAGAGCATTTTGGTTTAAGAGATCACAGTTTTTCAAAATTGTGACTTGGTTTAAGAGCATTGCTTTGGTTTAAGAGCTCCCTGTACTGGGTGGGAGCGCAAGTGGGAGAGGGGCATGGTCTGCATAGCGGGGTGTACAGCCCTGTACTCTGACCCAGGAAGTCTCCCTCACCTTCCAAATCATAGCAGATTCACTTCAGGCTGGGGCTTACATCAGGGGACAGGACTGTGGAGGTAATCTCTCCATAGCTATAACCCCTCTCTCTCCGGACAGAGAATGCTGCTATACTGTGCCCACATATACCCTACTTATTCCTTCATGCTCCCTGCCGTCTCTCTGTCCACCCTTCCTCTCCATTACTGTACAGTAACTTATAATATGACATATTCAGCCATTTCTGAATATTTGTTTTTATTTGTGCTACATGTTATTCAGAATAATAAATCATTATTTTTGGGGTGTGGAACCAATTGTCTGCATTTCTATGATTTCTTATGGGAAAATTTGATCCGGCGGGATCAGGTGAGTATAGGGGGCTGTAGCGGGGGGTCCCTTTAATGGAGCACTGTCCCTACTGTTTAATTGAGGGGGACACATTCCCCACATTCTCGTGACCACTGGGACCCCCACCAATCAGCTTGATATCCCCTATCCTGTGGATTGTGCAGGGGGAGGGGGAAGCTACCTAGGCCACACCTAAATATATGGGTGTGGGAGCGCAATACTTTGCCTTGCCCCTCATGCTGCCCACACACACAAGAACCACTGGGTTGTGTGTATATGATGTATATTTATGGTGGTGTCCATGTTGCTATGATATGCTATGATTGGTCTGACCCTGTCACTTGAAAAAACTTTTTGACAAACCTTGCAGATGTAGGTATAAACCTTGTGATGCATGTTTTTTTCTTCAAGATTTGAGTGTCCAAGGATATGCATATACATACAGGAGTTCTGCTATCCACTGCTCCATCCTACTTGTGCTCATTGTGCAGGTGATAGATCTGTATAACAGGCAGATGTCCAGCTTTATGACTCTGCTATATGTGATGGATCCCCAACTCACAAGCATAATAAGTTAAACCAAAGAGCGCAAAATAAAGACACAACACATTGTAATCAGATGTCAAAGGGTCCCAATTTTATTTAAAATTACATGACACTGAAAATGGCAGACCCCCGACTCACGAAGAGTCACCCTCCAGCACTCAGGCGAGGAAAAACCCCATGTGGGGGAACCCTCGAGGAAGCCATGGCTGGAGAGCTGCCCCTCCCCTGGGCTTAGAGGATAACACCACACTATAGATATAATAAACTTGATGTCAGAGAAATCTGGCTGCAATATCTGTCACCTTACTGATGGCTGGCGGCTGTATCTCTTCTCCCTAACAGATCCAGGTCCACTTCTCAGGAAGGTGGAGACTTGATGAAGGGGTAATCTAAAGCAGACCACCCCTTTTCCCTGCTAGAACCTCCGAAATACATTAAGTTTAGGGGGTAGTAAAGTATACAAGCTCAAGGTCCTCTGGCGCATCCAAGATGGCACTGATCAGGGTGCGGTGCATTGCTTTATGGAACCTGCTTTATGACATAAGCGCTTGTCATCACAGTGCATGGTTGCTCTGGTTACTGCAGGTAAACACATTTGAAGCATTAACCCATTGATGACTGGCGATGCACTTTACTGCAGAGGTCATTAAACACACTTGTGACCAAGCAAACAGCCTATGGTTAGGCCACACTAAGATCACTAAATATTATGGTTTGATGTGGCCCATAGCAACCAATCACAGCTCAGCTTTCCTTTCTCAAATTACTCTGGTAAAATAAAAGCTGAACTGTGATTGGTTGCCATGCGCAACTTAGACAGTCTGACTTGCCCATAGCAACCAATCAGAGCTCAGCTTTAATTTTATAAGAGCTTGTTAAGATATGAAAGGTGAGCTGTGATTGGTTGCTATGGGCAAATCAGATTGTGTTTTGTCTCTGGCAGATTGATAAAATTGCTCCATTGCTGTAAAGTTTGTGATGATGATGATGATGATGATGATGATGATGATGATGACTGAAAACACATGACATCAAGCTTCCCCATGATGCTTTGTAGTCAGCCCTTCCTCCATACCTCCCAACTTTTTGGAGGGACACTTGTGGTTCACAGACATTTCTAAACACTACAATTCCCAGCATTTCCTGTCACTCAGTTAAGGATCCACTGGTATACGGTTATATACAGCGACTTTGTTAACATGAAGGAGACCGCTGACAATCTGATGTAATTTTACGTGGAAATGGCTGCCAAAGAGTATAATTATTAAAGCTGTTAAGATAAATAGGGAAGGAGGGGATCCTTGCCTGGAGAGTAAAGACAAGCAGTATGGGTGGCATGTAAAACTACATTTCCCAGGCTTTCATAGGAAATCAGTGATCACCTAATTAGTTAATCAATGGAGAAACATCATTGACTGTACAAAAGGGGTTTTCAAGCTGTTTAAGGCTATGTTCACACAGTGTAAAAGTACGTCCGTTGTTGCCATTGGCAACATCGGAGCACTGCATGAACATTTTATGGCATTAAATTGCGGCGCAGAAAGACCTGTCAGTTCACACAATGAAGCGAGTGGCTCCGGCCGCTTGCTTCATTGTGTGCTATGAGAGTTCTGATGCTGGCGCGCGCTGATGGGCCTGCATCAGAACACTGCGGCCGGGTGTTCTTTGCAGAGACCGGGCGTGCCGTAAATCGGCAAGTCTCATACGCCGTGTGAACATAGCCTAAGGGTACATTCACATGTACAGGATCCGCAGCAGATCTGCAGCAGATTTATCATGAAGATTTGATGCTGTGTTCAGCTATTTAGATCAAATCTGCTGCGGATACGGTGTGAAGCTACCCTAAAAGTAAAATAGTCCACAGTATTAAAGGGGTACTCCAGGAAGAAAATTCCTTCAAATAACTGGTGACAGAAATTTGTAATTTACTTCTATCAAAAAAAAACTCCAGTCTTCCAGTACTTATTAGCTGCTGTATGTTCAGCAGGGAGTGGTCTATTCTTTCCAATCTGACACAGTGGTATCTGCTGCCACCTCTGTCCATGTCAGGAACTGTCCAAAGTAAGTTCCTGAAATGGACAGAGGTGGCAGCAGAGAGCAATGTGTCAGTCTGGAAAGAATACATCACTTCCTGCAGGACATACAGCAGCTGATAAGTACTGGAAGGCTTCAGGGTTTTTAGTAGTAAATTAAAAATCTATATAACTTTCTGAAACCAGCTGATTTAAAATAAATTTTCTTAGCTTGATATCCACTATCCACTATGGATTTTAGTGGGAGCACCAGCTGGCCAGTGTCAGACTGGGGTACCTTGGGCCCACCTAGGAATTTGATTCCTGGGGCCCCCCTTACTTACACTAAATATAACAAGCACCAAACCTTTCACATTACTATAGTAACTTTGCACAGAGCTGTGTATGTGACCAGCGATGCTGGCTCACTGCTAGTAACTCTTCAGTCAGTCTATGCGAACAGCATAACGTGCCACTTACGTTTCTTGAAAGAAGAAGTCCCATGAAACTAACAAATCTCAGGTAGGCAAGTGGGTGCAGGAACATAATAACAAAAATATACTTACCCATCCTTGTGCCCCGGAAGCTCTTCCTTAATGATATCTAGTAGCCAACGGCCTCCTACAACTCCTTCAGCTGCAACATCACATTCTTGACTGATGGATTGCCCGCTCGGCCAATCACTGACTTAGGATGGACACCGCTGTAGTCGTTGGCTGAGCAGGCAATCCATCAGCCAAGTATGTGACATTGAGCTGGGCCATGGTCAAAAATGACTGAGAATGACTTCCAGCAGTTGTGGGAGAGAGAGCAATCCAGGGGCACGGGGACTGTGAGTATAGTTTCTTTATTATCTTCCCACACTCCACTGCCTGACTATCATTTGTTACGAGACTTCTGTCAGCTGTAATTCATGTTCCAAACTGCTGACACTGTTAGATGCTGTTAGGTCAAGAAGACACATGGTACCTTACATATATATGTCTGTGCTTCTATAGCATAGAAATTGTTTTTATTCTCTGGGAGAAAGAGTCAGACAGGGAGGCCCACCTCCTGCCAGGGGCCCACCAAGGGGTAGGGCCCACCGAGGGATTCCCCTGTTTCCCTGTGGGCTAGTCCAAGCCTGGCACAGAAGAGAGAGAAGATAGGGACAGAGAGGAGAGGATAGGAGAGGATAGTAGGGGGAATGTGGATGGTTTTCTGTATGAGCAGTGAAGCCATTGTCAAGTATACCAAGTAACTGGGTGACTGTTTTTCATTATACCAAGTCACAGGGTGCTGGGTGTACATTAGGAAGTCACAGTGAACACAGTGTCCATCTTAATACCTCACTAGGTGCTCATTTACCAATATGGGAGAAAATTGATATTACACCACTAATCCACCAACGTCCACTACTGTCCAGGGCAGAAATTAAATGATTGACAGGCTGATTGACATTTTTAAGAAAATGTACAGTTTTCAAATTTGACACTGTCACAACAACAGCTGTTGAAAAAATTACCACTCTGTAATAGTCTCACCATTGTAGCTAAACTTCACAAAACTTTCCAAGTGATTTGCCCATATCTAGTTCTAACTTTCAAATCTCTGTGTGGTAAAAAAAAAAAAAAAGGAAAATGTGCCTGGTCATAATGGACTCTATTTAGAGGTGGATAAAATCTTATCCTGTTATACCTGATGCCTTTGTGTTTTAAATAACTTTCTCAGAGACCCCTGGAAAGAGAAACAACAGGGTGAAGTAACTGAAGAGCTGAAGCGGAAGCAGAAAATCAGCAGACAGGTTGATGGTCAGAATGAAGTGCAAAGGTCACAAAAGCCAGGAGCCCTCATCAAGGTCCAAATAAAGCAAGTAGCCAGACAGAAGGTCAGACTGGAATGTGAACACACAGTTGTCAAAGCTAGTGATGCCAGAACAACTAACAATCACAAGCATCTGCCAAAGACAGTCTACTAAAATAATCCAGACAGCTACAGCATGCTCTCATTGGCAATTGTACAACCATGTGTCTCCAAGCCACAGTGTCAGGAGGAGCTAAGAGCACAGGACATGAATGGCAGTGCTGGGCACCAGCAAGGTAGATACATTACAGAAACCATCCTATTACAGTACTGTTAGGGCCCTATTCCACCGGACGATTATCGTTCGCATAATCGTTAACAAACAAACGCTATTGCGAAAGACCTGAAAACGTTCACTCATTTCCATGGAACGATAATCGTTACTTATGATCGTATTTGCGATCATAAGTTTTTTCTTCGCTATTGCGTTCGTATCTACTGCGAACGTCTGGACGACGTCTTATTCAATGCGAACGTTTTGCGAACGAGCAATGATAAAAATAGGTCCAGGTCTTATAAAGCGATCGTTCTCGTTCGGTCGTTAATCGTTAACTGCATTTCAACCGAACGATTACCGATTCGAACGATTTAACGATAATCTGAACGATAATCGTCCGGTGGAATAGGGCCCTTATAGTAACCCATTTCTTCTCAAATGTTTGTAAAGGCAGACTGCAGTGTTAGGGGCTGGATTTTAACATATGTGGTCGTGGAACTGAGTGATACACCTGAATTCAATAATGTGTGTTCGTTACTTTTATTTATATAGTGTATGTGATACATTTGGCTGCTTTATTGTCATATGATATGATGGAGGTCAAATAATGACTGACGTGCTATGACAGCGCAGCTGTGCTGACACAATAATCATTTTCTGGAACACATTTAGCAATGCAGCAGGGCTGTGTTCTTTGTATAATAAGTATTCTAGATTTTTATGGATTACCTTAAACTAGCTACGCATCCTCTGCATCATGGATACAATCCCCAGCAGTAAACACCATATGATTTTTCTGAGGTACATCCCTCATGTGTACCTGATATATTTATTGCTTCTGTATTTGCCCAAGGCAGAAAACTTCAGAAAACTGCAGGCATAGCATCTGCTGGGATCACGTCCCCTCATTTTTAAATGAGTGCACTAATCTATTTTGGAAAATTGTAAGCCAGAAATGACTGAAAATGTCAGCAGAGTTTTTATTAAAAAAGACAAATTCCATCATTCTAGCAGAATTAGATGGATATAGTCTGGTAAAAATATCGTTTTTTACTCCATTTTACTGCTTCCTGCGTTTAAACAAATTTTCTTCTGTGAAACATATAGGTCTAGCTTCACTGCATTTTACAGCCAGCAGCCCAGAGAGAGTTTATGTACTTGTTTACTTGCTTTAATAACACATATTTCCTTCCAATTAATGTGAATATGTTTATCGCTTGTCTTAAGCAATGTTTGGATTAGTTCTACAAAACTGCATTCAGATAAATTAAAAACTTAAGATATTAAAATTCTCCTATACAGAAGACACACACCTACATAAGTACTATAATGCATTGTGTTAGGCTGGGTTCACACTGTTTACTGTCCGTTTAATGCAGGGGTCGGTAAGCTATGGCTTGCAAGCCAGATGTGGCTCTTTTGATGGCCGCATCTGGCTTACACTTGGCTCGTAGCCTGCCAATGCTGCAATGACAGTATATATGCGCCACAGCCAGCCCCACGATTATGCTCCGCATTTGAAAGCAGGTATAATTCTCCTGCAATGGGAATTCCCTTTTTACAGAGGCGGGGCAGGTTACTTCAATTTCTGCGTGTCGTAATTAAACAAATTTGGTCTGTCTCTGATATTCTTCTTTGGCTGACAGTATTTATGGAGGTGGCAAAAGAGGTGCATTCTCCCTCTATGGTTTATTATCCTTGTACCGCAACCAGCGCCTAATGATAAAAGGGGTTGGCCACTGTATAGTAAAATAGTTCAGTGTACAGTAATAGTAACTGTACTTACTGTATATACTCACAGCAGCTCTCTGTGTACTTCATAGAGCTAATATCAGACTCCCCTTCCTCCAGGCTGTGCTGCCCTGCTCTGTGGTGTTTCTGTCCATGAGATGTCTGACCTGGAGGAGCATGTGACCATGCCCTGCCCCCAGTGTCCACACTGAGCCTGTATATGTCTATGGTGGACATTGGGGGGCAAGGCATGGTCACATGCTCCTAAATGTCAGCCATCTTATGGACAGACTCACCATAGAGCAGGACAGCACAGCCTGGAGGAGGGGAGCCTGATTTTAGCTCTATGAAATACACACAGATCTGCTGTCAGTACATACAGTGAGTACAGTTACTTATACTGTATACTGAACTATTTTACTACAAAGTGTCCACCCCTTAACAAATGCTCACCGAGCCCATTATTACCAATATGGTTACTAAACACTAGTAAAACAAATTCTAATTCCACCCAAGGAATTATTGATTAGATATTTGTGCCTGACCAACAAACTCAACCTGCAGGGAGTTGTCATGCACACAGCATTTTCTTCCAGGATGGGAAGCAGTTTCCAATACATCATTTTTAGAGACCAAGTCCCTGCGCATCTTCTAGTGCACAGCGAGTATACGAACTATTAGGATAGGAACTACCTTTTCTGGGAGACTATGTGCCTGCACAGGCTCTTTGGCTCATTTATGTCAATGGAGGGATTTCCCTTCTCCGGAGTTTCCAGTTGACACAACAGTTCTTATACTAAGTTCTTGTGCACTGTGTCCTGTGCATGGACGTCAGTAAGAAGGCTGTCCCTCTGCAGTGCAAAGCGCGTTACACCTTTTCTGTGACACTATGTGATCATGTAGGTTTTCCTGAGCATCGACGACAGTAGGGAGATTTCCCCTATCTGAAGATTCCCCATGATAATACAGCCCTAGCAACAAGTGTTCGCACATTGTTCTCTGCGCATAGACGTCACGAAGAGGGTTGTCATCTGACGGGGGATTCCCTCCGACGTACTGCAGTGGTTAAAAATATAAAGGGCATGTAGGTCCACCCTGGGGGCATGGAGTTCAGTATACCACGACGCAGATTTGGCCTGATGTTATCTTTCTGAGGCCGCTCTACATCATCTTTAGGTGCCCATTCAACTCCACATGTCTCTTCTGCTCTCAAGCATTAACCAATGGTGTGCATTACTAGGTTAACCCTTTGAATACCATGCCAATGTGATTCATCACTCCACCTGTCAATCAGTGGCTCTGGACTCCCATTATAAATGAACAAATGAATGAGTAAATTCAAAAGCTTTTCTTGCTCACAGTAAGCCACCATCCGGAGTACATATTTGTGCTACTTGAACCTTTGAGGATTAAAACTGCTGAATGCACCAATGTGTGTCACAAACTAATGGAGAACACTAGAATATGTATGGAATACATACAGGTCTACATACAGGTCTTATGGAGAACACTGGAATATGTATGGAATACTTACAGGTCGGCATCATTTACATGCACAGCATTCCATGGAGAAGTGTGTGTGTGTATGTCCATGTGTATTCACATGTTTATGGCTGTGAACCCCCACAAGCAGAAAGGCTAAATGCAGAAGCGGAGCAGAAACCATATAGAGAATGCTAAATACTGCATGAATGAGTTGGCACAGTGTGACACTGGGAAACTATCAATACCAACCCTGGGTTACTTTGCATTCTTCACAGGTGTCTCATACAAAATGTATTATAAAGAAAAACATGTTGGAAAATAAAACATTATTGAACATTAAGAATGGTACTTCTGAGATTGAATAAGTCTGGCCTGTGGTAACACACTACAAACCCTTATTTTTACCTATGACTGAAATATTTTATCACACTAAACAAAAAGTTGTAATGGAGTCTTCATATTTGCCCAATACATCTGCAAATCTCCTCAGCAGTCAAAAGCATATTAGATGCTGTATTATATTTACTCTTCATATAGGCAGCTGAGTGTAACCAATAATAATTGACATCTCATAGTTTACTGTCAAACACAATTTCTTCATAATCAAAAGACAATAACCGCTCTTCCATACCTGTAAACGACATGGAGAGGTATGATTACAATACAGACAGAGCCATGTACAGATAATGAGTGCAATCAATCACTGATCATCCATTTTATCTTATGATGTGTGCACCTCCTGGCAGAGGCAGCTCATGATGTTATGAATCCTTTAAGAAACACCAATCTAGCCCTGGAATGTGTCAGCCACTATTGTCATGAATGTGCCTGTGCCGAACTCCGTGCGCCCCTCAGCTCGTGCTGCGCGGCTGAGATGGCGCTGATATTCAGTGTTTTTGTATGTTTGTGCAGTGTCCTGAACCTTGTCTGAACACTAGCCTATTTCCTCTGTTTTTGTTCAGCCACACCCGCTTTGCATGAGATACTCCTGGCAACTCCGAAGTTAACTCTGATGCTGGTTAGCTAGTCTGATTGACTGTTCTCCCTGCCAGTCAGGTTGCTCTTGCCCCAGGTGTTCTGAGGAGATTAGGGGTCTGGTCCAATCAGCTTCTGCACTGGACCTCTGGTCTCCTATATAGTGTCTGCCAGCCTGCCTCTCACTGCCGGATATTGAGCTTGTCTCAGCCTGCTTCTGCCTCTGTTTAGCTCTGTGTTTATTCTGACTACTTTGCCTTGTATTCTGACTATCCCTGCTAGCTGCCTGCCCCTGACCATATTGCCTGTTTATTGACCTTGCTTTTTGGATTGTGTTATTGTTGTGACCCGGACTGTCGACCATTCTTTATTGTGTTTTGTCTGTCTGTCTTGTCTTTGTGTCCCACCTAGCCAGCGTAGGGACCGCCACCCAGTTGCTCGCCGCCATCTTAGGGCGGATTGTGGCAAGTAGGTAGAGGACAGTGGGCGGGGCTGAGCTTAGGGCTCACTGTCTTGTATTGTCCTGCTATCTGGTTCCTAACAACTATAACACCAGATAGACCAGGTTAGCTTTGGCAACAGCAAAATGCAAACAATTCATACATTTCTATTTGCTGATATAGAGTCCATTGTATTTTATCAGTTTTGGCTGGATACGGAACCATCCTTAACCCCTTAACGACCATGGACGTACATTAACGGCCTTCTGCGTTAAGGCCCAGACAGCGGGGGCGCAAATGTACGCCCTGTTGTGGTTCCGGGCTGTGGAGCGGGCTTAGGAGCTGAGCTCCCTCTATAGCCAGTGAGGACCGGCTGCTATCTGCCGCCAGGCCCTCACCCTCAATCAACCCCTTAAACACCGCAATCACAGCGTGACGAAGGCTTTGAAATGTAAGTGACAAGAGCATCTCCTGTCACTTACCAATCGGGACCCCGGCAGCACAGTCTCTTACCTTCCTCTGTGCAGTCAGGTCTTCAGTCTTCTGATGAGTATGCCACAGACAGGCTCTATCAGAAGATCACAGATAACACTGTTTCCTGCTATGCTATGGAATAGCAGTGATTAGTGTTACTGATCGTATGTATGTATGTAAAAGTCCCCTAAGGGGACTTAAAAAATCAACAAAAGTTTTAAAAAATGTCCCAAAGCCCCTCCCCCAATAAAAGTGAAATTCCTCCCCCCTTCCAATTTTAGACATAAAAAAACACATAAAAATAATAAAGTTAATCAACATATATTATACCGTAGCGTGCGTAATTGTCCGATCTATTAAAATAAAACAATATTATTCCCACAGAGTGAATGGCGTAAACAAAAAAGTGGTAAAAAAAACCCTGCAGAGATTGCTTTTTTTAAATTACATTTTATGTATAAAAAAATTATAAAAAGCAATCAATACGCTTGATCTAGAAAAAAATGTTACTGATAAAAACTAGAGATCATGGCGCAAAAAATGATGCCCCGGGCGACCTTGTAGGTGAAAAAATAAAAGCGCTATAAGAGTCACAATAGGGCCATTTTAAATACATCTATTTGCAAAAAAAAGTTTTACTGCTAATAAAAATAGTAAAACGTTAGAAAACCTAGTAAACATGCATATGCTGTGTTCAGACTGACCTATAGAATAATGAAAAAAATTAAGTTTTACTGTAAAGTGCATTATGTAAACATAGAAGCCCCCCAAAATTTGCATTTTTTTGTCCCAAATTCACCCCATAAATTCACCTATAGTACATTTTCTCTGCACCTACTACAGCATGGCATGTTCAGGGCTCTGTAAAGTTGGTGATGTCATGTCACATAAACCGCCAACTCCTGCTGCAGCTGTGGGACAGACTGGATCAGCAGGAGTTTGCAGTTTATGTGACGTGACATCACCAACTTTACAGAGACCTGAACACGCCGTGCTGTAGAAAGTGCAGAGAAAATGCGTTTCCCATAATAAATGTCTATTAGTAATTTTCATAACTTTTGTTGGCCAATAACATATCTTAAAATAATTTTGCCTGCATTTCCCCTTTAAGGCCATTTCAGGCCCGGCCCCTTAAGGGGTTAAAGGGGTTGTCCAGGATTTTTTTTTTTTTTTATAAACTAGCATTGCATTGATATCTGTGGGTGTTGTATACTCTACATACACTTCTATTTTTTTATTCATGTGTTCTAAGGCTCAGTCACATGACCACTCTGCCTGTGTTTTCTTTATTTCCTGTAATGTCATGCTACCTGTCTGTTTCCTGTTCCTGCCAGTGAGGGAATAGTGAGTGATCAGTTGGGTGTGGAAGCATTTGACATAAGGGTTTAGACCCCCCCTGATTTTTAAAATAAGCCGGGTAAAGCGTGCAGTTATGCATTTCACTCTCTAGCTTACAGCAATCTCTTGACACACGCAGCAGGAAATAAAAGGTAGCGAGCCAGTGAGTGAAGTACTCAACAGGCTGATTTTAGATATGAGATGTAATGGCATTTTCCTGGAATTTGCCATCTTTTAACAATGTTTGGCAGTTTCTGGGTCCGCCCAGCCAATCATCGGTTGCAGTTGATTTGTTTGGCCAGGCCCCAGGACTCGTAAGTGGCTAAAGAGTAGGACAGAGCTGTAAGATAGCAGCAGTGCAGAAGCCAGGGATCTAAGTGTGCTTTATTATTTTCACACAACTTATCCCCAGGCATATCTAAAATAAAAATTAAAAAAAGTCCCCTGCCCAGAGTACCCCTTTAGGCACATACTTGCTCCAAAAAGTTGCCTATCAAGGACATTTTGACATTGCTCTGATATTTTATGCTGAATAGTTTTACTTTACAACATAAAGTAAGTCACGCGAAAGGAGATTGCTATTAATAGATGTCTACTATTATTAGACTGTTTCTTAGGCTGCCTTCCTAGACATTTAGGCATAAAAATTAATTACTTTTTCCCTGGATGGCATCTGGCCATGCTACTACTTATAGGCTTCCAAAATGCCAATATATTTAGAGAGTATCTATTCATGCCAAACAGTTAATGGAATAGCAAGTCATTGTATGTTTTATAACATGAATTATTAACAGATCATAAATAAAAACACTTAGGAAAAACTACTGCTTATGGTATTTTTACCTGAACGGAACTTGCAGATTACCATGTGCAACAAATCTGCAGATGTGATGCTGCACATATTAATGTAACTAAATGTTTGAACACAGCATCAAATCTGTAGCTTTAGAGCTTTTATGCTTTTATCAAAAAGAAATATGTAAATGAGCCTGGTAGGAGCACTGGGGGCGTTCCTGTTCGGCCTGTGCTCTGTCTCTTTCGGCCGCACCTAAAGACTGGCCTGCTTATGCTTAACTGAATATGCATAGGTATTCGCCCGAACTTTTAAATTATCACATTCCTGATCTCGCACGGTAAATGGCGTAAGCGCAAAACCCCGCCAAAGTAAAATTGTGCATTTGTGTTTACATCAAATCCAAAAAAAAGGTAATAAAAAGTGATCAAAAAGTCGCATATACGCAAACAAGGTACCGAAAGAAAGAAATGATTGTGGTGCAAAAAATGAAACCTAACAAAGCCCCATAAACAAAACAATAAAAGCATTAGGATGGGAATAGAGCAATTTTAAACACATTGGGGGATATTTACTAACACGATTTTGTCAAAGATGTTTTGGCATAATTTCCAATCTAATGTGTTTAGTAAATTTATGTAAATTGTCTAATAGCATAGTAAATGTGTCTTAAAAATAATGGTCTTTTAATTAGTGTAATAAATTCACCTGGTTCGGAGCAGATGTAGCGATGTGCCAATATATGCGACTTTTTAAAAAAATTGAGCAGTTAATAAATTTAGCTAAAAAAGAATTCTGGCGCACTTTCGATCTAATTAACAACAAAAAATCTAATTCAAAAAGTTGCATCTAATTTGGATAGACTTGTTTAAAAAAGCTTCATAAATTCATATTAGATTTATTTTGAGCGCAAACTAGATACATTACACTAAAAACAGGCGCAATTAGTTTGATAAAGGTTTTAATTTTTTTAAAAATCATCAAATAATATAAAAGTTATACAAATTACAAATAGTTGTAATTGTACTGACTTAAGGAACATGTCAGTTAACATGTCAGTTTTACCATAGGGGGAACAGCGTTAACACGAAACCCCTCAAAATAAAAGGAATTGCACCTTTTTTTTCCAATTTCACTGCACATATATTTATTTTCTATTTTTGCAGCATATTTTATAGAAAAAGAAAGTCTGAATTTGCAAAGTATAATTGGTGTCGCAAAAAATAAGGGCTCATAGGGGACTGTAGGGGAAAATATGCAAGCGCTATGGCCTTTTAACACCTTAAGGACCGGGCCTGAAATGGCCTCAAGGATCGGGGCAAATTTTATGAATATAACCTGTGTCACTGTATTCATTAATAACTTGGGAATGCTTTTACCTATCTGGCTGATTCTGAGATTGTTTTCTCGTGTGATGTGGTACTTTACATTTCTGGTAAATTGGAGTCAATACTTAAAAATTCATTTCATTTCATTTAAAAAAATGAAATAACGTGAAAAATTGCATTTTTCCAACTTTGAAACTTTTCTGCTTGTACAGAAAATGGTTTTGCCACATAAATTAGATATTAAATAGCATTAGCAATATGTCTACTTTATGTTGGCGGCATTTATTAAACTATCTTTCAATTTATTCAGACAATAGACAGCCTAAAACGTTAGCAGCAATTTTCCAAATTTTCTGTAAAATTTCAAAATCAGATTTTTTTAGGGACCTATTCAGGTTTTTAAAGTGTATTTGAGGGGACTGTATGTTAGAAAGCCCCACAAAGCCACCCCATTTCAGAAACTACACCCCCCAAACTCTGCAAAAGTACACCCAGAAAGTGTTTTAACCCTTTAGGTGAGTCACAGAAACAAAAGCTGTGTGTCCAAAAGTGTGTACAAAAGTGTGTACAAAAATTTTAAACGTCAATTTTCTGTGCAGAAATTTTATTGTAATCCAATATCTTTCATAATTATAAACCTATTACCATAAAAATGCACCCCAATATTTATTTCCCCATTTCTGCAGTTTGTGGAAATACCCCATATATGGCTCTATTGCGTTGTTTGACACAACCACAAGCCTCAGAGCGCCAAGTGAATTTCAACGCCTCCGTTATATTTGGTCATTTCTGACTGTACCACTTCAGGTTGGCAGAGGCTCTGGGATGGCAAAACATAAAAAAACACCCCTAAAAGAAAACCATTTAGAAAACTACACCCCTTAAGGAATGTAACAAGGGGTGCGGTGAGCATTTGGACCCCACAGGTGCTTCACAGATTTTCAGAACAATGTGGCGTGAAAAAAGAAAAAATTATTTTTTACACTGAAACGTTCTAGCCTTAAATTTTTCATTTTCACAAAGGGATAAAAGGAAAAAAAAAACACAAAATGTGTAGCGCAGTTTTTCCAGAGTACGGAAATACCCCACATGTGGACATAAATTGCCAAGCGGGCGCAGGACGAGCCTCCAAAGGGAAGGAGCGCCAATTGGCTTTTGGAAGCTGGATTTCACTGGAATGGATTTCAAGGGCCATGTCGCATTTACAAAGCCCTCGTGCTACCAAGACACTGGAGACCCCCCCACAAGTGACCCCATTATGGAAACTACACCCAACAAGAAATGTAACAAGGGGTGCCGTGAACCCCACTGGTGACGGGCACAAATGTGGAACAATGTAATATGAAAGTGAAAATTTTCATTTTTTCACTTTCACTGCACAAATGTGCCTGTTAACAAGGGGTCCATATTATCACTGCACCCCTTGTTAGTTTCCTTGAGGGGTGTAGTTTCCAGAATGGGGTCACTTTTGGGGGGTTTCCACTGTCTTGGCAGCATGAGGGCTGTGTAAATGCGACATGGCATTCATCATCCATTCTAACCAAATCTAGCCTCCAAAATCAAAATGGCACTCCTTCCCTTCGGAGGCTTTCCCTACACCCACACCCGCGCTTTATGTTCACATGTGGGGTATTTACGGGCTCTACACATTTTCTGTTTTTTTTCTCTTTTAACCCCTTGTGAAAATGAAAAAATCAAGGCCATTTGCTCACTACACCCCTTGTTACATTCCTTGTGGGATGTAGTTTCCATAATGGGGCCACTTGTGGGGGTTTTCACTGTCTTGGCAACACAGGGAGTTTTTAAATGCAACATGGCCCTCGAAATCCATTGTAACCAAATCCAGCCCCAAAAAGCTAAATGGCACTCCTTCCTATTGGAGGCTCTTCTTGCGGCCACATATCGCCTTAAGTCCACATGTGGGGTATTTCCGTACTCAGGGGAAATTTCTCTACATTCATTGTTTGTTTCTTCTCTTTTAACCCCTTGTGCAAATGAGAAATGTCAAGACTAGATCAATGATGTTGTGTAAAAATTACGTTTTTTTCACTTAAACATTGGCCTAGCCGTGAATTTTTCATTTTCACAAGGGTTTAAAAGAGAAAAGAAACCACAAAACATGTAGAGCAGTTTGTCCCGAGTACGGAAATACCCCACATATGGACATAAAGCGCCATGCGGCTGCAAGATGGGCCTCCGAAGGGAAGGAGCGCCATTTGGCTTTTGGAGGCTGGATTTGGCTGGAATGGATTTCGAAGGCCATGTTGCATTTACAAAGAACCTATGCTGCCAGGACAGTGAAAAACCCCCAAAAGTGACCCCATTCTGGAAACTACACCCCTCAATGAATCTAACAAGGGGTGCAGTGAGCTTATGGACCCCACTGGTGACGGGCACTAATATGTAACAATGTGACATGAAAGTGAAACATTTCATTTTTTCATTTTCACAACATAAATGTGCCCATCACCAAGAGGTCCATATCCTCACTGCACCCCTTATCAGATTTCTTAAGGGGTGTAGTTTCCAGAATGGGGTCACTTTTGGGGGGTTTCCGCTGTCTTGGCAACACAGGGCCTTTGTAAATGCGACATGGCATTCACGATCCATTCTAGCCAAATGGCGCTCCTTCCCTTTGGAGGCTTACCCTGCCCCCGCATGGCTCTTTATGTCCACATGTGGGGTATTTCCGTACTTGGGGGAAATTGGGCTACACATTTCGTGTTTTTTTATCTTTTAACCCCTTGTGAAAATGAAAAAATAAAGACTAGATCAATGATTTAGTGTAAAAATATACAGTAAATTTTTTTTACACTAAATGTTGGTCTAACCTTGATTTTTTTCATTTCACAAGGGGTTAAAAGAGAAAATAAATGCAAAACGTGTAGGGTGATTTCCCGTGAGTACGAAAATACCCCACATGTGGACATAATGTGTCATGTGGGCACAGGGCAAGCCACCAAAGGGACAGAGCACCATTTAGAGGCTGGAATGGAGGATAGGGGCCATGTTATTACAAATTACAAAGCTCCTGTGCTGCAAGGACAGTAGAAATCCCCCACAACTGAGTCCATCAAATTTAACCTATGTTGATCCAAAGGAAGGCAAAAAAACCCTTGTGAGACAGACGACAGTAGCCTCATCACAGGGAAAAAATTCATTCCCGACTCCATAATGGCAATCAGAATAATCCCTGGATCAACGTGACCCCTGGATTAGGAATAAGTGACAGAATTTATAAAATTTAGAACTCCAATGACGGGTGGTACGCCTTGAAGCAATCCTTTATGCAGAGGCTGGGGTGATCAGGACAGGTGTCACACTGGAAAATGGTGTCCTTCCTGATCCCCCTTTTGTGGCACACTCTGCGCTTCTTTTGGGATCTCCCCTTTTTTCCAGTGTGGGGGACTTCACCTGGAAAATGTTGTCCCTGTACGATGCGGGATCCTTCATATCCAGAAGCGCTGGGGTCTGCTCCGTGGCTGGCGAATATCAGGGCTTTGATCACTGCTTCCTGGAATTCAAGGAATTTCCCTGGGTGGCCAGAACATCGGTACAGCACAAAAGCGTTGTACATCGCTGTTTGTACCAGATATACGGCCACCTTTTTATACCACGTACTGTTTTTTCTTGTGGTGTTTTATGGTTTGAGAACTTGATCTGAGAGATCAACTCCTCCCATATACTGTTTAGAACACAATCAGGTTTGTTCACCACGTTTGTGGTACCGCGTACAGGGACAGGGGTGGTGCTATTCCTGTGAATTGTGGTCAAAATAGGGACATCGTGTTGTCCATATATTTGACCAACAACATATTTTCACAGGCATAGGCCTTGCTCTCACCCCTTTGCATCAGTTGTCTAACCGGATGACTTGGGAGGCCTCGTTGATTTTTCCAAATCGTGCCGTAAGCTACAATAGCTCGGGCAGCGAGAGACCGAAACGGGGGGATGCTGGTATAAAAGTTATCAATGTTGATAACCTTTATCCAGCAGTGGGAAGATCAGTTCCCAAACGATCTTCCCACTAACTTTGAAGGTGGGGGGGGCATTTTGGGGGTTGGATTTGGGCGTCCCTACCCTCATTTTCTCTAAGGCTATGTTCACACAACGTAATACACTGGCCGTGACCCCGGCCGGGTCACAGAACGGCCGGTCTGTGCCCGGATGATCCGTCCAGCCGCAGAGCTCTGATGCGGGCGCATCAGCGCGCGCCCGCATCTGAGCTTCCCATAGCCCACAGTGAAGCAAGCGTCCGGAGCCACGCGCTTCACTGTGTAAACTGACAGGTCTTTCTGCGGCTGGAATTCAGTGAATTCCGGCCGCAGAAAACTGACATGTCAGTTTTTTCCCCGCGCCGCATGGGATCCCGGCCGGAGCGCATACGATGTGTGTACGCTCCGGCCGGGATCCCATTGCACATAAGGCTATGTTCAACTCCTCAAAGCTACGGCCTTAGTTCTGCGGCGAGAACTACGGCCGTAGTTTTACGTAGTGTGAACATAGCCTAAATCTGTACCCTGAGGTACTCTCACAGAGTTTGTATAATTTCACGCCATACCGCGATCTCTTATTGGGAAGGTACTGGCGGAAATGGAGTATTCCTTTGAAGCTCAGATGTATTTCTCTGTGATATACATCTCAGTAAATTTGGCCAGGAAATGCTCTATGACCGGCAGTACAGTCCAGTCGGTCATACGAGGGATCATCTCGTGGGGGGCATCTTGCATTGTCGTTATAATGCAAGAATTTTAGAAAGGCTTTGAATCAAAATGGTGCCATACCCATACTGTAAAGTGGGGTATTATATGTTTTTTTACTAAGCCCATGTGCAGCAGGAGCCCCCAAAATTTTGTCATTTTGGCTGCATCAACAGGGGTCCACGCCATAGGCCTAGCAAAAGAAGAGGAGGGGTTCTGGGCAAGAAATTGGTGCGCGTACAAGTTTGTTTGCGCCACCATCAAATTTATAAGGTCATCAGATAAAAAGAGCTTGAAAAAGTCTATTTCTCTGAGACCTGTGGGGTTAATTGGGATTCCCGCCGTTGCTGCAAAGCCAGGAATCTGGGGCTGATAATTTTGGGGTTTGGGGTCCAGATGGGGTTACTTGTCTAAGGGGCGGGGGGAGGGATTGGGCCACCTGTTTGGGGGGCAGGGGGCGGGATGGGGTCACCTGTCTGGGGGGCAGGGGGCAGGATGGTATGATGTGTCTGGTGGCAGCCTGAGGCGTCCTCCTTGGACGCCTAGGTGGATGATGATGATAATGATAATGAGGATGAATGGAGGAAAGAAGGATCCCCCATTCATCTTCACTGGCTGTTTCGGTGTCGGAGTCAATAAGAGTGTATGCCCCCTCTGCCAAAAACACCCTCTGGGCCATTTTTATATGGGGCTACCTCTTCACCCCAAAGCCACTGGTTAGTGTATTATATACACTAATCAGCCGCTAGGGGGCAGTACAACGTACCTGAACGAAGATAGCCGAAGATGGACGAAAAAAGCAGAAGAAAGACAATGGAAACCGACAGGAGACAAAGAAAGATGGCGGGGAGAGAAGAGGACGCTGCGGGATCGCAGATCTTTACTCCGGACGCAGGGATCAGGTGAGTATGGTGCTCACACACCTGCTCTACACCTCTCAGCTAACTGACTGAGGGGTGCAGAGCAAAGTATAAATATTTATTTATACTTAGATCTCCGCTATTGGCGGTGATCGGGTAAAACGCAGGCATAAATGTACGCCCGTTTGCGTTAAGGCACGGGCTTTGGGGGTGTACATTTACGCCCGCGGTCATTAAGGGGTTAAACACGAGGAGGGAAAAACAAAAGCACAAAAATGAAAACTGGCTCCGTCCTTAGAGCAGGGCCGGGACAAAGGGTAGGCCAGGGTTGGCGATGGCCTAGGGCGCCATCTAGTGATGAGTTACAGGGGGCGCAATTTCAATCTCCAAAAAAAAAAAATTACTACAGGCTCCTGTACTCCTGGTGGCCTCAGAGTGCTACCCCTCCCTGCTCACCTTCAGCATCCTCATGTCCTCCCACTCTCTCCCCTCCTGGGCAGGCAGTGTGAATATCCCCTCACCCCGAGCAGGATCATTGCTCTGCCCTGAAGATGGCCTGCAAGGACCTGCTAGGACCTTTCACTCGGACTACAGAGGCTCCACCCCCTCCTCACCATGTGACCTCCTCACTATCTGACTGCTGGAGGCCGTGCCGACTGCTGGGGCTGCTGTCTGGTGAGTTCACTGACTGACTCTCATCATCCTGTAGGTGTAGGGAGGCTGGGAGTGCTGGGAGAGGGAGGTCACCTAGGTCACAGGGCTGCCCCATATAACACTGCCCCATATCCCTGCACTGCTCCTCTATACACAGCACTTCCCATATTGTTCCCCAACCTGTGGGTCACCAGCTGCTCCAAAACTACAACAGTCACAGCATGATAGGAGTTGTAGTCCTGCCACAGCTTGGGACCCACAGGTTGGTGAACACATGTGTTTATTATGTACAGGCTAATTCTCCTGACACTGGTGCTTTATATCCTTATTGTATTGGGTCCTTGTACTGGGTCAGGCAGGATCAGTATATGATGTGTATATGGCGCTGTGACTGTGCTGTCATGGTATAGGAGAGGTGTATGTGGCAGGATCAGTATATGATGTGTATATGGCGCTGTGCTGTCATGGTATAGGGGAGGTGTATGTGGCAGGATCAGTATATGATGTGTATATGGCGCTGTGACTGTGCTGTCATGGTATAGGGGAGGTGTATGTCGGAGGATCAGTATATGATGTGTATATGGCGCTGTGCTGTCATGGTATAGGGGAGGTGTGTGTGGCAGGATCAGTATATGATGTGTATATGGCGCTGTGCTGTCATGGTATAGGGGAGGTGTATGTGGCAGGATCAGTATATGATGTGTATATGGCGCTGTGACTGTGCTGTCATGGTATAGGGGAGGTGTATGTGGCAGGATCAGTATATGATGTGTATATGGCGCTGTGCTGTCATGGTATAGGGGAGGTGTATGTGGCAGGATCAGTATATGATGTGTATATGGCGCTGTGACTGTGCTGTCATGGTATAGGGGAGGTGTATGTGGCAGGATCAGTATATGATGTGTATATGGCGCTGTGACTGTGCTGTCATGGTATAGGGGAGGTGTATGTGGTAGGATCAGTATATGATGTGTATATGGCGCTGTGACTGTGCTGTCATGGTATAGGGGAGGTGTATGTGGCAGGATCAGTATATGATGTGTATATGGCGCTGTGACTGTGCTGTCATGGTATAGGGGAGGTGTATGTGGCAGGATCAGTATATGATGTGTATATGGCGCTGTGACTGTGCGGTCATGGTATAGGGGAGGCTCCTGTGCTGCATCATTTTCTCTGTTCCTGAAGTCTGTAACGCTGTATATTCCTGTTATACCTATAGCACAATGTGCACCATCATTATACCTGAGGGGCCTGGTGTGTGACACCTAAATTCTCAGGATGCCATGTGTGACACTACTACATTCAGGTGGCATGGTGTGTTACAGTCAGGGGGTACAGTATACACGGTCCTGTTACAGTCAGGGGGTACAGTATACATGGTCCTGTTACAGTCAGGGGGTACAGTATACATGGTCCTGTTACAGTAAGGGATACAGTATACATGGTCCTGTTACAGTCAGGGGGTACAGTATACATGGTCCTGTTACAGTCAGGGGGTACAGTATACATGACCCCCACACCCCCACATACAGTATAGCCTCCTGGCTGTCCCCGCATAGCGTACAGTCTATTCTGGGGGGGGGGCGCCATTTGTCTTCTCTGCCTAGGGCACCAAAACTCCTTGTCCCGGCCCTGCCTTAGAGGGTTAATACATTACTCCCTATTAAAAGAAAACCAGTGGAGATGTGATTGTAGCTAACTGGACAGTAAAACATCAGTTCAGAAGTAATCTTTTTTTATTTACCTATGTAATCCTATGTAATGCTTTTATTATGTATAACTATCTTACAGGATGCTGAATTGGATGAACATAATGAACATAAATCTGAGCACAATCCCAACAGAGCAAAATGTGTCTCTTTAATGAATATTTTGCATTATGCTGTTGATCCATTACTTACAGTACATAGTTGAATAAAATTTGATCTTTCTTCTTTGTACCCTATCAGCTTTGGTTTGTGTTTCTTTATGCCTCATATAACCTACTCTCCAAATGCCATGCTAACCTTATGGGAATCAGTGCCTGCATCTATGGCTTGATGTAAAGACTCCTTGCAGATGTCAGCAAAATACTTCCCCCTTCATTGACCACAAAGTTAATTAAAAGTGTTTGTCTTTGCTGTCTACAATAAATGATGGTCTCCTACTAAATTTGTTTTGAGCAAAGCTTTAAACTTTAGAAAACTCTTCAGCTTGTGTCTATGTGCCAGCAAGGTTTTCATCACAAAGTATATTTTATCTTAGGTAAAGTCTACCGAATATACCTGCTTAATTTATAGAGTATGTCGACCTTCCATATTTGCACTTAATATCATATCCTAAAGTTAAGAATCCGTACTAATCTCCATTAGGGTGCCTTCACACCTACCGACTCGCAGCGTTAATAACGCTGCAAGTCGGCTAGGTCCTGGCAGATCACTGTCAGTACATACACGCAGAGGTCTGAACGACTGCTGCGTGTATGTAAATCTGCCGGCTGCTTAACCCCTTCTGATGCCGGCCGGCCGCCTCCCGGTCAGTTCTGTATACATTACCTCCTCGCTCCACGGGGTCTCGGCGTCCTGCTCTCGCGCCCGGCCAATCAGTGTTTTGCCCTGCCGCAGCCACTGATTGGCCGGGCGGGAGAGCAGGACGCCGGGACCCCGTGGAGCGAGGAGGTAATGTATACAGAGCTGAGCGGGAGGCGGCCGGCCAGCATCAGAAGGGGTTAAGCAGCCGGCAGATTTACATACACGCAGCGGTCGTTCAGACCACTGCGTGTATGTACTGACAGTGATCTGCCAGGACCTAGCCGACTTGCAGCGTTATTAACGCTGCGAGTCGGTAGGTGTGAAGGCACCCTTAGAGTTTCCTTTTATTTATTAAGAATTAGGTCAGCCTCTTTAATGCTTAGTTTTCTAACCAAGGTTCTCTGAATCCTGGTTAGGAATTCCCCAGAAAACAGCAGCCTGTTACTTTAAGAGGAACTATTGATCACTGCTCAAGGATTCTCAGCAAAGGAGTCAACGAATCCAGGCTAGAGTATATCGCCGGCAGGTAGGAATGGAAGTAGGATTATTACAGGAAGGAAAAAAAGTGTTCAAGCATCCTTCCATGGTAATAAGGTCATTACCCCAATGTGGGTTTTTTCCATTAAATTTTTCCTTTTACTTACCAGGCACATACCAAATCTGAAAGGATTTGATGACATATAGGATACATGATATTCAGTTCTGCGTGGTTGGTATTATCTCCTGTTTATACGGAAATGTGTAAGAGGCAGAGCTGTAGTCTAGAGCAGTGCTTCTCAATTGCAGTCCTCATGGCCACCAACAGGTCATGTTTTGAGGATTTCCTTAGCATTCCACAGGTAATGTAATTATACTCTATGCATCAGGCATCATCACAGGTGTTCTTTGTATGGGATACCCTCAAAACATGACATGTTGGTGGGCCATGAGGACTGGAATTGAGAAGCACTGGTCTAGATACTTTTAACACATTTTTCTGTCAGAAAAAGAGGCATGGTAAAAGGGATATGTTTAAATGGGTACTCAGGGTTTCAGAAACTAAATGACTTCTATTTAATAGAACAATTCAAGCCTTCCTGTACTTATTAGCTGCTGTATGTCCTACAGGTAGTGGTGTATTCTTTCCAGTCTCACTTAGTCTGCTGCCACCTCTGTCTTTGACAGAAACTATCCATAGCAGGGGAAGTTTTCTATAGGGATTTACTACTGTTCTGGACAGTTCCCATCACGGACAGAGGTTGCAGCAGAGAACACAATGTGAGGTTGAAAAGAATACACAATTTCCTGCAGGACATACAGCAGCTGATAAGTACTGCAAGACTTGAGATTTTTATGCACTTCAAGACCGGGCCCATTGATGCCCAGATGTCCGGGTCACTACACACACTGCACACTACGGAATACACACATAAAGGCCCCTGAAGATTCCGTCGCTTGCCCCTGCTCGCGGCAGCGCGCATCTCCGCCCGTGCCATAAACACCATTTTATGGCTGGGCCGATTCCGCCGTCCACCTAAAGAATTGACATCTCAATTCTTTCGACGGACGGCGGAATCCGTCTGTGCCTAGAATAGTCTATGGCACAGACGAAGATGCGAGCAAGCGTATTCCCTAGTGTGCATGCACCCTAAGAGCCATAGTGCTTTTATTTGCCACCTACAGGGCTGGTTGGGGGGTAATTTTTTGTGCCATGATCTCTGTGTTTTTATTAATATCATATTGTTGTAACATAAAAATTTTGATAGCTTTTTATTAATTTTTTTCTAATATATAATTTTAAAAAATTGGCAATCCTGATTTTCATTTATGCGGTTCACCATGTGGAAACAATAATATTATATTTTAATAGATAGAACAATTACGCACGCTCTGATATATAATATGTTTAATTTTTTTTAATTTTTTTTTTTTTTTATAAGCAATTTTTATTCTCATATATCATTACATACAAAACCAATGAAACATCATAGTTACACAATCAATACATAGATATTTCCCCCCCCCCATACCCCTACCTACCCCCCCCCCCTCGGGCTCTCTTATTAAATTAATCCATACAACGCTTATAAGCCATCTCGTACTTATTGTACATGGTCACCATCTCCCTCCATGCTTTAACATGTAGTTTCCCCGCAGAGTTCCAATTTCTGACAATCAGCAACCTAAGGACAAACAATCTTTTATTTATAGTTTTCCTCTTAGCTGTATTTGCATTTACTATACGTGTATCGTCACCTAAAATTGCCAACATGGGACAGGGCATAATTTTTAACTCAACTTCTCTCCCAACTTCCTCTAACACCTCCTTCCAAAGTTCCTGCAACGCCTTACAAGACCAGAAGACATGAATCCAATCCCTAACTTCCTCTCCACATCTTGCACATGTCGCCGTTTCCCGCTTACCGATTTTTACTAAGAAATCCGGGGTGTAATACAATCTATAAAGGATATGGAGCTGAACTATCTGATGATTCAGATTACTGGAGACATTCTTTACATTATTCAAGATTCTATCCCATTGTGTCTCTGAGATATTACCCAGCTCTTTTTCCCACTTATCCCTTCTACCTCTTCTACTCTCCTCCCACGTCTCCGATATTAACTTCTTATAGATACGTGACAATCCCTTTCTAATTTCAACTCCATTACCAATCTGTGCAATTAAATCCGGGGTCTGCCCCACCATAAAGAGAGATTTATCACTGGTAGCGGTAAAGGCATGCCTCAACTGCAGATATTCATAATATACACATTCACTCAACCCAAATTCTTCTTTCAGCACCTGTCAAGATTTTAATTGGCCACCAACAAAGGCGTCCAGCACTCTCACTACTCCTGCCTTCATCAGCCCCTTCAATACACCCATTTTATATACTTCTGTTAGTCTACCATTGTTCCACAAGGGGGTGCTACTCATAGAATGCTCCACTCTAAACAATTCTTTCACCCATTCCCACACTTTCATAACCATATGCGCAGTTGGACACTCTACCCATTCATTCCCTTTCAAACACTCAGATTCCAACATTCCAATTAGTCCACATGATCTCGCTACACTCCTCTCCCAATATTTGTATAGTTCTATTCTGCTTCTATTCCACAAATAGTTTAGTTGACCAGCTAAGTAATATAATCTAACATTAGGAAAGCTAACTCCCCCTTCACCCTTGGGAAGGCAGAGATACTTAATACGCAATCTGACTCGTTTCCTACCCCAAATCAATCTGTTAAGAGCAGCTTCTACTATGTTTAATTTTTTATATATATTTTTTTTTATAATGGACACTTTTTTAACACTTTTTTTTTACTTTAAAACTTGCAATCAATAGATTTCATATACTGATCTATGCATTGCATAGCACAGATGAGTTTTATCGGTGATCTATGCATAGAGCCTGCCTGAGAGCAGACTTTATGCATAGAACGCTGATCCGTGACCTACCCCCGCTCGGCGGTACAAGCAATCGGGACCCCCGCGGTCCCGATCACTCAGTGACAGGAGCTTGTCTTGCACACATCTACAGCATCTCACAATCAGGAACGTAGATATTCATTCCTACTGCGCGAGGTATGTGCAGCAGGAATGTATATCTATGTATTGCTAACATGAAGGGGTTAAATAGAAGTAGTTTACAAATCTGTTTAACTTTCAGACACCAACTGATTTAAAAACATTTTTTTTCTCCAGAGTACGACTTTAAGATCTAACACTATTCTGTTCTAAAACTTTGGTGCAGTTTAAGCCAACAATAAAAGATCTAAACTTATACTAGACACTCTATGAATATGACAAAATTAGGAAACAGTCTGATACACTTTGATTAATTTGGTGCATTTCTAGACCGTCTTAGAATTACACAGTTATAATATATATGGGCCATTGTGTTTTCAGCACTGCTATTCTGATAATGACAAATTCTTGGAAACCAGTGTAACCTTGGACAAAAAACAATGTGCAGGATCAGTTGATCTGACCCTGTGCTGTACAGAAACTTTCCAAAGTCATTAAGGATTTTAAGCTGTGTGAAACTCCTCCAACAGTCATTGAAATCTCTTCTATATACTGTTTGCTGTTGTTTAACATGAACAAAGCTCTTTGAAAACTCCATAATAAAAATTAAAAATGGTCTAATCTAAAAGAATAAAATAGTATTTATTTTTATTGCTTAGCACCAGCAGATTCCTTAACTATCTACAGAAATTACCATTCACATTCCCTGTCCCCAATAGGGTTTATAATCTAACTCCTGTTTCATACACACAGAGTAGAGTAAGGGTCCTTTGAGACAAAGATTTATTGGTTGTGGGGGATGCAAACGAGCGCAGGTCAGTGAGATCCGGGGTTCCTTTGTAGCACCTTGAGGGGCTCCTTGTATCATTCATGCAGCCTGGGAAACTGACAGTACAGACTTGTATATGTGGTGTCCCACCACGGATGTTGCTAGTCTGTACACCCCTCGCAAAAGCTCGTACTCAAAGTGAAGTGGTAATGAAGTTATGCCTAAGTTTTGCCACTAGAAGTCACTAGTATGTATATGTATACTTTTAGGCTATGTTCACACTACGTAAGTTTCCGGCCGTAACGCGTTCCATGAATAAGCGGCCGGAGACTTACGTAGTTTGCGTATAATGGAAAGTATACGAAGTACGGCTGCACAGTTCACACTACATATGAACTTACGCCCGGATCGTACGCGGCGGTGTAAAAAATTAACCAGACCATTGTTTGCGGACGAAAATGCCGTAACTTACGCCCGTAGTGTTACATGCGGTCCCGTACGTAGTTGTGATTTCTTCATTTTTGCAGCTTTTTGTGCCGATCCAAAAGGTTCTGTGGGGTGTCCGGGGCTAGGCGAAGATTTCCAAGTAAAAGACCGCTGTCAGATCGCTACGTACGGCGCTCGGGAAGCGTAAGTAGACTTCAGGCGTAAGTTCGTGGTCCGTACGTAGCTGGCCGCAAGTAGCGTAAATCTCCGGCCGAATTTTACCGCGTATATGTATATTTTCGCGGCCAGACATATACGCAGTGTGAACATAGCCTTATATTGGACAGCGGTAGTGAGCAAGGGTTTATTGTTTGTTTGTGATCTGTGCACCAATAAGGGCTATTATTATTCTTCTTCACCTATCTCTCTTCTCCAACACTCACAGTAGGAAGTTGTCGCATAGGGAGAGAAAGTGTAGAGACACATGTAGTCTAGTCTGGAGTGTGGTAGTGGACAGACGTACATGTGAAAGGCAGAGACTCTTTTCTTCCAAGCAACACTCATTTCAACTATACAGTGCTAAACGACAACAGAGAGGACAAGTCAGGGATCACCTTACCCCATGCCGTTCAATGTCTCTAAAGGTGCAGGACATTATCCTGAAGCTAGAGGAGCTTATTCAGCAAAGTTGCTACAAGCCTACGTACTCTATCTTGCAACGCAGGTGACACCGGGAAACGCTGAGACACTTCACTCAACCCAGGTAACAAAGACTTGGGCTTGTGCCACCTTGTTAGGATGGGTCACCTGACACTGCAGGGCAATAGGTGGTATCACGATAGAGGTCAAAAAACCGGCACAAGTATACTTCTACTCTAAAGTACTCTCAAGTATTCTACTTTTTCTTCTAAAGTTCTGGCAGAGCACAGTACTAATTGGGTTGGGACTCTCAAGGCAAACTCCTCTGCACTACTCTGAACTCTCACAACCTACTCCTCTCCTTTACTCCGAACTCACTCTACTTCTAAGCACGCAACCAAGTCAGCACTGCTATTCTACCTCTAAAGTTCTCATTATATCCTATATCAACCACCTGACCTGCCTGGGTCACTATTAACAATTTCCTAAACAAAAAGGCTACTGCTGTTTGAACAATATAAATCACTTTATTAATGTAGTATAAATAAAATCACAACATGGAGTAAAAATCATGCACACGAGAGGTACTGTCTAAACACAAGTAAATATTAAATAAAAGCAGTATATCTATGTAGAGTATTGTAATATAACTACTGCTGGTATAAAAGTGCATACACAAAGTCACAAAATCCCTGCAAGGTTGTATTGGCTTTAGTGCTCTGTATTGCACTCAATGCCTGCCTGCTATTGCACTAAGCCCAGATGAATAGAATACCGTAATGGTTATGAGAAAGTTCTCAAAACAAGTAAATAATTCAATCACTGGGAAAGAAAGACAGTACCTGATATTAGCTGTGTGCTGCCACCTCTATGATTTTTACTCCATGTTGTGATTTTATTTATACTACATTAATAAATGGATTTATATTGTTCAAACAGCAGTAGCCTTTTTGTTCTCTAAAGTTCTCAGCACAGATTTTGTCCAGTCATGTCAAAAGTCTATTGTCAGCTGGTGTACTAACGTGTTCCTTCAGTAACTATGAGTTTATTTATTATAATGGGACTCAGTGGTTATTGCTCAAGCACTTAGACAATAGTCACACCGTTCCTTGGGTCATCTCCCCTTTCTGTGAGTGGCGGTACCGACAGTCCGGGTGGGTCATAGCTCCACTCCGGACCACCGTGATAAGCGCCCAAGGGACCCATCACAGCCCAGCAGGTCACCGACCACAGGGGAAGGGGCATAGCCAGCCTCAAGAACTAAAAGCAGGTGTGCCTCCATATCTGTGTGCTGAGTCAGCACTGGCGTCACAACAATATACCATCCTGCTGAGCTATATTCCACCGACCAACCACCATAGAAGTGTCGTCACCCGAAACAACTCCATAGGTGATCAAAAATAGATCTGTGCTGTCAACTTCCAGATCACTAGCAGTCTATACTTACCATGCTGCTTGTGATCCAGCTTCTGGCTTCTCCAGTCCTCCATCTGTTTCTTCAGACCTTGTCTCCTCTGTCAATCATTCCAGAGATTGTGGCGGCTTTAAGTTACAGCAGCAGGCAGAGGACCAGAGAACCAGATGAACAGTCTTCATAAATATGAATCATCTACATTCTTACACTGTAGCATTTAAAATGTTGCTCCACTTATGTTCAAAGCCAAGTCTCCAGCCAGAAGTGTATGGTGGGAAACACAGCCAAAAGAACTGTCAGTATTTTTTGCTAAGGGGTTTCTGTAGTGTGGCCATCCACAGGACAGCTGGCTTTCCCTTCTGAAGCTTTAGACATAGGGTAGAGATTAAATAAAGACCACAATGGAGAATATAGAAAAGTCTGATATTTTGTTAACATGTTTTAGTGTCATAGATATAACTATTATTGTCACGTTGTATATAATAATTTTTATATACTGCACCTTGTCAAACATAAAACAACTGCACCAACAGAAATTGATGTAGCTCATTCACAGTAATCGGAAAAATGTTTTCCATCCCATGCTGTATTTTAGAGATATATATCCAAAGAAGCTTTATCTTAACCGTACAGTTTTGGAAAATAGGTAGACTGAATCATTAAACTTTACTTAATACTACTATGTACATTTAAAGTTAGGTTCAGATAAAAAAAAAATCCACATCATTTTATAGGTATTGAGTAACATGTATCATTGGTGAAGCCAAAGAAAATCAATCTATAAATCACCTTGATGCCACAACAAGTTTGAGAAGCTGCAGCAAGACTTGCTATGTATAAGTTGCTCTTTAACCTCTTAAGGACCCATGACGTACCGGCACGTCATGGATCACTGTCACTTAAGGACCCATGACGTGCCGGTACGTCATCCCTTTAAACGGGCGCCGCGGCCGGCCGGGTCCCGATCGGGGGAGATAGCCTGCTATGTATTATAGCAGGCTATCTCCCCCTGTCGGCATGGAGGGTTGTTAACCCCCCCCATGCCGACGATCGCCGCTATTGGCTGATAAGCCCATAGCGGCGATCGGAACCTTTCCGGGCCATCGGTGGCCCGATGACCCGGAAAAAAATGGCGGTCGGTGCTGTCCGAGGACGGCACCGACCGCCATTACTGTAAAAAGTAATGGTGGTCACGGTACCACCGTCCCGATCGCCGTGAACGGCCGGCCCGCCGGCCGGCCGTTCACGGCGATCAAAGTCCCCACAAGTAATAAATACCTGCTCCGGACCCCTCAGCTAGGTAGCTGAGGGGTCCGGAGCAGGTATTTGTACATTACTCACCTGTCCCGGGGTCCTGATCGGCGTCTTCCGGGTTCCCGGCGTCCACTTCCTCTTGTTGGGACTTCGGCTTCTTCCGTGAGTCCCGATCGTCTCTTTCCGGCTCCAGCGTCGTCTATTTTCGTATTTTTCCGGCTCCAGCGTCGTCTATTTTCGGATCTTGCGCTCTGCTGCCCCCTAGCGGCTGATAAGTGTAATACACGTATCAGCCACTACAGGGATGTTCAGAATGTAGTAAAAAAAAAAATTTTTTTCCCAATTTTTTTTTTTTCTATTTTCCGCACCCTATCGCCGCTGAGTGTTGATCAGCATCGCACGAAAGTGCGCTGCTAATCAGCAACTCCTCCTTTTTGGCGTAGGGTGTTTTTTTTTTATATCCTACTGCCACGGTCTGCTTATAAGTGCCGAACATAAGTGCGGCATTCATCAGCAACACCATTTTTGGCGTAGGTTTTTTTTGTATACTTACTGTAAAAAACACGTAAAAAAACACTACATTACACCACACTACATTGAATAAAGTTTTACACTACACCACTACATACCCCATATACCAATCCCCATATAAAGATGGCCCCCAGGGTGTTTTCGGTGTCGGACGCATACGTTATTATTGCCTCCGACACCGAAACAGCCAGTGAGGATGAATTGGGGGGATCCTTCTTTCCTCCATTCATCCTCATCCTCCTCATCATCCAGTGACGTGTCTGGGAGTAGCGTAGCGTACGCTGCCCCCCAGACACGTCTTTTCCGCCAGTACCGTCCCAATAAGAGATGACGGTATGGAGTGAAATTCTACAAACTCTGTGAGAGTACCTCAGGGTACACTTACAGATTTAGGGTACGTGCACACTGCGGAATGGCGAAGGATAACCCTTCGTGCATTCCGCAGCTGGCACCCGCCGGCGGACTGATGCAGGGGCGCGTCTCCGCCTGTGTCATAGACTCTATCCTATGCATGGGCGGATTCCATTATCCGTCATTCCATCAACACGTTGGACGCAGAGCGGAATCCGCCCGTGCATAGAATGGAGTCTACGACACGGACGGAGACGTGCGCCTGCATCAGTCCGCCGGCGGGTGCCAACTGCGGAATGCACAAAGGGTTATCCTTCGCGATTCCGCAGTGTGCACGTACCCTTAGAGTGTATGAAGGAAGGGACACTCGAATCCAGCCGCCAGATGCCCCCCCCCCATCCTCGGAGTTAGTGGGGAGATCGTCCGGGAACTGATCTTCCCACTGCTGGATAAAGGTCACCACCACCCGTACGGGGATAACCTTTATACCAGCACCCCCTCTTCCGGTCCCTCGCTGCCCGAGCTACTGTAGCTTGCGGCACGATCCGAACATATCAGAAGCAGTAATAGAGCCCTAATATTTAGCAGCCATGGAGCGGACCCAGCGCTTGTGGATATGAAGGACCCCGTATCGCACCAGAACAACATTTTTCAGGTGACGTCCCCCACACTGGAGAACAGGAGACCCCAGAAGAAGTGCAGAGTGTGGGGTAACAGGGGGATCAGGAAGGACACCATTTACCAGTGTGACACCTGTCCTGATCCCCCCGGCCTCTGCATACTGGATCGCTCCAAGGCGTACCACACGTCACTGGGGTTCTACATTATCTAAATTCTGTCCCTTATTCCTATTTCAGGGGTCACGTTGATCCAGGGATTATTCTGATCGCCATTATGGAGTCAGGAAGGAATTTTTCCCCTGTGATGAGGCTACTGTCGTCTGCCTCACGAGGGGTTTTTGCCTTCCTCTGGATCAACACAGGTTGAATTTGATGGACACCTGTCATTTTCCAACCTTATAAACTAATAATTGGCCTAATACCCCCAAATAAATTAGAATTGTCCCTTTTCCCCAGCTAAGTAGGTATGGCCGCCATTCCCATTAGAGGAGGCCATGATGCAATTACAAAGCCTCTGTGCGGCCAGGACAGTAGAAACCCCCCACAAGTGACCCCATTCTGGAAACTACACCCCATAAGGAATCTAACAAGTGGGGCAGCGGGTATATGGCCCCCTGGTGACGGCCACATTTGGGACGTGAAAATGAAAAAAATGGTATTTTTTATTTTCACGGCACATGTCCTACACATGTGCCCATCACTAGTGGGGTCCATATGCTCACTGCACCCCTTGTTAGATTCCTTATGGGGTGTAGTTTCCAGAATGGGGTCACTTGTCGGGGTTTCTACTGTTCTGGCAGCACAGGAGCTTTGTAATTGCGACATGGCCTCCATCCCCCATTCCAGCCTCTAAATGGCGCTCTGTCCTTTTGGTGACTTGCCCTGTGCCCATATGGCAAATTATGTCCACATGTGGGGTATTTTCGTACTCAGGGGAAACTACCCTACACGTTTTGTGTTCATTTTCTTTTTTAACCCCTTGTGGAAATGGAAAAAAATCAAGGCTAGACCAACATTTAGTGTAATTTTTTTAAAATTTTTACTCTAAATCATTGATCTTGTCTTGATTTTTTCATTTTCACAAGGGGTTAAAAGATAAAAAAAAACACAATGTGTAGAGCAATTTCCCCTGAGTACGGAAATACCCCACATGTGGACATAAAGCGCCATGCGGGTGCAGGGTAAGCCTCCAAAGGGAAGGTGCGCCATTTGGTTTTTGAAGGCTGGATTTGGATGGAATGGATTTCGAGGGGCCATGTTGCATTCAAAAGGCCCCTGTGTTGCCAAGACAGTTAAACCCCCCACAAGTGACCCTATTATGGAAACTACACCCCTCAAGGAATGTAACAAGGGGTGTAGTCAGCATATGGACCCCACTGGTGACGGGCACAAATGTGGAACAATGTGGCGTGAAAATGAAATATTAAATTTTTTACACTATAATGTTGGTCTAGCCTTGAATTTATCATTTTCACAAGGGGTTAAAAGAGAAAAAAACACACAAAATGTGTAGAGCAATTTCCCCCGAGTCCGTAAATACCCCACATGTGGACATAAAGCGCCATGTGGGTGCAGGGCAAGCCTCCGAAGGGAAGGAGCGCCATTTGGATTTTAGAGGTTGGATTTGGCTAGAATGGATGATGAACGCCATGTCGCATTTACAGAGCCCTTGTGCTGCCAAAACACTGTAAACCCCCCACAAGTGACCCCATTCTGGAAACTACACCCCTCAAGGAATCTAACAAGGGGTGCAGTGAGGATATGGACCCCTGGATGACGGGCACATTTGTGCCATGAAAGTGAAAAAATGAAAATTTTCACTTTCACGTCACATTTTTCCACATTTGTGCCCGTCACCAGTGGGGTCCATATGCTCACTGCACCCCTTGTTAGATTCCTTGAGGGGTGTAGTTTCCAGAATGGGGTCACTTGTGGGGGGTTTCCAGTGTCTTGGCAGCACGAGGGCTCTGTAAATGCGACATGGCCCTTGAAATCCATTCCAGTGAAATCCAGCTTCCAAAAGCCAATTGGCGCTCCTTCCCTTTGGAGGCTCGTCCTGCGCCCGCTTGGCACTTTATGTCCACATGTGGGGTATTTCCGTACTCGGGAGAAACTGTGCTACATGTTTTGTGTTTTTTTTTTCCTTTTATCCCTTTGTGAAAATGAAAAATTGAAGGCTAGAACAACATTTTAGTGTAAAAAATACTTTAGTCTTTTTTCAAGCCATATTGTTTGGAAAATCTGTGAAGCACCTGTGGGGTCCAGATGCTCACCGCACCCCTTGTTACATTCCTTGAGGGGTGTAGTTTTCTAAATGGTGTCCCTTTAGGGGTGTTTTTTAGGTTTTGGCACCCCAGAGCCTCTGCCAACCTGAAGTGGTACAGTCAAAAATGACCAAAAATAACGGAGCCATTGAAATTCACTAGGCGCTCCCTTATATCTGAGGCTTGTGGTTGCGTCAAATAGCGCAATAGGGCCACATATGGGGTATTTCTATAAACTGCAGAAATGGGGCAATCAATATTGGGGTGCATTTCTCTGGTAATAGGTTTATAATTATGAAAAATATTGGATTACAATAAAATCTCTGCACAGAAAATTAAAATTTTCAAATTTCTTACACACTTAGCTTTTATTTCTGTGACTCCCCTAAAGGGTTAAAAAACTTTCTGGATGTGCTTTTGCAGAGTTTAGGGGGTGCAGTTTCTGAAATGGGGTGCTTCGTGAGGCTTTCTAACACACAGTCCCCTCAAATACACTTTAAACCTGAACAGTTCCCTAAAAATATCTGATTTTGAAATTTTACTGAAAATTTGGAAATTTGCTGCTAATGTTTTAAGCTTCCTATTGTCTAAAAAAAATGAAATATAGTTTAATAAATGCCGCCAACATAAAGTAGACATGTTGCTAATGCTATTTAATATATAATTTATGTGGTATAACCATTTTCTGTATAAGCAGAAAAGTTTTAAAGTTGGAAAAATGCATTTTTTCACAATTTTTCACGCTATTTTGGGTTTTTTCATAAAGATTCGTTATAAGTATCGACTCCAATTTACAAGAAATGTGAAGTACAATATGTCACGAGAAAACAATCTCAGAATCAGCCGGATAGGTAAAAGCATCCCGAAGTTATTAATGAATAAAGTGACACTGGTCAAATTCATAAAATTTGCTCCGGTCCTTAAGGCCATTTCAGGCTCTGTCCTTAAGGGGTTAAAGAAAGATAACAGTTCAAATAAATAACTTTAACCACGACCTCAGTAAAAGCTATAGTCCTTAAAGATTTGTAAAAAGTTTATGCAGGAAAGTGATGTCTGTAGATAACAATAGAATTATTTATAGTCATTGTCTCATCACAGTTAGCTCTATCAATCAGACCACTAGGACATCATTAGGGGGCAGACTAGTATAGGGGCCCAGTCACAATTGCAACCATTATGCCCCCACAGCTCCAGCAGCAAAATTATAGGAAATCAGCAGGTGCACCTAAGGGTTCAGCGGGTCCCCAACTCACGCCTACATGCAGTAGTAGAAGCATGGTTTGTTGTTTTGTTTTTATAAATATTCTGTGGTTATAATATCCAAAATGGTAAACAGACCATGCTATTATTATGCAATTATTCACATTGGATGTACCTGTAATAGCATCTGCTATTAGCAGCCACCTTTTGTCCCACAGTTGGGTACACATAGTACCTTACATACATAATACCTTTACAAAACAGCCTGAGGTTTGCAGATAGGTGTACTAAATTTCCCCTGCAAATCAATGCATTCTTTTGAAACTGTCCTTCATTCTGAAGCTCTTTCTACAGCCATCTGGACATATGATTTGATTAGCATTTGACTGTTCATAATTTGCAACAAACACAAGATGACCGAAACTCAACAAGTTTGATTTGTGAACAGTCTGTCATTGTCATTAAATTTGTCATTGAAAGTCATGTCCTTTCAGCTGACGACCCTGCGTCATAAATATTCAGACCATACATCCAGCATTGTTTTAAATAGCTGCTCTGCATAATACATCTTCTTGGAAATGATCTGCAGGAATCATGCAAGGTCTAATGTTGCATCCAACATTAGACATGCTTCATAGTCATTTGTGCAACAAAGCATCTAATGGCCTGAACATTTCCCCAGGTCCTATGGCGAATTCTCTTAATGTACTGAAAATCAGTAGGTCATGTTCATGGAAGGAATTAAGCAGTTGTTCTCTACATTCTGCTCAACTACAGATTTTCTATTAATAAATGTTTTCGTTTTTCTGGAGCCAAGAGTATGTCAGTACATTGCTGTTTTAATGTACCATGCAGACAATTGAACTAAATTTAAAGTATTCATATAATAAGCAATTTATTAGGTTCATGTGCCATTCCCATGAAGCTTAGTGCATAACCAGTGACAACAAACGTCAAGTCTGGAAACAACAAAATACATGCAAATAGAAAATAAATGATATTGAAACTGAATTTAAAACAAATAGCACAATGTCCACATTAAGGGTATGTTCACACTGAGTAAAATAGGCCTAATTCCGGAGCGGAACTCTCTGCTGCGTAATTCCGCCTGTCTCAGTGTGCCATAGCCGGTCTATGGGAGAGTGCTCGCTCCTCCACAGCCGCCCCTCTCCGCTCAAAGAAGTGAAATCTCACTTCTTTGAGCGAAGAACAGCGGCAGCGTAGCAGCGGGCGCCCTCTCATTCACTCACAGTGGGACACCGAGTACGGCAGGATTCTGCGGCGGATTCCACCTTATTTTTTCGGTGTGAACATACCCTAATCAAGCAATCTCGAATGTTTCCAGCTAACAGCTAACCACTAGCGCTTGAGCTTTCCTAATAATTGCAGCCAATACCTGGACTTGCTTAAAGAGGCAACTCCAGATGTCGGCTGCAATGATTAAACGTGTGCGGTAATCTAAGGGTCAATTTACACAGAAAGATTATCTGACAGATTATCTGCCAAAGATTTGAAGCAAAAAGCCAGAAACAGACTATAAACAGAGATCAGGTCATAAAGGAATCCTTTCTGTGTAAATGGACCATAATGCTACTACCACCATGTGTAAGAGTGGCCTTAGTCCTTAGTGCAAATTAAACTTTGCAATCAATTCACCTTACCTGTAGGGTGCACACATTCAGGTTTTTAACTGCAATTATTTAATACAAAGCCAGGAATGGATTATCTTTTAAAAAGATCAGTACCAGTTTTTCCATTGTATATTATTAATGATCTGCTCCAGGCTTAACATTCCATTTGCAATTAAAAATCTGAATATGTGAACAGACCTGTAAGCATCTAGCCAATATTATCCATAAAGAACTAGGGAAAAATAAAGTTGTGATTAATTAACAATAAGGCTATGTTCCCATGATGTTCTGCACCCGAATATAACACGTGTAATATAAATCAGGTCATATTGACTTCAATGGTAAATCCTGTAGTTCAAATTGAGAGAACTTGTTTAGAATGAGCCTCATTTTGCTCAAACGTTTGTGACTGTGTGTTTCCCCAAACCAATTGTAGGTGTTGTGCACACATGTGCTACTTTTCATGCCAGTTTCCTGGTGTAAGCATTGATAAATTTAACCTGTGGTATGTACACCTGGAAAAATAGTTTCTGGCTCACAAAAATAGACCTATAAAGGTAGGTACAAGAAGGGTAATTGGTTGTTTGCTTTTCTTAAATAATTGTGCAAAAATGTGCTGCTTCTTAGGCCACTTACCTGCTGTAAACATTGAATTCCCCCTATTGTATGTAGTTTACAATACAAATCATATGAAAAATAAAAATTACATACCGCCTCTTTGATGTGTGTTCTGTGCATGTTTTATTGGGGTGTAAAATACTCTGTATACACATACAGGTTTAATCCACAACGCAGTTGTTCATTATACACAGAAGATGAGAGGTTATTAAGGTTGCATGTGATTTTACTGCAGTCATACTATGGTAATATGTGCAACCAAATTGGTTTACCTTCCTTAGTGTTACAAGCTGTGACTATACCTGCTATCTGCATACTAATTCCTCATGTGCTCGGCTGATAGAAGCTTATTTGAAGTGTTATTGGCAATTGGTATTCATTACATGAGCTCCATTGTAATCTTTTAGAATAACAGCTTCCATCTTCCCTCACTGCTGTGTAATCCCTCTTTAATTACTGTCCTAAATTGTCACCAGTTCCTCCTCCTTCATCTACATCTAGCAATGTTACAGATTCTCACTATATCTACTCATAACAGAATTACTAAAATGGCTGCCATATGGTGTGCATGCACCAACCAACCACACAACTCACCTACACCCCAGTGTGTTGGCAGCAGGATCCAGCACCAGCATATACTACAAACATCTGTGCTACATGACTGCAGTAGTATTAGCAGGTTATTAACTCTACTACTATGTCTAACCCCCACCTATTAGTGTTATGAACTGACTAAACAAGTGACTCGACAAGGCTTCTACCAGCAAGAAATCATTTAGGCTCCCAGTCATCCACAAGTATTTGTCTGCCACTCGAACTGGAACTGGAATCTTTTGGTCCCTGCACTTCCGCTTCTAAAAGCTGGCCTATGAGGGAAGAGGCTTGTGAGTGTACTATACAGTACAGAACTCTTCCCACAGCAAAGTCACTCTGACCCAGCCAGGATGGCCACATTATTTCCCTGGTCATACGGTCGTGCTTTTCCCTCCTTGTTGCTGGTTACATTTGGGATTGTCTTTGAGTAGAGCCCATGCAATTGGAAAACACAATTTGCCACAGGGTTAAAGGGGAACTATCAGCAGGTTAGACGAGTCTAAGGGTAAAGGCAGGGGCAGATTAACGTTACCATAGGCCCCGGGCTGTTCACCAAGCCTGGGCCCCCCACCCCACTGGCAGCACATAGTACAGGATAGATAATGTCATGATGCCCTGATTCGTGCAAAATGGAGGTAAAAAAAAACCTGAAGCCAGGAACAATACACCACTGAAAGTATAAGTCTGACTTGGTGGCCCTGGGCTACCGTCCGAAAAGGACCTATTATAATCCGCTACTGGGTAAAGGGTAAGTACAGGTGCACTCCAGCCTAGCCATAACAATTCCTCTGTACCGTGACAGCAAGCAGCTGTATGTGGTGGTACTCTCCCAGCTTGAGGGTTATATATATATATAAAATAAAGAATATTATTGCAGTTCTTCTTTAAGTACAGGTAATAGAATGATATAAAAGGTCAGATTTGAAATTAAGACCTTTTACTGACTTGTTTTTAGCATTTACACGCTTCCCCAAAACTAACGTGGAAGTAATCTTAGGTAATTTAATGGTCCTATTTATATCTCAATGACAAAGATTTAATATGGTCTTTGTCCAGTAAAATGGTCATTTCAGACTTCATTAAATTACCCCAAAGATGTATAATTCATGCAGAGCTACCTAAGGGCTTCTTATTCCATTTGCTCTACAGGATAATGTTTTCAGAACTCAGAAATCATTTACTTCATCCCTAACATTAAGAGTTTCTATGGTAACATCATTGCCTTTGCTTGACTTTGGGGCATAAGGGCATTCCAACTCCCAGACACTTTTCCACTTGCAGCCAGTGGATAGGAGTCGCTATTAAAACAGCAAAATAGAAGTTCAATGACAGAAGACCTGACAAAATTATAAAAAAAGAAAGAAATGTAGTTTTAGGCCATGTTCACACAACATAAGTAAAGTATTAATTAATACTTAACTTACATTGTACTGCAGCTGAGGGAATCCCGGCCGGAGTGTATACACATAGTATACACAAAAAAACTGCCATGTCAGTTTTCTGCAGCCGCTATTCATTGAATAGCGTCCGTAGAGAACCTGTCAGTTTATACAATGGAGTGTGCGGCTCCGGCTGCACGCTCCATTGTGTGCAGGGGCAAATTGGGATGCGGGAGCGCATGCATACGCCTACATCCGAATTCAGCAGAAGTAAAGATCATCTTTTCTGACACCAGCCGTTCTGTGACCTGGCTTGGTCAAAGAACAGCCGGAGTCTTACGCCATGTGAACATGGCGTTAGGTTTGATGACAATTTTTCAACAAGGCTTTTGTGTAATTTTTATATATGATATGGCATAATAATCTAGTTTCAGTGTCTGCTAATAGAGATGGGCAAATTCACAGTAATTCACAGATAATCGGCCTGTATAAGTGTAAGTGAAGAAGCGAAAAACAACCCCCTGGTCAGCTGATCGCATCTTTACAGTGGGCAGTAAAATTTATTGCTATTGTTCACACCGAGCTAGCTGATGAGTGCTCGCTTGCGTGCTTGCACACCCCATATCAGCCAGTGTAAAAGAACCTGTACAGACAGCTAAGGAGAAAAGCCACAGAGAGGATGACATTGGGGAAAGTTGTAAACCAACAACCCCTCAATCTTGCGTCTGCATTTAGAATGTTTGTCCAAGATTGAAAATTAGATTGTGGACCAATCCCAGTCTTTTATGAGGGCAATTTCTGTACAACGCTGCAGAATAGGTTAGTGTTTTTGTTTGTTTTAAATACAATTAGCTGTATGGGCATAATGCAGGAAAAATCCAGACAGAACTGTTTATCTCCTCACTTAGCTCTGTAACTATTATCACATCAATTTTTGTTATTTCTTACATTGTTCGTACTGTGGTGGTATAAGTTATTTTTTATTGAAATTTGTAATGAACAAAAACACATTAAAAGGCACAAAATAAAATAAG
Source organism: Dendropsophus ebraccatus (assembly GCF_027789765.1). NCBI lineage: Eukaryota > Metazoa > Chordata > Amphibia > Anura > Hylidae > Dendropsophus > Dendropsophus ebraccatus. The sequence goes on along the minus strand of NC_091459.1, from coordinate 71,778,649 downwards.
AATGATTATTTATGGAATTCTAAGTGTATTCTGAGCAGACGGTCATTACATTTCTCAAATATTCAGAATAATAGACTTTATTTAGTGATCCATCATGCTTTTTGCTTCAGGTCAAATGGTTTGGATATCTGTCACATTGAGAGTTTTTGTGTAAGAAGGTAATGATTATGATTTATCCTTTCAGAAAGGGGATAGCTGTACCTTAGCATTTGCGCTCATCCATTCTGGACTGGGAACTCAAAACAGTGCTACTCTTATAAAGAAAAAATACACTGGAATTGATTTTTCATAACCACCAGGCAACTTTTATCAATGTGTTTTCTTTTGCGTGCAATAGTCTTTTGACTTTCCATAAGAAAGGCACTGTAATAAATCTTCTAAAAGCCATTTTGCTAAATGAGTAATTTAAAGGCCATGCTAACTCGAAAAAGCCTGTGTCACAAATCCTTACAAATGAAAGCTTTATGAAGAACTGCTGCTTTTTGCTCCTTCCTCAGTATCTCTAATACACTTACCTAGCTTGACATCTTTGGGTCCTAAGAACTTTTGATTTACTAACTATTACTAGCAAATTGGAGATGCTCCCCTTATTGCTAAATACTCTTCTTTACACGTCACAGACGTGCTTCCCAGGTAAGGGAACGAGAACATTTTACAGGGTTTTTTCCACAGGATAGGTGATGAATCTCTCTGGGCCCTACAATTGAAACCCGTCTGATTCCTAGAATATGGTGGCGCTAAGTCCTCTATGTCTCCTAACTAATAGGACCATGGTAGGCAGGAATTTGAATAGTTAATGGTTAATCTGCTTTTCCATTCAAAATCTATTAGAGTGACAGATGTGTGCACCAAGGCATTTAGGAGTTTATTAGACCTTTATCAGACCTTTCCACATATTAAACAGTATCGGTTTAGCTCCAAAATGTGTAACAGTGGACCAAGCAGGGCCCTATTTGCAACCAGGTACCAGGAGGTTGCTGCCCAGGGTAGCATAATTAATAGGTGGTGATTTCTGGTGACAGCTGTTTAGGAGCCAGACAATCTTGCTCTGTAAACTTACAGTGCCTTCTTCAATTGCAAAATCTTTAAAGGGGTTGTCCAAGAAAAAAAAAATTCTTTCAAATCAACTGGTGTCAGAGAGTTATTTAGATTTGTAATTTACTTCTATTTAAAAATCTCAAGTCTTGCCATACTTATTAGCTGTTGTATGTCCTGCAGGAAGTGTTGTTTTATTTACATTCAGGAACAGTGCTCTCTGCTGACATCTTTGGCAAAATCTATCTAAGTTTCTGACACCAGTTAATTTAAAAGAAAATAATTTTCACTGGACAACCCCTTTAAAATACAACTCATATTAGGGCTATTACAGGCCACAGTCAGTGACTGTGCTGTTGTAATGTACACTGCTACCATCTCTTGGCCTGGGCTCCCACACTGAATCCTCTATAGTAAGGACAAACATACACAATGCATTGGTCACACACAGTTACTTACTTTCCTGAACTCTACTTCTTACCACATAAGGTAAGGAGTATGTAGAGTTGGCAACACTGTGGTTGGCTATGTAACATAGTAACATCTGTCAGCATAAAAAGAGCACCTGTACAGTGTCCATATTAGGACATAGTCAGAAGTCAAAGTCAAGAATCATTTTGACACAAAAGTGACTACTGACTTTGATTACTGACTGACTCCAGACTCTGATTAATGACTTCTGACCTCTGACTCTGATTACTGACCCTGATTACTGACTCTAACTTCTGACTACTGATTCTGACCACTGACTTTGACTCCTGACTACTTATACCTGACTTCTGATAAATAATGTGTAATATCTGATGTGTATCAGTACTATAAGTAGTTAGTAGTCCCCATTCAGTTTTAGTTTCACTTTCACTTCAATTGCCAGGCAGCCCCTAGCTTGCAGTATTCAGGTAACAAAATGAAGTGATATCTGATCTCTGACTTGGTCAGAAGTGAGAAGTCAGTGTGATGTCACCAGGAGGGCTGGGGCCTCGACCAGAGGGGAAGGAGTTGTGTTGATCTTACAAGCAGGAAGCTGCTGCACCATTCACTCCTGCAGAAAGAGAGGGAAGGAAGCTGCAATGTCCACAGTAACATGGGGGGATACAGGGGGGAGGACTGGTGTGTGTGGGGTCTGTATACAGGGGGGAGGACTGCTGTGTAGGGTCTGTATACAGGGGAGAGGACTGGTGTGTGTGTGTGTGTGGGGGGGGGTCTGTATACAGGGGGAGAGGACTGGTGTGTGGGGTCTGTATACAGGGGGAGAGGACTGGTGTGTGGGGTCTGTATACAGGGGAGAGGACTGGTGTGTTTGTGGGGTCTGTATACGGGGGAGAGGACTGGTGTGTGGGGATCTGTATACAGGAGGAGAGGACTGGTGTGTGGGGTCTGTATACAGGGGAGAGGACTGGTGTGTGAGGTCTGTATACAGGGGGAGAGGACTGGTGTGTGGGGTCTGTATACAGGGGATAGGACTCGTTTGTATGGGGTCTGTATACAGAGGGAGAGGACTGGTGAGTGTGAGGGGGGGTCTGTATACAGGGGGAGAGGACTGGTGTGTATGGGGTCTGTATACAGGAGAGAGGACTGGTGTGTAGGGTCTGTATACAGGGGAGAGGACTCGTTTGTATGGGGTCTGTATACAGAGGGAGAGGACTGGTGTGTGTGAGGGGGGGTCTGTATACAGGGGGAGAGGACTGGTGTGTATAGGGTCTGTATACAGGAGAGAGGACTGGTGTGTAGGGTCTGTATACAGGGGGAGAGGACTGGTGTGTGGGGTCTGTATACAGGGGGAAAGGCCTGGTGTGTGGGGGGTCTGTATACAGACCGACACACACACCAGTCCTCTCCCCCTGTATACAGACCCCACACACCAGTCCTCTCCCCCCTGTATACAGACCCCCCCACACACACACACACACACCAGTCCTCTCCCCTGTATACAGACCCCACAGACCAGTCCTCTCCCCTGTATACAGACCCCACACACCGGTCCTCTCCCCCTGTATACAGACCCCACACACCAGTCCCCTCCCCCTGTATACAGACCCCACACTGACTGATTACTGACCCTGATTACTGACTAACTTCTGACTACTGACTCTGACCACTGACTTTGACTCCTGACTACTTATACCTGACTTCTGATAAATAATGTGTAATATCTGATCTGTATCAGTACTATAAGTAGTTAGTAGTCCCCATTCAGTTTTAGTTTCACTTTTACTTCAATTGCCAGGCAGCCCCTAGCTTGCAGTATTCAGGTAACAAAATGAAGTGATATCTGATCTCTGACTCTGATCTCTGACTTGGTCAGAAGTGAGAAGTCAGTGTGATGTCACCAGGAGGGCTGGGGCCTCGACCAGAGGGGAAGGAGTTGTGTTGACCTTACAAGCAGGAAGCTGCTGCACCATTCACTCCTGCAGAAAGAGAGGGAAGGAAGCTGCAATGTCCACAGTAACATGGGGGAGGACTGGTGTGTGTGGGGTCTGTATACAGGGGGGAGGACTGCTGTGTAGGGTCTGTATACAGGGGAGAGGACTGGTGTGTGGGGTCTGTATACAGGGGAGAGGACTGGTGTGTGTGTGGGGTCCCCACACACACACCAGTCCTCTCCCCTGTATACAGACCACACAGACCAGTCCTCTCCCCTGTATACAGACCCCACACACCGGTCCTCTCCCCCTGTATACAGACCCCACACACCAGTCCCCTCCCCCTGTATACAGACCACACAGACCAGTCCTCCATCCTGTATACAGACCCCCCACACGCACCAGTCCTCTCTCCCTGTATACAGACCCCACACACCAGTCCTCTCCCCCTGTATACAGACCCCACACACAGCAGTCCCCTCCCCCTGTATACAGACCACACAGACCAGTCCTCCATCCTGTATACAGACCCCCCACACGCACCAGTTCTCTATCCTGTATACAGACCCCCCACACACACACCAGTCCTCTCTCCCTGTATACAGACCCCACACACCAGTCCTCTCCCCCTGTATACAGACCCCACACACACCAGTCCTCTCCCCCTGTATACAGACCCCACACACACCAGTCCTCTCCCCCTGTATACAGACCCCACCCCAATCCTCTCCTCTGTATACAGATCACACACACCAGTCCTCCCCCATGTTACTGTGGACATTGCAGCTTCCTTCCCTCTCTTTCTGCAGGAGTGAATGGTGCAGCAGCTCTCTACTTCCTGCTTATAAGGTCAACACAACTCCTTCCCTTCTGGTCGAGGCCCCGCCCCTCCTGGTGACATCACACTGACTCCTCACTCCTGACCAAGTCAGAGATCAGATATAACTTCATTTTGTTACCTGAATACTGCAAGCTAGGGGCTGCCTGGCAATTAAAGTAAAAGTGAAACTAAAACTGAATGGGGACTACTAACTACTGACATTTCACAGATCAGATATTATACATTATTTAATCAGAAGTCAGGTATAAGTAGTCAGGAGTCAAAGTCAGTGGTCAGAGTCAGTAATCAAAGTCAGTAGTCACTTTTGTGTCAAAATGATTCTTGACTTTGACTTCTGACTGTCCTAATATGGACACTGTACACCTGGTCTGTCTTATGCACCCTTACGGAACAGTAATATTGACACAGCGTTATGTTTGGATGCGATATTGGCATTGTGATGGCAGCTAGGGTTGGCTGGGTTATGGGTTACAGTGTTGACACTAACCATGGTAATACTGGCTTAGGCCATGTTCACACGGTGTATTGTACCGGCCATTCTATGACCCGACCGGGTCACGGAGCGGACGGTCTCTGCAAAGATCATCCCGGATCACCACTGCCGGATGATCTTTATAGCCGTAGAGCATCGGCGGGCGCCCGCATCAGAACTCCCCATAGTACACTATGAAGCAAGCGGACAGAGCCGCTCGCTTCATAGTGTGCACTGACATGGTTTTCTACGGCCGCTATTCAATGGCCAGAGAATTTTATACTACTGCCATTTGTTGAAAACAAAATTTCTTTCTTTGCACGTACATCACAACACTGGTGAATTTGCATTGATAGATGACCTCCACTTTCTAAATGGGGACATACACAGAGCCTAGGACAGCAGAGCTGTAAATAGGACCAAGGTCCCACTATCATGGTTTGACACAACGAGAACACTATTCCATTGTGGTTGTAAAAATAATACTGGTATAAAATCCTTATCAGATAAAGACAGTGCAAAGACTCTTCATCTTTATGCTGCTTGGCAAATTGCTTAAAGCGTAACTGTCATTTCAGGGTCATTTTTTTTTTTTAAAACATTAAATATCAACAGTTCAAGCGATTTTAAGAAACTCTGTAATAGGTTTTATAAACGAAAAGAGTTTCCTTCTGTACTGAAAAAGCAATCTCCCAGCCTCCCCCCTCACTGCAGAAGCAGCAGGATTTCTGTGTCCATTATGTGGCTATGGAGAGGGGAGGGGCTGTTAGGAGTGCTAAGAAGAAGTAAGGTATGTGGTCAGCTCACCTCAAAGAGTTCATGTTGGTCACAGTTCATATAGGAGGGTGCACGGTTCCAACGATAGCCAGTCGTGAATCCAAGGAATAGTGAAGAAAAGTAGGGGTCCCAGCACTCCAGTAGCAATTAAAATCTATAAGCTTTATTTCATATCCAAAGTTAAAACATGCTGCAAGGTAACACCGACGCGTTTCGCGCGCATGCGCGCTTAGTCCTGGTATAATGCACACCTGATACAACACATGATTAAGAACAAAAAGCAGCCTATCAAGTGGAGGCCCATAGAGCCTACTACACAGGTGGAAAAAGCAACCCAACATAATTAGTTACGGGAAGAACGGACCAAAGGAAAAAAATATATATCTGAAAAAAGTAAATCTGTAAAAAGTAATGATGATCAAAATATTAGCAAAAATAAATTGAATTTGTGATAAGCATAAATCAAAATAAGCATTGCATAAATGTAAAAATACGTACGCACAAAAATCATATAGAATAAATGGAAATGATATAAATGCGTAACATATGATATAAGTATAATCATGTAGGAAACACAATATGTAAATAAGAGGAAAGTCATAAATATATAATAGTGTTTCTCTGCAAATCAATATGTATAATGATATAGTAGATCATTTTCAAAGTTTAAACCATTCGGATGACGAGTATTCAACTTAAAGATATACTCCGCTTCTTTATGTAGTAAGAGCTGTTGTTTGTTGCCGCCTCTCATGGTGGTTTGCACCGTTTTGATACCGTAGAATGTGAATGAAGACATATTGCCACGATGTTTGTCAAGGAAATGTTTTGCCGCACCCGATGAGCTTGTGGTATGTCCCTTCTTAATATCCGTGATGTGCTCACTAATTCTCTTTTTTAATTTCCGTATGGTGCAGCCCACATATTTGAGTTGGCATGATCTACATTCTATAACATAGATGACATGGTCACTTTCACAACTGATGTTGTTTGTGATTATATAAGTGTGTGCATTGTCACTGTTGGTGTAGTTTTTTGTTTGTAGCATATACTTGCACATATTGCATCTGGGAAGTCCGCATTTGTAACTGCCTAATGTGTTGTGGGAGGAGTGTGTGTGGAGGGGTGGTAATGTACTAGGGGAGAGCTGATCTCCCAATGTGCGCCCCCTGCGTGCCACACATCGTATGCCTCCATCAAAGATATTACTTAAAATAGTATCCTGTTGTAAAATGTTTAGGTTCCTGGTTAGGATGTCGGTAATACTTTTGTATTCAGTAGAATAGCGTGTGGAGAAAGTAATCGGTATATGTTCACTATTGTTGGAATGACTGAATTGTTTATTATTGTTTTCCTTCAATAGTGTGGTTCTAGATTTCTGGGAAACCTTGTCAAGTGCCCTGTTTATGTGGGTGCGTCTATAACCCCGATCAATCATGCGCTGGCATGTTTCTATGCTTTGTGTTTTGAATGTGATGGGGGAGGAGCAAGCACGTTTAACCCGTGTCAGCTCCCCCACAGGTATTGTTTCTGACAGTGTGGGCTGGATGGCTGCTGGACGCATGTAGTAATGTATTGCCTGCAGAAGGTTTCCTGTAGAGCAGAGGTCTCAAACTCGCGGCCCTCCAGCTGTTGCCAAACTACAATTCCCATTAGGCCTGGACAGCCAAAGCTTTAGCTTTGGCTGTCCAGGCATGATGGGAATTGTAGTTTGGCAACAGCTGGAGGGCCGCGAGTTTGAGACCCTTGCTGTAGAGTGATGTATCTACTTTTCCTGTGGTGAAATTGACTGTCAATGTGATATCCAGGAATGGAATGAAATCAAGATGGAACTGATGGGTAAATGATAAGTTATTATTATTGTTATTAATGTATTGTATGAACTTACTGATATCTTCCTCACTCCCCTGCCACACAATGAGGACGTTATCAATATAACGTCCATACCACCGTATGGCAGGGGGGAAGGGGTTAGAATGACAGAAAACATACCTTTCCTCCCACCATGCCACGAACAGGCCCGCCAAAGTGGGTGAGAATTTAGCTCCCATAGGAGCACCTCTTATCTGCAAATAAAACTCATTATTAAATGTGAAATAATTATGTTTTAGTAGATCTCAGAATCGCTAGCATACGTTAAAGCATCACTGAGCTATAAGAGCATAAAGTGAGACAGGTCAGATTTTGAAAAATGAGCCTGGTCTTTTAGGTGCAAATAGGCTTGGTCTTGAAGGGGTTAAATGTGAAATAATTATGTTTTAGTAGATAGGAAGTACAATCCAAAATAAATTCCCTCAATTCATAGCTGTAAGTGCTATAATGGTAAAATGGTGTGCGAGAGCTTGGAGGGCCTGTTCGTGGGGAATAGAGGAGTATAGGGCAGAGATGTCACAACTGAGCCATAAAAAATCTTGTTGCCAATCAAAATTCTCAAATGCCCGTAGGACACTACTGCTGTCCTTGAGATAGCCGGGTACCCTGGTAACAAGGGGTTGAAGTAGCCCATCCACCCAAGCGCAAAGTTTTTCCCCAAGGGATCCAACTCCCGAAATAATGGGACGCAGGGGTGGAGGGGATACCCCCTTGTGCACCTTGGGGAGGCCATAGAAAACAGCTGTTAGAGGAAAATCAGGGATTAAGTTAGTAGCATCTTTTTCATTTAACATTCCAAGGGCAATTCCCTCCTCCACAAGGGTGCATAGTCCGGGTTTAAAAATGGCAGTAGGATCCTCAGATAATTGCTTATATGTCTCCTCGTCTTGGAGAATATTATTGGCCAGTTGGATATACAGTTCTCTGTCCATAAGGACTATTTTGCCGCCCTTATCTGCCATTTTGATTATGATCTGAGGATTACTGCTTAATTTTTTGATGGTCTCTCGTTCTTTGCAGGTGACGTTAGATATAGTGGGCAAAGTGCGTGTGACATCGGAAAGTTTCCTGAGACCGCGTTCCATTGCATATTGGAAATTGTCCAATGCTTCCACCCTAGATTTATACGGATAATAGGCCGGATTAGTGTGCATAGCTGAGACACTATGGATCGATTCTTCACCTAGCGTTCCACTTGCATATTGTAAATCTAGTAATTCCACCAGGTTTACTTGTTCCCGGAACAGTAAGTCTCCAAATTCGTTGATGGTGTACATACGTGGTTGTAATACAGACTTGGGAGTGTGATCTTGCATGTAAAAGTGACATTTTATAGTGAGTAATCTGGCTAGTTTGTTAATGTCTATCAACGTGTCAAATAAGTCAAAGTGGCATGTGGGCACAAAGGATAAGCCTTTGGATAATATTTTGATGTCCTCCTCGGTAAGTGATACTGAGGACAGATTGATCACATTATTTTTAGGCTCATCCTTTAGTGCTTTTGAGTGTAGTGTGGAGTTCAGCGTCTCTTGCTCTTCGTGGTTTTTTGGTTGTTTTTTTTTTGGATTTATGTTTTCTTCCCCCTCTTCTAGTCCGTTTTTTGGAACCGTGGTTCCATCATGTTGTGTATTGGACTGTGTTTGTCTGCTAGATGTAGGTAACTGACGATTGGCTTGGGAAGTACGTGCACCCTCCTTATTTCTAGATGTATTGTAAGTATTTTTACGTGTCCTTGTGGTGGGTTCATCTGTACTTGTATCTGATGTGAGATCATAGTCAGATTCTTCCGATCTCTCAGATTTCATTGAGGAGAAACTCACATGTGAATTGTCCCGTGTTTTAAATTGAGAGGTTTTTTTTGAGAATAGAGCGTGGTTTGTAAGTGCGATGTAGTTTCCAGGTGTAAACCTGGTTCAATGAGTAGTCAATGAGTAGTAGTAAAAATACTTACAATACATCTAGAAATAAGGAGGGTGCACGTACTTCCCAAGCCAATCGTCAGTTACCTACATCTAGCAGACAAACGCAGTCCAATACATGACATGATGGAACCACGGTTCAAAAAAACGGACTAGAAGAGGGGGAAGAAAACATAAATCCAAAAAAAAAAGGGGCAAGAAGGGCAAGAGATGCTGAACTCCACACTGCACTCAAAAGCACTAAAGGATGAGCCTAAAAATAATGTGATTAATCTGTCCTCAGTATCACTTACCGAGGAGGACATCAAAATATTATCCAAAGGCTTATCCTTTGTGCCCACATGCCACTTTGACTTATTTGACACGTTGATGGACATTAACAAACTAGCCAGATTACTCACTATAAAACGTCACTTTTACATGCAAGATCACACTTCCAAGTCTGTGTTACAACCACGTATGGACACCATCAACGAATTTAGAGACTTACTGTTCCGGGAACAAGTAAACCTGGTGGAATTACTAGATTTACAATATGCAAGTGGAACGCTAGGTGAAGAATCGATCCATAGTGTCTCAGCTATGCACACTAATCCGGCCTATTATCCGTATAAATCTAGGGTGAAAGCATTGGACAATTTCCAATATGCAATGGAACGCGATCTCAGGAAACTTTTCGATGTCACACGCACTTTGCCCACTATATCTAACGTCACCTGCAAAGAATGAGAGGCCATCAAAAAATTAAGCAGTAATCCTCAGCTCATAATCAAAATGTCAGATAAGGGCTGCAAAATAGTCCTTATGGACAGAGAACTGTATATCCAACTGGCCAATAATATTCTCCAAGACGAGGAGACATATAAGCAATTATCTGAGGATCCTACTGCCATTTTTAAACCCGGACTATGCACCCTTGTGGAGGAGGGAATTGACCTTGGAATATTAAATGAAAAAGATGCTACTAACTTAATCCCTGATTTTCCTCTAACAGCTGTTTTCTATGGCCTCCCCAAGGTGCACAAGGGGGTATCCCCTCCACCCCTGCGTCCCATTATTTCGGGAGTTGGATCCCTTGGGGAAAAACTTTGCGCTTGGGTGGATGGGCTACTTCAACCCCTTGTTACCAGGGTACCCGGCTATCTCAAGGACAGCAGTAGTGTCCTACGGGCATTTGAGAATTTTGATTGGCAACAAGATTTTTTATGGCTCAGTTGTGACATCTCTGCCCTATACTCCTCTATTCCCCACGAACAGGCCCTCCAAGCTCTCGCTCACCATTTTACCGTTATAGCACTTACAGCTATGAATTGAGGGAATTTATTTTGGATTGTACTTCCTATCTACTAAAACATAATTATTTCACATTTAACCCCTTCAAGACCAAGCCTATTTGCACCTAAAAGACCAGGCTCATTTTTCAAAATCTGACCTGTCTCACTTTATGCTCTTATAGCTCAGTGATGCTTTAACGTATGCTAGCGATTCTGAGATTGTTTTTTCATCACATATGGCACTTTATATTAGTGGCAAAATTTGGTCACTACTTTGTGTGTTTTTTGTGAAAAACATCAAAATATCATGAAAAATTTAAAAAATTAGCATTTTATGAACTTTGAAATTCTCTGCTTCTAAAAAAGAAAGTTGTATCACATAAATTAGTTACTAAGTCACATTACCGATATGTCCTCTTTGTTCTGGCTTCATTTCATAAACATATTTTACTTTTTTAGGGTGTTACGGGGCTTAGAAATTTATCAGCAAATTACCACATTTTCGTAAAAGTTTCCAAAACTGATTTTTTTAGGGACCAGTTCTTATTTTAAGTTGATTTAGGAGGTTTGTATACTGGAAACCCCCATAAGTGACCCCATTTTGGAAACTAGACACCTTAACGAATTAATCTAGGGGTATAATGAGCATTTTAACCCTACAGTGGCTGGAGGAAAGTATTCACCATTAGGCCGTAAAAAAAATGAAAAATTACAATTTTCCAATAATATATACGTTTAGATTAAAGTTTCTCATTTTCAAAAGGAATATGAGAAAAAAGGCACCCCAAAATTTGTAACGCAGGTTCTCGTGAGTACTACGGTACCCCATATGTGGGCGTAAACCACTGTATGGGCACACAGCGGGGCTCAGAAGGAAGGGAGCGCCATCTAGCTTTTCCATTGCAGATTTTGCTGAAGAAGTTTCCGAGCGCCAGGTGCATTTGCAGTGCCCCTGTAGTGTCAGCAGAGAGAAAACCCCCCATAAGTCACCCCATTTTGGAAAGTACACCCCTCAAAGAATTCATCTTGGGGTAGGATGAGCATTTTGACCCCACAGGTGTTAGAGGAAAGTATTCAAAATTAGACAGTAAAAATGAAAAACTCGAATTTTTCCAATAATATGTTCCTTTAGTTTGAATTTTCTCCATTTCACGAGGAACAGGAGAGAAAATTCACCCCAAAATCTGTAACGCAGGTTCTCCTGAGTAAAAAGGTACCTCATATGTGGGCATAAACCACTGTATGGGCACACAGCCGGGCTCAGAAGGGAAGGAGCGCCAATTAGCTTTTTCAATGCAGATTTTGCTGCAGAAGTTTCTGAGTGCCAGGTGCGTTTGCAGAGCCCCTGTAGTGCCAGCGGAGTAAAATCTCGCCATAAGTCACCCCATTTTGGAAAGTGCACCCCACAAAGAATTCATTTTGGGGTGTGGTGAGCATTTTGACCCCACCGGTATAAGAGGAAAGTATTCAAAATTAGACAGTAAAAATGAAAAACTCGAATTTTTCCAATAATATGTTCCTTTAGTTTGAATTTTCTCCATTTCACGAGGAACAGGAGAGAAAATTCACCCCAAAATCTGTAACACAGGTTCTCCTGAGTAGAACGGTACCGCATATGTGGGTATAAACCACTGTATGGGCACACAGCCGGGCTCAGAAGGGAAGGAGCGCCAATTAGCATTTTCCGTGCAGATTTTTCTGAAGAAGTTTCTGAGCGCCAGGTGCATTTGCAGCGCCCCTGTAATGTCTATAGAATAGACCCCCCCCCCCCTAAAAGTCACCCCATTTTGGAAAGTACACCCCTCAAAGAATTCATCTTGGGGTAGGATGAGCATTTTGGCCCCACAGGTATTAGAGGAAAGTATTCAAAATTGGCCAGTAAAAATGAAAAACTTTTTCCAATAATATGTTGGTTTAGTTTGAAATTTCTAAATTTCACAAGGAACATGAGAGAAAACGTACCCCAAAATCTGTAACGCAGGTTCTCCCGAGTACAACGGTACCCCATATGTGGGCATAAACCACTGTATGGGCACACAGCAGGGCTCAGAAGGGAAGGAGTACCAATTTGCTGGAGCAAAACAGTAGCTAGTAATAGTTATTAGAATAGCGCAGTTACTAAAATAAAATAAAAAAAATTAGATTACAGGTAATGTGGGGTGGTTCCGGGTAATTTGGAGGTGGTTACGGCAACCTGGGGTGGTTACAGGCAACCTGGGGTGGTTACAGGCAACCTGGGGTGAATACGGACAACCTGCTGTGGTTACGGACAACCTGCTGTGGTTACAGACAATCTAGGGTGGTTACAGGCAACCTGCTGTGGTTACGGGCAACGTGGGGTGGTTACAGATAGTCTGGGGTGGTTACAGACAATCTGGGGTGGTTACAGACAATCTGGGGTGGTTACAGGCAACCTGCTGTGTTTACGGATAAACTGAAGTGCTAATAGGTAATCTGAGGTGGGTACCTGTAATCTGGCGTGGTTGCGGGCAATCTGGAGGGGGTCACTGGCAATTTGGGGTGGTTAGAGGCGACGTGCGGTGGTCAGTGGCGACGTGCGGTGGTCAGTGGCGACGTGCGGTGGTCAGTGGCGACGTGCGGTGGTCAGTGGCGACGTGCGGTGGTCAGAGGCGACGTGCGGTGGTCAGAGGCGACGTGCGGTGGTCAGAGGCGACGTGCGGTGGTCAGAGGCGACGTGCGGTGGTCAGAGGCGACGTGCGGTGGTCAGAGGCGACGTGCGGTGGTCAGAGGCGACGTGCGGTGGTCAGAGGCAAGGTGCGGTGGTCAGATGCGACGTGCGGTGGTCAGACGCGACCTGCGGTGGTTGCGTGCAATCTAGGGGGTTACATGTAATCTGGCATGATTACGGGCAACCTGGGGTGGTTATGCGCAACCTGCGGTGGTTACGGGCAACCTGGAGGGGTTACAGACAATCTAGAATTGTTACGGATAGACTGAAGTGCTTATAGGTAATCTGGGGTGGGTACATGTAATTTGGGGTGGTTACAGGCAATCTGGGGTGATTACGGACAATCTGGAGGGGGTCACTGGCAACGTGCGGTGGTTACGGTCAACGTGCGGTGGTTGCGGTCAACGTGGGGTGGTTACGGGTAATCTGGGGGGTTACGTGCAATCTGACGTGATTACGGACAACCTGGGGTGGTTACGGGCTAGCTGAGGTAGTTACGGGTAATCTGGGGGGGTTAGGGGTAATTTGGGAGTAAACTGCAATTATTACTATAATAGAAAGTGTGTGTTTTATTTTTTTGTATGTTTGTCACTTTTTGTACTTTTCACATTCTTTTTCACTGTATTATTATGATTACTGTGATATTTTCTATCACAGTAATCATAGTTTAGTGACAGAGACCAAATTGGTCTCTGTCACTTTAAATTTTCAGAGCTGGCTGGTTGTGGAGCGCATGCGCACTTCATAACCAGCCAGGACACCGAGGAGGAAGGAGCTCCAGGATCAGGTGAGTATAGGGGGTAGGGGAGGGTGACTCGGGGACGGGGGTGACTGGGGGGGTGGGGGGGCGACTGGGGGGGTGGGGGGACATCACTTTTTATCCCCTGTCACCAATCATTCATGGTGACAGGGGATAAAATGTTCCGGCGGCACATCGCACAAGCGATCAGCGGTATATAGTATATACCGCTGATCGCTTGTACCGGGACCCCACAGGGGGGGTCCCCGATGACTGCCCCATGCTCTCCGCTACCTCCGGTGGCGGAGAACATGGGGTTTTCATTCATTTTTACAAAGAGATCACAGTGATCGCGGCGGCCATCTTGGATCTGATGGCCGCCGCGGGGAGGGGGGGTTAGATACCGGGGCACTAGGGGGGCCGGTCTGGGGTCTGATTTTAACTATTTCATCTCCCCCCACCGTGGATTCACGGTGGGGGGAGATGAAATATAGCGGCGGCACCGGCCCATTAGTGACCGCCGTTTCGGGGTTAATGGGGGTCAGCTGCGGGATCGCAGCTGATTCTCATTATCTCCGGTGCCTCACTCAGATGAGAGCGGGATCGCTGTCCCTGCAGCGATCCCGTTCTCATCACAAACCCCCGTCAAAGCAGAAACGTATATGTACATTCCTACTGCACAGGGCATGTGCAATAGGAACATATATATACAGATGGCTGACGTGAAGGGGTTAATAATGAGTTTTATTTGCAGATAAGAGGTGCTCCTATGGGAGCTAAATTCTCACCCACTTTGGCGGGCCTGTTCGTGGCATGGTGGGAGGAAAGGTATGTTTTCTGTCATTCTAACCCCTTCCCCCCTGCCATACGGTGGTATGGACGTTATATTGATAACGTCCTCATTGTGTGGCAGGGGAGTGAGGAAGATATCAGTAAGTTCATACAATACATTAATAACAATAATAATAACTTATCATTTACCCATCAGTTCCATCTTGATTCCATTCCATTCCTGGATATCACATTGACAGTCAATTTCACCACAGGAAAAGTAGATACATCACTCTACAGGAAACCTTCTGCAGGCAATACATTACTACATGCGTCCAGCAGCCATCCAGCCCACACTGTCAGATCAATACCTGTGGGGGAGCTGACACGGGTTAAACGTGCTTGCTCCTCCCCCATCACATTCAAAACACAAAGCATAGAAACATGCCAGCGCATGATTGATCGGGGTTATAGACGCACCCACATAAACAGGGCACTTGACAAGGTTTCCCAGAAATCTAGAACCACACTATTGAAGGAAAACAATAATAAACAATTCAGTCATTCCAACAATAGTGAACATATACCGGTTACTTTCTCCACACGCTATTCTACTGAATACAAAAGTATTACCGACATCCTAACCAGAAACCTAAACATTTTACGACAGGATACCATTTTAAGTAATATCTTTGATGGAGGCATACGATGTGTGGCACGCAGGGGGTGCACATTGGGAGATCAGCTCTCCCCTAGTACATTACCACCCCTCCACACACACTCCTCCCACAACACATTAGGCAGTTACAAATGCGGACTTCCCAGATGCAATATGTGCAAGTATATGCTACAAACAAAAAACTACACCAACAGTGACAATGCACACACTTATATAATCACAAACAACATCAGTTGTGAAAGTGACCATGTCATCTATGTTATAGAATGTAGATCATGCCAACTCAAATATGTGGGCTGCACCATACGAAAATTAAAAAAGAGAATTAGTGAGCACATCACGGATATTAAGAAGGGACATACCACAAGCTCATCGGGTGCGGCAAAACATTTCCTTGACAAACATCGTGGCAATATGTCTTCATTCACATTCTACAGTATCAAAACGGTGCAAGCCACCATGAGAGGCGGCAACAAACAACAGCTCTTACTACATAAAGAAGCGGAGTATATCTTTAAGTTGAATACTCGTCATCCGAATGGTTTAAACTTTAAAAATGATCTACTATATCATTATACATATTGATTTGCGGAGAAACACTATTATATATGTATGACTTTCCTCTTATTTACATATTGTGTTTCCTACATGATTATACTTATATCAAATGTTACGCATTTATATCATTTCCATTTATTCTATATGATTAATTTTTGTGCGTACGTATTTTTACATTTATGCAATTCTTATTTTGATTTATGCTTATCACAAATTCAATTTATTTTTGCTAATATTTTGATCATCATTACTTTTTACAGATTAACTTTTTTCAGATATATATTTTTTTCCTTTGGTCCGTTCTTCCCGTAACTAATTATGTTGGGTTGCTTTTTCCACCTGTGTAGTAGGCTCTATGGGCCTCCACTTGATAGGCTGCTTTTTGTTCTTAATCATGTGTTGTATCAGCTGTGCATTATACCAGGACTAAGCGCGCATGCGCGCGAAACGCGTCAGTGTTACCTTGCAGCATGTTTTAACTTTGGATATGAAATAAAGCTTATAGATTTTAATTGCTACTGGAGTGCTGGAACCCCTACTTTTCTTGGCTGTTAGGAATGACTGAGCACGAGCACCCTGCAATCTTCTCTCTGTAATAAGCACTGACCTTTCTGACCCCAGAATCCAGCGTCTTAGGTGCCCATACAGTCTACAAACAGCTGACCTTCATGTCACCTCTTCCTGCTCCCTCATCTCCCTCGGCCCCTCCCCCCTCCATAAGGATAGAATGGGAGAGCAGAACTCGTCTTCACTGGCTTCTCTGTAATGAAGACGTGTTTGCCTGATAATGCACAGATAAGAAGTCAGGGGGGAGGCTGGGAGATTGCTTCTTGAGTACAGAAGGAGGCTTTTTTGGTTGATAAAACCTATTACAGAGCTTCTTAAAATCGCTTATACTACTGATTTCTGCAATAAAAAAAAATATGACAGTTACGCTTTAAATTTCAAAGATATTTCTCTTGGCAACCCTCAATTGTGTGCCTGTTTTTTTATTTAACTCAGTAAAGATTGGTCCAGTTGCAGAATGCTATTAGTATCAGCTTCCATATTTCTGGGATTTGTCCATACCTGCTACAACATCATTAGGCAGCTCAGTGGCAAGGTGTTCTCCACATTCATCCTACTGCCCCTGATATGCAACTTTACTCTACCAACTGATTTGTCCAGTTAAACTGGAAACCAGTTCATACTAAAAGTAGCTGAAAATACTCTACTAATATTGTTCAACCATAGGTCTATCAGTAATAATAATAATAATAATTGTATTTTAAAAATCACTGGGGCATAAGGAGCATAGAGTAGATTATTGGCTTGTGTAAGGGTGCGTTTACACAGAGAGATTTATCTGACAAATTTTTGAAGCCAAAACCAGGAACATGCTATAAACAGAGAACAGATCATAAAGAAAAGACTGGGATTTCTTCTCTTCTCAAATCCATTCCTGGCTTTGGCCTCCAAAATCTGTCAGATAAATCTGTCTGTGTAAATGCACCATTAGACAAAGATATCTGGCCTTATGAGTTAATGATGGGTACCCTGAACTTTAACAAAAGATTAATTAAAAAGAATACAAAATAATAAACCAAAACATTAAAAGGTTATGTTCACGTATGGCAAAACAGCGGCCATTATTAGACACGGGCATGTCAAACAAGAGTCTATGATGTTCACCCAGCTGATTGACCAGGTGAACATCACTTCATTTTAAATGGAATGCGGGCACATTCAGGTGTGCTCGCACTCCAATTAGCCATAGTACATGATGTAAAGTGTGGCCGGGAGCCGTACTTTACATTGTGTGCACAGTATATTTTGTACAGCTGCATAGAACACGGGCCATAGTGTATATAGAGTGTATACACCACGGCCAGTGTTCTATATACTTCAATGTAATCAAGCACTGTTAGTTAACAACGGCCAACTAGGCCATACAGTGTGTGAACGAGGCCTAACTGTGTGATAAAGGGGCACAGTTTAATTTATAATGGCATGACCACACTTACAGGTAAAAGGTCTAATCTCTGACTCACGAAGAGCACCCTATAGCACTCAGGAGAGGAAACCTCCTGTGTAGAAAAGCAGTTAAATAAAGAGGTCATGAAAGGTTATACACATACATTAAACAGGTTTTTTCGACAAAACAGATTGATGCCCTATGCACAGGATAGGTCATCATTCACTGATCAGTGGGCACTCAGCATCTCTGCTAATCAGCTGTTCAGCATCTGCACTACTCAGTGAACAGGCCTGAAAGCGGTTGTCGCTGTTCACTGTGCAGAAGTGGTGACATGTAACTGCAGCTCCTGTACAAGATAACAGCAGCTGAGCTGCTGTAACCAGGTCTGGCTACTACACAGTGAAATGTGTAAGCTGCTCCTAGTCTCATTCACACCCCGCCGATCAGTGATTCATGATCTATATTGTGTAGAGGCTATGAATCTTTTTTGCTCAGAAAACCCATTTAAGGCTACATTTATATAACGTAAATTTTCTATTAATCACGGCCTTTGTTGCCGATTTGCAACAACGGCTGTGATTAGCAGAAAATTTACATTGTGCTGCAGTCTATGGAATAACGGCTGGAGTGTATACACTGGTATACAACATGTCAGTTTTGTGCAGCTGCTATTCATTGAATAGCGGCCACACAACCCTGACAGTGCGTACAATGGAGAGTGCGGCTCCAGCCCCACTTTCCATTGTCGGGTATGGTGAATTGGGATCACAAGGCATCATGCTATAAGCACTCCTCACTCATCATATCTGTGTATATGAAAAGGAGAGTGTGATGTAGAGATAGTAACATCACTCAGGGGGGATAAAGCTAAAAGAAAAGATCCAGCCAAGCCTCCTGTGACATCAGAGGATGATGTATTGTCGACGCAGAGGGCGGAGCATGACAATTTTCTGATATCAGAATATCCCTTATACAAAAAGTAAATCTATTGCCTAGATTTCTTTTTTATCTATTAGAGCCAGATCCTGACGTTCTTATTATCTAATTCTTTATGTTTGTAAAATTTAGTTTTTGAACATAATTATGGGAGCAGCCATCTTGCACTTATTTATCATTTACAGCAAGATGCGTAGACATAGGCAAAATACACTAACCCAGACATCATTGATAATAATGGGAGCATTTTTTAGGCACAATTTATGACCTGTGCAGAATTCATTCCACAAGGAGAGGAATGCTGAACTGTAAGCTTTAACTATTGTGAATGGTGTCCTATCTATATACTGGTTTCACCATTCACTATTGGCACATTTGTTAGCAAATTTTATTATATGCACACTTATTTTTGGTACTATAAACACAAAAAATAAAATCTAGTTTTTATACAGTACAGGAAGGAAATAATAATCTTCAACATGGCCTCCCCCAGGAAACATGATAAAAATTAATAAATATATAGTTCCACATTTTAATTAGTTGCCATAAACAGATGTAACTTTACAATATGTCAATTTCTGTGGTGTATTCCTGCAGTTATTTTCACTGGACAGCATGGACACAGCTCACCTTGAATGATATGTTGCATGACATTGCGTAAGATAGAATTTTGCAGCTTTTACAGAGTTAATAAATTAACAGGGACTAGAATTTTGGACTAATTTTTCCAGCACTTTGATAAATCCAGACATTATATAGAAAAAGAGGCTCCTGATCACGTCTAGAAATTTGTACCTAAATCGGTATTCAGAATTATGTAAAAACACACTGCAATTCGTGAAATAACAAACTATTGTATTCTCCCTATACCGCCTGTGTTCACCCTGATAATGCACTCTCCCTAGTCTGCCGACAATGTTCCTCCGCTTCAGTCTCAGTGAGCAGCTGTAGTGGATCTGGAATAGCATGAACAGACGGGGACAGTGTGTTATTAGGGTAAGGGCTCATTCACACATTCAGGTTTTTTTTAAGCTTCGTGGATTAAAATCCACTATTTAGCTCCGTGATCCATGAAAACCCGCCTGTAATTGCATCTGTATTGCAGTGTGTGTTTTCTTCACGGATCTGCCAGGTGGGGCCTGTGACACAATGCCTGACATCACATCTGTGTTTTCACAGATTTACGGACGTCAAATCTGAAGAAACTGAAAAATGCGGACCCCCTAGATGTCTATTGTGGAATCAGTGCCATGATAAAACTCCGCATTAGGACACGTCCTATTTTTTCACAGAATGGACTGTGTATCCGTGCATACTTGGATTGCCTAATAGAAATCAACGAGCCCTAAAATTACCTGTGATCGTACTCATTAGTTCCCTTTAAATCTGAAATCTTCTATAAAAGCAGTGTCCGACCGGCCCAGCAGATGACCAGAGGATCCTCCGGTAGGCCCCCAGCTTTAGAACCTGCAGTAACACTGATTGACACATTGTTTCTCACTGGTTCTTCATTGGTGGGCCCCTAACTGACCCCCTGACTACAACTCACAGCCTAGTTCATCCATTATGGGAATACACATAAAGTAATACAGCAAGTTGGCACCACTCACTGCTGCATCATAACTCTATTCACTGACTTTTTTTTAAAGTAGTTAAGAATACCCATTTAATAAAAGAGGCAACTCTAAAGAATGACTGAAGTCTTGAAGTTTGTGAGAGGATTTTTCTTATTGAAATAAAACACATCAGTCTGAACTAGTAGGTCATCATTATATATTTCTGCATGTTATAAAGAAAAATATCATTTCATCAACATACACGAACAGCAAAACTACACATCCTATAAACAGACATACGGTACCACACAGCAACAATGTGTGATAGAGTCAAACAAAAAACAGGTACATGTCAAAATCCTTTATTCTCTAAGACCAAGGTATGAAACCTACAGGTGATAGGCTGACAGAGTCATTTGGGCCCACTGTGTGCAGTAGTTGTGCAACTGAAGCAGCATTATTTTATTTTGTTAACTTCTCAGAAGTTCTTCATAACGGATTGTGAGTAAAACAAGAAGTGAAAGGTCTGTCTACAGCAACCTTACACCTCTTCTAATTTGATAATCTAATCCAAGAGACAGATGGGAAGATTCATCAAACTCTGCTATAGGTCTATACCTGATGTGGCGTAACCTGACATGGATCTTAATAGGGTTTAACAAGAAAGAACAGGCGCAACGGTAGAGCTGGATGAATCTATCCCAGTGTTAAGAGCCCATTAATTAAGACAAAATAGACATTATAGTGCAAGTATATTATGAATTTCTACATCATAAAAATAAGAAAAGCTTTTTTTATGCCATGACCAAAATAGGCATTGGAATTTTCTATCACAAAAAAGGAAAAATACCCTTTCTTAAGCGACTGGCCAAAGTCCCACTGGATCACTTTGTCGTTGACACAGTACCTAGAGCAGCAAAGGATTTAAGTGCAAAGTGAAGGATATAAATTTACCTATCAAGAGACACATAAAATACAGTTCATTGCACAGTAATTGATTAAATGCCCAACAGCAACAAAACATTAAGAGAAATTATCTATTAATGTTTGTTGGCGAACACAGTGATGAGTTCTGGAGCGTTCCACAGTAAAATACAACATACATTAAGTTTTCTGAACCATGCTTAGAACTACATGCTGCAGTGTCTCTGGTCTTCTCATATTCTTTTAAGCAAATGTAGACTTTTCCCATCAAAACTGTCATTTTCCAAAATGGAATTCTTTGGCTACTCAGCACACGGTGTAAGTAACAGTGTGCAGCGGCAAAAAGTGCATTGGAAAGCCAGCAATCACTACATCCATAGTAGGGTCCCGATAACAGGCAGGTGTTTCGTTTATAGTTGGCCCCTAATTTGTTCACTGCACCTACGTGATTTTAAAAGTAGCTGCATCCTTTATGAGTAGGCCATGACTATATTAAGGAATTGCATGTACAGCAGAACAGTTTCCACAGTGAAAATAGGTCCGTCTCCACAAAGCTTTGTAACACCAAGTACTCCCTGCAAACATCTTGTTAGGAGCAGCTCAGAAGCAATGTAACCCAAGTGAAAGCACTGCAAATGCACTGTATGAAAACTGACAGCCTTAGGTACCTTATTAAACACATATGAGTAGTGTTCAGTACTGTCCTGCTTAACCTGTAAGTCCTTCACAGAGTCAAGAAATGCCTGAAATTAACACCAAACATTGTAAAAGTAAGTCTACCCCGCATCTCTAATGTTCGAAGTCAACTAGTATCTGAAAGGCCTCCAACTTGTGAAATGGTTACAAGGTAAATTGGTAGGAACAAAAGAAATCAAAGCAACAGCTTAGAAACACAATTTGACTGTGATCCTTATACTACATGTATCCCAAATTCTCCATCTCGCTGCGGTAACGTTGCTCTGAAACTTTGCTTTTGTGCTGTTTGGTCTCTAGATGTTGTCTGAACTCTAGCTCCTCACTGGCTCCTGCATTGCACATTGAACAATAGAACTGTCCACTGGGAGTTACACACATTGCCAGGTCCCTAGGAATCCGTTGGCGAGACCGAGGATTAAAATATGGACCTAAGGGGGGGGAACAAGAGATCTTTTATTAGTGTTAAGTTTCATAGAACCATAGTGCATATGTAAATAGGCAGTGTCATGTTGAATCTGCATTCTGATTTAGCAGCATTATTCTATACGGCAGACTGACACATAAGGAGGCCAGTGGGTGATATTATTCCCTAGTAACAAATGTCTCTCTATGTACACTTATGTCACTCATTGATAAGACCACATTGGACTCCTAAGTCCAGAATGAGCAGGAAATTAAAGCGGCACCATCAGCAGGTTCTTCCCAATAAACCTGCTGATATGCCGCAGAAGTTCTTAACCTGATGACTGGAGGGCTGTTAATGATTCCTCTCTTCTCCTCCGCATCCTTTAGTTATTCGCTAATTGCCCCTATGCTAATCAGCGGCTTAGGAGCATTTAGGGCGTTACCCGATGCTACGGGCCACCCACTGTGCATATTCATACATGCATAGTGACCGACACGGGATGGGGCGTACTCGGCGGGCCGAGCTGGTGCTCCGGGCCGTTGGGTGAAGCCCCAAATTCTCCTAAGCGCCTGATTAGCATAGGGGCAGTTAGCGAATAACTAAAGAATGCGAGGGGGACGAGAGGAATCATTAACAGCCCTGCAGTCATCAGGTAAAGAACTTCTGCAGCATATCAGCGGGTTCATTGGGAAGAAAGTGGAAGTGCCGCTTTAAATGCATGGATTATAATTTCTACAGAATCCTTTTCCACAAAACTATACATCAATCTGCTTAGCTTCCCCTGCTCTAGAGCATGCTTATCGAAGCTCACATTGCATGTTCAACATGACAGGTTCCTTTTAAATTCTTCAGATAAAACATGAAATGACTTCCAGAGAAAAACTCATTGCCCTCATAAGTTTTCATTTGCATGCCCTAGAACAAAGACAATTTGGATGGTTTGGTTCATTAACTTGGTTCATCGCTTTATAATTAGGGAAATCTTCATTTAGTGACATAAGACATTGATATTGAATAGCTAAATATTCACTGCCAGTCCTGGGAATGATATTATAAAACTGATACTGTATTTGCGGCATGAAATTGCTTGTGGAGGCTTAACAGACAGTTTGCTTGGCTTTCAAGGAACACTACCAAATGTCTTATATCAGCTTTTTCAAATCTTCTTTGAGGCTCATTTCCCATGATGCCTTTCTTATATCATGCAACATTATCATTTTTAAATTTATAACCATTTACTTGAATTCCAGGCCCAAACGAGGAGGTTTCACAACTCACTTTCACGGTCTTTGTATGACAAAGAAAATTATAACAAAATCAGGTAAGAGCTTTAAATAAAATAGTGGAAATACAGTAAAACGTCTCCAAAAGACCATCTGTTTGAGAAGACAACCCCAATAACTGGATTTTCAGTCCACCATACAATGCGTGGATTTTCAGTCCACCCATAGTAGGAATTTTGAGAGGACCATCCCTCTAGAAGGCATGGTGGTCTGAGAAAGATTTCACTGCATTACTGTATGTATTGTTCTTATATATGCTCACAAGGTAAAGAGCTGCAGGAAGTTTTAAAACTTTTTAGATTTTATTGTATAGAAAAAGAGTACAGAATGGGGTTTTCCACCAGCTCCAAATAGATGTGAAAAGGCAAACTGTTTTTTTATACTAACAAAAGGCTCACTGATGTGCTACATGTATAAAAATACAAATAAAAAGCTGACACGTTTCAAAGTGATACGACTTCTCACTCATGGAATACATTATACAAGCATACAGTGTTAAATAGAATTGGTACAGGTGAGGAATGTCCTAACCTGCAGGTAGTTTGCATAGAAAAAGATTTACAACATCAAGTAGGGAAGAAGAGGAGGAGAAGACAAAACACCTAAGTGCAGGTGTCTGCTGTTTACTAGCTACGGAGCTGACAGATTCACTTTAACCTTTATGGGATATATATATACTGTGTAAAACAGCCCCCAGTTGGCTATTTCCATCTTCCCCACCACCTTTAGAGGTCACAGGAAGGTTGGAGGGGGTTGGTTGGCCCTCAATCTTGATATGGGGTGAGACTAGCATCTATCAGACATTCATGCCATATCCTGTGGATATGCCATATATGCCATTAAACAAACACTCCCAATTTGGTATATGACAATTGGTATTCTAAACCACACAACCCCTTTAAGTAGGGTATTGTATAGCCTACATTTTGCCTTAATGGCTTGCTATACTATTGCGTCTGAAAGCGCTCTGCTTTAAATGTCTGCTTTTATCCTCTTTGATCTGTATCCACTCTCTTACATTATGCATATTTATTCAGAATGAAAATGTAGTAGCACAAAACAGCCACAAAAGTGTTGGCGCCAGCAATGTTCTACAACCGCTTCAAAACTTTGACACTTAAAAACTCTCATAAATGTTAAGAGCGTCTGTCACTACAACGTATAATTACATTTGTAAGCCAGGAAAGAGCACTTTGGACTCCTGCTGTTTATATATACACAATAAGGACTATAGGTTTCCATTGAATTTGAATCCATCATAGCATTCCATTTCAGCTGTTTAAAACTCTACCTATACATAAATGTAAAATACATTAAAAAAAAACATCAAGAACTAGTAGCCTGCCATATGGTATCAGCAATAGAATAAACATAACTGTGATCAAGCCATTCTTATAAGCACTTGGCATGGAATAAATACAGTAAGCTGATTGTAATTACAAGAAACTTCAGGACTTGGAGATTTCTATTAGGTAATGTAAGACAATGGTTATTACAATGAACCAATGCACAAAGATCATTACATTGAGCTAACAGATTGCAATAGTAAAATTTCCTTTCGCCAGCCAAGGATCTTTATGTACAGAACAAAGATCTTTTCTTCTTGATTGAAACAAAATTGGGGATTACATTTCTGTATATATAAGGGAGATGCAATTCATCTAAATTCAATTTCATTCAGCAGCAGTGTTCACGAACGCTACACTATGCATGTAACATGGGCCAGACTGAGAGATTCTTCATCTGTTACTATAGTAACAATAAGCCATTACTCCATAAGGCCTATTCTAGGAACCAGCCTGGACATGTCTCTTTGATAGAATACCTGTATTATTCTGAGGAGAGCAGACGTTTCTTCGATTCTGCATCATCTTATGTTCATTGCCTTCTTTGCGAGCTCTCCTCTTGCATTCAGAGTCCCTGTGTGTGACAAAATCACATTCTATGGCATCCATGATGAAAACACATCATATATGTTACAATCACACACCAAACAGCTGCTTAGGCTAGGTTCACACTGCGTTTTCAACATCCGTTTAACGGATCAGTTTTTCTTTTACGGTCAAAAAAGTAGTGTCAACAGTACTTTATTGTGCGTAAAAAAAACGCATCCGTTTTGATCCGTTTTTTTTTATAATGGAAGTCAATGGAAAAACGGATCAAAAACGGATGCACACAAATGCATCCGTTTTTTGCAATCCATTTTTTACAAAAAACGGATCCGTTAAACGGATGCTGAAAACGCAGTGTAAACCTAGCCTTATATACATGAGAAATTCTGGAGACAATATGTCCCTTTCAGATTTTTGCCAACTGCATTGATGCCACAAAGACCTTGCATGGATTAATATAACCATATACGTTAATGTATACACAGATAACTGACCCTATTTGAAGGGGTTCTCCTGGCGTTTAACATTGACTGCATATCTACAGGACAGCTTGGGTTCCAACACCAGACACCCATGTTTATCAGCTGTTCAGTAGTTTATGTATGCTGGAAGCAGAAGGCTCTTTTTACGTTGTAGTGGTGGCGCCAGCTTAGTGCAGCGTAGGTCCCATTTACTGTAACTAAAGGTGGCTGCACCAGGTGTCATCAACATTAATGGCCTATTCTCTGAATAAGCCACCAATCTATAAATGGCATGGTTATATATTTTTGGTATATATAGGTAGGTGGCAAATTTTAAAGAATATACAAAATCTACTTGTAAGGGCAAACAGCCCACAATAATATTGTAATACACAATTTGTGAATGTTACTTTAATGGATTTGTATATGAAAGAAGAATATCCTTCTGCTGATTCTCCTAGTTCTGGCCTTGTGAAATTCACCACTGTCATGCACTGCTGCTTTGGAAACAAGTGCCAGACTACCTTTCTACTGTCTGGATTATTGGATTTCACTTTACAAAGAAATGTAGCCTACTTGAAACCACCAGCATGAATAAGACCATAAATACATAAAGTCACAATATAAAAATAAAAATTGTTTAATTCTTAGGTAGTGTAGACTTATTTGTGACACGTTTCTTCTTCATTCAAGAAGGATTCCTACAGCATCCGTGATGAAGAAACGTGAATTTATTCACATATCAGGGTACAGGGGTGCAACATTTCGACCCCCCATAGGGTCTTTGTCATGTTTGACAAAGACCCTATGCGTGGGTCGAAACATTGCACCCCTGTCCCCTGATATGTGAATAAATTCACGTTTCTTCGTCACGGGTGCTGTAGGAATCCTTCTTCTTGAGTCTATAGTGCCCACCACAAGAATAGTGTGCCTTTCAGCGTGTATCTCACTTTGAAACCTAGTAGCCATTTGGATTGTTGCTTCCACAATGTGCTCTTGGACTTTTCTAGTTTATTGGAACGTTTCCTCTTTATGTCACACAACTGTGTCGGCAAAGTAGGATGGGCCATTAAAGGTATTTAACCAGACTTTTAATTGACTGCCCCAAGACACTCGCCACCTGACAATCCAGAGCTGTAGCACTGGTATACACAGAGAACAGGTTACAGCAACAGTAACCCAGGAGAACCACTACACAATGTATAGAGATGTCTACTTCCAAAACTGCTCTCTGTGTATGTGGCTGACACAGCTTTGGCATTTAGATACATTTAATAAAGCAAATACATGATGTATCGAACATCTTCTAATGAGGATCGCCCAAGGAAAGTCAGACTGAAAGGTAATACTACTGCACAGGACAAGTATATTCGAGTCCTCAGCCTTAGAAATCATCAATCAAGTCACCAGACATTGACATTAAAGTTCAAGCAGAAGAAAAATCTGAACATCTGCTGCTCAGAGAAGACTGTGTGAATCAGGCATCCATGGTACAAAGACAGAAAGGAATCCAATAACAAGGGAGGGAAATGGGGACTTGCTTGGACAAAAAAAAATGGAGTCCAAATTTGGGATTTTTGGCTTGATTGGCCGTGTTTCTGTTAGATGCAGCAAATATCAACAGATGTCATGTGGATTTGTGCGTCTCATCATGAAGCATGGCGGAAGATTCTGATGGCGTTGAGGTCCTTCACTGATGACACTGTTGGTGATTTACACAACCTGTGTGGTTTCCCCAGATTGCTGCTGTGACCGCTGTTTTCGGGTCGCTGACCCTCGTCATTACAGAGAAGGGCAATGGCTGGTTCACTAAAAGGCCTGAGTTGTGGTACTAATCAAGTAATATTTCTCCTTAAAGAGACCACCAAATGGCTTCTGAAGAGACATATGCAAAGTAGCTCTCTGATGCCACCTTTTGGAGGTGACATTCATAGCATACACTGTCTACGGTGTTGGCTACCTCTTGAGGTCTGCTGAGAGAACAGCAAGTGTGTACCAAGCTCTTAAAACATAGGATGGTTTGAATTGTATCATCTACTATTGGTTGTTTATTATTATTCAAATATATGTAAACAGTGAAAAATAATCTGCGTTGTCCAAATAATTGACTGGTACTATACATTATGTCTAGATTTTTACTCTTATACTAGAGGCCCACTGTGGCAGGCCATACATTGAGGTCTTCTTTAGCAATTTAACATTTCACCTTTATGACCTTGTCTGCAGACGATCTAATGGAGGATTTCAAAATGCTCAACCCTTTGTTCTGTGTAAAGAAGCCACAGTCATAAAGTCAGAAGGGTCCGTCCCCCAATCAGTCATCCGATGTGTATATTAGGTAATAGAGATGGTTGGCTTACATTGCTTTAAAGCAATACAGTCACTTGAAAAAAAAAACTTTTGACATGTTACACAGACAAGTGAGTTTTGGACAGTCAGGGTCTGAGACCCCCACTGATCTCGAGATGAAGCAAGTTGAAATGCACAGCCGAGCACTTTACTCCCTAGCTCCTCACTTGATCTGGCTTCTGGTAAGGAAAATAATGGAAAACGCAGCTTCTATGAAATGGTTAATTTATACTTACATAAAGGCATTAGCTGGTGTCTCAGCCAGACGCAGTCTTTTGGCATGGTTTTTTCCTTGGTAGTGTGCTTGAGCAACAACTGGAGAGCTGAATGAGGCGTCACATAGTTTGCAGTAGTCATTCTCAGTAGCAAGAATCACTCGCCCCCCACTTTTTGGAGCAGCCACCTGAATGAATTACACACATAACTTGCATTTTAGAGCTAAATCATCATACTGTTTATTACATTTCCAAAGAAATGAAAGCTTACCATGAGAATTATTCATAGCTTTCAGGATCAATACTAACTCAAATGGGACTCAAAGTTTATAGCTAGGTGCACGTCAACCTAATAGGCCGGGTGCTGGTGGACACCTCACTACTAAGAAGCCCACAGAAATTGCTTTTTAAGGACTTTGCAGTACCATGGCGGTACTGCAGAGAGGACTTCTTCAAGGTAAGATGGGACCAAATTATGGGAAGCAGTGGGATTCTATCAAGAGTCCACACCCAGCAGCACCAAGGTGGGCAAAGAAAAGCAAGTTTGAGGAAAAAAAAATGTTTGTATCCTAGAAATTACTGAACAATATCAATTATTTATGACGTTTGGCATAAAAATTATTCAAGACATAACCCCTTTTAATGAGAACATCTGCCAGATATAATAATGAACCTACATTAGTAGGTGCCTTGATACCATATAAATGGCACCCAAAACGTTAAAGGGGTTATCCAGTGCTACAAAAACATGGCCACTTTCTTTCAGAGACAACACAACTCTTGTCTCCAGTTCAGGTCTGGTTTGCAATTAAGCTCCATTCACTTCAATGGAATTGAGCAGCAAAAACCCGCTCAAGCTGGAGACAAGAGTGGGGCTGTTTCTGAAAGAAAGTGGGAGTGTTTTTGTAGCGCTGGATAACCCCTTTAAGAATAGAGGACCAAATTGCTTCTATTGAACATACAGGTGACAATAGTCATTGTACAAATGCTGGCAGCTATCACCGCCAGCCTTCTTATAGACATGCATCTTTGGCCAGACATGATGAGTATGTTAAAGAGGGCCCTATCACATTGAAAACTAAGCATCATAGTATATAGAGGAGGAGAAGCAGAAAGATAGATAATATACAGTATACAGACTGCAATCGGTGCATGGGCCAATTATAGCTAATAAGCATTCCTAGCAATGCTCATTCACCCAATAATTGGCCCATGTAAAAGGGCCAGTGATCAGTCGTCTGATTTGATCTTTTGTGGGCAACTGTAAATATTTCTATTGGCCGATCACGAATGCTTAGGTCACTGATTCTGCAGGTATTTTAGGGTCCAGGTTCTTGAGATGAGGATAGGGCATACAGTAACTACTTTAGATGGGCTGGGGGGAAAGCAAAATGAGAAAATATTACTTTACTGAAAGATTAATTGGTGCTTAAAACAAACATCCAGCAGATGGTATTGACTGCTACCTTCTCTAGATGTCAGCTATCAGACAACGTATTGTCATTGGCCATAGAACAAACACTAAAGATGTCTGATCCTGAGAACATCAGGAGACTTAGGACTGGCTGCTGCTGCTGCTGCATACTTCCAAGCCACCAGAATTCATCCCGCATTATTACATCAGTCAGCAGGACCTTTCTGAGTCAGTCTACTGGAACATCAATACAGTGAGAGTAGTGGTTATATGCCAAGCAGCCTAATATGCAGAATCATTTTCTACTAACTCAAAAGTGAAGTCTAGGCGCCCTCCAGTGGGCAGTGCTGGATCTTAGTTCTATGTATGGAAATGACATTCACTCTTAAGAAGAGAGCAAATAATCTCAAGAATTCTTATACATATATTCTAGCATACATTTATTAAAGGATGCCTAAAAGATGAGCTGCATCTTGTTCAGACATTAATGTAGCTGGTGAAACAAAAAAGGATTATTTTCTGGGCTCAGTTCATGTTGCTTTTAGACTTTAAAGCATCCCTGTCAATTCCAGTAACTTTGACATGTCCTCAGACTCACTCCTGAGACCCGCTGTGATCTCGATATACACCTGCACGCTCCTCCCAGCTGTATTTCAGAATCCCAGCAGGTTTCAGGAGTGAGAGGACCAATGCGATCAATAACTTTTGACATATCCTACATATCAAGTTACTGCAAATGTGTTGCTGAGCAAACCAGGGTGTACACACAGCCTCACAACAGAGCTGTAAGGCTGGGTTCACATGTTTTTGCAATCCGTTTTTTGCAAAAAAAAACTGTAAAAACTAAGGAAAAAAATTTATGCAATTGTGTGTATCTGTTTTGATCATTTTTTCCATTAACTTTTATTATAAAAAAAAAAAAAGATTTTTTTTAACAGACACAAAAAGTAGGTCAACTACGTTTTTGTGTAGGGTAAAAAAAAAAGCGTTTTTTTTTTATAATGCAAGTCAATGGAAAAGTGTATCAAAACAGATGCACACAATTGCATGTTTTTTTTTGTTTTGTTTTTTTCTGAAAAAAAAAAGAACCGCAAAAACGTAGTGTGAACCTAGCCTAAGAAAAAAATCCAGAATTGTTATTTCATGGGCTCCCCAAGTTTATACTAAGTCAGACAGGGCGAGAGTCATAACAGGTCCTCTCAAGGTCAGGTTCAGGCTCATAGCCTCCTAATAAGATTTTAAAGAGTCATTTTTTGAATAAAGTCCTTGTTTAAGGGCAGGGCCGTATTAACAGCTGGTGCTAACCTAGGCACTAAATCTGAAGACGCCCCATCTTTACACACCAATTAGCATGACTTTCTAGTTTCTGAACATCATATTGATATCTGATCAGTCTTAGGCCGCGTTCCTACATTTACTGTACGTCACCACATGCAGCCGAAACCAGTCCCTCATGCGGTAACCAATAGGCGTATGGCCAATTATCCTGGTGAAGAAATGGAAATGTGGTTTCGGCCACATGAATTGCTCTACACGTAGAAACATTGTCTGAATCGTGTTTTTCATGGTTTTAAACTGCTTAGAACATAAACAAATTTCCACATTGAATCAATGATTAGAGCAGTCTGCATATTGTCTGAAGGAATTCTCACCACAGGATTGGTAGATTGGTAGGTAATAGCTCCAGGCGTCACATTTAACACCGCCACACCAGACCTGAACGATACCGCCATACTGTGACTGGACAACACCACCATACCAGACCTGACCAATACCACCATACTGGGACCAGATAACACCGCCATACCAAACCTGACCAATATACCACCATACTGGGACCAGATAACACCGCCATACCAAACCTGACCAATATACCACCATACTGGGACCGGATAACACCGCTATACCAGACCTGACCAATACCACCCCCATCCCCTCGAAAAGACACCAGATTTCCTGGCAAGTCTGAAAGGGAGGTGGAAGACTAAAAAAAAGAAGAATTTTCTTCCCCCTGGTGCTGCCCCAGGTACCGGACCACGGGTGCCTAGTAGTAAATACGGCCCTGTGTAAGGGGCACAAAAACACAGGTCAAATTCCAGTCATTTAAGTGGAAATTACTGTATAACACACTAATGTGGTCACTCATCAATGCATACTTATGTAACTTCACATAATAACCCGCCAGGTAATGATAACTAACCAGACACTTACATTTGGTGAAGATGATCCAGGTGATTCTGTTTGTAAAGTGTGTCTTGAGGAGGCCGGACAACTACTTGACGCACAGTAATTCCGTAACTTCTTGCTGTGGTTTTTGCCCTAATATTCAAAGGTTTTGTTATAAGTACTGTACACTGTTGTATACATCTATAACACATATTCCAAGAGATTTACAGTAGATATAAAACGTCTACACAACTGTGTTAAAAGGCCAGGTTTTTGCCATGTACAAAAATCAGAACAAGACAAATGATATTAGATTTGTATCCACCCTCGATGTGAGCCAATTTGTACAATTGCATTGAAAAACAATCTAAAATCATTTAGAGGGGAAATATAAATAACAAAACTGCTCAAAAATGGTCAGTCAGCATAGACAGTATAGAGTCTAAGCTGACTGGTCATTTTCTATAGTCGCAGCACGTCAGCGGATGTTGTAGAAACGCTGACAGCGGAAAGCAGACAGCCCGGGAACTGGAAGGTGTGTCAGGTGCACAGTTTACACATATACACACATGCCCATTACATATACACATTAACAGTACTAACCCACACAAAAACAAATAGGCACATGAACAGTGTCCGGAAATAATAGGCAGGTACATTATTTTAACTCCCGTTCTTTAGAACATAATGCTGTGTGAACACAGCGGTCGTCATTGCATTAACTCCCATTGCAATCAGTGTCTGTTCTTTACTCAAGAACAACATAGTGTGACCATACCTTTAGTGACCAAGCCAATTTTCATTTTTGCGATTTTGTTTTTATTCTCCTCATGTTAAAAAAAACAATAGCTCTTTTATTTTTTCACCTACAGACTCATATGAGGTCTTTCTTTGTGACAACAACTGTACTTTATAACAAGACTCCTTATTTTTCTATAAAATATACTGTGAAACTGAAAGAAGTTATTTATTCGTGAAATAAAATTGAAAAAAAAAACATTTTTCTAACTTCAGGGGTGATAACCCCTTTAAAGGAGAAGTCCGGCCTAAATTTATTTTTTATATGTTATTACTGATGGAAAGTTATACAATTTTCTAATGTACATTAATTATGGGAAATGCTCATATACTGCTATTTCCCTTAATTTAGTGTATCAGGAAGTGTTAGAATTATCTCTGAAGCAGTGACGTCACGACGAATGGTGTAATTCCTATGGAGTGTCCAGCAGGGGGCGCACTATATATAGAAGTCAATGAGTACCATTGACTTCTATATATAGTGCGCCCCTGCTGGACACTCCATTTGAATTACAATGGATGTGTATGTAAATGTAATATACAGTGTTTTTGATTGAATACATTTATGAAATACTTTGGGGAGCAAGTGTCCTTGCTCCCCAAAGTATTCCATAAATGTAAGCAATCAGTACATAACAGTAAGCCCGCCGAACTGCCGCCGTCCGCCCGCCGCTACCGAACGCCCGCCGCTCTGGACTACACTAAACTACTACTCTCCCCACCTGCTCATAGCATGCGCAGGTGATGGGAGAGTAGTAGCTGGGTTATATCTCCGAGATCGCCGCCGCTGATGCCGCTCATCACTGCAGCCATCATCCCCCTCCTGCTGCTTCCTTACTCTATCTGATGGCTGACTCCCCGCCCAGCCGCCGCTCTCCGATCACACGTGCCGGCGGCCGGGCGGGGAGTCAGCCATCAGATAGAGTAAGGAAGCAGCAGGAGGGGGATGATGGCTGCAGTGATGAGCGGCATCAGCGGCGGTGATCTCGGAGATATAACCCAGCTACTACTCTCCCATCACCTGCGCATGCTATGAGCAGGTGGGGAGAGTAGTAGTTTAGTGTAGTCCAGAGCGGCGGGTGTTCGTTGGCGTTCGGTAGCGGCGGGCGGACGGCGGCAGTTCGGCGGGCTTACTGTTATGTACTGATTGCTTACATTTATGGAATACTTTGGGGAGCAAGGACACGTGCTCCCCAAAGTATTTCATAAATGTATTCAATCAAAAACACTGTATATTACATTTACATACACATCCATTGTAATTCAAATGGAGTGTCCAGCAGGGGCGCACTATATATAGAAGTCAATGGTACTCATTGACTTCTATATATATATAGTGCGCCCCCTGCTGGACACTCCATAGGAATTACACCATTCGTCGTGACGTCACTGCTTCAGAGATAATTCTAACACTTCCTGATACACTAAATTAAGGGAAATAGCAGTATATGAGCATTTCCCATAATTAATGTACATTAGAAAATTGTATAACTTTCCATCAGTAATAACATATAAAAAATAAATTTTGGCCGGACTTCTCCTTTAAGCAGCATTCAGAGATGTGCCTTAATGCATCCATATGGACCAAAGCAATCTGACTGAGCTAATGTGACTCCTGATGTGAATTCTATGGGAGACTGTCCCAGGCATGCTCTATAAGCCATGAGTAGGTAGGGGGAGGATATGAGCTGTGACCATCACCCATTGTCAATGGAGGATCCTGTATTATCTGCCTCCAGTTTTATCATAGGTGTCGCCTTACACTTTAAGGCCATGTTCCCACTGCGTAAGTTTCGTAATAATCACTGCTGTAGTAACAACGGCTGTGATTACTACGGAACTTCCGTAGTGCTGCCTTCTAAGGAGTCCCAGCCGGAGTGTATATACATAGTATACACTCCGGCTGGGATCCCTAGCAGCACTGCAAGAAACACACATGTCAGTTTTCTGCGGACGCTATTAACTGAATAGCGGCCGCAGAAAACCCTGTCAGTTCACACAATGGAGTGTGCGACTCCGGCCGCACGCTCCATTGTGTGCAGCAGGGAATTCAGATGCGGACGCTTTAGCTCACTTTAGCAATGGGCCATAGAGTAACTGGGAGTTTGAATGCAAATCCTGCCGCTGAAGAAGGATGATAGTCAGATTACTGTTAGCGTTCCAACTGATGGTTATCAGAGAAATCCCTGGTGTCTGTCCTCCAACCTGTCGGCCTTCAGTGACATGTCTCTCCCTATATGCACATAGGGCAATGTGTCATTCATGGACTCATTGCCACTGGGGCGGAGAACTAAATGTGTGGCTAGTTACCCCATTCCTGGAAGCTCTAAAGATTACAACCACTCTGAAACATCCATGCGTTTTAAAGTGAATCATAGTTTAGGTATCAAAAAGCAGAGGTCAGGATCCCTTTAACTTAGGGTACTGTTATCCTAGAATAAACAATGCTTATGTTTCCAGTTATGAACTGGAACTCCTCAGGAAATGTCCTTATGAAATATTTTATATATGGCCAACTTTAGCGACAAATCTTACTCAAATAATTTTTAAAGATTGTATAACCCCCTTTAAACATACAGTTTATATACATGGAAAAACATTAAAAGGATAAATCAAAACTAACCTGCTCCCCTTACCTGATAGTGTGCCTGAGCTTGCTGTGCCGAGTTTAAAGTAACATTACACAGTTTACAAGAGAGTGGTTTACACAGGTCTTCCAAGGACGGATCTTGCTCCACAGCTTCATCCTGTATGACTTCCAGAGAAGGAGGTGGAGAGGCAAGGACAAGTCTGCTGTCTGAATGAGGCTGTACAGGTAGTACTATTTGCTTTTTGCCCATTGCTATGGTGGATGGAAAGGCAGATGGCTCTGGTTGAGATGGCAGTCTGGCATGTTGTAACACAATCATTTGCTCTAGTGTTATGCAAAGTCAGTACTGAATGAAGTTTCTATGCCAGCAGCAGTGAAGATGACTTAAAAGATAGAAAAGAAATACATAAGAGACAATATTAAATACATAAAGCGTGTTTCCAGATATGCTAAATAGTTATTTTTAAAGTATACCAATGCACTTCTACATTTTATTAAAACAAAGGCCTCCAGTTATTTTCTGTCTGCCAGCACAAAGGAACATGGGAGAAACCATGGTCCTTTGAGTGTGACTGTCTGGGAAGAAGAAAAAAGAAAGAAATAGGAAGCCCTGGTATACCGCCTTACAAATCAGCCCCATGAGGGGTTATTAGCCTGACAATGGAAATGACAGCTACTTCCTGTCCTGGAAACTTAAGATAGGGGAACACTTGAGCACAAAAGCTTAGGGCATATTCGCACCCATCTGTAGAAATGTTGTGTGTTGGGAATCTCATAATCTAATATAATCTGCCCATATGAAGTTTCCCAGAAGTTTCACAACCAAAATGGTTGCATTAAAGGAGAAGTCAGGCAAAAAGTTTTATTAAAGTATTGTATTGCCCCCCAAAAGTTATACAAATCACCAATATACACTTAATAAGGGAAATGCACATAAAGTGCTTTTTTCCCTGCACTTACTACTGCATCAAGGCTTCACTTCCGTTATAAAATGGTGATGTCCCAGAGCTGTGTAACATTTTGGGGGAAATGCAATTTACTTTAATTAAAATTTTCGCCGGACTTCTCCTTTAACTTTAACTATGCATTAATCTATAGTACAAGCAAATGTAAGAAAATGTGTAATATACCATAGAAAAATGCTTCTTTTTTTTCCTATTCAAATTTCTTCACCGCTAAATGTTTGCTCACTTTGAAAACACATATCAATTTTGTCCTGTATTTACAAAAGGGCTCACTAAGTCTATAGAAAGGGGTGAGGAAGTGAATTTAGGAAGATTAATAGAGACTGCAAAGAGACCACATGAGACAACTTTAATTATCAGATCACAACCCAGGGCTTGATTAACTGGTAGACTGCTCAGTACTGCCCTATAATGTCCCCAATTCTGCTGGTTGTGTACGATGAAGACGTAGATTCCTCCTCTGTGTGTGCGCAGTGTATAAGAGCCAGTGGTGAGGGAGTAAACAAATAAGAAATGGTTTGTTTAGATTTTTGACCATTTACTGCTGTTATAATCCTGGACAGCCCTTTAACCACTCTGACAATTTCTCAGCACAGATTGGGAAGTACTGGGGGAGAAAATGATGTTAATTGTCCCTATACAAGAATTCTGACCTGTCAAAAATGATGGACTAGAACTTTGGTTAATTTGCAGACGTCTCCTGTTCCCAACCTCCAGACACTGACCTCTCTCATCAGCCTAACAGTTGCCATGGTTACACCAAAAATGTCTACAGCCTTTCCATGTAATCTGTTCTCTTATATTCTATGGGTCACTTATTAGCCCAAGACATACATTTATAAATAGCATTTACTAGACAAAAAAGTGACTGAGGTTGTTACAAATTGTATGTATCCATGTCTTCATTTTCATCTCTGGGAAAGCTAGTGGACGACCACTAGCCCCATAGAGCCCTATGGCTTTCCTAGACTCAGTGGCAAAGTGAGCAGATTCCATGCTGTATAAAACAGCCAGGTGATTGTCAATGTGCCTGCCACTTTGCATCTCACACCTGTGATCATAAGGCTGTCCTAGGCTCCTGAACATCAAATATGACCACTTATATAGGGATGCAAACCCCTTTTGCATAGTTCTACAGAACTAATATGGGATCAGAGCTGTAATTGGCATTTAACCAGAGAAAATATTGAGGGGGACATTTATGAAGGCCGGTGTACTAATACGCTGGTCTTAAATTAGCCCCAGCCCCCAATTGTCCCGCCAGATTCAAAAAGAGATGCACATCACTAAGTGAATCAAGCCTGACCTGCGCCTGCTGTATGCATGGATTTCTGTCATAAATTTTCTGCTGTAAATCATGGTAAATCAGGTGCGGGAGGAGGCCACAACTCCTCCCCGCCTTGATGCGGCATCCGGTCATAAGGCTGGCGTATGCCAGGGAGAAGGGGCAAATCTGCGCCTTCTCAAAGGTATACGCCAGTGGAGCAGCGTTCATAAATGTCCCTCTTAGCTTATGTTTTAGACATCACCATTTTATCCAGGAAGTGAAGCCTTGATGCAGTAGTAAGTGCAGGGAAAAAAGCACTTTATAAGCATTTCCCGTAATAAGGGTCTATTGGTGATTTGTATAACTTTTGGGGGGGGCAATACAATACTTTAATAAAAGTTTTTGCCAGACTTCTCCTTTAAAGCATACCCGTCACTACAAATAAATTTTGACATGCTATCATTTACTGCTAAATCCTGCTCTGATCAGAAGATATAGCCATGGAAAGATCGGAATTGGTGGCCAGCCAGGCAGTGGATTGCCTGGTCACAGCCAGTCTCTGCAGTGAGACCCACGGTGATCAATTACTTTTGATATGCCTGATGACCTGTCAAAATTATTTGTAGTAACAGTGTTCATGTACTCAGCAAACTGCAAAAAAAGTTTATTAACTATGCAGTTACATTCTGCAACATATTTTTTTTTACTGGTCTGGATTTACAATCTGTCTGTACTGTCCAGAGTTATATTTATAATTATCTTGCCTTATTAACACATTCAGTAGTTTTTCAGAACCGCATATTATGTCCACACTCTGCAAAAAATGTGTCCATAGTACATCCGTAAGGCTGGGTTTACACTGCACTGTTTGCAGTCCATTTTATTCATACGATTTAATGTCGACCACATTTTTGTGTACGTTAAAAAAACGAATACGTTTTGATCTGTTTTTGATCCTTTTTTGGAAGTCAGTGGAAAAACGGATGCACACAAATACATCAGTTTTCCATCAGTTTTTTGCACAAAATGGACTGCAAAAACAGACTGTAGAAACGCAGTGTCAACCCTAGACTAATTTCTTTATTTTGCAGAGCTACAAAAATGGGAACGTGATAAATTAAGGTTATCCATATTTTTTGCAAAGATTACCGATGTTACATACATACAAATAACAAATCAGTAAAAATAGCGGATTTTCCAAATGACTTCTATCATTAGAATATGTGCCACAATTACAGCCCATACTAGGACATGTCCTTCGTTGTTGTGGCACAGACAATGTGAATAGGCCAATTAAAAATGTGCCTTATAGGGAACCTGTCACCCCGGGCAGCTACCCCAAACCTAGGGCTGGGCGATATTGGCCTAAATCAATATCGCGGTTTATCGCATATGTAGCTGCGGTAACGATAATTGGATGATAACTATGACACGCCCCCTTTGTAAGCCACACCCCTTTTACAAGCCACACCCACTTGGCCGTGCCAAACTGGGGATAGTTTGTTTCAATAAAGTTAAAAAAAGTACAGTAACTCAATGAGCAGCAACCCAAGGCTAGGTACACACTACAGGACATGTATATACAGGTATACAGCTATGTGCACACTACAGGACGTGTATATACAGGTATACAGCTATGTGCACACTACAGGACGTGTATATACAGGTATACAGCTATGTGCACACTACAGGACGTGTATATACAGGTATACAGCTATGTGCACACTACAGGACGTGTATATACAGGTATATAGCTATGTACTATAGGTACCCAGAGTATATATGATGGGTATATAGTATATACAGGTGACAGTACAGGGACGTACATTATAGGGGGCTGTAGATGGCACTGCACTGACACGCTGTAAAGATATCGATCTATCGTTCGTGACAGACGCACATCCAAGGCTGAAGTAGAGGGTGCTGAACACAGAAAGGCCTTTGGCAGGGGATTCCAAAATCCAAAGCAGCAAGAGTCCGCAGCACACCAGCATATAGTGAAGAGATAAGCATGCTTGAAAATGATTCTGAAGTGAATTGAAACGTCGTATCCTGCACCTTATTTGATGGAATGAACCACTCTTCACTACATGCTGGTGTGCTGCGGACTCTTGCTGCTTTATCTATATCTATCTATCTATCTCCTATCTATCTATCTATCTATCTATCTATCATCTATCTATCTATCTCCTATCTATCTATCTATCTATCATCTATCTATCTCCTATCTATCTATCTATCTCCTATCTCTCTATCTCCTATCTCTCTATCTATCTATCTATCTCCTATCTCTCTATCTGATAGTGAATAAGAATAAAGAGCAGTGTAAGAGGCTTCTACATCTGGAATATAGAACCGCAAAAAAGTAAAAGGGCTTAAGATTAGAAAAATATAGCTGCCTTCTTCCACAGACAGCATCACTCTTGTCCTCAGTTTGTGTGTGGTATTCAACTAGAGTGAATGGAGCCAAGTTGTGATACCACACACAACCTAAGAGCAGGGGTGGCGCTGTTTTTGGAAGAAAACAATTATGCTGTTTTTCTTTTAATTCTGGAGAACCCTTTTAACCAGATTATCTTTGCCTAAAAATAATAGTGGTATAGGTAATAAGCTTTTAGACATCTATCTATCTATCTATCTCCTGTCTGTCTGTCTGTCTATCTATCTCCTATCTATCTATCTATCTATCTATCTATCTATCTATCTATCTATCTATCTATCTATCTCCTGTCTGTCTGTCTATTTATCTATCTATCTATCTATCTATCTATCTATCTCCTATCTATCTATCTATCTATTATCTATCTATCTATCTATCTCCTATCTATCACTCCATCTGTCTGTCTGTCTATCTATCTCCTATCTATCTATCTATCTATCTATCTATCTATCTCCTATCTATCTATCTCCTATCTATCTATCTCCTATCTATCTATCTCCTATCTATCTCCTATCTCTCTATCTCCTATCTCTCTATCTCCTATCTCTCTATCTCCTATCTATCTATCTCCTATCTATCTATCTATCTATCTATCTATCTATCTATCTATCTATCTATCTATCTCCTATCTATCTATCTCCTATCTATCTATCTCCTCTACGGGGAGGTGGGCAGGTGTGTACGGGGGGGCGGGCAGGGGTGGCTGGGTACACAGGGGGGCGGCCAGGGGTGGCTGGGTACACAGGGGGGCGGCCAGGGGTGGCTGGGTACACAGGGGGGCGGCCAGGGGTGGCTGGGTACACAGGGGGGCGGGCAGGGGTGGCTGGGTACACAGGGGGGCGGGCAGGGGTGGCTGGGTACACAGGGG
Source organism: Dendropsophus ebraccatus (assembly GCF_027789765.1). NCBI lineage: Eukaryota > Metazoa > Chordata > Amphibia > Anura > Hylidae > Dendropsophus > Dendropsophus ebraccatus. Next base: position 71,737,477 of record NC_091459.1, on the reverse strand, counting down.
GGGCGGGCAGGGGTGGCTGGGTACACAGGGGGGGCGGGCAGGGGTGGCTGGGTACACAGGGGGGCGGGCAGGGGTGGCTGGGTACACAGGGGGGCGGGCAGGGGTGGCTGGGTACACAGGGGGGCGGGCAGGGGTGGCTGGGCACACAGGGGGGCGGGCAGGGGTGGCTGGGCACACAGGGGGGCGGCCAGGGGTGGCTGGGCACACAGGGGGGCGGCCAGGGGTGGCTGGGCACACAGGGGGGCGGCCAGGGGTGGCTGGGCACACAGGGGGGCGGCCAGGGGTGGCTGGGCACACAGGGGGGCGGCCAGGGGTGGCTGGGCACACAGGGGGGCGGCCAGGGGTGGCTGGGCACACAGGGGGGCGGCCGGGTACACAGGGGGGCGGGCAGGGGTGGCTGGGTACACAGGGGGGCGGGCAGGGGTGGCTGGGTACAAAGGGGGGCGGGCAGGGGTGGCTGGGTACACAGGGGGGCGGGCAGGGGTGGCTGGGCACACAGGGGGGCGGGCAGGGGTGGCTGGGCACACAGGGGGGCGGGCAGGGGTGTATGGGTACACAGGGGAGCGGGCAGGGGTGTATGGGTACACAGGGGAGCGGGCAGGGGTGGCTGGGTACACAGGGGGCGGGCAGGGGTGGCTGGGTACACAGGGGGGCGGGCAGGGGTGGATGGGTACACAGGGGGGCGGGCAGGGGTCTTGGTATACAGGGAGCTGCATGCATATGCTCCTCCACCTTGAGATCTGACCGGCGTCCCTGCACACACATGACATTAATGTGCAGCGCTCGCCGGGAGGAGGGGGGGGACCGGCACCAGTCCTGTCCGAGCGCCCTTCTCCTCCGGCCGGCGAGCGCTGCACATGTTAATGTCCTGTGTGTGCAGGGACGCCGGACAGGACAGGATCACTCAGGAACATTCTCCCCTGGACCCTGCTGCTCCTCCACTTCCCGCGCGCACACCGGCGTCCCTGCACACACAGGACATTAACGTGCAGCGCTCGCCGGCCGGAGGAGAAGGGCGCTCGGACAGGACTGGTGCCGCTCCCCCAACTCCCCCTCCCGGCGAGCGCTGCACGTTAATGTCCTGTGTGTGCAGGGACGCCGGATGGGACAGGGGGAGGGCGGGCGCTCACACTGGACGGGTGCCGGGGGCGGGCATTCTCACCTGGGCCCTGCTGCTCCTCCACCTCCCGCTCTGATTCCGGCGTCCCTGCACATAACGTGCAGCGCTCACGCCGCCGCGACTGCGTGCAGAAGCTCTCTGGGAAACACAAAATTACCGCAGATACCGTCCTGGCTAAGTTGAGGTCGGTTAACCGACGCCAGTGACGGTATCGGTATTTTTGCGGTATACCGCCCAGCCCTACCCAAACCCACCCCGCCCCTGGACAGTGCCCCGCATGCATACCCCCTCTGCTGAGATATGGCGGACATATGGCAGGGGTATGTATGCGGGGGTGGGGTGTGGTGGGTTCGAGGGGACTGTCCGGGGTGATTTTAAATGTGTTTAAAACTTTGGAGCCACAATTATGGATAAATATAGTAAGAAAATGTGGGCCCTAGCCACACATCCACAAAATTTGTCCATGATTGCAGATCTGTAATTTATGTACCCATTCACACCGCAGTGAATGGACACGCTCTGTCCTGCAAAAGAAAAGGGCATTTTTCTAGAAGTCTATTGAATCCATTACCTCTGTAACATCTGCAAAAAATATGCATCCACAATTCTAGCAAGTGACATTATTTTGACGATTTCTCTTTCCACTTTTACGGATCCGCAAAAAATTTGCACTATGCGGATGATATAATGGATGCACTAAGGACAATTTTTTGCAGATTGCGGAGAGAAAAAATCGTCTGCAAAAATATATATGTGAGAATGAGGCCTTTAGAGTTTCTAGATGTGGTCAGCTTCCACTGACAACCTGGTCACTCACCACCACTTCTCAGTCTGTGCCTCCTTCCCTCACGTTGGCCACTGCCATGCTGCCTCTTCTCCTGCTGTGGTTCCTGGTTTGGCCTGCAGGGTGTGTATTTGTGTGCTCTCCATGCTACCTAAAGGGCAAGTGCACGCATACTGCAAATCTGTCCTCCGTCTATTCTGGTCTGCAGGATCTGAAGAGGTTATCCAACGCCACAAAAACATGGCCACTTTCTTCCAGAGACAGCACCAATCTTGTCTCCAGTTTGGTTGGGGCTTTGCAAGTTAGTTCCATTGAATTGAATGCCTTATTGCAAACCACACCTGAACTGGAGACAAGAGTGGTGCTGTCTCTGGAAGACAGTGGCTATGCTTTTGTAGTGCTGAATAACCACTTTAAGGGTGCTTCACCCATTCCCCTGTGCTTGAGTATTCCATAGTGAAGGTGTTTTGAGAAGCTACCTGAATCATATGTTTGAGCCGTCTCCTTAGTCTGCTTAAACCTGTACTGTATAGTGAATTCTGTGCTTGATCCGGACTGATGACCCTAAACATGTGCCACCTGTCTTGACCCTTGCCTGTATCTCATTACAGTACACTGATGCTTGCCCACAACTTATTCCTGGACATTGATTTGCTTCCTCCTGACATTTGGTGCCCCACGTCAGTTTCTTCTGGGCCAATACCCACACTGGGACCTCTTAAAAAGCAACATGGTCCCCTCTAGCAGCTAAGTCTATCCTCTGCATTCAGGAGTGTAATAAAGGGTAGAAATCTAGAGGGTACATCAGACCTTCTGGAAGTCCAGATACACTACCGTTACACCAAGCACTTCACATGCTTGGTAATAGTGGATTGTTAGGGTGTCCAACTGCCTGGACCCCCACCAATCCTAAGAATAGGGGCACAATCACTCTACAATGAATGAATCCTTCAGTGCTCCTGTGTGGCGATCACAGCTGGCATTCAATTCATTCTCTTTGAGGCTGCCAAAGAAGCAGAACAAAGACACATGTTCAATGCCCTTTGAAAACAGTAGATGTCCAGCAGTGCCTTCAGCGCAGGCACACCCATTAAAGCGACTCTGTACCCACAATCTGGACCCCCCCCCCCCCCCCCCCCCAAACCACTTGTACCGTCGGATAGCTGCTTTTAACCCAAGATCTGTCCTGGGGTCCATTCGGCAGGTGATGCAGTTATTGTCCTAAAAAAAAAACTACTTTTAAACTTGCAGCCCTGTGCCCAACGGCTGTGGCCTAGATTGTGTATGCATAAGGGCCCTTTTACACAGAAAGATTATCTGACAGATTATCTGCCAAAGATTTGAAGCCAAAGCCAGGAATGGATTTGCAAAGAGAAATCTTAGGCTTTCATGTATGACCTGATCTCTGTTTATAGTCTGTTCCTGGCTTTGGCTTCAAATCTTTGGCAGATTGTGTAAAATTAAATTTCTGTGTAAAAGGGCCCTTAGGCTGGCACAACCTCTCCATCCTTCCTCCCTGCCCTCTTCATCATTAGGAATGTTCCAGGCAGATTGTCTCCTATCCCTTACCTGTGTCAGCATGGCACATGGGCTGGATTGTTAATGCACCTGTTCAGTGTTCACTGCAGAGCAATAGGAACGAGGGTGGGAAGGAGGGAGTGAGGGGTGGTGCAAAGTTTGGGCACAGATACTCCAAGCCACTGCCATTGGGCACAGGGCTGCAAGTTTAAAAGTTGTTTTTAGGACAATAACTGCATCACCTGCCGAACGGACCCCAGGACAGATCTTGGATTAAAAGCAGCTATCCAAAGGTACAAGCGGTTTGGGGGGGGGGGGGCAGATTGTGGGTACAGAGTAGCTTTAACTATTCAGAGAAGTCTGACCAAAATGAACTGCAACCAAAAAGCCTCCAATGTTGAAGCAAGTGACTCAACTAAAACTCAAGCGACTCAACTAAGCAGAAAAATATAGGAGCTGGAGTGCACAAAAATGTCTGCCGATGCTCTGGTCTGATGAGTCAATTTTTTATATTTGGCTGTAACAGAAGGCAGTTTGTTTGCTAAAGTCCTGGAGAACAGTGTGTGCATGCAAAAGTGAAGCATTGTGGATGTTACCTGAAAGTTTAAAGCTGCATTTTACCAAATGGAAGTTGGTCTTTTGTCAGGATAAATGGTGCCCCCAATGCTTAGAAAAACAGGCAATTCCATCAGGTAGGCATCTGACTAGGGATGCACGATGCACCGAAATATCGATACTACTATCGATACTTCGGGCAAAAATACGGTTCGGTACCAGGATTTCCTGGTATCGAAAGCAGAGAACATGGCCGGCGGCTAACTGAGCACTGGCCATGTTCTCTGGGTGCTGCCCCCTGGTGTCACCTCCTCCGTCCCTCCCCTCCCTCCGCTCACAGCAGTGATAAGCTATAGCCGGCACATAGCGATCGCATGTGCCGCCTATGTAGCTGTAGCTGACGCTGTCCCACTGACAGCAGCATCTGACCTGTTCCAGAAGCAGTGGGGGTCGGCTACTATGTGTAGCAGATCCCCTCCGCTAATGACTGCAGCCTGCCGCAGGGTGAGGGGGTCCGCGGGTGGAGGGACAGTTTTGTTCTAGTGATGACCCTCGGACACACACACACCAGGGTCCCGCAGCTTCCCGGCAGCCTCAGAATGGAGGTCGGAGGTTATCAGTGCAGGGGATGATAAGGCACACATGTCTTGTGTTGTGGTCTTTAACCCTATCGGCTCCTGTAATGATAGCCTCCTTTATCCATTCTGCCGGCAAGGACTCCGGTGTGTGTGTCCAAGGTTCATCAAAGCAGGAAGACGGGCCAGGGCCGTCCTGACAGCATTATGCCACCCCTCCCACCTCCCCTATATATGATCTCTCCTACCTGATAAAAGCAATTAAAATGGTCTGAACGGCAGCAGCCTCATAATGCAGGCTGTGCTACACTACTACAAGTCTTGCCACATGCAAGCCTTTACCTAAGAGGACGATAGAGCAAATCGTCAGAAAATGCATAATGGTATATAACAAAAAAATTCAAATGATATCACATGCAATACTGACAAAATACCACCTGCTAAGTCTATGTCCCCATGTAGTAGTGGAGGAGAAAACTCTAGGGTATCGCCACCATATTATGGCTTCGTCAGGACGTGGTGGCGATACCCGTGCAGTTTTTTCCTCCACTACTACATGGGGACATAGACTTAGCAGGTGGTATTTTGTCAGTATTGCATGTGATATCATTTGAATTTTTTTGTTATATACCATTATCCATTTTCTGACGATTTGCTCTATCGTCCTCTTAGGTAAAGGCTTGCATGTGGCAAGACTTGTGGTAGTGTAGCACAGCCTGCATTATGAGGCTGCTGCCGTTCAGACCATTTTAATTGCTTTTATCATTTCTTTTGTAATGGTGCCTGCACACAGAGAGATTTATCTGACAGATTCTGGAAGCCAAAGCCAGGAATGGATTTGAAAAGAGGAGAAATCTTAGTCTTTCCTTTATGACCCGTCTCCTGTTTATAGTCTGTTTCTGGCTTTGGCTTCAAAAATCTGTCAGATAAATCTGTCTGTGTAAACGCACCATTAGCCGGCTTAATGAAGCTATTTTAATTACATTTCATTGGTGTGCACTGTGATTTATATATCCTATATTTCTGTCATTTTTTGTTTTGTTCCATTGGTATTAGTGTATAGGGTACACGGTAGCACCCTTTCTTATTATTGTGTATACCTGTGGGGCCCACTTTGTTCTTCTTTTTCTCTCTTTTTTTTAACCTCTTCTACCTGACATGTTATTAAAGGGGTCTCCTCTGCTGGGGGCACCACAAGTCTCAGCAGATAATCAGTCCTGCTTGGGACACTAACATTCCCACCATAATGTTTCCTGTTTGGGGCACACTAACCTGTAGACATCTGGATCTTAACTAACAGAATATTACAAGCACCATCACTCCCAGCATTGTGAATACTTCCTGTCTGATGTACTACAACCCTCAGCAGAATCACCTCTCCAGTCTGCAGCACTACAGGGGGATTGACTATAGAGGGGGTGCTTACTACAGGGAGCTGACTACTCTGTGGGCTACCTACGAGAGGGATAGCTACATATAGGTTACTATATTTTTACTATGATTTTTGGTCACATCACACCCCCCAAAAAAATTCATTAAGTGATTAAAAGGTCACATATATACAAACATGATACCAAATAAAACTGCAGATCACAGTGCAGAAAATAATCCCGCACACCACAGCCATACAGAGCAAAACATGAAAGGTTAGAGTAGTCACACTAGTCAGAGTAGGACAACTTTTAAACTCTTTTATTTTAAAAAAAATTGTAAACTATTTCTAAGATAGTAAAATAAAATAAAAAGCCCATAACCTGATGTCACCATAATAGTGCAGACCTGAAGACCATAACAGCATAAAAACAGTTGGGGGTGTAGCTTTTTCTCATACTTGGGTATCGAATTGGTATTGAGTATCAAAATTAAAAATTAAGTATTGGTATCGAACTCAAAATTCTGGTATCGTGACATCACTACATCTGACTGTCTCCAAATTTATTGTGCAGCAGGAAAATGACCCCAAACATACAGCCATAAGTCATTAAAGAGTCCCCGTTATGCACCTAGGATTTCACTGCATTGAGCGCTTTCACTAGCAGCCGGCAGTGTTGTTGTCTGGCTGGTCTCCCTGAGATCAGCAATCCGTTTCTCTTATGGCTCTACTATGCCAGAATCCTGCTCCACACTGATGAGGGGAAACACGCCGTATGTGGATGGATACCTGGCCTTGGTTTTTCCCTTGTCATTACATTGACTTATACGGCCACTTAATATGGTGGTTTTGGTGGTTTCCTTACAGGAGCCACCCCTTGGCTGGGTCCTTCCTGGAGGGATATCTGGCTAGTCCTGTGTTTCGAGACTTTTCAATAAGGCTCCACGGGCTCTTCTTTTGCATATTTATGTTTCCCAGGGGGCAATGCACCTAGGATTTCACTGCATTGAGCGCTTTCACTAGCAGCCCTCAGTGTTATCATTTGGCTGGTCTCCCTGAGTTCAGCAATCTGTTTCTGTTATTGAAAATAACTTATCATCAGTTCATGAATGAGACCTGTTGAGCTATAGCCATGGAGAGAGCGTGGTGGCCGTGCGATCCACTGTCTGACCGCTCACTAATTCAAACAGTTCAGCCAGTTTAGAGCTTCTAAGAACTAATGGAATAAGCAAGTGACCAGGAAACAGATTGCATGGCATCTCCGGATCACAGCAGTTATCAGCAGTGAGACTGGCTGCAATTAATAACTTCTGTAATGCTTGATTATATGGCAAAAGTTATTTTCAATGACTGTGACTCTTTAAAAACTATTTTCAGTGTAAATAAGAACAAGGGGTCCTAAGCGTGATGACCCCCCTCAGCCGCTGTGACTGGTTGCTAAGGCTGGGTTCACACTATGTTCTAGCAATCCGGATGAAAAACCGATTGAAAAAATGGATGCAGCTGTGTGCATCCGTTTTGATCTGTTTTTCCATTGACTTCCATTAAAAAAAAAAAAAAAAATGGATCAAAAAGGATTTTTTTTTACGGACACAAAAATGCGGTTGACCACGTTTTTGTGTCCATAAAAAAAAACAGATCAGTTTTTTTTTTAAATAATGGAAGTCAATGGGAAAAAGGGATCAAAACGAATGCACACAGTTGCATCCGTTTTTTGCAAAAACATGCTGTATATTCCAATATAAGAGTAAGAATATCAAAAGCTGTATTATTAACTACACAGACTACCTAGGGTCATAGCAAACTGTATTCATCTGCCTTAAAGCATGTGCTTTGTGTGCACAAAGTGAGAACATCCTTTCCTTATACATAAGATGAAATCAGCCCATTACACACTATCTAGGATGCTTTGTACATGGGAAAGCAATCAGTAATAGGTCAGTACCAAATCCATCTTCCCATGAGGGTAATACAAGGAACATGATGAGTGGAGATCTCGGATGACTCATCAGGCCAGACGTGGGCTAGAACAAAATGAATGCATCCGATGTGAGAGGACTGGAAATGACTGCAGACTGTTCTGCATTTTTTGCACTGCAATCCTGCCGTTCTATGCCATTTAATGATTATTTCACTACAGCCCAATTTTTGATAGTTCTGCTTCCCGCAGTACTGTACACCCTGATAAAGAGAAGTCCTTTACATTTTGCTGTCAGAGCTATTTAACTTTTTTTTAATACATCTCACTCGCATATATCCTATATTTTTACATTGTCACGAATGCATTATAGCCCATGAAATAAGTAAAAAGTCAGAGTTGAGACCCTGACAATGACTAGATGTAGCTGGATCTTGTGGCTGCGTGCTTCACTCTCTGGCTCACCACCCCAACTAGTTGCAGGAAAGGACAGGATGGTGTTCAATCCCCACGCACATCAATGACCCTGTTGCCAGTTTACTGCTAGTCCTTCCATGGACCATTTTTGGTAGGTACGAACCACTCAGGGCTGTGGAGTCTGTAAGCCGCAGCTCCAACTCCGACTTCTGAAATTTATCAGGACCGACTCAGACTCCTGCTCCTTCATAAATGGTCCTATACCAGGGGAGTTATTTATCACACTGGCTCAGCAGCTTCTCCCTAATGTCCTACATGATCCTGGGGCGACTTCTGAGGGAATGAGGAAAGATATAAAGCAGCTTCTCCTCTGTGTGTGCAGTGGATGCAGCTAGTCTCCAGCCTCCATGTCCTGAACAACTCAGAACTAGACTAGATGGAGCAGGTGGTCTTTTCCTGCTGACAATCTTCTATGTTTCTAACTAATATACACCATACACACAGAAACACTGCTAACAATGCCAGATCTCTGTGATATAGTGGTCAGCCATAGTGATATAGAGTGGTCACTGTGGGTGTGGGGGCACGCCATAGCGCACGCGCACACACACACAGCCTGCTGCAGACATAGCATACACATATACAGCCTGCTGCAGCCATATCATACACACACACAGCCTGCTGCAGCCATAGCATACACACACACACAGCTGCAGCCATAGCATATACACACACACAGCTGCAGCCATAGCATACACACACACACAGCTGCAGCCATAGCATACACACAGCTGCAGCCATAGCATATACACACACACAGCTGCAGCCATAGCATACACACACGCACAGCTGCAGCCATAGCATACACACACACACACAGCTGCAGCCATAGCATACACACACAGCCTGCTGCAGCCATAGCATACACACACACACACAGCTGCAGCCATAGCATACACACACAGCCTGCTGCAGCCATAGCATACACACACACACACACACACACACACAGCTGCAGCCATAGCATACACACACAGCCTGCTGCAGCCATAGCATACACACACACAGCTGCAGCCATAGCATACACACACACACAGCTGCAGCCATAGCATATACACACACACAGCTGCAGCCATAGCATATACACACATAGCTGCAGCCATAGCATACACACACACACACACACACACACAGCTGCAGCCATAGCATACACACACAGCCTGCTGCAGCCATAGCATACACACACAGCTGCAGCCATAGCACACACACACAGCTGCAGCCATAGCATACACACACACACAGCTGCAGCCATAGCATATATACACACACACAGCTGCAGCCATAGCATATATACACACACACAGCTGCAGCCATAGCATATATACACACACAGCCTGCTGCAGCCATAGCATATATACACACACAGCCTGCTGCAGCCATAGCATATATACACACACAGCCTGCTGCAGCTATAGCATACACATATACAGCCTGCTGCAGCCATAGCATACACATATACAGCCTGATGCAGCCATAGCATACACACACAGCCTGCTGCAGCCATAGCACACACACATACAGCCTGCTGCAGCCATAGCATACACATATACAGCCTGATGCAGCCATAGCATACACACACAGCCTGCTGCAGCCATAGTACGCACACACACACAGCCTGCTGCAGCCATAGCACACACACACACAGCTGCAGCCATAGAACACTGAAGAAAAACACCACATTGAGGACAGATATTACTGCTACACTACTTATGTCTTCTCCACCTCCTCTATATTACACAGGATATCTTCATATTACACTGCTGCTCATATACAATCATCCAGCATCCAGGAAGAGAACAGCACAGATCTCCCCCCACACAATGGACTCTTCCAGCTCAGAAACAAACTGACGAATAGTGACTGACAACTTTTCCATAACCACCCTTATGTAATAGGGACAGTGTCCTATTAGAATGTTGCTCATAATAAATATTGATGAGCAAGACTTATAAACGTCATATCAAAGCTCAAATCTAAATTGTTCTAAGATTTTTTTTAAAGCTGGAGTCAGAGTCGGTACATTTTTTCCGACTCCAGCCAAAAATAGCTCCGACTCCACAGCCCTGGAACTACTACATACTGGGAACACCCCCCACAAGACCTGCTCCTCCAGAGCTGTTCAGATAACCATCACAGTGTGTTCTCTGTCAGAGCTGCTTGGATAAGTTGACAGCTGCCACTGGCATAAAATACATTTTTATTCTGCTGGATCTATACGCTAAAGAAAACCTCATTGGCAGTCATATATTGGATGTCTGTATGAGCCCTCCTCACTTCTTAAGGAGAGCTATTTAGCATACTTTTCCCAGAATGCAGTTCAACAAACACTCCACTTAACAGTGTCATGCCAGGTGCAGGGCCTGAGGGGGAGGTGCATGACACAAGGATATTGTCTGACATGTTCTACTGACAAGGATGTCACCTTCAAAATGCTACCATGTACAGATGTTGGGCAGACAATGACTGACAGGATAATCGCCTATAGATGGCACTAGTGAGATAGGCTTCTTCTTTTAGAAGAACAGCTCTGATTTATGACTTTTCAAGAATTGTTGATACCTAATACAACCTGCTATTCCCCCCATCAGAAGGACCACAACCCATAACAGAACTGCCCCCATTCGTAACATAGCCCAGGGTGATCTTTCCTGGAAATGCTAAACACATCTTTAGTCATTATAGCAAAAGAGTCCAATCTGCAGAGTACTGAACTTGATTCCAGAATGCTTCTCCGTAATCTAATGCCGGGTGATGTACACTGATAGCAGGTAAGATTTTCTTCTAATGACTTTTGCAGGAAAACTATTTTTGTGCAAGCAATGCCAGGAGACTGTTACATGTATGGGAACTGACCAGTGTTTGAGCAGTTCCTTAAAGGGAAACTAACAGCAGCATGGAAGACTCCCGCCCCCTGGTAGGTCAAACCACCTAATTTAATTTAATTATTAAAGTAAAGATTTGGCAAAAACAATTCTGAGAATTTAGGTAAGAAAATGACCTTAATTTTCAATTCAAGATTTTCTTTGGTTTATTGGTTTACCAAATGTTATCTAGACTGCGCACAAACTAGGTTCTTTTGAATCTATATTTATTAAACCATATTTACAGGGAATGTTTTCAGAGCATACGGTAAATGGATCCATAGGTCCCACTGACAGCAGTGAAATGTGCCTTTTTGGCCTGTTTAGCTTGTATACCTCAGGGTTGTCATATTTTTACTGTATGTAATACTGAAGCAGATTGCGCTATTCCGTACAGACGCATCCAGCTAAAAAAAAGCACACAGTGCAGGAAACCACACCTGAACTGGAGAAAAGAGAGGGGGAAACGTGGCCATTTTTTGTAGTGCTGGATAACCCCTTTAAGCAGTAAGGTTGCTAGTCTTCTAGTGTTCTTGCAAAGGTGTTGCATTTCAGTGTATGACTAACTTTTCTCAGCCTGCTGTTTGGTACCATGTTCTATCCCCTATGTCTGTCCTTGGCCTGTTTAGACTGGGAACCCATGATGCCAGCCCTGAATTGTTTGACCATCCTCTGACCATGCACACACTACCAGCCCAAGAATTTGGGCAGAATCCTCGTCTCTGCTCATCCCTTCAGGCCTCACACTGATGTATCTTAATCCACTGGCCAGCTACCACCAATGCCAGGACCACTCCCAGAGGTAGCAGTCTGGAGCAAAGACCAGATCCTCACCTACAGAAGGTTAAAGGGTGAAAACAATGAGGCAGCTTTAGGGTAGCTTCACATGTACCGTAACGCAGTGGATTTTCTGCTGCGCATCCGCAGCAAATTTGACTAAATGAATGAACACAGCATCATATCTGCACTGAAAATCTGATTTGATGGTGCAGATTTGATGCTGTATTCATTCATTTAGTCAAATCTGCTGCGGATCTGGCGATCCACAGCAGAAGATCCACTGCGATACGGTACGTGTGAAGCTACCCTAAAGGGGTATTTCACCAGGTGAACAAAATAAACATGCTACAGAAGTGTATAGCATTTCTTACCTGTCTGCCCAGTTCTGAAACCACCAAAAATCCATTTGTTTGGGGGTTTAGTTCTGTTCAGTGCCTTCTGATTGTACTTACTGGTTGAGCAGTTGCCCAGTACAGAATGCAATTCTTTCCCTCAGCTGTTTATTACAATCCTCCCACCCTACCTACTTCCCTCCCCACAACACTTCTGCCAGTTCTCCATGCAAAGCTGTTCCCCACAGCTAATTTACTGCAGACTATTGCACAGTAAAGTTACAGTATCTGCTTTTATTTTTTACACGTGTGTATAACAGGGAGATAGTATAGTGACATCACTCAGGGATGGGACTAGAGCTCAGAGACATGATCCAGCCAAGCTTCCTGTAACATGAGGGGATGGTGCCTTGTATTGGGAGAGAGGGAGGACCTCTCATTACACATTTTATGTCCAATTCCTGTAAGTGGTGAAGCACTCAAAAGGCACATTGAAGCCGGTACTATTACTGTTAGCACTATATTACGATGTTGTTGTTGGTCATACTGCTAAGATACCAGAGAACAACATTGTTATCACTCACATGCCATATGCTAATAATTTGCCAAGTGTCCACTGGGCGTTCCTGCATCAAGGAAATGCCCTGTCCTCTCACAGCTACAAACCTCCCCACCGTGTCTCCTATAGCCCACTGAGGGGGAAATTTATGAAGACCAGCAGACTCGTACACCGCTCTTAAATTAGGCCCTATCCCCAACTGCTCCGCCAAATTCACTAAGCGGCGCCCGCCTTTGAGTAAAACCGTCCGGACGGCACAGAAATCTACACCTGCTCCTGCCATGATTTACCCCTGTGACCACGCCTCCTCCCCACCTTGCCACACACCCCTTCCTGCCCATTAGGTGAGCGGTGGATACATAGGTCATACACAAGGGAGAAGGGGTGAATCTGCGCCTTCTCCCTGGTGTACCCCCAGGACAGAGGTTTTATAAATCTCCCCTATATTGTAACCAGCACCAGATGGCTGGAGCTGTCCATCAATGCAGACAGGACCCCCCCGGGTGCGTCCAGTAGGTCAGAACAACTGTCTGGTTAACAACATTTAGCGGACACCTGGCAAATCCTATTTATCCTAAGATAAAAAATATGGCAGTCATACATGCTGATTCGATGGACCGGGTTCTGCTGAAAACCTTCTGTCTCCGTGGATTGCAATTGATTTCTTGAGGAGCTGTTATGCGCTGTTTGGTGCGGTCAAACCTGCTGACACATTTCCTTAAAGGGGTTCTCCATTTTACATACTGTTTAAAAGGAGCAACTGTCTTTGTTGCTTGTAGCATTCAATTGGAGCTTATCTTTTATTACTAAATAAGCTGGGCTCTTTTCTTTTAGGGTACCTTTGTATGACTTAGTCTGTGCGGATTTCATGTTACATATTTTATATTGTGCATTTCAGCTACTTAGTTATACTGATTAAATCCACAGCATAATATTAATATGTTTATGCACCCTTTATTTTTATTTTTCCCCATTTGTCTTTTGCTTCTATATCTAGAACAGTAAATCACAGAAAATATATGATCCTCCGTGTCCGGATTTTTATTGCCATAGGCTTTAAGAACATGCTGCTGCCAGACCCCTAGTGAGTATCTCTGAAGTAGCAGCCTCCTATATAACAATCTGGATAGTCATCTGATCACGTCTAATAATGTTTTAGGCAGAACATTATACAAATCTGTAAACTACCTTTGTTTAAAAATCTGAAGCCTTCCAGCCAGGGCCGCCATCAGGAATTTAGGGGCCCCATACAACCAAAGTGTCTGGGCCCCCCACATTAATAAAAAAAAAAAAATTGTGTGTTTGACCCACGCCTTGCTGGGAGGTATAATTTGGTTCAGATCAATTCTAGAGAACTGGCTCATATACCCATTTTTCCCAGTGGCTTAAAATGTAACCTCTGTTATACAGTTATAAAATTGTAGAAACTAAATGTGAACAAGGTGCAATTTAAATGTCACCATACAGACACTTACTTGTATAGCTGTCTCTTGTGCTCTGTATGCAGTGCATTATATTCACCCTTGCAACGTACAATTTATAGCGTGTCTACAAGCCCAGCGGGGCTCATTATGATGGAGACTAAAACTTATACAAGAGTGGGGTAGGGGTTCCCCTGTATTCAGGGTGCTGTTGAGTGCTAGGCAATGCCCCGTCTGGGGTTATTGAATTTCGAGGGTCTGGGGGGGGCTGTTTGATTTGTATATGTTCACCAATATCCCCCCCCCCCCCCCCCGGTATGCTCACTAACATAGAATATGTTGATAAAGCTAATATAATGAGGCTGTTCCATGTTAGTGAGCATATAGAAATCACCCCCCCCCCCCAGGCAGACTAATTTAGCTCACCCAAGCCAGTGATAGCGAATACATGGCGGTGAGAACGCTTTCTAGGAGATCCTGTTTGTGCAGCAGAGGTGTCTTTATCCTGCTCTGCATAGACCCTCGAAATTCAATAATCCCAGACGGGGCATTGCCTAGCACTCAACAGCATTCTGAATACAGGGGAACCCCTACCCCACTCTTGTATAAGTTTTAGTCTCCATCATAATGAGCCCCGCTGGGCTTGTAGATACGCTATAAATTGTACGTTGCAAGGGTGAATATAATGCACTGCATACAGAGCACAAGAGACAGCTATACAAGTAAGTGTCTATTTGAATTGCACCTTGTTCACATTTAGGTTCTACAATTTTATAACTGTATAACAGAGGTTACATTTTAAGCCACTGGGGAAAATGGGGTATATGAGCCAGTTCTCTAGAATTCATCTCACACACAGACACCAGCACACATGTATACAGACACCAGCACACATGTATACAGACACCAGCACACCAGGGCACGATGAAGTTTGAACTTCTGCAACCTGGAGAAATCACCTGATATCACCTGCAGTCCTATGTAACACCACATAACACAGTGGTATCTCTAAGTACAGATAATGTAGTAGATGTCACCTGCAGTCCTATGTAACAGCACAGATAACACAGTGATATCCCTCTGAGTACAGATAATGTAGTAGTCACCTGCAGTCCTATGTAACAGCACAGATAACACAGTGATATCCCTCTGAGTACAGATAATGTAGATGTCACCTGCAGTCCTATGTAACACCACAGATAACACAGTGATATCCCTCTGAGTACAGATTATGTAGTAGTCACCTGCAGTCCTACTAAATGATGTTCTACAAAATAAGAAAAGTGTCATACAGGGACTCACAGGTGACGTCTTCTTTGATCTGAGGCGTCACTTTCCCTTTTCCTCTCCATCCGGCCCAGTCCTCCATGATGATTCCTTCCACATATGTTTCATCTTTTCAGAACCTGCGAGACAAACAATTTAGGCTCTGCACATTTCTAGCAACTTCCTTTCCTTTCTCCCCCCTGTCGGCTCCCATAGTAACTGCGCTGTCTGGTGTTATGTGCAGTGAAGCGAGTAGGAATGTGGGATGCCCCCTGTATGTAGGATCCCCTGCTGTGCCCCCTGTATGTAGGATCCCCTGCTGTGCCCCCTGTATGTAGGATTCCCTGCTGTGCCCCCTGTATGTAGGATTCCCTGCTGTGCCCCCATGAGCTAATAATGCCCTCAGAGGTGGCCCCCATGAGCTAATACTGCCCCTAGAGGTGGCCCCCATGAACTAATAATGCCCCCAGAGGTACCCCCATGAGCTAATAATGCCCCCAGAGGTGCCCCCATGAACTAATAATGCCCCCAGAGGTGGCCCCCATGAACAAATAATGCCCCCAGAGGTGGCCCCCATGAACAAATAATGCCCCCAGAGGTGGCCCCCATGAACAAATAATGCCCCTAGAGGTACCCCCATACACTAATAATGCCCCCAGAGATGCCCCCATGAGTTAATAATGCCCCCAGAGGTGCTCCCATATACTAATAATGCCCCCAGAGGTGCCCCCATGAACTAATAGTGCCCCCAGAGGTGCCCCCACAAACTAATTATGCCCCCAGAGGTGCCCCCATATACTAATAATGCCCCCATGAGCTAATAATGCCCCTAGAGGTGCCCCCATATACTAATAATGCCCCCAGAGGTGCCCCCATATACTAATAATGCCCCCAGAGGTGCCCCCATGAGCTAATAACGCCCCCAGAGGTTCCCCCATATACTAACAATGCCCCCAGAGGTGCCCCCATATACTAATAATGCCCCAAGAGGTGCCCCCCATGAACTAATAATGCCCCCAGAGGTTCCCCTATATACTAATAATGCCCCCAGAGGTGCCCCCATGAACTAATAATGCCCCCAGAGGTGCCCTCATATACTAATAATGCCCCCAGAGGTGCCCTTAAAAAACAAACATCTTACTCACCTAATCCGCGCTGTGGCTGCAGGCAGCAGCTCTTCCTCCTCTTCGGGCTCCATCTTGCGAGCCGCAGGGATGGGACTTCCGGCAGGCGCGAGGACGTCACATGATCACGCCTGCCGGAGAGGTCACGGCCCGGCCTCCCATAGGCTGCTGGTATGAAGTGCCGGCAGCCTATAGGAGAGAATACAGGAGTAGGACGCTGACAGGTCCTGCTCCTGTATTCTGATCGCTTTAATGTTCCGCCCGCTCAATGTGCGGGGGGAACATCAAAGCGATCAGTGCATCCTGAGAAGCTGCGCGGCCGCAGCTTCTCAGGATGCTCAAAAACAGGTGGCAAGGGGGGCCATGCGGGCCCCCCTAGCGTAGCTGACGGAGGGCCCGGCGGGCCCCCCCCATGTCTCTTAGGGCCCGGGCCCCATACGGCAGTACCACTTGTACTGCCCTATCGGCGGCCCTGCTTTCAGCTGCTGCATGCCCTGGAGGAAGTGGTGTATTCTTTCCAGCTCCCTGCCGCCACCTCTGCCACTGTGACCTCAGGAACTGTCCAGAGCTGGCACAATCCGCAAAGAAAACCTCTCTCATTCAGGACAGTCCCTTACATAGACAGAGGGGGCAGCAAGTGTACAGTGTCACATTGGGAAAAATACACCATTTGCTGCAGGGCATACAACTGCTGATAAGTACTGGAAGATGTGAATTTTTACATAGAATTTATTTACAAATTGTATGCCTTTCTGCCACCAGTTGATTTACCACTTTAAACTAGTTAGAACCCATACTAGTGCAGTAGATTTGCTAACTGTTGATGGGGCATACACCAGCTTGTGTCCAGTCCTCTTTAGTAAATACGCAGTCTGTGACAGCCATCAAATAAAGACAGCACATTTACCCTAAACATCGGCGGGGATCACAAAGCATTGTATCCTACTGCCACCACATGTCCGTAAGCCTTAAAGTGTCACTGTTGTTTAATTCATTTATTTTTTTTGCAGAAATCAATATTACAGGCAATTTTAAGAAACTTTGTAATTGGATTTATTAGCCAAAAAATTTATTTTTATCATGAAAAAGCCGTTTGAAGCTCCCCCCGTCTTCATGGTTCTCTTATGGAGTGGGGAAGGGGTTAAGGGAGATAAGGCACCAAAACAGGACAACAAAGTTTCTTAAAATCACCTGGACTATTGATTTCTAGAAGAAAAAAAACACAACAGTGACACTTTAACATTACAGAACCCTTATGCACTTGAGGTTATGTAGCTTTGGCCTTATACCAAATAATGATAACATCTGTGCCTCAATATTCATCATATCTCATAGGGATGGCAAACTGTGACAGGCAGATGGTACTTCCTAAAATAATTCTTCAGAAGAAATCCACATAAACACATGATAGATAGATAGATAGATAGATAGATAGATAGATAGATGAAGTATATAGCACCAACATGTGCCATGGCGCTGTACAATCCACCCTAGCCTCCAGTTCTACCTGTACAGATGATACTGTGGATGTTGATGCATTTAGGGGACCCAATGCACAGATGCGGCAGGATATGGGGTGTCAGGACTATAGACCACTATACATAGGCAGGAGATGCAGCAGGGTGAGGGTATCAGGACTATGGACCACTATACATAGACAGACAGTGATGGACAGATGCAGCAGGGTAAGGGGTATCAGGACTATAGACCCAAATACATAGGCAGGAGGTGAAGGACAGATGCAGCAGGGTAAGGGGTATCAGGACTATAGACCCAAATACATAGGCAGGAGGTGAAGGACAGATGCAGCAGGGTAGGGGGTATCAGGACTATAGACCCAAATACATAGGCAGGAGGTGAAGGACAGATGCAGCAGGGTGAGGGTATCAGGACTATGGACCACTATACATAGACAGTGATGGACAGATGCAGCAGGGTAAGGGGTATCAGGACTACAGACCCAAATACATAGGCAGGAGGTGAAGGACAGATGCAGCAGGGTAGCAGCTATATACATAGGGTAGGGGGTATTTACATGCAGGAGATGCAGCAGGGTAGGGAGTATATGCATAGGCAGGGTGGGGGTATATACATAGGCAGGGTAGGGGTATATACAAAGGCAGGGTAGGGGGTATATACATAGGCAGGGTAGGGGGTATATACATAGGCAGGAGATGCAGCAGGGTAGGGGGTATATACATAGGCAGGGTAGGGGTATATACATAGGCAGGGTAGGGGGTATATACATAGGCAGGGTAGGGGGTATATACATAGGCAGGAGATGCAGCAGGGTAGGAGGTACATATAGGCAGGGTAGGGGGTATATACATAGGCAGGGTAGGGGGTATATACATAGGCAGGGTAGGGGGTACATACATAGGCAGGGTAGGGGGTACATACATAGGCAGGGTAGGGGTATATACATAGGCAGGGTAGGGGTATATACATAGGCAGGGTAAGGGGTACATATAGGCAGGGTAGGGGTATATACATAGGCAGGGTAGGGGTATATACATAGGCAGGGTGGGGGTATATACATAGGCAGGAGATGCAGCAGGGTAAGGGGTACATATAGGCAGGGTAGGGGTATATACATAGGCAGGGTAGGGGTATATACATAGGCAGGGTAGGGGTATATACATAGGCAGGGTAGGGGTATATACATAGGCAGGAGATGCAGCAGGGTAAGGGGTACATATAGGCAGGGTAGGGGTATATACATAGGCAGGGTAGGGGTATATACATAGGCAGGGTAGGGGTATATACATAGGCAGGGTAGGGGTATATACATAGGCAGGGTAGGGGTATATACATAGGCAGGGTAGGGGTATATACATAGGCAGGAGATGCAGCAGGGTAAGGGGTACATATAGGCAGGGTAGGGGTATATACATAGGCAGGGTAGGGGGTACATACATAGGCAGGGTAGGGGGTACATACATAGGCAGGGTAGGGGTATATACATAGGCAGGGTAGGGGTATATACATAGGCAGGGTAGGGGTATATACATAGGCAGGGTAGAGGTATATACATAGGCAGGGTAGGGGGTATATACATAGGCAGGGTAGGGGTATATACATAGGCAGGGTAGGGGTATATACATAGGCAGGGTAGGGGTATATACATAGGCAGGGTAGGGGTATATACATAGGCAGGGTAGGGGTATATACATAGGCAGGGTAGGGGTATATACATAGGCAGGGTAGGGGTATATACATAGGCAGGGTAGGGGTATATACATAGGCAGGGTAGGGGTATATACATAGGCAGGGTAGGGGTATATACATAGGCAGGGTAGGGGGTATATACATAGGCAGGGTAGGGGTATATACATAGGCAGGGTAGGGGTATATACATAGGCAGGGTAGGGGTATATACATAGGCAGGGTAGGGGTATATACATAGGCAGGGTAGGGGTATATACATAGGCATGGTAGGGGTATATACATAGGCATGGTAGGGGTATATACATAGGCAGGGTAGGGGTATATACATAGGCAGGGTAGGGGTATATACATAGGCAGGGTAGGGGGTATATACATGGGCAGGGTAGAGGTATATACATAGGCAGGGAAGGGGGTATATACATAGGCAGGGTAGGGGTATATACATAGGCAGGGTAGGGGGTATATACATGGGCAGGGTAGAGGTATATACATAGGCAGGGAAGGGGGTATATACATAGGCAGGGTAGGGGTATATACATAGGCAGGGTAGGGGTATATACATGGGCAGTGGTGCACAGGGCAGAGATGTCGGTCACTACTCACACACAGCGGCAGGGACCGGTCTCCGCAGTCCGCTCTCATTGGTCTTCCTCCGGAGCAGCGATCATGCTGTGCACGGAAACGATGAGGCCCCGCCGGCTACTCTCGGTCTCTGCAGCGGCTTGCGTGCTCCCAGCAGCCGCAGAGCCCCTTCCTCCTCCCCGGCCGTCTGTGTGTACGAGCTTCCGGGGCCTTCCGCCCTCCCATTGGCCGCCTGCCACAGACAGTGCAGAGCGAGGGGCAGAGGGACCCGGGGGTGAGGGCAGCGCCAGGTGTGCCGGGCACAGGGGGCAGCGGGGCGCAGCCTACGGGCTAATACATAGCCGGGCACATAGGATTATACAGGCTGGAGACATAGGGATGGAGCACGGTGACCCCTGATACCCAGCAGCATCATTACCTCTACCCATTACTACTATACTGTGTTATTATGTATTGTACCTGATACCCAGCATCATTACCTCTACCCATTACTACTATACTGTGTTATTATGTATTGTACCTGATACCCAGCAGCAGCATTACCTCTACCCATTACTACTATACTGTTATTATGTATTGTACCTGATACCCAGCAGCAGCATTACCTCTACCCATTACTACTATACTGTTATTATGTATTGTACCTGATACCCAGCAGCATTACCTCTACCCATTACTACTATACTGTTATTATGTATTGTACCTGATACCCAGCATCATTACCTCTACCCATTACTACTATACTGTTATTATGTATTGTACCTGATACCCAGCAGCAGCATTACCTCTACCCATTACTACTATACTGTTATTATGTATTGTACCTGATACCCAGCAGCATCATTACCTCTACCCATAACTACTATACTGTTTTATTATGTATTGTACCTGATACCAAGCAGCATCATTACCTCTACCCATTACTACTATACTGTTATTATGTATTGTACCTGATACCCAGCAGCATCATTACCTCTACCCATTACTACTATACTGTTATTATGTATTGTACCTGATACCCAGCAGCATTACCTCTACCCATTACTACTATACTGTTATTATGTATTGTACCTGATACCCAGCATCATTACCTCTACCCATTACTACTATACTGTTATTATGTATTGTACCTGATACCCAGCAGCATTACCTCTACCCATTACTACTATACTGTTATTATGTATTGTACCTGATACCCAGCAGCATCATTACCTGTACCCATTACTACTATACTGTTATTATGTATTATACCTGATACCCAGCAGCATCATTACCTCTACCCATTACTATTATACTGTTATTATGTATTGTACCTGATACCCAGCATCATTACCTCTACCCATTACTACTATACTGTGTTATTATGTATTGTACCTGATACCCAGCAGCAGCATTACCTCTACCCATTACTACTATACTGTTATTATGTATTGTACCTGATACCCAGCAGCAGCATTACCTCTACCCATTACTACTATACTGTTATTATGTATTGTACCTGATACCCAGCAGCATTACCTCTACCCATTACTACTATACTGTTATTATGTATTGTACCTGATACCCAGCATCATTACCTCTACCCATTACTACTATACTGTGTTATTATGTATTGTACCTGATACCCAGCAGCAGCATTACCTCTACCCATTACTACTATACTGTTATTATGTATTGTACCTGATACCCAGCAGCAGCATTACCTCTACCCATTACTACTATACTGTTATTATGTATTGTACCTGATACCCAGCATCATTACCTCTACCCATTACTACTATACTGTTATTATGTATTGTACCTGATACCCAGCAGCAGCATTACCTCTACCCATTACTACTATACTGTTATTATGTATTGTACCTGATACCCAGCAGCATCATTACCTGTGCCCATTACTACTATACTGTTATTATGTATTGTACCTGATACCCAGCATCATTACCTCTACCCATTACTACTATACTGTTATTATGTATTGTACCTGATACCCAGCAGCATCATTACCTCTACCCATTACTACTATACTGTTATTATGTATTGTACCTGATACCCAGCATCATTACCTCTACCCATTACTACTATACTGTTATTATGTATTGTACCTGATACCCAGCAGCAGCATTACCTCTACCCATTACTACTATACTGTTATTATGTATTGTACCTGATACCCAGCAGCAGCATTACCTCTACCCATTACTACTATACTGTTATTATGTATTGTACCTGATACCCAGCAGCATCATTACCTGTGCCCATTACTACTATACTGTTATTATGTATTGTACCTGATACCCAGCATCATTACCTCTACCCATTACTACTATACTGTTATTATGTATTGTACCTGATACCCAGCATCATTACCTCTACCCATTACTACTATACTGTTATTATGTATTGTACCTGATACCCAGCAGCATCATTACCTCTACCCATTACTATTATACTGTTATTATGTATTGTACCTGATACCCAGCAGCATCATTACCTGTATCCATTACTATTATACTGTTATTATGTATTGTACCTGATACCCAGCAGCATCATTACCTCTACCCATTACTACTATACTGTTATTATGTATTGTAGAAATCCAAGAAAAAAAGTCCATAGCACTCCATTTCCCAAAATAACGATCCTTTATTGTTAGCAAGCACGAATAAATCCACTTAAAAAGAGAGCGTGCACAGCAACGCGTTTCAACGTTTCCGTCTTTATCACAGCTTAAGCACCATATGAATAAAACCACTTTATATACAGGTATCAAAAAGTAAAACCAAAAGGAAATGAACCTCTCACTTACCATCGCGTCACCCAGGCCAAACTGCGCATGCGTGAATTAGCTTAATTATGCAGAGACTGAGAATGCAGGTGGCGCGGTGGAAGAGAAAAAAGCTCACACCAGTGGATAGAGGCAGACATGATACATCTTGCACAAACTTTGCAACATTATGTGAAAAATAGTAAAACAATCAAACAACACATAAAAGTAATAAACAAACTAATCAATATATATACATTAGATCCGTTCTATAGTTTAGTCCTCTGGGGAAACGAGTATCCATGTTCAATATCCAGAAAGCTTCACGATTTAGAACTTTCTGTACCCAGTTTCCTCCTCTGCAATCTCTATGAACCTTTTCTAAACCATAAAAACGGAAATATTTCAAATCACCGTCATGAGCCGAAATAAAATGTTTTGCTGCTCCAGATACATGTTCCCCCCTTCGTCCAATATCGTAAATATGTTCTGCAATGCGGGTTTTTAATTTTCTTGTGGTACAGCCTATGTAGGTTTTGACACAGGCAGAGCAAAAAATAGCATATATTAAATGGTCACTATTACAATTTAAAAAAGATTTTATTTGATGCGTTTTTGTTCCGCTAGTGTCACTAAATGTAGTAGTTTTTTTAGTGTACTTACAAACATTGCACCTTGCTCCACCACAAGGAAAGAAACCTTTCTGAGACAGCCACACTTTTCCTTTGTTTTGATTGTGCTTGGGTACTGTGGGGGAAATCAAATTGCCAATGGTTAAACCTCTTCTTGCCACGAATTTACAACCCTCTCCTATAATTCTATTAAATTTTTCATCCTGACCCAAAATTGGTAAGTGTTTTTTTAGGATTTTTTTGATGTCATTAAATTGCATGCTGTAAGATGTACTAAAAACCACTTCCCTGCTTTTTCCTTTCTCATTATTTACGGTAGAAAACAAAAGGGATCTGCGATCCCTTTGTGCTATTGAAGCCTTCGCTTTATTTAGCATCCAGGGACGATATTTTCTATCCAGTAATCTCTTGTCTATCTTTCTGATTTCTTTCTCATAATCATATTGCTGTGCACGCTCTCTTTTTAAGTGGATTTATTCGTGCTTGCTAACAATAAAGGATCGTTATTTTGGGAAATGGAGTGCTATGGACTTTTTTTCTTGGATTTCTATGTACACACCCAGTGAGCTCCTGGGTTTTTCCATACGGCACCCTCCCTAGATCCAGACACACCGGGATACAGGTATTAACCAACACCGATTACTGGCATCATTGTGGTTGAGTGGTGAACCTACTCATGTGATTTTGCATTATGTATTGTACCTGATACCCAGCATCATTACCTCTACCCATTACTACTATACTGTTATTATGTATTGTACCTGATACCCAGCAGCATCATTACCTGTGCCCATTACTACTATACTGTTATTATGTATTGTACCTGATACCCAGCAGCATCATTACCTCTACCCATTACTACTATACTGTTATTATGTATTGTACCTGATACCCAGCATCATTACCTCTACCCATTACTACTATACTGTTATTATGTATTGTACCTGATACCCAGCAGCATCATTACCTCTACCCATAACTACTATACTGTTTTATTATGTATTGTACCTGATACCAAGCAGCATTATTACCTGTATCCATTACTATTATACTGTTATTATGTATTGTACCTGATACCCAGCAGCAGCATTACCTCTACCCATTATTACTATACTGTTATTATGTATTGTACCTGATACCCAGCATCATTACCTCTACCCATTACTACTATACTGTGTTATTAAGTATTGTACCTGATACCCAGCAGCATCATTACCTCTACCCATTACTACTATACTGTTATTATGTGTTGTACCTGATACCCAGCAGCATCATTACCTCTACCCATTACTATTATACTGTTATTATGTATTGTACCTGATACCCAGCAGCATCATTACCTCTACCCATTACTACTATACTGTTATTATGTATTGTACCTGATACCCAGCAGCATTACCTGTACCCATTACTACTATACTGTTATTATGTATTGTACCTGATACCCAGCATCATTACCTCTACCCATTACTACTATACTGTTATTATGTATTGTACCTGATACCCAGCAGCATCATTAACTCTACCCATTACTACTATACTGTTATTATGTATTATACCTGATACCCAGCAGCATCATTACCTCTATCCATTATTACTATACTGTTATTATGTATTGTACCTGATACCCAGCAGCATCATTACCTCTACCCATTATTACTATACTGTTATTATGTATTGTACCTGATACCCAGCAGCATCATTACCTCTACCCATTACTACTCTACTGTGTTATTATGTATTGTACCTGATACCCAGCAGCATCATTACCTCTACCCATTACTACTATACTGTTATTATGTATTGTACCTGATACCCAGCAGCATCATTACCTCTACCCATTACTACTATACTGTTATTATGTATTGTACCTGATACCCAGCAGCAGCATTACCTCTACCCATTATTACTATACTGTGTTATTATGTATTGTACCTGATACCCAGCATCATTACCTCTACCCATTACTATTATACTGTTATTATGTATTGTACCTGATACCCAGCAGCATCATTACCTCTACCCATTACTACTATACTGTTATTATGTATTGTACCTGATACCCAGCAGCATCATTACCTCTACCCATTACTACTATACTGTTATTATGTATTGTACCTGATACCCAGCAGCATCATTACCTGTGCCCATTACTACTATACTGTTATTATGTATTGTACCTGATACCCAGCAGCATCATTACCTGTGCCCATTACTACTATACTGTTATTATGTATTGTACCTGATATCCAGCAGCATCATTACCTGTGCCCATTACTACTATACTGTTATTATGTATTGTACCTGATACCCAGCAGCATTACCTCTACCCATTACTACTATACTGTGTTATTATGTGTTGTACCTGATACCCAGCAGCAGGGGCGTAGCTAATGTCTCCTGGGCCCTGGTGCGAGAGGTCAACTTGGGCCCCCCCCCCTTTCACGACCAAGACCGATATTACCAATAACACCAGCCTATAGGAAGAGAACATTTTATCACCATACATATTACCGCCATACTGTTATTGACCAAATCCTGTACACTGAGACCAATATTACCAGTATATAGGAAGGAAATATTACCGCTACACCACACCCACTACCATCACCACCATATTGTTACTGACCAAATCCATACTGAGACCAATAAAACACAGTACCAGATAAAAGTAACAAATATTACCACCACATACTGACTAACACCGCCACATACCGACTAACACCACTGCTGCTACTGAATAATCCACTGTACACAGATTACTATCACCTCATCCAGTCATATAGAGGCTGACCCAGCCCTACACAGGCTCTGTACACCATATACATTACTATGCAGTTATGTCAGGTGACTCACAAGGGGCGTCTTCTCTGATCAGAGTCGTTTTAATTTTCTCCTCCATCCGTCCTGGGCCGTTATGAGAACTTCTCCGAGCCACGAATCCACAGAATCTGCCAGACAAACATATTAGGCTCCTCACTCCATTAGGCACCATCCTTATCTCTCTACTAACTGCACATCTGTATTGGTCCCTATATGCCCTCATTTAGTGGGTAGGCTGACACTATGTGATCCCCCTTATAGTATATGCCCCCCTCTGTGTAGCCTCCTTATAGGCCCTCTCCCCCTTACTTATACCCCCTTATAGATGGCTCCCTTTCCCCCCTGCTTACAGATGGCCCCCCACTCCCCCATAAATGGCTTCCCTCTCCCCCCTCCCTTATAGATGACTTCCCTCTCCCTCCCCCTCCCTTATAGATGGCTTCCCTCTCCCCTCTTCTTAGATGGCTTCCCTCTCCCCCCATTATAGATGGCTTCCCTCTCCCCCATTATAGATGGCTTCCCTCTCCCCCCATTATAGATGGCTTCCCTCTCCCTCCCCCCATTATAGATGGCTTCCCTCTCCCCCCTCCCCCATTATAGATGGCTTCCCTCTCCCCCCTCCCCCATTATAGATGGCTTCCCTCTCCCCCCTCCCCCATTATAGATGGCTTCCCTCTCCCCCCTCCCCCATTATAGATGGCTTCCCTCTCCCCCCTCCCCCATTATAGATGGCTTCCCTCTCCCCCATTATAGATGGCTTCCCTCTCCCTCCCCCCATTATAGATGGCTTCCCTCTCCCTCCCCCATTATAGATGGCTTCCCACTCCCTCCCCCCATTATAGATGGCTTCCCTCTCCCCCCCCCCCATTATAGATGGCTTCCCACTCCCTCCCCCCATTATAGATGGCTTCCCTCTCCCCCATTATAGATGGCTTCCCACTCCCTCCCCCCATTATAGATGGCTTCCCTCTCCCCCCCCCCCATTATAGATGGCTTCCCTCTCTCCCCCCCCCCCATTATAGATGGCTTCCCTCTCCCCCCCCCATTATAGATGGCGCTTCCCTCTCCCCCCCCATTATAGATGGCTTCCCTCCCCCCATTATAGATGGCTTCCCTCTCCCCCCCCCCATAGATGGCTTCCCTCTCCCTCCCCCCATTATAGATGGCTTCCCTCCCCCCATTATAGATGGCTTCCCTCTCCCCCCCCATTATAGATGGCTCCCCCCCCCCATTATAGATGGCTTCCCTCTCCCTCCCCCCATTATAGATGGCTTCCCTCCCCCCCCCCATTATAGATGGCTTCCCTCTCCCCCCCCCATTATAGATGGCTTCCCTCTCCCCCTCCCATTATAGATGGCTTCCCTCTCCCCCCCCCATTATAGATGGCTTCCCTCTCCCCCCCATTATAGATGGCTTCCCTCTCTCCCCCCCATTATAGATGGCTTCCCTCTCCCCTCCCCCCATTATAGATGGCTTCCCTCTCCCCCCCCCCCCATTATAGATGGCTTCCCTCTCCCTCCCCCCATTATAGATGGCTTCCCTCTCCCCCCCCCATTATAGATGGCTTCCCTCTCCCTTCCCCCATTATAGATGGCTTCCCTCTCCCGCCCCCATTATAGATGGCTTCCCTCTCCCTCCCCCCATTATAGATGGCTTCCCTCTCCCTCCCCCCATTATAGATGGCTTCCCTCTCCCTCCCCCTCCATTATAGATGGCTTCCCTCTCCCTCCCCCCATTATAGATGGCTTCCCTCTCCCCCCCCCATTATAGATGGCTTCCCTCTCCCCCCCCCCATTATAGATGGCTTCCCTCTCCCCCCCCCCCATTATAGATGGCTTCCCTCTCCCTCCCCCCCATTATAGATGGCTTCCCTCTCCCCCCCCCCATTATAGATGGCTTCCCTCTCCCTCCCCCCATTATAGATGGCTTCCCTCTCCCTCCCCCCATTATAGATGGCTTCCCTCTCCCTCCCCCCATTATAGATGGCTTCCCTCTCCCTCCCCCTCCATTATAGATGGCTTCCCTCTCCCTCCCCCCATTATAGATGGCTTCCCTCTCCCCCCCCCCATTATAGATGGCTTCCCTCTCCCCCCCCCCATTATAGATGGCTTCCCTCTCCCCCCCCCCATTATAGATGGCTTCCCTCTCCCTCCCCCCCATTATAGATGGCTTCCCTCTCCCCCCCCCATTATAGATGGCTTCCCTCTCCCTCCCCCTCCATTATAGATGGCTTCCCTCTCCCTCCCCCTCCATTATAGATGGCTTCCCCCTCCCCCCATTATAGATGGCTTCCCTCTCCCTCCCCCTCCATTATAGATGGCTTCCCTCTCCCTCCCCCCATTATAGATGGCTTCCCTCTCCCCCCATTATTGATGGCTTCCCTCTCCCTCCCCCCATTATAGATGGCTTCCCTCTCCCTCCCCCCATTATAGATGGCTTCCCTCTCCCCCCCATTATAGATGGCTTCCCTCTCCCTCCCCCCATTATAGATGGCTTCCCTCCCCCTCCCCCCATTATAGATGGCTTCCCTCTCCCTCCCCCCATTATAGATGGCTTCCCTCTCCCTCCCCCCATTATAGATGGCTTCCCTCTCCCCCATTATAGATGGCTCCCCTCCCCCCATTATAGATGGCTTCCCTCCCCCTCCCCCCATTATAGATGGCTTCCCTCTCCCTCCCCCCATTATAGATGGCTTCCCTCTCCCTCCCCCCATTATAGATGGCTTCCCTCTCCCCCATTATAGATGGCTCCCCTCCCCCCATTATAGATGGCTTCCCTCTCCCTCCCCTCATTATAGATGGCTTCCCTCTCCCCCATTATAGATGGCTTCCCTCTCCCTCCCCCCATTTTAGATGGCTTCCCTCTCCCCCATTATAGATGGCTCCCCTCCCCCCATTATAGATGGCTTCCCTCTCCCCCCCATTATAGATGGCTTTCCTCTCCCTCCCCCCATTATAGATGGCTTCCCTCTCCCTCCCCCCATTATAGATGGCTTCCCTCTCCTCCCTTCTTATAGATTACCCCCCTCCTCTCCTCCCCCTGTGCACAGCAGATAACAAAAAAAAAAAACTCACCTGCCATCCGTTCCCACGTCGAACCTCTCGCCTCCTGGTCCGGTCCCCGACTGATGCGCGGCTGCCGGGGGTGTCCCGTCCTATCCCCGGCAGCGCCACGCATCAGTGAACTCCCTGTACGCCGGGGCTGGGACTTTCGGCACAGGAAGCGTCTCTGACATGCGCTTCCTGTGCCGGAAGTCAGGGCCCCAGCCGGCATAGGGAGCTTACTGATTCGCCGCGCTGCCGGGGATAGGACGGGACACCCCCGGCAGCCGCGCATCAGTCGGGGAACATAGAACTCTTGTGACCGCAAGCAAAATTATGCTTGCGGTCACAAGAGAGTGCAGTGGCGAGGGGGGGGGCCTCGCGGGCCCCCCCTCATGGCGGGCCGGGTCGCAGCGGCGACCGCTGCGACCCTGGTAGCTACGCCACTGCCCAGCAGCATCATTACCTCTACCCATTACTACTCTACTGTGTTATTATGTGTTGTACCTGATACCCAGCAGCATTATTACCTGTACCCATTACTATTATACTGTTATAATGTATTGTACATGATACCCAGCAGCATCATTGCTATCTACCTGCTATTACCTCTACCCATTACTATTATACTGTGCTATAATGTATTGTACCTGATACCAAGCAGCAGCATAATTACTACCTGTTATTACCTGTATCCATTACTATTATACTGTTATTATGTATTGCACCTGATACATAGCAGCAGCATCGCTATCTACCTGCTATTACTGTTATATTTATTATTATGTCTTAGTCCTGACTGTCACTGTTCCCTGAATTCCCTGACTTTGCTTATGCTTCCTCTCACCCACCAGCTTTGTGTTCATGGCATTTTGTACCATGGCTAGTTACATAGCGGAGCTGTATGTAGGAGGCAGTCTGGAGTCCCTGCCATACAGTACTGAGCCATAGCAGCCCTATGTGCCACCATATGGGCATCTGTATGGCGTCATAGCACAAAATTATTCTCCCTCAAAAGCAACAAGAACATTTTTAAATAGTTCCAACAAATCCCACAGGTCTGTGCAGAGATTGTCATATACCAACATAGATCCCTATCACAATCTAAGGCAGGATTCACATTATGTTATACATTACATTTATTTTATTTTATTTATTTGTATAGTCCCTCTTGTGTCAGAGGGGAGGGAGCGTAATGGGGGGGGGGGGTGCAGCCTTTGTGTGCGCCACAATTAATGTTTATCTGGCAGAAAAATGTTACAGAAACCTACTCCAGCTCTGAGCTGGCTGTGCGCACAGGATTTAGGTAGAGGCATTGCACTTCTACATTAATCTGGCGAGCACTGGCGCTGCAGGGAAGCCTGACGCTAAAAATACCGGACTTAATAAATGTCATTTATTGTGTTTGCTGAAAAAAATTGATGCTGTGTAAGTAAATGACACAACACTCCTAGAACCAATCAGAGCTCAGCCTTCATTCTATAAACAGCTCTGGTGAAATAAAAGCTAAGCTCTCATTGGTTGTTATGGACAAGAAAGATAGTTTTTCCTTTACACAGTTATGAATAAAAAGGTAATATAATTCATACCCATCATAATGTAGTGTCTGTTACTATTCAGTCCCCTGTTCACAGAGATCTCAGCTGGGGAGGCTGTACTGTCTGTACACATGGGTACCATCCATATGGGTCCAGACAGTTATATTAGAGTAAAAGTACCAATAATTTTGAATTAAGTTTTGATATATATTTTTTTTATAAGTCCATTGTGTTGGGAGAGATCTGTTCTGTTCTCTTCCTGGATGCTGGATGACTGTATATGATTAGTAGTGTAATATGAAGATATCCTGTGTATTATAGACAAGGAGTAGGAGCCATAAAAATAGTGTAGCAGTAACCTCTGTCCTCAATGTGGTGTTTTCTCTCTGAGAGCAGATTGTGTGTTTTTTTTCAGTGTTCTATGGCTGCAGCAGGCTGTATGTGTGTGTGTGTGCGCGCGCTATGGCTGCAGCAGGCTGTGTGTTTGCTATAGATGCAGCAGGCTGTCTGTTTGTGTGTGCAATGGCTGCAGCAGGCTGGGTGTATGTATGCTATGGCTGCAGCAGGCTGGGTGTGTGTATGCTATGGCTGCAGCAGGCTGTGTGTGTGTGCTATGGCTGCAGCAGGCTGTGTGTGTGTGTGTGCACGCGCGCTATGGCTGCAGCAGGCTGTATGTTTGTGTGTGCTATGGCCGTATATTCTTTACACTATTGACGTTCACAATCCACCAAAAAATATGGATTGTGCAGGTAGGGCATGCACAATCTGTATTTTTTTTGCAGATCTGTTAAATCTGTACTGTACTATTTGAAATAAAGTTGTTCAGGTTAAAAAAAAGATGTAAGCAGTTTGCCTATGGCAGATTTGCATTTTTTTGCGGATGATATGGATGCCAAAAGGTTACAATCCGTAAAAAATAGCGGATTCCATTTACATAATTGCGGATCTGCAATTGCAAACACAACACAACACATGAATAAGGCCTTACACAGACTTAAAAATATTCGTAAGGCTGCCTATATTTCAGTCAGTATTGTGGTCCTCATATTGCAACCAAAACCAGGAGTGGATTAAAAACACAGAAAGAATCTGTTCACACAATGGTGAAATTGAGTGGATGGCCGCCATATAACAGTAAATAACTGCCATTATTTCAATATAACAGCCGTTGTTTTAAAATAACAGCAAATATTTGCCATTAAATGGCGGCAATCCACTTCATTTCAACATTGTGTGAACAGATCCTTTCTGTGTTTTACATCCACTCCTGGTTTTGGTTGCAATATGAGGACCACAATACTGACTGAAATATACGTAGTGTGCACCCAGCCTGAAAGTTTAACTGTCATTTAAATTTAATTTTTCAAAAATCAAAAAATATCAATAGTAAAAGCCATTTTACGAAACTCTGTAATAGGTTTTATTAAACAAAAGAGTTTCCTTCTGTACTCTTCTTCTGTTTTACTACCCCCCCCCCCCCAGACTTCAGAAGCAGTATTTTTGTGTCCATTATGCTCTATGGAGAGGTCGAAGGGAGTGAGTGAGCACAGAGAGGAGAAAAGACAGCACTGTACAAAACAACATCCTGCAATCTTATCTCAAAAAGCTCCTACACTAGCACTGACCTTTCCGACCTCCGAATCCAGCGTTTTATGTGCCCAGACAGTCTCCAAACGGCTGGGCTGCTGCTCTGCTCTCTTTGCTCACTCATCCCCCTCAACTGCTCCCTCCTCCATAGGTTATAATGGACTCAGCAAATCCATCTTCACTTTGCTCTGTAATGAAGATGGCTTTGCCTGATAATGCACAGATAAGAAGTGAGAGAGGGAGGTAGGAAAACAACTTTTTAAGTAAAGAAAGAGGTTTTTTTTTTTGCTTAATAAAACCTGTTACAGAGTTTCTTAAAATCGCTTGTACTATGTACAAATGTAAATGACATTTACACTTTAAGAACCAAATTGTTTGAGGTTGAAGCAGTACTGACGTTTGGAGTATTGAGGTAGGACTGTACATTGAAACAGAACATTTGTGGGCTTACTGAAGAAATAAGAAATACATGCATGAAATGTGTGGGGGTTTCATGATCATAGTGTCAGAATATGGGACCAGGACGACAAAGGACAGTGTAGCCCTGGCTCTGGCACCCGCCCCGCTATCCACCTATTTACCTCAACAGCCCTAAACAGCAGCAGACAACTGGTCGACCATCCTTTATCCTGTATAAGTGTGAACACAGAACAAAGACAAAAAAGACACAACACAATAAATCAGGGTCAGGGGTCCAAGTCAGTAATAAGGGGGCAGTGCAGTACAAAACGTGATCTAACAGAAGTCAAAAGTCCAAAATCCAGAAAGTGAGAATATTAAGTACACAATGCAGGGAACACTAGGTGAAGACACACTAGTAAACTAGGCTCTATTGCAGGCAAGGAACAGGGGGAAGAGGAGGATACTTATGGGGCCTGGAGTCCCAGCCCCAGGCCAAATACAAACTTCTGACTGGCAGTGCCTGTCGCCAGTCAGTGCATTACCTAACACACCTGATGCTGATCGACCAGGGGCAGTGAGGCCACAGCCGTGGCCACATCAAAGGAAGCACAGCCACACCTCCAGCAACCAGACCGCCCTCTAGGAACGCCCCTAGCCCTCTGGCAGTGTCGGGAGCCGAGCGTGTAGCATGGCCCATGACATAGATTCTCTTTAAAGAGAGTGTCCTAATTAGACAACCTGTCTCTGTGGCTAGGCTACACTGTTATCAGCAGCACTCCTTAGATCAGGCATAATCAATCTCTAAGCAACTGTTATGGGGCACAACCGATTGGGTTCTGACTGAATGATACATTATATAGTTTAAAAAAAAAAAAAAAAGACAAAATAATTACTGTCTGTAACCTCTGTATCCCCCCTCCTTCATCCCCGTGACTGGACCCACAAAGAAAGAGGGTCTGTGTGGACAACCATGAAAATCAATGGGATACCTAACTACTATATGGGGCGGTTTGAGGTTCCTAACTACTATATGTGGGGAAGTGTGTGGGCCTAACTACTCTACAGGGGGCAGTGTGGGGCCTGTTTACTATATGAGGCCATTGTAATACAGATGGAGCATTTTTATAGATGTGAGGAGGGTGTGGGAAAATCAACCCTAAAATGTTTGGCAGATTTGTATGGTAGTTTTATCTAGTCATTATGTAGTGCAATGGTAGTGGTAATAGTGTGACTGTATTATGTATGCCTTGTATAGGGGTATTATTGGTGCTGTTAGCCTCAGTATACTGAATGTGGTCTGTTACTATATAATAGTAAAATATATGATGATATTTGCTCTTTGTATACTGGTGTTATGCGGTAACTGTAGGACAATTATATTTAGGTGTACAGTATTATGTGTAGAAAATTATCTTATATATGTTTAGGTTATGTATATGTATATACATGGCTTGGAACAAGGTCCACAGATAGCAACAAAAGAATGCAGGACTCCAGAGTGAATGAATCCAGTGGAAAAGTGTTTATCCCATAACAGCCACCAATACAGGGATAGTGGTGTTTGTGCTGCCTCTCACAGCCTTCATAAGGAGAACAAAAACAGGAGGATGCAGAAATGTTGCAGTGAGGGAATAAACACCTAGGATAGTATTACACGGGCCGACATCATTTTAGTAAATGAGTGCCGATGTGCTAGATCGGCGCTCGTTTACTGGACCTATTAGACGGCTCGATAATCAGGCAGTAAGGGCTGCATAGACATTTGTTACCAAATGGACGATACCTTAAGGGATGCATGAACATCATTGTCCAAACACCTGATACCTTACCTCTCCCCACTCCCAGTCTTCTCACCTTACCGCTCCCCGCTTCTGGGAATCTGCAGAGCATAGGAGGGAAGATCGGGAGTGGGGAGAGGTAAGGTGTCAGGTGTTTGGGGAATCGTCAGCTGTCTGCCGCTAATTGCTATTACACATAGCAAAAGAAGAGCCTGTGGAGCCTCATCAAAAAGTCACAGGTTTCCTTACAGGAGCCACCCCTCGGCTGGGTCATTCCCGGAGGGATATCTGGCTAGTCCTGTGTTTTGAGACTCTTTGATGAGGCTCCACGGGCTCTTTTTTTGCATATTCATGTACCCCAGGGGCAATGCACCTAGGACTTCACTGCATTGAGCGCTTTCATTAGCAGTCGGCAATGTTGTCATTTGGCTGGTCTCCCTGAGATCAGCGATCTGTTTCTCTTATTACACATAGCGATGCGCGGTTGGCACCCAACGATTTTAGGTCCATACCTAAACCAACAATCAGCCGATGATTATTGTCATCAGCTTATCATTGTTTCTATATCAAAAAGTGATAATTGGCTGAATCGGCCCTATTTAAGCGATTATGGCTCAGTGTAATAGGGACTCTCTATAGATTGCTGCAGTCTTTTGTGGCCATGTTTCTCTTATTACACATAGCGATGCGCGGTTGGCACCCAACGATTTTAGGTCCATACCTAAACCAACAATCAGCCGATGATTATTGTCATCAGCTTATCATTGTTTCTATATCAAGCAGTGATATTTGGCTGAATCGGCCTGATTTGAGCGATTATGGCTCAATAGGGACTATCTATAGATTGCTGCAGTCTTTTGTGGCCATTATAAAGTAGCGCTGCTCTTGTTTATGTTTTTCTCTATGTATATATGGTGCTCTGCAATGGTAAATGTATTTATGTACTGTACATTTACATATGTATGGATATTTCAGTGTACAGTATGCATGCATATGTGTTATACTACATGGCAGCATTTAAGAAGGATAAAGATCAATTTAACATGTAAAGGTCAAATAAAAAAGATTATTTCCTGTGTGTTAGGTCAGCGAAGGGAAGTGCCGGCAGGCAATGGTAAGGGATTGGCTGACAGGTGAGTACAGGTTTTTTATTTTAGAATGGCACTCTTTCTACTTTTAAATGTTACATTTATAAATCGATATTGCAGGAATGGCTCTCCCTAAACCCCCCCCCCCCCCCCCCCCATCCCTACGGCTCTTTTCTTTTTGGAATGGACTGGGTGGAAGCCACCTTACATGAAGAATCCAAGGTCAAAACCTTTTTTCTGATGTGGGATTCCTTTATTCAAATTATGCCTGCTAGAATCCAACAGAAACGATGAGATGCGTTCCAACACACCACTTGGTACTTGAAAAAGTCTTTTTTATCTAATCCCCCTATTTGATTTGAGTTGATTGGTGTCATCAGTCAAGTAGGTATGAAAACAAACGGACAGTGAGCACTGACTGGTACCACCCACTGATCCTACCTACTTGCCTCAAGACAGTCCTATGTGACTGCGGGCAACCACGGAGGCGGTCCCTACACTGCTAAAGTGCGAACACAAAACGGAGACAGACGTACAAACACAATATAAGTCAACAATCTGGGTTGGTAACGGCGGGCAGCATCGGTATATTATCATAAGGCAAAGAATGGACAAGGACAAGCAAAGAGGTCAGGGCAGGCAGCAGCCAGGTCAGGTGAAAGAACAGGCAAA
Organism: Dendropsophus ebraccatus; assembly: GCF_027789765.1. NCBI lineage: Eukaryota > Metazoa > Chordata > Amphibia > Anura > Hylidae > Dendropsophus > Dendropsophus ebraccatus. The sequence continues at coordinate 71,700,737 of NC_091459.1, read as the reverse complement.
GGACCAGGAATAAACAGCACAGGAATCACAAGGAAGAACGCTTAGCCTAGCAAGAACTAATAGCCAGCGACTTGCTGCTTGTTATGCTCAGTATTTATGAGGACCAGGAGCCAGGTCCAGATCCCCATTGGACTAGCGCTAAGATCCACAAAGACCTTTACTGGCAAAGGCATCTGTCAGTCAAGGAAACACCACACTGCTCAGCTGCAGGAATCAGGCTAGGAGAGAGCAGAGTAACCCTATCATTGCCAGAGGCTGAGAGGCAAAGCGGGTGGGGCTGAACAGACAAAAACAGAGCCCTGTTCACACCAGGTTTAGTGCCTTCTGCACTGCCTGCCCCTAACTGAGGAGCGCAAAAGCATGTTCCTGACAATTGGTAATTGTTATCACCTCTTTGGAGGGCGACTCGTGCCCCGGCTGTTGCTCCTGCACTGCTTTGCTTGCATTTAATTAGTTTTTTCCTGGTTTTGTTACTAGTTTATACTGGTTCATGTTTTGCTTTCCGGTGTGACAGAGAAACAGCAGACTTTCCTTAAAAAATCACCATATTAACCGTAGTTCTCCATATCTCTCACAATGTCCGAGGACTGGACTACATCTCTCTCATTGTACTGCTGACAGGGGCGGATTAACTTTACCATAGGCCCCGGGCTGTTCACCAAGCCTGCCCCCCCACCCCCACCCTTCTGTAACTATGGCAGCACTAGCATGGAGTTCATAGTATAGGATATATAATGTCATAATGACCTCATTTGTGCAAAATTGCAGTAAAAAGTAATTTTTTGCAAATCATGGCAGAACTGTAGCCAGGAGTCCACACACTACTGAAAGTATTGGTCTTTTTGGGTGGCTCAGGGCCCCAGGCTACCGCCCAAAAAGGACCTATTATAATCCACTACTGACTGTTGATGTTTATTATTTATGCACTGTTGAACTATGTTGTTGGTTGATGTACCTACTCTTTGGCAACCTCTGCCATGCTCCCCTGCCGACACCTTTCAATTTACATTCCCCTCCCTATTCCCTCCCCCACCCCCCGGAGAAGTCAGGCAAAATTTTTTATTAAAGTATTGTATTGCCCCCCAAAAGTTATACAAATCCCCAATATACACTAAAGGCCCTATTCCACGGAACGATTGTCGTCCGTATTCGGCCGATATCGGCCGCTACGGACGATAATCGTCCCGTGGAATAGAGTGCAACGATCAGCGACATCGTTCATGTCGGCTGATCGTTGCAGTCGCTTGTTTTTCAACATGTTGAAAAACAAGCGACTGATATAGCAGCGATTTGCTGCCGTCGCTCAGTTGAATAGGAGCATCGGCAGCAGACGCTGCTGTATTCTATGGGCTGCCCAGACGATCAGCGATCACCCAGGCAGCCCCCCCCCCCCCCCCGCAGCTCCCCGCCGCCCTTCCCGCACTCACTTGATCGCTGCAGCCACGTTGAATAGCGGCGGCAGCGAGCGGGGAACGAGGAGCAAACAAGCACTGAGAGCGCTCGTTTGCTCCTCTTAACGACCCGTGGAATAGGGGCTTTATTAGGGGAAATGCTTATAAAGTGCTTTTTTCCCTGAACTTACTACGACATCAAGGCTTCACTTCCTGAATAACATGGTGATGTCACGACCCGACTCCCAGAGCTGTGCGGGCTGTGGCTGCTGGAGAGGATGATGGCAGGGGGACACTTAGGGACACAGGACACTGAGGGACACTGAGCATTCCTCTGCCATCATCCTCTCCAGCAGCCACAGCCCGCACAGCTCTTGGAGTCGGGTCGTGACATCACCATGTTATCCAGGAAGTGAAGCCTTGATGCAGTAGTAAGTGCAGGGAAAAAAGCACTTTATAAGCATTTCCCATAATAAGTGTATATTGGTGATTTGTGTAACTTTTGGGGGGCAATACAATACTTTAATAACAATTTTCGCCGGACATCTCCTTTAACCACTATATGTTGTTTTCATTTTGGAAACTTAGCATAGCTTTGAGTTATTGCTGAGCTCAGCACAGAATAACAGTGTTTAGCACAGAACTGCAGAGCACAGGCCACCAACATTATCTCTGCCCTAGTGCTGCTGGGGAAGAGGACCAATCACAGTGAAGGAGCCCACCCACAGAGGAGACCAGAAAGTGGAGCAATCTTCAAGCCATGTGCAAGATAAAAAATGAGAGGTGTGAGTAACTTTTTATCAATGTTTTTAAGGCTCTGTGTACACTGTCCTAACATCCTATTGACCCCTTTATTTTATAATAGGTTTGTCAACTTTCCATACTCGGCAAACAAATCACTGATCTCAGGGAGACCAGCCAAAGAAAACACTGTTGAATGCTGGTTACAGTAAAATCCTAGGTGCATTGCCCCCTGGGAAGCATCATTATGCAAAAAAGTCAGCAGAGCCTCAAAACATGGGACTAGTGTCAGTAATCTGTTTGTCTTAGTGGTCTACTAGGCATTAGTGATGTCACAATACCAGAATTTTAAGTTCGATACCGATACCAGCTGTTTTATTTCGATACTCAATACCATTTCGATACTAAATAAAGTTTGAAAAAAAAAATACATAATGCCCCCCGCCCAGACTGCGGATATGTGCACTAAAACTCCCAGCATACCTCTATGTGCACAACAACTCCCAGCATACCTCTTTGTTCACAAGGAGGTATGCTGGGAGTTGTAGTGCAGAAGGAGGTATGCTGGGAGTGGTAGTGCAGAAGGAAGTATGCTGGGAGTTGTTGTGCAGAAGGTAGTATGCCGGGAGTTGTTGTGCAGAAGGATGTATGCTGGGGGTCGTGTCAGGAGGCTGCTGCTGTACAACTGCAACTCCCAACATATCTCTTTGTGCACTACAACTCCCACCAATCAGCTAGTTATTCTGTATCCTATATTTTGGGATGCAATGCAGTTATTGCCCACAAGGTATTTAACTATGTAAAAAACACGCAACAAATAACCATACTGCAGCATGTAAACACAGCTGCAATTGGCCAGTAACTTGTGTTATAACAATCATCGCACAGGGAACTCTAACTGTAAGCCATACATTTCATATACAGTATAATGGAAAACCTGTGGCTTTTCAGCTCAGGAGGAACTACAAGTCCCATCATGCACTTCTGGTCACAGTCTGACTTGTACAGCAGCAGTGCATGCTGGGAGTTGTAGTCTGGCATCGGCTGTGCAGACAATAGCCGCTCACTTTCATTCTGGTATATCATACAGATGGTGCCCCCAATGTTTACCACAAGAACCAGGGCCGCGCTGACGATCCTGTCTGGCTCTCCTGGGACCTGGACAGTAGGGCTGAGCTATATTAGGGGGTTTCGGCATAGGCCATAACTTCTGGCCTCTGCTGAGATCCCCTAATAAGCCTCAACAGTGCTTGAGGTGTGTGTGTGTGTGGGGGGGGGGGGGGGGGGGGGCATTTGGTAAGGGTGGTGTATATGTGACCTTTTGATCACTATTTATGAATTTTGTTCTGGGATGTGATTTGACCAAAAATCTGCAGACTTGGCTTTTTTTGTAGTTGTATGCTATTTACTAAGCAAGATCAGGAATGTTATCATTTTATAGTTCAGACAATAACATTTCAGCAATCGGGGTTGTAGTTATGCTAATATTTCAGCTATCAGGGTATGCTGCTGTTGTAGTTGGTGTATGGCTAGTCAATATGGGCAATTCTCGATTTAAATGCCATTTTTTATTTCATTTTTCTTGGTGCTAAATCCCTCATGTTCCTATCCCCCCCCCCCCCCAGTGTCTGTATATACTGTGAGATGTTAGTGTCTGTATATACTGTGAGATGCAGGTGTCTGTATACTGTATATTGTGGCACTGCAGCGGGTCTATGCACAGCACCAGGGTTGGCACAATGTACATGGGGGAGACGGCCAACTCCACACACAGAATATTCAGACACTGCAATGCCATAGATAGATGGAGGGGACAGAGAGAAAGAGAGATAGATAGGAGACAGAGAGAAAGAGGAAACATAGAGATAGATAGATAGATAGATAGATAGATAGATAGATAGATAGATAGATACAGTGTCGGACTGGAGTCCTTGGGCCCACCAGGGGAAATCATTCTTGGGGCCCACCCTTCTGCCACCGCACTTATCTATGGTAACATTAATAAGGGTCCAGTAACACGGCGTGATATGGGGCAGCATGGGGCTGCAAACGATTGCTAATCAGCAGGGCAGGAATATATAGAGATGTGCGGCCGACAGCAATGATTATTACACCCGCACAAAAGATCTAATCAGCCGACTATGGGGCATTTGTCAGCTGATCTCTGGCACTTTTACATGGGGCTTCCTAGGAGCGCTTGTTACCGATAATTGGCTGATGTAATTGGGCTATAAGACAATTTTCTTTGCATGATAACACTGTATACTACTGTATGCTACCCAGGGGCGTAGCTAATGACTCCTGGGCCCTGGTGCGAGAGGTCAACTTGGGCCCCCCCCCCTTCCTCGACCAAGTGATGCTATTGGTATATGTGTATATTATATATATATATATATATATATATATATATATATATACACCAAGACAGATATTACGAATAACGATCTTAAGATAGGAAGAGAAAATATTATCACCACACATATTACCGCCATATTGTTACTGACCAAATCCTGTATACTAAGACCAATAAAACATACCATACGTACCAGATAGCAAGTAACAAATAATTCCACCACATACTGACTAACACCACCACTGCTACTGACTAACACCACCACATACTGACTAACACCACCACATACTGACTAACACCTCCGCTGCTACTGACTAACACCACCACATACTGACTAACACCACCACATACTGACTAACACCAACGCTGCTACTAACACCACCACCTACTAACACCACCGCTGCTACTGAATAACATCCACTGTACACGTATCACCGCATCCAGTCATATAGAGGTGGACGCAGCTCCACACAGGCTCTAGACACCATATACATTACAGTGCAGTTACATCAGGTGACTCACAGGGGACGTCTTCTCTGATCGGAGTTCTTCCCTCTTCATCTTCTTCTCCATCTGCTCTCGGCCATTATGAGAACTTCTCCGAGCCACGAATCCACAGAATCTGCCAGACAGACATATTAGACTCCTCACTCTGACACCATCGTAATCTCTCTACAAACTGCACATTTGTATTGGCCTCATTTAGTGGGTAACCCTGACACTATGTGACCTCCTTATAGTGTATGCCCTATATGTAGCCTCCTTATAGATGGTCCCCACTCTGTGTATCCCCCCTTATAGTATATGCCTCCTACTATGTAGCCTCCTTATAGATGCCCCCTCTGTGTATCCCCCCTTATAGTATATGCCTCCTACTATGTAGCCTCCTTATAGATGCCCCCTCTGTATATCCCCTCTTATAGAAAGCCCCCTCTCCCCCTATGTTGCCCCCCTTATAGATGCCCCCCCTTATAGATGGCCCCTTCCCCCCCTTATATATTGCCCCCTTATAGATAGCCCCCTCTCCCACCCTCCTATAGATGGCCCCCTCTCCTATAGATGGCCCCTTCCCCCCCTTATAGATGGCCCCCTCTGCTATAGATGGCCCCTTCCCCCCCCTTATAGATGGCCCACTCTCCCCTCTCCTTATATAGATGGTCCCCTCTCCCCCCCCCCTTATAGATGGTCCTCTCTCCCCCCCCTTATAGATGGTCCCCCTCCCTTATAGATGGTCCCCCTCTCCCCCCCCCCTTATAGATGGCCCCCCTCTCCCCCCCTTATAGATGATCCCCCTGTTTCCCCCTTATAGATGGTTCCCTCTCCCCCCCCCCTTATAGATAGTCCCCCTCTTCCCCCCCTTATAGATGGTCCCCTCCCCCCCTATAGATGGTCCCACTCTTCCCCCCTTATAGATGGTCTCCTCCCCCCCCCTCCCTATAGATGGTCCCCCTCTTCCCCCCACTTATAGATGGTCCCCCTCCCCCCCTTATAGATACCCCCCCTCTAGAAGGTCCCCCTCTCTTGCCCCCCTTTATAGATGGCCACCTCTCCCCCTCCTTTATAAATGGCCCCTTCCCTCCTATAGATAGCCCCCTCTTTCCTTTATTAAAACAAATAAAAATAAATAAAAAAAAAACACACACAACTCACCTAACAACGCGCTCCCCCGGCGATCCTCTTCTTCTTCAGCCTCCGTCTGCCCCGGATCATGCGCTGCTGCCGGGGTGTCGCGTCCTATCCCCGGCAGCGCGCGCATCATAGAGTTCCCTGTGCTGGGACCTCCAGCACAGGGAGCGTCTCTAATGTGCGCTCCCTGTGCCGGAGCAGTGAACTCTATGATGCGCGCGCTGCCGGGGATAGGACGCGACACCCCCGGCAGCAGCGCATGATCCGGGGCAGACGGAGGCGGCCTCTTGTGACCGCAAGCAACACAATGCTTGCGGTCACAAGAGTGATTGATGAGGGGGGGCCTCAGGGGCCCAGCGGGCCCCGCGGGCCCCCCCTTGTGGCGGGCCGGGTCGCAGCGGCGACTGCTGCGACCCCAGTAGTTACGCCACTGATGCTACCAATAACACCAGTATATAAAGAGCAAACATCCCCACACATATTACTGCCATACTGTTACTGACCAGATCCTGTATACCAATATTACCAATAATACCAGTATAAAGGAGGGAAATATTATCACCATACACATTACCGCCATACTGTTACTGATCAAATCCTGTATACCAATAATACCAGTATATAGGAGGGAAAATTATCACCATACATATTACTGCCATACTGTTACTGACCAAATCCTGTATACTGAGACCAATATTACCAATAATAACAGTATACAAGGGGGAAATATTACTGTCACACCACAACCAATACCATCTCCACCATATTGTTACTGACCAGAACCAGTATACTAAGACCAATGAACACTGCACCAGATTACAAGTAACAAATACCACCACATACTGACTAATACCATAACATACTGACTAACACCACCACATACTGACTAACCCCACTGCTGCTACTGACTAACACCACCACATACTGACTCACATCACCACTGCTACTGACTAACACCACCGCATACTGACTAACACCACCGCTGCTACTGAATAATCCTCTGTACACAGATCACCATCACCTCATCCAGTCATATAGAGGTAGACACAGCTCTACACAGGTTCTTTACACCATATACATTACAGTGCAGTTATATCAGGTGACTCACAGAGGACGTCTTCTCTAATCGGAGTTCTTCCCTCTTCTTCTTCTTCTCCATCTGCCCTGGGCCGTTATGAGAACTTCTATGAGCCACGAATCCACAGAATCTGCCAGAGAAATATATTAGGTTCCTCACTCTGTCACCATCCTCATCTCTATACACACTGCACAACTGTATTGGCCCCTTTATGCCCTCATTTAGTGGGTAGGCTGAATCTATGTATATATATCTCCCTTATAGTATATGGTCCCCTCTGTGTAGGCACCTTATAGATGGTCCTTTGTTCAGTCCCCCATATAGACAACTTACAGTGTTGTCCATGCCCCATATAGGTAAACCCCTTATGTTGTCCATCCCCATATATATAGCCCCCTCATGTTGTCCTTCTTCAATATAGATATCCCCCTTATGTAGTCCATTCCCCCATATAGCCCCCTCATGTTGTCCATTCCCCCATATAGCCCCCTCATGTTGTCCATTCCCCCATATAGCCCCCCTCATGTTGTCCATCCCCCCTAAAGCTCCCCTTATGTTGTCTATCCCCCCCATAGCCCCCTTATGTTGTCCATCCCCCCATAGCCCCCTTATGTTGTCTATCCCCCCATAGCCCCCTTATGTTGCCCATCCCCCCCATAGCCCCCCTTATGTTGTCCATCCCCCCCATAGCCCCCTTATGTTGTCTATCCTCCCATAGCCCCCTTATGTTGCCCATCCCCCCATAGCCCCCCTTATGTTGTCCATCCCCCCATAGCCCCCTTATGTTGTCTATCCCCCCCATAGCCCCCTTATGTTGCCCATCCCCCCATAGCCCCCCTTATGTTGTCCATCCCCCCTATAGCCCCCCTTATGTTGTCTATCCCCCCTATAGCCCCCAGTGCTGGCCACCCCCCCCTATAGCCCCCAGTGCTGGCCCTCCCCCCCTCTCCCTCCCCTATAGCCCCCAGTGCTGGCCATCCACCCCTCTCCCTCCCCTATAGCCCCCAGTGCTGGCCATCCTTCCCCCCTCCCTCCCCTATAGCCCCCAGTGCTGGCCACCCCCCCTAAAGCCCCCAGTGCTGGCCATCCCCCCTCCCTCCCTTATAGCCCCCAGTGCAGGCCATCCACCCCTCCCCTATAGCCCCCAGTGCTGGCCATCCCCCCCCCCTCCCTCCCTTATAGCCCCCAGTGCAGGCCATCCACCCCTCCCCTATAGCCCCCAGTGCTGGCCATCCACCCACCTCCCTCCCCTATAGCCCCCAGTGCTGGCCATCCCCCTCCCTCCCCTATAGCCCCCAGTGCTGGCCATAAACCCCCCTCCCTCCCCTATAGCCCCCAGTGCTGGCCATAAACCCCCCTCCCTCCCCTATAGCTCCCAGTGCTGGCCATCCACCCCTCACCCTCCCCTATAGCCCCCAGTGCTGGCCACCCCACCTCTCTCCCCCGTTATAGCCCCCGGTGCTGGCCACCCCCCCTCCCTCCCCCCCCCCTATAGCCCCCAGTGCTGGCCATCCACCCCCCCCCCTCCCTCCCTATAGCCCCCAGTGCTGGCCATCCCCCTCCCTCCCCTATAGCCCCCAGTGCTGGCCATCCACCCCCCCTCCCTCCCTATAGCCCCCAGTGCTGGCCATCCCCCTCCCTCCCCTATAGCCCCCAGTGCTGGCCATCCCCCTCCCTCCCCTATAGCCCCCAGTGCTGGCCATCCACCTCCCCTATAGCCCCCAGCAGGGCCGCCATCAGGAATTTCGGGGCCCCATACAACCAAAGTGTCTGGGCCCCCCACATTAATAAAAAATAAAATAAAATTGTGTGTTCGACCCACGCCTTGCTGGGAGGTATAATTTGGTTCAGATCAATTCTAGAGAACTGGCTCATATACCCCATTTTCCCCAGTGGCTTAAAATGAAACCTCTGTTATACAGTTATAAAATTGTAGAAACTAAATGTGAACAAGGTGCAATTTAAATGTCACCATACAGACACTTACTTGTATTGCTGCCTCTTGTGCTCTGTATGCAGTGCATTATACTCACCCCTGCAACATACAATTAATAGCGTGTCTACAAGCCCAGCGGGGCTCATTATGATGGAGACTAAAACTTATACAAGAGTGGGGTAGGGGTTCCCCTGTATTCAGAATGCTGTTGAGTACTAGGCAATGCCCCGTTTGGGGTTATTGAATTTCGAGGGTCTGGGGGGCTGTTTGATTTGTATATGTTCACCATTATCCCCCCCCCCCGGTATGCTCACTAACATAGAATATGTTGATAAGGCTAATATAATGAGGCTGTTCCATGTTGGTGAGCATATACAAATCACCCCCCCCCCCCCCCCCCCCCCGGCAGACTAGTTTAGCTCACCCAAGACAGTGATAGCGAATACATGGCGGTGAGAACGCTTTCTAGGAGATCCTGTTTGTGCAGCAGAGGTGTCTTTATCCTGCTCTGCATAGACCCTCGAAATTCAATAATCCCAGACGGGGCATTGCCTAGCACTCAACAGCATTCTGAATACAGGGGAACCCCTACCCCACTCTTGTATAAGTTTTAGTCTCCATCATAATGAGCCCCGCTGGGCTTGTAGATACGCTATAAATTGTACGTTGCAAGGGTGAATATAATGCACTGCATACAGAGCACAAGAGACAGCTATACAAGTAAGTGTCTATTTGAATTGCACCTTGTTCACATTTAGGTTCTACAATTTTATAACTGTATAACAGAGGTTACATTTTAAGCCACTGGGGAAAATGGTGTATATGAGCCAGTTCTCTAGAATTGATCTCACACACAGACACCAGCACACATGTATACAGACACCAGCACACATGTATACAGACACCAGCACACATGTATACACACATACAGAAACCAGCACACATGTATACAGACACCAGCACACCAGGGCATGATGAAGTTTGAACTTCTGCAACCTGGAGAAATCACCTGATATCACCTGCAGTCCTATGTAACACCACATAACACAGTGATATCTCTGAGTACAGATAATGTAGTAGATTTCATCTGCAGTCCTATGTTACAGCACAGATAACACAGTGATATCTCTGAGTATAGATCATGTAGTAGATGTCACCTGCAGTCCTATGTAACAGCACAGATAACACAGTGATATCCCTCTGAGTACAGATAATGTAGTAGTCACCTGCAGTCCTATGTAACAGCACAGATAACACAGTGATATCTCTGAGTACAGATAATGTAGATGTCACCTGCAGTCCTATGTAACACCACAGATAACACAGCGATATCTCTCAGTACAGATAATGTAGTAGTCACCTGCAGTCCTATGTAACACAACAGATAACACAGTGATATCTCTGAGTACAGATAATGTAGTAAATGTCACCTGCAGTCCTATGTAACAGCACAGATAACACAGTGATATCTCTGAGTACAGATAATGTAGATGTCACCTGCAGTCCTATGTAACAGCACAGATAACACAGTGATATCTCTGAGTACAGATCATGTAGATGTTACCTGCAGTCCTATGTAACAGCAGATAACAGTGATATCTCTGAGTACAGATAATGTAGATGTCACCTGCAGTCCTATGTAACACCACAGATAACACAGTGATATCTCTGAGTACAGATAATGTAGTAGCTGTCACCTCGGGGCAACCCTACTAAATGATGTTCTACAAAATAAGCAAAGTGTCATACAGTGACTCACAGGTGACGTCTTCTTTGATCAGAGGAGTCACTTTCCCTTTTCCTCTCCATCCGACCCAGACCTCCAGGATGATTCCTTCCACATATGTTTCATCTTTTCAGAACCTGCGAGACAAACAATTTAGGCTCCGCACATTTCTAGCAGCTTCCTTTCCTTTCTCCCCCCTGTAGGCTCCCATAGTAACTGCGCTGTTTGGTGTTATGTGCAGTAAAGCGAGTAGGAATGTGGGATGCCCCCTGTATGTAGGATCCCCTGCTGTGGTCCCTGTATGTAGGATTCCCTGCTGTGCCCCCATGAGCTAATAATGCCCCTAGAGGTGGCCCCCATGAACTAATAATGCCCCCAGAGGTACCCCCATGAGCTAATAATGCCCCCAGAGGTGCCCCCATGAGCTAATAATGCCCCCAGAGGTGGCCCCCATGAACTAATAATGCCCCCATAGGTACCCCCTGGAGCTAATAATGCTCCCAGAGGTGCCCCCATGAACTAATAATGCCCCCAGAGGTGCCCCCATATACTAATAATGCCCCCAGAGTTGCCCCCATGAGCTAATAATGCCCCTAGAGGTGGCCCCCATGAACTAATAATGCCCCCAGAGGTACCCCCATGAGCTAATAATGCCCCTAGAGGTGCCCCCATGAGCTAATAATGCCCCTAGAGGTGGCCCCCATGAACTAATAATGCCCCCAGAGGTACCCCCATGAGCTAATAATGCCCTCAGAGGTGCCCCCATGAGCTAATAATGCCCCCAGAGGTGGCCCCCATAAACTAATAATGCCCCCAGGTACCCCCATACACTAATAATGCCCCCAGAGATGCCCCCATGAGTTAATAACGCCCCCAGAGGTGCCCCCATGAACTAATAATACCCCCAGAGTTGCCCCCATATACTAATAATGCCCCCAGAGGTGCCCCCATGAGCTAATATTGCCCCCAGAGGTGCCCCCATACACTAATAATGCCCCCAGAGGTGCCCCCATACACTAATAATGCCCCCAGAGGTGCCCCTATATACTAATAATGTCCCCAGAGGTGCCCCCATATACTAATAATGCCCCCAGAGGTGCCCCCATATACTAATAATGCCCCCAGAGGTGCCCCCATATACTAATAATGCCCCCAGAGGTGCCCCCATGAGCTAATAATGCCCCCAGAGGTGCCCCCATATACTAATAATGCCCCCAGAGGTGCCCCCATACACTAATAATGCCCCCAGAGGTGCCCCCATATACTAATAATGCCCCCAGAGGTGCCCCCATACACTAATAATGCCCCCAGAGATGCCCCCATATACTAATAATGCCCCCAGAGGTGCCCCCATACACTAATAATGCTCCCAGAGGTGCCCCCATATACTAACAATGCCCCCAGAGGTGCCCCCATATACTAATAATGCCCCCAGAGGTGCCCCCATATACTAATAATGCCCCCAGAGGTGACCCCATACACTAATAATGCCCCCAGAGGTGCCCCCATATTCTAATAATGCCCCCAGAGGTGCCCCCATGAGCTAATAATGCCCCCAGAGGTGCCTCCATACACTAATAATGCCCCCAGAGGTGCCCCCATACACTAATAATGCCCCCAGAGGTGCCCCCATACACTAATAATGCCCCCAGAGGTGCCCCCATACACTAATAATGCCCCCAGAGGTGCCCCCATACACTAATAATGCCCCCAGAGGTTCCCCCATGAGCTAATAATGCCTCCAGAGGTGCCCCCATGAACTAATAATGCCCCCTGCTCTGCCCCTAAAAAAACAAACATCCTACTCACCTAATCCGCGCTGTTGCTGCAGGCAGCAGCTCTCCTCTTCGGGCTTCATCTTGCGAGCCACAGGGACGGGACTTCCGGCAGGCGTGATGACGTCACATGATCACGCCTGCCGGAGAGGCACATGATCACGGCCCGGCCTCCCATAGGCTGCTGGTATGAAGTGCCGGCAGCCTATGGGAGAGAATACAGGAGTAGGACGCTGACAGGTCCTGCTCCTGTATTCTGATCGCTTTAATGTTCCGCCCGCTCACTGTGCGGGCGGAACATTAAAGCGATCAGTGCATCCCGAGAAGCTACGCGGCCGCAGCTTCTCGGGATGCTCAAAAACAGGTGCCAAGGGGGGCCGTGCGGGCCCCCCTAGCGTAGCAGGCGGCGGCCAGTGGGCCTGGCGGGCCCCCCCGATGTCTCTTAGGGTCCGGGCCCCATACGGCAGTACCACTTGTACTGCCCTATCAGCGGCCCTGGACCAGGAGGCGTGAGGCTCGACAGGGGGACGGATGGCAGGTGAGTTGTGTTGTGTTTTTTTTTTTTTTTTTGTGTGTGTGTTATCTGCAGGGGGGGGGGCAGAGGGGGACCATCTATAAGAGGGGCAGAGGGGGACCATCTATAAGGGGGGGCAGAGGGGGACCATCTATAAGGTGGGGCAGAGGGGGACCATCTATAAGGGGGGGGTGAGAGGGGGACCACCAATAAAGGAGGGGGGAGAGGGGGACCATCTATAAGGGGTGGGCAGAGGGGGACCATCTATAAGGGGGGGCAAAGAGGGACCATCTATAAGGGGGGGCAGAGGGGGACCATCTATAAGGGGGGGCAGAGGGGGACCATCTATAAGGGGGGGCAGAGGGGGACCATCTATAAGGGGGGGGAGAGGGGGACCATTTATAAGGGAGGGGGGAGAGGGGGACCATCTATAAGGGAGGGGGGAGAGGGGGACCATCTATAAGTGGGGGCAGAGGGGGACCTTCTATAGGGGGGGCAGAGGGGGACCATCTATAAGGGAGGCAGAGGGGGACCATCTATAAGAGGGGGCAGAGGGGGACCATCTATAAGGGAGGCAGAGGGAAGAGGGGGACCATCTATAAGGGTGGGGCAGAGGGAAGAGGGGGACCATCTATAAGGGGGGAATAGGGAAGAGGGGGACCATCTATAAGGGGGGAAGAGGGGGGCCATCTATAAGGGGGGGAAGAGGGGGCCAGCTGACATCCTCTGTGCTGCTGTGACCTCCCCTATAGATCAGCACCCTCCTCTCCTGACATCCTCTGTGCTGCTGTGACCTCCCCTATAGATCAGCCCCCTCCTCTTCTGACATCCTCTGTGCTGCTGGGACCTCTCCTATAGGATTAGCAGCCTCTTCTCCTGACATCCTCTGTGCTGCTGTGACCTCCCCTATAAGATCAGCACCCTCCTCTTCTGACATCCTCTGTGCAGCTGTGACCCTGTGACCTCCCCTATAAGATCAGCCCCCTCCTCTCCTGACAACTTCTGTGCAGCTGTGACCTTGGGGGGGGGGGGGGTGCAGCAGCAGGAAACCAGGTGGCAATATGTTTATTGGGGGCAACAGCGGGTGAACAAGTGGCAATATGTTTATTGGGGGCAGTGGAGGTGGGGTGGACAATGCTTACTGGGGGTAGCAGCAAGGGACCAAACATTATGTTTATTGGGGACAGCAGGGAGGGGAGGCAGGCAGTGTTTATTGGGGACAGCGTAGGGGGGGCAGTAGCGAATTATAATGTGGCCGGATTGACCGGGGGGGGGGGGGGGAACCCAGGTTGGGTGGACAGCCCGAGGCCCAGGGTACATTTAATTCGCCACTGCACTCCGCACTGTAGTGTAACCGTAATCCACTGTCACTCCGCACTGTAGTGTAACCGCCATCCACTGTCACTCCGCACTGTAGTGTAACCGCCATCCACTGTCACTCCGCACTGTAGTGTAACCGCCATCCTCTGTCACTCCGCACTGTAGTGTAATTGCTCAGTATGCGAGTATAATATACAGTAATCCTAACCTGTGCTGTGCCACTACTCTTCAAAATATGCCAACGCACTAGTCCTATGGGGGCAGCTGATAATTATTACTGATCTCTAGGTGTATACAGTAAGTTATCGGTTATCATAGTGCTCTCGACTAGAGATGAGCGAACTGGGTTCGAGTCGATCTGAACCCGAACATTTGGTATTTGATTAGCTCGGTCTGCTGAACTTGGATAAAGCTCTAAGGTTGTCTGGAAAACATGGATACAGCCAATGACTATATCCATGTTTTCCACATAGCCTTAGGGCTTTATCCAAGTTCAGCAGCCACCGCTAATCAAATGCCGAAAGTTCGGGTTCGGATCGACTCGAGCATGCTCCAGGTTCGCTCATGTCTACTCTCGACATGTACAGTATACAATATACAGGGTGTTTTCACTTATCACTGATCTCAAGGTTATTACAATATGTCCTGTTACTGATTATTACTGATCTCTAGGAATAGTTATGTACTGCATGTTACTGGTTATTACTGATTTTTGGGGGTATAAAGCATAATTTTGGATAATACTGATCTGTGGACCACAGATGAGGCTCTGGAGCAGCTGCTGCAAAACATCATAATACACCTCAGCTGCTGCCAAGGTGGTGACTCCCAGTGGGGAGATCACTACACCACCCTGATAAATAGCCCCTTAAGTCCCACTCGGTTGCGAGTATTGGAACATAAATAGGGAAATACCAGGGTGGCCCCTTCTGCATCAAAGTCTAACTCGGGGTAGTTGCCCCTCATCAATGTGGAGTAGAATTCTGGCTAACAGGGGCAATGAAAAATAGACCAACAAAACACAGCAATCGCTAAGCTCAGGGAGACCAGCGACAAAAAAATCAAATGGAGTACTCACTGAAGATTCTCCATTGATACATTGCCCCCTATAAATTTAAATATGCAAAAGAGGGGTCTGTGGAGCCTCAGTTACGAGTCTCAAAACACAGGAATAGCCAGATATCCCTCCAGGAGAGGAAAGCCTATTGCCAAGGTGATGACTCCCTCATCATACACCTCAGCTGCTGCAGAACCTTCTGATACACCTCAGATGCTGCAGAAACTCATCACACACTTCAGCTGCTGCAGAACCTCATCATACATCTCAGCTGCTGCAGGACCTCCTTATACACCTCAGCTGCTGCAGAAACTCATCACACACCTCAGCTGCTGCAGAACCTCATCATGCACCTCAGCTGTTGCAGAGCCTCATCATGCACCTCAGCTGCTGTATGATGGTGGAGGTGCAGGAGGATAAAGGGGGTAGTAGTAGTATGATGATGTAGGGGTGAGAGGAGGAAGGGAGCAGTAGTATGCTAATGCAGGGGCAGGAGCATGAAGGGGGTAGTAGTATGATGATATGCAGCTGCATCATATGTGCACAAACTATCAGTGTGTAATATACTGGGGACCTGAAATTGGGGTGTGTAATATACTGGGGACCTGATATTGGGGTGTGTAATATAGTGGGGACCTGATATTGGGGTGTGTAATATACTAGGGTCCTGATATTGGGGTGAGTAATATACTGGGGACCTGGTATTTGGGGTATGTAATATAGTGGGAACCTGATATTGGGGTGTGTAATATACTAGGGTCCTGATATTGGGGTGTGTAATATAGTGAGGACCTGATACTGGAGTGTGTAATATACCAGGGTCCTGAAATTGGGGTGTGTAATATACTAGGGTCCTGATATTGGGGTGTGTAATATACTAGGGTACTGATATTGGGGCATGTAATATACTAGGGTCCTGATATTGGGGTGTGTAATATACTAGGGTCCTGATATTTGGATGTGTAATATACTGGGGACCTGATATTAGGGTGTGTAATATAGTGGGCACCTGATATCGGGGTGTGTAATATACTAGGGTCCTGATATTGGGGTGTGTAATATACTAGGGTCCTGATATTGGGGTGTGTAATATACTAGGGTCCTGATATTTGGATGTGTAATATACTGGGGACCTGATATTAGGGTGTGTAATATAGTGGGCACCTGATATCGGGGTGTGTAATATACTAGGGTCCTGATATTGGGGTGTGTAATATACTAGGGTCCTGATATTGGGGTGTGTAATATACTAGGGTACTGATATCGGGGTGTGTAATATACTAGGGTTCTGATATCGGGGTGTGTGTAACGCCTGGAGTAGTGGATCCACTGGACCGTCACTAGCGATGGCACTAACCTCACCAGGGAGCGGAGTCTAAAGGGCCGCTGGTTTTCACCAGAGCCCGCCGCAGGGCGGGATGGACTTGCTGCGGCAGGCGACCCCCAGGTCGCTACCCCTGGCTTGGTTGCTAGTGACGGCAGGCGAGGCGTGGCAGGAGCAGTAGGCAGGAGATGGTACTGGCAGAGGTCTGCAGGCGTAACCACGGGTGACAGGCTGAACAAAGGAGCAATAGTGTAACAGAGGAGCAGGAACCAGGAACGAGGACTAGGGACCAGGTAGCGGACAGGAATCAGGAACAACAGGGAGCTGGGCCAAACGCCATGGGAAGCATGTAGAGGCTCCAACACCTGGAAGGGGGCAGGGCTGGAACTTATAGGGGAGTGATTGACATACAAGCCAATTAGGAGCGCACTGCCCCTTTAAATCTGAGACAGCCGGCGCACGCGCGCCCTAGGAGGCGGGGACGCGCGCCGGCCGGCACAGCGGGTGACAGGAGCGGGGCGAGGTAAGGCGCCCCCCGGGGCTGAATTAGTAGCAACGCCGGGTCCCTGCACATGGCCCCCGGCGGCTGCATGGAGAGGTCGCGGCAGCGGCCTGGAGCACGGGCCGCCGCCGCGGCCGTGACAGTGCCCCCCCCCTTTGGCCTCCCCCTCTTTCTTGCCTGCAGATGGAGGCAAATCAGTGATGAAGTCCATCCCTATGTGGCGAGGGGATGTGGATTTGCGGATGAAACCCTTCTGTAAGTTCTCCTGGATGAAAGAGGACATGGCCTCAGTCTCGGGTACGGGAGAGAGGGTACACCCGACCTTGTGGAGGAGAAGTTCCAGGAAGGAGGTCTATGGGACAATCGTACGCCCGATGAGGTGGTAGAGAGTCTGCCTCCGTGGCAGAGAAGGCATCAGGCAAGTCTTGGTATTCCACCGGTAGGCCGGTCGGTAGACAACATAGAGTACTTGGGCTGAGGTGATCTCAGACACCGGTTGGAACAGTCCTGACCCCAACTGAGAATCTTCCCGGTTCTCCAGTCCAGCTTAGGGGCATGTAATCGCAGCCAAGGAAGTCCCAGGAGGATGGTGGAAGAAGAATGGGGCAGGACGTAGAAGGAAATCTTTTCCTGATGTGAGGTGCCCACCTGGAGGACTAGAGGTGCAGTCTGGTAGTGCACATGGTCGGTAAGAATCTCGCCCGTGACCGAGGAGATAGTCAGGGGTCTGGCTAGTTGGGTCACGGGTAGCTGCCATCTTTGGACCAATGTAGCTGCAATAAAACTGCCTGCTGACCCAGAATCGAGAAAGGCAGTAGTTTGGTGATTTTGTCCCGTGGGTGTCTGGATGGAGACTGGCATAGACAACCTTGGAGAGGTGGCATTCACACTTAGGGAGGCCTCTCCCACCGGACCTAGGTGCTGGCGTTTCCCGGGCGCTTGAGGACGTTGGGGACATCTCAGCTGAAAGTGATCCGGACCACCGCAGTAGAGGCAGAGATTCAACTCCAGACGACGAATTCTCTCATCAGGCATCAGGTGAGCCCGTTCCACCTGCATAGGAATCTCCGGAGTCAGCTGGGACACCGGAACATCAGGATTCTGGAAGCCCAGCACCATCTGGTGATGGCGACGGGACAGGCTTAGTCGCCGTTCATGCCAGACCTCCTCCTCTCTCTCAGAAAAACGAGTATCGACCCTGGTGGCCAGTAGGATGAGTTCGTTCAGGGAGGTAGGTAGGTCTCGGGCGGAAAGCACGTCTCTCACCCGACTGGACAGGCCCTTCTTGAAGGTAGCTATTAGAGCGGCCTCATTCCAGTCTAATTCCGCTGCCACGGTGCGGAACTGGATGGCGTAGTCGCCAATGGAGGAGCTCCCTTGAGAGAGGTTGAGTAGAGCAGTCTCAGCCGAAGACGCACGGGCAGGTTCCTCAAAGACGGAGCGAAACTCGGCCAGGAAGGTTCGGAGATTGGCAGCAGCAGGGTCATCTCGGTCCCACAGCGGCGTGGCCCAAGCCAGAGCTCTACCCTCCAGTAGGCTGATGATGAAACCCACTTTAGAGCGCTCAGTGGAAAACTGACTACTTAAAGGACAACTCCCGCGCTAAGGAAAAAAAACAAAAACCAATCAGAAACCTAGCTTTTATACTTATCATCCCTCCTGAGCTGTCACTGTTTGAATTTCCCACCGTCTGTGTACCTTCTGATTTCTAGTCTTCTTCTTCATTTCTTCCTTGCTTCCTGGTTTCAGCTTCCCATGATGCACTTTGGCTGCTGTGACAAGCCAGCCCCCTGCTGTGACACAGCAAGTGCCTTTCCCTCCATTCACTACAACTCCCATCATACACTAAACATGACCCCCTCTCTGGCTCTCTTCAGTCAGGCTGCTATATACACACACCGAAGCTGCACACACATACTGTCACCTCACTGTAGTGTACATTCTGCAGGATTAGGTCAGGGCAGCAGGGGAGAGATAAGACCTCTGTGTAGCTGACATGCCGAGAGAGAGGAGAAAGATAAGCAAGTGACATCACTCACTCACTGAGTCCACTCGGCAGCAGGAGGGAGTATGGGGGAGGGGGTCCTGTAGCTGGTTATGTGCCGGGAGTCAGTCACCAGTCATTATTGAGTTGCAGAATGACAGATGGCTTACAGTTGCTCAGCCAATGGGAGCTGAGCAAGCCTAGTCACCTGACCAGGCAGGGGAGGGGGAGGCTGGTGTGACAGGAGCTAGAGCAGCCCTCCTGCTGATGACTCATCGTCACTAGAAGGAGCTGAGAGAGCAGCCTGGTGACGACAGTAATTAGGTATGAAGGAGTTTCTTACACTTCCTGGTGGGGGGTTGAGGGGGGAAAAGACAGGGAAGGAGGACAGACAGGTGATTGAAGTATATTACAGTGTTATATAACTTTGTAATGTGCTTCAATTACTGGGAAAAAGTTTTTTTATGGGAGTTGTCTTTTAAAAGTTCAATGTGCATGGTGCATTGAGTCAGGAATCCTCTGCACAACTTGGAGTCACCACCGTATTTGCTTGGGAGAGCCAGTCGAAGTGTCGAAGAAGCAGCAGGAGGTGGTGTGCGCTGGGATATCGTATGCTGCTGTAAGGTGGCAGTGAGTTGCTGGATCTGCTGCGACTGTTGCTGGATTTGTTGAGCCTGTTGGGCGACCACTCGGGCTATGTCGCGGATATCAGGCACCTCGCCGGGATCCATGGTTGGAGCCTACTGTAACGCCTGGAGTAGTGGATCCACTGGACCGTCACTAGCGATGGCACTAACCTCACCAGGGAGCGGAGTCTAAGGGGCCGCTGGTTTTCACCAGAGCCCGCCACAGGGCGATGTGTAATATACTGGGGACCTGATATTGGGGCGTGTAATATACTAGGGTCCTGATATTGGGGTGTGTAATATACTAGGGTCCTGATATCGGGGTGTGTAATATACTAGGGTCCTGATATTTGGATGTGTAATATACTGGGGACCTGATATTTGGATGTGTAATATACTAGGGTCCTGATATTTGGATGTGTAATATACTGGGGACCTGATATTAGGGTGTGTAATATAGTGGGCACCTGATATTGGGGTGTGTAATATACTAGGGTCCTAATATTGGGGGGTGTAATATACTAGGGTCCTGATATTGGGGTGTGTAATATACTAGGGTCCTGATATTGGGGTGTGTAATATACTAGGGTCCTGAAATTGGGGTGTGTAATATACTAGGGTCCTGATATTGGGGTGTGTAATATACTGGGGTCATGATATTGGGGTGTGTAATGTACTAGGGTCATGATATTGGGGTGTGTAATATACTGGGGACCTGATATTGGGGTGTGTAATATAGTGGGGACCTGATATTGGGGTGTGTAATATACTGGGGACCTGATATTGAGGTGTGTAATATACTGGGGACCTGATATTGGGGTGTGTAATATAGTGGGCACCTGATATTGGGGTGTGTAATATAGTGGGCACCTGATATTGGGGTGTGCAATATACTTGGGTCCTGATATTGGGGCGTGTAATATACTGGGGTGCTGATATTGGGGTGTGTAATATACTGGGGACCTGATATTGGGGTGTGTAATATAGTGGGCACCTGATATTGGGGTGTGTAATATACTAGGGACCTGATATTGGGGTGTGTAATATACTGGGGACCTTATATTGGGTTGTGTAATATACTAGGGTCCTAATATTGGGGTGTGTAATATACTAGGGTCCTGATATTGGGGTGTGTAATACAGTGGGGACCTGATATTGGGGTGTGTAATACAGTGGGGACCTGATATTGGGGTGTGTAATGCTCCTTTTATCTTTTGACTGTAAAAATTCTAACTAGAAAATTCTGAAGAAGAAAAAAAGACAAGCCACACCCACAACAGGCCACACCCCACAAGACCACACCCACAACAGGCCACACCCACAATAAGCCACAACTATGCACACCCATTGAGTATTATGCTGTGTTTACACGTAACGATTATTGTGTGAATTTGCGCGATAACGATCGAATTCGAACGATAATAGTACGTGTAAACGCAGCGATCAAACGATGAAAGAGAAATCGTTCATTTTGATCTTATATGTTCTCAAATCGTCGTTCGCAAAAAATTTGCAGATCGTTCCGTGTAAGCAGTCTATCTCAATGTGTGAGATACGCTTAAGCGATCGCAAAACGATCGCAAAACGAATTTTCAGTACGATGTATCGTACCGTCTAAACACTGGTCGTTATGAAAAAAAAATCGTTACTCCGACATCGTTAATCGTATGATCGGGCCAATTATAGTTTCATGTAAACGCAGCATTATGGAGTGTTGTTGTCAACAAGTGACTACATTCAGGCCCGGACTGATAATCTGGCAGGCCGGGCAAATGCCCGCTGGGCTGCTCAGATTATCAGTCGGAGGGCCGCCGACCAGCCCCCCTGCTAAGTAAACCACGAGCCACCACGCGCTCACGCCCCCCGCCCGCCGCGGCCGTAAGAACTTTGTGTGGCCGCCCTGCATTTGCTGCCGTCCTCTGCTGTTAGCTGCTTACATATTCTGTTACCAGCAGCCCGATGCAGCCCGGCCCCAGAGGCTCACAGCTCCAGCCCCGCGGCGCCTGCATCTCTCTCCCCTCCTGCTCGTCGGCAGACGTGTGACGTCATCAGTTGCTGCCCGCCCGAGCAGGAGAGGAGAGAGATGCAGGCGCCGCGGGGCTGGAGCTGTGAGCCTCCGGGGCCGGGCTGCATCGGGCTGCTGGTAACAGAATATGTAAGCAGCTAACAGCACCGGACCAGAGAGGAACAGAGAGGACCTGCTGGATCCACCAGAGGTTAGTATACTTTTGTTTTTTTGTTTTTTACATGAATGCTCCTACACAGTGGGAGCTTTACTTGGGGCCTATAACATGGAGTTATAGACCCCTCTATACTATACTATGTGGGGGCTGTACAGGGGGAAAATGCCATGTGGGGGGCTACAGAGGGATGCTTTTACTGTTGGGGGGCTTCAGGGGGGGGATAATATGTTGAGATTATTCTATGTGGGGGCTGGCTGCACAGGGACCTATACTATGTGGGGGGGGGCTACACGGGGGGGGGGGGGATAATATGTTATGGCTATACTATCGGGGAAGGGAAATATGTGGGGGCTGGCTGCACAGGGACCTATACTATGTGGGGGGGGGGGGCTACACGGGGGGGGGGGGGATAATATGTGGGGGCTTGCTACACAGTGAGTGACATCCCCGTATACTGTGCATATACTGACTGACATCCCTGTATACTGTGCATATACTGAGTGACATCCCCGTATACTGTGCATATAGTGAGTGACATCCCCGTATACTGTGCATATACTGAGTGACATCCCCGTATACTGTGCATATACTGAGTGACATCCCCGTATACTGTGCATATAGTGAGTGACATCCCCGTATACTGTGCATATAGTGAGTGACATCCCTGTATACTGTGCATATAGTGAGTGGCATCCCCGTATACTGTGCATATAGTGAGTGACATCCCCGTATACTGTGCATATACTGAGTGACATCCCCGTATACTGTGCATATAGTGAGTGACATCCCCGTATACTGTGCATATACTGAGTGACATCCCCGTATACTGTGCATATACTGAGTGACATCCCCGTATACTGTGCATATAGTGAGTGACATCCCCGTATATTGTGCATATAGTGAGTGACATCCCCGTATACTGTGCATATAGTGAGTGACATCCCCGTATACTGTGCATATACTGAGTGACATCCCCGTATACTGTGCATATACTGAGTGACATCCCCGTATACTGTGCATATACTGAGTGACATCCCCGTATACTGTGCATATAGTGAGTGACATCCCTGTATACTGTGCATATAGTGAGTGACATCCCTGTATACTGTGCATATACTGAGTAACATCCCTGTATACTGTGTATATAGTGGGTGACATCCCTGTATACTGTGCATATACTGAGTGACATCCCTGTATACTGTGTATATAGTGAGTGACATCCCTGTATACTGTGCATATACTGAGTAACATCCCTGTATACTGTGTATATAGTGAGTGACATCCCTGTATACGGTGCATATAGTGAGTGACATCCCTGTATACTGTGCATATAGTGAGTGACATCCCTGTATACTGTGCATATAGTGAGTGACATCCCTGTATACTGTGCATATAGTGAGTGACATCCCTGTATACTGTGCATATACTGAGTGACATCCCTGTATACTGTGCATATAGTGAGTGACATCCCTGTATACTGTGCATATACTAAGTGACATCCCTGTATACTGTGCATATAGTGAGTGACATCCCTGTATACTGTGCATATAGTGACATCCCTGTATACTGTGCATATAGTGAGTGACATCCCTGTATACTGTGCATATACTGAGTGACATCCCTGTATACTGTGCATATAGTGAGTGACATCCCTGTATACTGTGCATATAGTGACATCCCCGTATACTGTGCATATACTGAGTGACATCCCTGTATACTGTGCATATAGTGACATCCCTGTATACTGTGCATATACTAAGTGACATCCCTGTATACGGTGCACATACTGAGTGACATCCCTGTATACTGTGCATATACTGAGTGACATCCCTGTATACTGTGCATATAGTGACATCCCTGTATACTGTGCATATACTGAGTGACATCCCTGTATACTGTGCATATAGTGACATCCCTGTATACTGTGCATATACTGAGTGACATCCCTGTATACTGTGCATATACTGAGTGACATCCCTGTATACTGTGCATATACTGAGTGACATCCCTGTATACTGTGCATATACTGAGTGACATCCCTGTATACTGTGCATATAGTGACATCCCTGTATACTGTGCATATACTGAGTGACATCCCTGTATACTGTGCATATAGTGACATCCCTGTATACTGTGCATATACTGAGTGCGGCCCTGTATACTGTGCATATACTGAGTGACATCCCTGTATACTGTGCATATAGTGACATCCCCGTATACTGTGCATATACTGAGTGACATCCCTGTATACTGTGCATATAGTGACATCCCTGTATACTGTGCATATACTAAGTGACATCCCTGTATACGGTGCACATACTGAGTGACATCCCTGTATACTGTGCATATACTGAGTGACATCCCTGTATACTGTGCATATAGTGACATCCCTGTATACTGTGCATATAGTGAGTGACATCCCTGTATACTGTGCATATACTGAGTG
The DNA here is from genome assembly GCF_027789765.1 of Dendropsophus ebraccatus. NCBI lineage: Eukaryota > Metazoa > Chordata > Amphibia > Anura > Hylidae > Dendropsophus > Dendropsophus ebraccatus. The sequence goes on along the minus strand of NC_091459.1, from coordinate 71,676,155 downwards.
ACATCCCTGTATACTGTGCATATAGTGAGTGACATCCCTGTATACTGTGCATATAGTGACATCCCCGTATACTGTGCATATACTGAGTGACATCCCTGTATACTGTGCATATAGTGACATCCCTGTATACTGTGCATATACTAAGTGACATCCCTGTATACGGTGCACATACTGAGTGACATCCCTGTATACTGTGCATATACTGAGTGACATCCCTGTATACTGTGCATATAGTGACATCCCTGTATACTGTGCATATACTGAGTGACATCCCTGTATACTGTGCATATAGTGACATCCCTGTATACTGTGCATATACTGAGTGACATCCCTGTATACTGTGCATATACTGAGTGACATCCCTGTATACTGTGCATATACTGAGTGACATCCCTGTATACTGTGCATATACTGAGTGACATCCCTGTATACTGTGCATATAGTGACATCCCTGTATACTGTGCATATACTGAGTGACATCCCTGTATACTGTGCATATAGTGACATCCCTGTATACTGTGCATATACTGAGTGCGGCCCTGTATACTGTGCATATACTGAGTGACATCCCTGTATACTGTGCATATACTGAGTGACATCCCTGTATACTGTGCATATACTGAGTGACATCCCTGTATGTTGTGACTATACTATGTGGGGGCTGGCTACACAGAGACCTATACTATTTGGGGGATACAAGAAGGGGGGAATAATATGTTGTGGCTATACTATGTGGGGGCTACAAAGGGGGATATACTATGTGGGTGCTACACAGTGGGAAGGGCTATACTATGTGGGGGGCCTATATTATGTGGGACTGCACAGGGCATCTATATTATGTGTGGGGGGCTATATGCCTGACTACTATTTGGAGGCACATATTGGGCCTGACTGCTTATGTAGGAGCACAGAGGGGGCACTGTTACTGTGTAAAGCAATGGGGAATATAAGGTTATGATGAGGTATAAGGTTAGGTTGGTGCTGGAGCGTGGAGCCTAAAGTGTTTGTCTCGCAGATTCTGGGGAGAAGAGTCATGGCTGGAGAAATCTTCATGATGGGCTGAGCCAGATGGAAAGAAAAGGAAAAAACAGTCAGCTTTGACTATCAAAAAGTCACTTATGATTCATGTAGAGAAGACGCCTCCTGTAAGTCACTGGATGTAACTGCACAATCATGCTTAATCACTTCACACGTACAGGATCTGCAACAGATTTGATGCTGGGTTCTGTCATTGAGTAACAAAGCTATCTGCAGCATCAAATCCTGTGTGTGTGAACACACTCTTAAGGTCTGTAGATCCTTTGTATAGCTGCATCTCTACCTCTATTTGGTCACTGCTAGAGATGAGAGACCTTACAGTAAGTTTAGGTTCACATGAACCCAAATGCTCTGAACTTCATCTCTGGTCAATGCTGAGGTAGAATATTGCATTTTATATATTGGTGGTATAAAGGGGATATTATTAATAGACAGTACAGCAGTATTATCCAGTCACTGTATGATGGCAGTGGTCATGGTATTATTTGTCCTGTGTATACTCCTTTTATTGGTATTACTTGTGTTCGTGTAGTGGATTTTATTCAGTGACAGTATAGTGGTATTAGTCATGTTGTTGTAATGATGGTAGTGGCCATAGTGTTGAGGTATTATCTGTTACTTGTATACTGTAATAATGGTAGTATCAGTCTCTTTATAATAGATTGGCCAGTAACAGTAATGATGATATTCGCTTCCTGTATACTGGTGTTTTTTGGTAACTATAATAGCTATTTAGAGATATACAGTATTATCATGCATAGAAAATTGTCTTACCAGTGCTAACATTATACAGGATAAGTGTAATATTATTTTACATATCCTAACAATTTCCCTAGGACCCTACTTATATATATTATCACTGTTGTAGCCTGTTGTTGCATAATAGGTAGATAGATAGATAGTTCGATAGATAGATAGATAGATGATAGATAGATAGGAGATAGATAGATAGATAGATAGATAGATAGATAGATAGATAGGAGATAAATAGATAGATAGATAGATAGATAGATAGATAGATAGGAGATAGATAGATAGATAGATAGATAGATAGATAGATAGATAGATAGATAGGAGATAGATAGATAGATAGATAGATAGTTCGATAGATAGTTCGATAGATAGATAGATAGATAGATAGATAGATAGACTTGGCACCATTTCTGTCAATAAAAATGAGTTGCAATACAACACAACATGACCTAAGTGTGATATGGTATGTGGGCTGGAGGGGTGTGAGTGCCAGGGCAGATTTTCAGTCCCAGTCCGGCCCTGACTACATTCAGCCCATTTTCCAAACATATTGCATAGCTGACAACACTTTTACATGTTGGACTGAATAGAGTCACCAGTGGACCACTTGTGTCCATGAAGGGTCCATGGGGAGAGCACACACCACAGAACATTGCCATTGATCTGTCCTGCAGGCTTTTGCTTCTGCTATCTGCTATCTGCTTCTGACTCACATACCACAGCTAAGCCAAACCATGATTCACTATTCTTATTGTCATTTATAAATAAAGCGTCAAGAATTAAAATGACAAAAAAAAAAAAAACAGGAGTAAAACGTAGGAGGTGGTGGCGACTGACGTCACCGGATGCCGGAAGCGGGAGCGGAAACCGAGCGGTAAGGGAGGAGGAGGAGAGAAAAATAACAAAACGAGCCGCGTACAAGGAGCGAGCACCGGGCGATACACTGAGGCGCAGCCTCTCAGCCCATCCCGGTGACCTCCTCTTCCCCCAGGCGGGGGAGGATGGGGAAGGACAGAGCTCGGTAACGGCACGGGAAGCAGCAGGACCCTAGCGCCCGAAGGTAGGAGCTTTATCCAGGTAATCGGGTGAGCGGAGCGGAATAGAGCGAAGTGTGTGCGGGTCACAGCCGGGCGCGTCCTGGGTTGGGGGTGGTCTCCGCTGGGAATGCCGGGAGTCCCCGGTGGTGGTCTGCGCTGGGAATGCCGGGAGTCCCCGGTGGTGGGACTATTAGGGACACTGACAGCTCGTGTGCCCGATCACTGATCTGCCTGAGACAGCTGCTGGGATCCCACCACTGCAGCCCCTGCCTCCTCTTCAAGGAATGGTCCATGAAGGAACCTGTAGCTCAGTCTTTACTCTGTGACCTCATCTACTACTCAGGGACTATGATAAGCCAGCCGCGTCACTGCTTACATAGTGCATACGCCTAGGAGGATAGCAGCCGCGTCACTGCTTACATAGTGCATACGCCTAGGAGGATAGCAGCCGCGTCACTGCTTACATAGTGCATACACCTAGGAGGATAGCAGCCGCGTCACTGCTTACATAGTGCATACGCCTAAGAGGATAGCAGCCGCGTCACTGCTTACATAGTGCATACACCTAGGAGGATAGCAGCCGCGTCACTGCTTAACATAGTGCATACACCTAGGAGGATAGCAGCCGCGTCACTGCTTACATAGTGCATACACCTAGGAGGATAGCAGCCGCGTCACTGCTTACATAGTGCATACACCTAGGAGGATAGCAGCCGCGTCACTGCTTACATAGTGCATACACCTAGGAGGATAGCAGCCGCGTCACTGCTTACATAGTGCATACGCCTAGGAGGATAGCAGCCGCGTCACTGCTTAACATAGTGCATACGCCTAGGAGGATAGCAGCCACGTCACTGCTTACATAGTGCATACGCCTAGGAGGATAGCAGCCGCGTCACTGCTTACATAGTGCATACGCCTAGGAGGATAGCAGCCGCGTCACTGCTTACATAGTGCATACGCCTAGGAGGATAGCAGCCGCGTCACTGCTTACATAGTGCATACGCCTAGCAGGAAAGCAGCCGCGTCACTGCTTACATAGTGCATACGCCTAGGAGGATAGCAGCCGCATCACTGCTTACATAGTGCAATACACCTAGGAGGATAGCAGCCGCATCACTGTTTACATAGTGCATACACCATACTGTACCTAGCAGGATAGCAGCCGCATCACTGCTTACATAGTACATACACCATACTGTACCTAGCAGGAAAGCAGCCGCATCACTGCTTACATAGTACATACACCATACTGTACCTAGCAGGAAAGCAGCCGCATCACTGCTTACCATAGTGCATACACCTAGGAGGATAGCAGCCGCATCACTGCTTACATAGTGCAATACACCTAGGAGGATAGCAGCCGCATCACTGTTTACATAGTGCATACACCATACTGTACCTAGCAGGAAAGCAGCCGCATCACTGCTTACATAGTACATACACCATACTGTACCTAGCAGGAAAGCAGCCAGCCAGATCACTGCTTACGTAGTGCATACACCTAGCAGGAAAGCAGCCGCATCACTGCTTACATAGTGCATACACCATACTGTACCTAGCAGGAAAGCAGCCGCATCACTGCTTACATAGTGCATACACCATACTGTACCTAGCAGGAAAGCAGCCGCATCACTGCTTACATAGTACATACACCATACTGTACCTAGCAGGAAAGCAGCCAGCCAGATCACTGCTTACGTAGTGCATACACCTAGCAGGAAAGCAGCCGCATCACTGCTTACATAGTGCATACACCATACTGTACCTAGCAGGAAAGCAGCCGCATCACTGCTTACATAGTGCATACACCATACTGTACCTAGCAGGAAAGCAGCCGCATCACTGCTTACATAGTGCATACACCATACTGTACCTAGCAGGAAAGCAGCCGCATCACTGCTTACATAGTGCATACACCATACTGTACCTAGCAGGAAAGCAGCCTCATCACTGCTTACATAGTGCATACACCATACTGTACCTAGCAGGAAAGCAGCCAGATCAGTGCTTACACAGTACATGCATCTAGCAGGATAGCAGCCAGATCACTGCTTACATAGTGCATACACCTAGTAGGAAAGCGCCAGATCACTGCTTACATAGTACACACTGCCTAGGAGGAAAGCAGCCAGATCACTGCTTACATAGTACACACTGCCTAGGAGGAAAGCAGCCAGATGACTGCTTACATAGTACACACTGCCTAGGAGGAAAGCAGCCAGATCACTGCTTACATAGTACACACTGCCTAGGAGGAAAGCAGCCAGATGACTGCTTACATAGTACACACTGCCTAGGAGGAAAGCAGCCAGATCACTGCTTACATAGTACACACTGCCTAGGAGGAAAGCAGCCAGATCACTGCTTACATAGTACACACTGCCTAGGAGGAAAGCAGCCAGATCACTGCTTACATAGTACACACTGCCTAGGAGGAAAGCAGCCAGATCACTGCTTACATAGTACACACTGCCTAGGAGGAAAGCAGCCAGATCACTGCAGTCAATTGATCTAGCATTTGGCAAATGGTGTGGCCACCTTAAAGGGGATAACCAGGGACATATGTTAAAAATAAATCATTTCCCAATACCCCCCACAGCTGCTATAGTGACTCCTCCCGATCACGGCAACATCCTGGTGAGGCCCCAAACCTCTGCGGACAGTGACAGCAACTAGGAGGAACTAGAAAGTGACAAGCGGGGAATGTGAAGCACCAGAACAGCAGCTTCAGGGGGTTGGTAGAAGGTCAGATTGACTTTTTTTTTTTAATTAATCATCCATATGTAAATCTTTTGTGTCATGGAAAACCCTCTCAAGTGTGTTGGCATGCATTCTGTATAAAATCCACATCCTATTGATTGCAGTGTGAATTCTATCAAAGTTCGCACATATCTTTTTACATGTACTTTTTTCTGTTGTGGATTGACATTTTGATGCGTTTTTTGTTGTTTTCATCCACTTTTTCTCTTGACAACTCTGTGAGTTTCCACATAGGCTTTAGATGCAGATTTTCTTGCCAAAATTATCTAAACAATTTTCTCAAAAACACTGTGACTTGATGCGGCTCGCAGTGTATTTTCTGCCCTGAAATCTGCATGTCATCTGGCAGCAATCCATGTTCCATGCATGTGAACAGGGGTTTTCAGGCAATGGGTTAGGTTTGTGAGCTTTTCCTGCTGTGGAAGTGATGTATCATTTATTTGGGAGAGGGTTGCGTATTGTCCTGTCAATCTGCTGCCTTAGCTTCCTGCTGCAGAAATACATGTTGTGGTTCACTCTACCTCTCCTTTCAGGTGATTTTTAAGGATACGCTGTTCTGTGTACATGCGGATTAGCACTATATCTGGCCGTTATTTATCTTGTATTTTTTTTATTTTTGTTTTTTTTGCAGATTTCTGCTCTCTGCAAGTTGTCTTTTAGCGGTCTTTCTCTCAGCGCTCCCCTTTCCATCTCCCTATGTCTTCCATGGACTTCTATTCTGATCCCTGAGCATCATAGTGGGCCTCCCCCATCCCTGTAGGCATCCTCCTATGTAAAACACACACAGAACCACACTTACTCACCTGGCTCTTGGGCCAGCTCTTCTTCCAAGCTCAGTGAGCGCAGGAGTGATGTCACTCATGTGTCAGGAAGCTGGGGGAGGGAGCGGCCGCTTTGCTTGCCACGAGAGTGACACCAGTCTGCTCCTGGTTATGTTATGTTGCCAGAAATGCCAAATGGCCTGTCTGGCCTGCTGATAAGATATGAGTATTTTCCTATATTAGCTTGTTCTCTTGATCTATGTAGAGTTTGCTGGAATGACAGTGCCTATTTAATTCCTTGTGTGCAATGTCTATAGGGGAATTTATTATTCTTCTATGCCTTTGGGTAGGTGCCGAAAAGTGCTAGCCTCTGGTTTACCTGAAAACTAACGTCTTTTTCTGTGTTACGCCAGCCACGCCATTTTAAAGCGTAAAAGGGGTTGTAGCCATTGCTCATTTCAAGAGAACAACCGTAAGGGCCCATTCACACGAGTAATTCTTGCAGAAGCCCGCACTGTGGAGCTTAAAGTTCTGTCTGCCCTATTCGTGCGCCCTTGGCTTTCTGCCGAAATAATTGACATGTCATTTCTTTTGGTGGAGAGCGGAGGGTGCACAAAGCATTCTATTAAATCAATAGGGCAGGCAGAACTTCAAGCTAAGTCTGCAGCGCTGGCTCTGCTTGGAATTCCGCAAAAATTACCCTAAATTGTAGCTGAAATCTGTTAGCCCCAAGCTAGCATTAGATAGCAAAGCATAATGTGCGGTGTGTGCACCACTTAATAAATCTATGAATTTAGGCTATGTGTTTATCCACAACCACATCAACTGGAAGTTAGTTCCAAGCATCTACTACTCTTTCAGTAAAGTAATGTTCTCACATTGCTTTTGATCCCCTAAGTAACTTCTGTCGGTGCCCCCTTGTTCTTAAGTTAAGTTTTTTTCTTAAAACACCTCCCTCCTAAACCTTATTTACTCCTTTTATCCAGTTATCTGCAGCCAGTTCATTGTGGTACAATAGCCACATCTATCAACCCCAAAGAGCAGGTGGCTTTGTAGCGACATTCCATGTGGCTTACATCTAGAAAAGGTCACTACTTGTCCATTCAGAAAAAATTCTGCCGAGTTACGACCTGTGAGAAAATCTAGATTTTCCTGGGATCTGCAGAAATTTGACTAAAAGGAAAATACAATAAAATAAGAAACTATCCGTTACTCACCTAGATGACCTTTTAAGTGACAAGGACACTTTAAAAACACGTTTTTTGTTTTTTTTTTGGGGGGGGGGGGGGGGGGGGGCGGGGTGGTCCTATATTTTTCTAGATACAATATGGGGCATGTTGCATATGATGCTCAATAGCTGTTACCCTTGTCACAGTGACATTTGGAAGCTATTGGACATTGTGTACCGGCTTGCTTGTGCCCACACATACTTCTTGCAACATGCACCTTCCATACTCTCGACTGGCAATTCTTTTCTGCTCTTCAGATAACCCCTTAAAAGCCAGCATATGGGATGCTTGTTTCAGTAAATCCTCACCTGTAATCCACAGCATGCCCTCAATTCTGTGTAGATTTTTTTTATTCACTATATGTAGATAGGGTCTTGCAACCCTTATTTATTATATTGGATATTTTTATTGTGAAATCCACCCTGAAAATCGACACAGGACTGAATTATTTATTTGCATGTAAATCTTAGCTGGTAAAATCCACTGTGGATTACAATATCAGACAGGTGGATAAGACTACAAACTTGTCCACCAGTAATAAACCCCACTTTAAAGAAGTGTAGTAGACATGACACCTGCGGTGATTCTGTATGCTTCACATGCAGGCGTTGCAGTGATATCCATGAAACATTTGGCTATATGTGAATGTGCACCTTGCAGAGTCCTTTACCCATTTGCAGCATCTTTGCTCCTTTTGGTGGGAGAAGCGGCTACAGATATCCTGACCATGTAACACTTTGTAGCCATCACACTATTCTGAGAGCATTATAAGCCCTTTAATCAGTGAGAAAACTCAGAAGGGCTGAACATAACAGTGGGATCTTGTTTACGTTGACATGAGGACAATTTTTTTTCACCATATTTTTGTCCTCTCCTGTTGTAGGTAGAACACTTTCCTGATCCCTTTCCTGTGAGAGAGGAAGCAGAGGGAACTGAGGATATGCCATTCATGGTTGAAGCTCACGCAGCAGTATTGTATCCCAAGATGTTCTAGTGTTTGACATTTCGATCACAAAGGGAAATCATCTTCCTTCCCCCTCCCAGTGTGTTTCAGGCACTTCATCAGTTTTCTGATTTTACCTACTGCCCTATAGGGATTGAGTTACTGACAGTCTTGTTTGCTTTTATGACAGAAATGACTGGATTATACTTGTGCAATTTTATGTTATATAATATATACAATAGATCTATATTTTGTTATATAAACTATATATAATTTATTTAATTTTTTTTGCCACTCCTTATTCAAGCTATGATAAGCCCGCCCCCAGTGCACCAAAACATCTAATTAGCATAAGCCAAAAAGACAGAATTGGCTGCACATCGCACCCATGGCTGACACGAAAACTTATTCAGCTATATTTAAAACCAACATCAGAAGTTAGTATATAATTTGGCCAAACCATATTGCCTCATGTACCACGTGCAGGTCTTCTGATACACATGAGTCCCTAACCAAAAAACATCACTGTGCTGGTCAGCGACCACAATTCCCGCAAAACGTGCGCAAGCAGAGAAGGGGGGCCATGGAATGGCCCTGCAACCCCATTGTCACAGCACCAGACCCTAAAGGGCCCCCCCAAACCCCCCAGGCGCCACCGGCGAAAAAAGTGGACGCCAAGCAACACAAGTGTGAACAAGCTCTTACCTCTCTCTCTATTCCTCTGCAAGTAGAATGGGAGAGTACTAGGAGATCCTCCCCTTATGTACACAGGTACTTCCTGCTAATTTGGATCACATGGGTCTTACAAAGCACGAGTGCTAGCCACAATGAAAAAAGGGACAGAATGCATAAAATATAAAACAAGCCAAAAAGACAGAAATGGCTGCCCATCGCACCTATGGCTGACACGAAAGCTTATTCAGCTATATTTAAAACCAACATCAGAAGTTAGTATATAATTTGGCCAAACCATATTGCCTCATGTACCACGCGCAGGTCTTCTGGGGTTAGGGACTCATGTGTATCAGAAGACCTGCACGTGGTACATGAGGCAATACGGTTTGGCCAAATTATATACTAACTTCTGATGTTGGTTTTAAATGTAGCTGAATAAGCTTTCGTGTCAGCCATGGGTGCGAAGTGCAGCCATTTCTGTCTTTTTGGCTTGTGCATATTTTATGTATTCTGTCCCTTTTTTCATTGTGGCTAGCACTCGTGCTGTGTAAGACCCATGTGATCCAAATTAGCAGGAAGCACCTGTGTACATAAGGGGAGGATCTCCTAGTATTCTCCCATTCTACCTGCAGAGGAATGGAGAGAGGTAAGAGCTTGTTCACACTTTTGTTGCTTGGCGTCCACTTTTTCCTCCTGTGGGGTTCGGGGGGGCCCTTTTGGGTCTGGTTCTGTGACAATGGGGTTGCAGGGCCATTCCGTGGCCCCCCTTCTCTGCTTGCGCACGTTTTGCGGGGATTGTGGTCGCTGACCAGCACAGTGATGTTTTTTGGTTAGGGACTCGTGTATCAGAAGACCTGCACGTGATACATGAGGCAATATGGTTTGGCCAAATTATATACTAACTTCTGATGTTGGTTTTAAATGTAGCTGAATAAGCTTTCGTGTCAGCCATGGGTGCGATGTGCAGCCATTTCTGTCTTTTTGGCTTGTACATCTAATTAGCATAATAAACTGCCAATATCCCCAAACAGCACCAAGGATTAAAGTAAGAAACTTGCCTTCCTCCTCAGCTCCCCAAGCGTTTTTGGGATATATCAGCAGGTTAGATGCTTCTAATATGCTGATAGTTTCCCTTTAAAGTGGTTCTGTCATCAGAAATTTAGGTTTCAAACTACTGTTAAGGTCAACAGACATCTAGTACTGGTCATATTTGTCTGTGCTTCTGGAACTTATGGGATGCTAGATAGAATCCCCTTGTGCAATACCGCGCAGGTGGTTGCTAATATTCAATGTGCGCTGCATCAGTAAATGCCACAGCTCACGCACAGTAGAATATACTTTTATTGCAACACGTTTCTGCCCTTCACCTTCCAAAAACAGGGGCCTTTCTTGAGCACTGCTTGAGAAAGGCCCCGTTTTTTGAAAGGGGAGGGCCGAAACACGTTGGAATAAAAGTGTATTTATTCTACTGTGTGGTTTGCTGTGGCATTTACTGATGCTAACAGACATTTGCATCGCACATTTGAATATTAGCAACCACCTGCGCCGTATTGCACTAGGGGATTCTATCTGGCTAACCAAGTTCTGGTTTTACTGGCATCCTGTCTACACACCACGCCGTTGGAGTGGTGTACCTGAACGAGCTGTGGTGGTTCATGATACAACAAGCGCTACATGGAGTTGTTGTAGTTGTGTATGTGTGTATATATATATATATATATATATATATATATATATATATATATATATATATATATATATACACACAACTACATCAGGTCTTGTCTTTCTTTCTGGAACTTATGAAAATATTCACCAGTGCAAAGTGTTAGAGGCTTTCCCAAGCTCCTGAAATTCTGGGGGGTGTAACGCCTCCTTGCTCCCTCTCCCATCCCGGTCTTTGTTTGACTAACAGTACGCTGCTGCTCCTAAATCTCCTTCCTGTGCAAGATTTGGAAGCAGGGCTCAGGGATGGTGAGGAGGTGTTACAGCCCTCAGCCTTTCAGGGGCTTGTGTACACCCCTTTGACACTTAGCACCTCAGTTCAGTACAGGTCTCCAGACCTGCGGTTAGGCTGGGACTTGCATTGTTATTAAACTCATGGGGAAGCAGACTAGGGAGGAGTACACTACATTCTGTACTATATAGAGGTGTATGCACTTCAGCAATCGATACGTCCGTGCTGATCGTTTCTCTGGTTAATTTTCCCTTCAGGTCACAAGTGGCCGGGGATTGCTCTATGATGAAAATGTTGGGGAAACATTCACTGTATGTATTACAGAGAGGCACCATGATGAAGAGCTGTATGCAGTGTTCTCACGCTACAGAGATTACATGGGGTGGATACCAGTAAACCTTTTTCCACTAACAAAATAGTGTCTCTGTAGGATAAAAGAAAAAAAAGCTATGTTCTGCTCTTTAGTCTTGTACAGCCTGCTTTGTTAGTGAAAACACATTAAAATTGACCATATCGAGGTCTTCACAGACCACAAACTAGGGACATCATGGCAACTGTTTTTTTAAGTCCCTGAGGAAAGAAGTATTAGCAAGCTTGCATATAGCGGGGCACAGCTGCTGCATCACCTCTGTGTCCTCTAGGGAGATCCCTGAATTAAGCATGGCTGGAAATTTCCCTGGATTTTCCTTCAGATGGGTACTTTCTTGCTTTTAGACAATTAGTCGCCCTTTCATTATTTTATTTTTTTACTTTTTTTGGGTGGGGGGGCTGTCGCAGATTTGTTTTCATTAATATTGTATATTGGTAAAAGCCTTTTTTTCTCTCTGTAAGGAGGCGATAGTTTACAAAAGATCAGATAGAATATCAGATGATGCCTTCCGTAAGGCTATGCCGGGGGCATACAACAGAACTGTATTTGATCCGTTGAAAGCATTTATAATATTGCTGAAGTAACCTGAAAACGCTTACCTGGGAATGCAGTATGGTATCTGCAAACAGGATATACTTGTTTACCAGAATTAATTTCAGCCTCATTCATCCAGAAACCTGAACATTCATGTGTGAAACAGTTAAGATTGCTTTCCTAATAACCTTTTATACTCACAACATGAAAACCACATCTGTTATTTGGCTCTCAAAACAACGGTAGTTGTTTGCATTGACTGCAAATCATTGCATTGTGAAAAGAACGGCAATTGTGTAAATAGAAAACAACGTTCTGTTCACAAAAAGTATGTTGTGTGAACATAGCCTTATATTGCTAGCATAGCAATTCTGGGTTTCTAGTCTCTCTGATGAGATCAGAATGGGGATGGCTCGCTCACTCCTGTCTTATAACCTCAACAGGTTGTGGTTTTGATAATCTCCTTATTGTTTCCCAAGTGATATAACTATAGTTGGCACATGTATGTGGGATAGCCTGTAATCATGGCACTGCTCTATACAATACACTGGATGATATGAAAACTGCCCAGAATAACAGAAATAAAGAATTCCCATATGGGAAAGGAAATCCGTTCCAGAGCTAGAACAGCTTTGCAATGTGAGCCCCACACCAGACACACATCTCAACCCTGGATACATAGGAATCTGGCGGCTGTGCAAAAATCATCTTTGCATTGCTTCAATGAACAGAATGGAATTGGGCTCAACTTTCTTAGTGGTCTGCTAATATTGTTAAAATAGAACGGGTCAAAAGACTGGCTACAAAAATGGTGGAGGGTGTTGGCCATAAAACCTGTCAGGAAAGACTTAGTGTACCTGTCATTATAAAAAACTTTTGATGTATCCTAGAGACATGTCAAAAGTTTTGATCTGTCCTGGAGTGCTCAGAACACACACTGCAGTGCATTCACGTTCCGCTCTGAATTAAACAAAAAAAAAGAGCCAGACTTGTTATGGGCTTCTATGTCAAAGTTTTGTATAATGAAAGGTACGTTTTAAGGATTAAAATCTTTATAGTCTGGAGGAAACAAGAGGAAGGGGAGCATGATTAACATATTTAAAGGGAATGTACCATCAGGCCCGGGCTGAAGCACTGGAGGCTGGCCGACCCACCTCCAGTGGGAGTAATCTCCCCCCCCCCCCCCCTCCTCTATGACGCCGCTCCATTAGAATCAATGGAACCGTATCATATAGAGGCGGGGGTTTCCACCCACTGGAGGTGGGTTGGCCAGCCTCCAGTGCTTCAGCCCGGGCCTGATGGTACATTCCCTTTAAAGGTTTCAAAGGACTAAATAAGGTTCCGGAGGGAAGTGTTTTAAAAAAAAAACAAAAAAACCTGAACTTAAGAAGAAGACACAGTGAGAGGTTAGTTGGGGGAAAGATCAGAAGCAACGCGAGAAAATATTACTTTACTGAAAGAGTAGTAGATCTCCATCAGATGTGGTTGGTAAATCTACAATAATAGAATATAATCATGCCTGCGATAAACATATATCTATCCTAAGATAATAAGAAGGAAAACACTAAAAGGGCAGAGTAGATGGACCCAGTGGTCTTTTTCTGCCGACAGTCTTCTATATTTCTATGTGGGATACCCATGTAGTGAGATGCATTTCCCAGTAAGCACTCTTGCCATAAATCTGACCCATTTTTTCTGTTCTTGGCCGGGCCTCGACAGCTCTTATAACTTTTCACACGAACCACAAAGACTAGTTTTAGGAATTTTTGTGTGTGTTTTGGTGGGGGGGATTGGAGCAGCTGTATAGTTTTATTTAATCTAAAGTTGTATTTGTGTTTCTTTTCAGGTTCCACATGCTGGATGTAAGCTGTGCTGATAGTTTTCTCGTAGAGAGATAACAAGTCTAGCTGGGCAATCATGCCACCGAGACCTTCCTCTGGGGAACTATGGGGCATACACTTGATGCCCCCCAGGATACTGGTGGATTGTTTATTACCTAATGGGATGATGGTGACTTTAGAATGCCTTCGAGAGGCTACTCTTGTGAACATTAAGCATGAGCTATTTAAAGAGGCCCGGAAGTACCCCCTTCACCACTTGCTGCAGGATGAGTCCTCTTACATATTTGTTAGTGTTACGCAAGAAGCAGAAAGAGAAGAATTCTTCGATGAGACCCGTCGCCTGTGTGACCTTAGGCTGTTCCAACCTTTTCTCAAAGTCATTGAACCTGTTGGAAACAGGGAAGAGAAAATTCTAAATCGAGAAATCGGTGAGCTCTATATTAAATTTTTATATTGATGTTTATCTACTATCCTGTGTTTGCCTTTAGAGTCACTTTAAATGAAATCAAAGCATTAAGAAGTTATTCCCACATAAAGTGAGACTGCAGCCTTGTGACTGTTTGTACTTGTAAGCACCATACTCTTTGTTGCAATGGTGCAAACAATTGCCACCTTACCCAGTTTAACTTTGTTAATGGGCTTCCTAGGATTAGAAAAAAAAAAAGATTGCTGCTTTCTTGTAAAAACAGTGCCACTCTTGTTCACTTCAATGGACCTGCAATACACACACATAAACTGAGGGCAGGAGAGGTGCTGTTTCTGGAAGAAAGTAACTGTTTTTCAGTTTCTAGATGACTTCTTTAACCAGTTCAGGACCTAGCCAGTTTCCCCTGTTAATGTCCAGACATATTTTCATGTTTTTTAAAGGGGTAATCCAGAGTAAAAATAATCAAATCAACTGGTGTAAGAAAGTTATACAGATTTGTAAATTCTATTTAAATATCTTAAAGGGGTAGTGCGGCGCTAAAAAATTATTCACAGAATAACACACATTACAAAGTTATACAACTTTGTAATGTATGTTATGTCTGTGAATTGCCCACCTTCCCGTGTCCCACCACCCCCACCCGTGTACCCGGAAGTGCTGGTGCATTATACATTACCTGATCCGTGTCGAGGGCCGTCCGCCATTTTGTGCCAAACGTCATCTTCGGACGAAGCCTTGCAGCCGTCCCCCCTCCGCCGCGTCACAACTGTGCTCAGCCGCGATTGGCTGAGCACAGTTATGCTCAGCCAATCGCGGCCACTTCATCAGCTGCTCAGCCGCGATTGGCTGAGCATAACTGTGCTCAGCCAATCGTGGCTGAGCACAGTTATGACGCGGCGGAGGGGGGACGGCGGCAGCAATTCGGCCGTGCGTCCGAAGATGACGTTTGGCACAAGATGGTGGACGGCCTCGACACGGATCAGGTAATGTATAATGCACCACACACTTCCGGGTACACGGGTGGGGGTGGTGGGACGGGGGAGATTCACAGACATAACATACATTACAAAGTTGTATAACTTTGTAATGTGTGTTATTCTGTGAATATTTTTTTAGCGCCGCACTACACCTTTAGGCTGGGTTCACACTATGTATATTTGAGGCTGTATTTGTGAGGCTGTATAGCAACCAAAACCAGGAGTGGATTGAAAACACAGAAAGGCTCTGTTCACATAATGTTGTAATTGAGTGGATGGCCATCATTTAATGGCAAATATTTGCTGTTATTTTAAAACAACGGTTGTGGTATTGAAATAATGGCCGTTATTTACTGTTATATGGCGGCCATCCACTCAATTTCAACATTGTGTGAACAGATCCTTTCTGTGTTTTCAATCCACTCCTGGTTTTGGTTGCTATGAGGACCTGACATGAGGACCAAATACTGCCTGAAATATACATAGTGTGAACCCAGCCTTAAAGTAAAGGCTGTCATATCTATTGCCACAGCCACACATACTGAGAGAAACTCATGAATTAGCTCTGGCAGATGGTTTAAAGTGACACTCCTACCACCTTTTTGCATTCTGACTTCTCTACACAGGTGGAAAGTGTAAATTTAGCAGTTTTCATACTTTACTTTATATCATACGTCATGGTGCTTGTTCAAGTGAAAAGTGATCTTAGGACAGAATGTGTGTGTGTGTGTGTATATATATATATATATATATATATATATTAATAATATACTGTGTGTGTGTATATATATTGATATTCTCTGTCCTATATAGGAAATATAAATGTATAAATGTTTATTAGGCTTCTTAAGCAACTATTCTGCTGCTATTATTTGAGAGCAGCTTTGGTAGTTTTGGAGCGACTTCCTGTTTTTCTGATGTTTTCCAAACCACTGTGGGAAGCAGGGTCGTGGCCAATAAATGCAGTCAAGTGAAAACAAACACTCATTTACTGACTTACTATTGAGGGAGTCTTGGGAAGTTTACATTTGGGGACTTGCCCAATAAAAGGATATTGCTGCTCCTTTGCTCTAGTTTATAATGTTTCTTTATTCTTACTTGCATTATGTAATGATCTATTATCAGAACGTTTTCCTTCCTTTGGTCATGTTCTTAGGACAATCTTACATCAAAATTCATGCTGTACAGTATTGCAAGCAATGGCAATTGTACAGTCAATTACAAAAAAGACTATCCACACCAGATAGACAAAGATTAGGGCTGTCACCTTTTAATACTACTTTCGCTGTGGATGACCTGAACAACTAACTTGGGAACAAAGCATCAAATAAAGTAAAAATAAATAAATAAATAAATAAATCTTTATTTTACACCTTAAAGTGTAACTATCATTTAAAGAAACTTCTGACATGTCATAGCGACAAGTGTGTATCGGTCGAGGTCCAGCTGCTGAGAACTCTGCCGATCACTGGAACGAAGGGGTAGGAGCGCACGGGAACGCGCTCTGCCCTTTCATCTCTGCTACAGGGAGGTGATTTCCCCGACCGATATACAGTTCTGACATGTCAGAAGTTTTTAAAAATGGTAGTTACACTTTAAGGGTTGAGGTTTCATTGTTTCCATTTTTTAAAAAGTCCAACTTTCTTTATATATTTTATTAGATTTGAGTCCCACATTCTGTGCTGATCAATGATGGTCAATATAAGGCAGGATTCTATTAGTACAATTTAGTACTTGATACACCGCCGTTTTTGCAAGTTTTCCCACCTACAAAGTTGGATGAGATCTGTAATTTGTATCCTAGGTACATGTTACCTGTCAGAGACAGAATCTATATATTAACCCCTTCAAGACCGAGCCTATTTGCACCTAAAAGACCAGGCTCATTTTTCAAAATCTGACCTGTCTCACTTTATGCGCTTATAGCTCAGTGATGCTTTAACGTATGCTAGCGATTCTGAGATTGTTTTTTCGTCACATATGGCACTTTATATTAGTGGCAAAATTTGGTCACTACTTTGTGTGTTTTTTGTGAAAAAACATCAAAATATCATGAAAAATTGAAAAAATTAGCATTTTATGAACTTTGAAATTCTCTGCTTCTAAAAAAAGAAAGTTGTATTACATAAATTAGTTACTAAGTCACATTACCGATATGTCCTCTTTATTCTGGCTTCATTTCATAAACATATTTTACTTTTTTAGGGTGTTGCGGGGGTTAGAAATGTATCAGCAAATTACCACATTTTCGTGAAAGTTTCCAAAACTGATTTTTTTAGGGACCAGTTCTTATTTTAAGTTGATTTAGGAGGTTTGTATACTGGAAACCCCCATAAGTGACCCCATTTTGGAAACTAGACACCTTAAAGAATTAATCTAGGGGTATAATGAGCATTTTAACCCTACAGGGGCTGGAGGAAAGTATTCACCATTAGGCTGTAAAAAAATGAAAAATTAAAATTTTCCAATAATATATACATTTAGATTAAAGTTTCTCATTTTCAAAAGGAACATGAGAGAAAAAGCACCCCAAAATTTGTAACACATGTTCTCTTGAGTACTACGGTACCCCATATGTGGGCGTAAACCACTGTATGGGCACACAGCGGGGCTCAGAAGGGAAGGAGCGCCAATTAGCTTTTCCATTGCAGATTTTGCTGAAGAAGTTTCCGAGCGCCAGGTGCATTTGCAGTGCCCCTGTAGTGTCAGCAGAGAGAAAAAACCCCATAAGTCACCCCATTTTGGAAAGTACACCCCTCAAAGAATTCATCTTGGGGTAGGATGAGCAATTTGACCCCACAGGTGTTAGAGGAAAGTATTCAAAATTAGACAGTAAAAAAGAAAAACTCAAATTTTTCCCAATAATATGTTCCTTTAGTTTGAAATTTCTCAATTTCACGAGGAACAAGAGAAAAAAAGTACCCCAAAATTTGTAACGCAGGTTCTCCTGAGTAAAAAGGTACCTCATATGTCGGTATAAACCACTGTATGGGCACACATCAGGGCTCAGAAGGGAAGGAGCGCCAATTAGCTTTTTCAATGCAGATTTTGCTGAAGAAGTTTCTGAGCGCCAGGTGGGTTTGCAGTGCCCCTGTAGTGCCAGCGGAGTAAAATCTCGCCATAAGTCACCCCATTTTGGAAAGTGCACCCCTCAAAGAATTCATCTTGGTGTGTGGTGAGCATTTTGACCCCACAGGTATTAGAGGAAAGTATTCAAAAGTAGACAGTAAAAATGAAAAACTCGAATTTTTCCAATAATATGTTCCTTTAGTTGGAAATTTCTCAATTTCACGAGGAACAGGAGAGAAAATTAACCCCAAAATCTGTAATGCAGGTTCTCCTGAGTAGAACGGTACCCCATATGTGGGCATAAACCACTGTATGGGCACACAGCCGGGCTCAGAAGGGAAGGAGCGCCAATTAGCATTTTCTCTGCAGATTTTTCTGAAGAAATTTCTGAGCACCAGGTGCATTTGCAGCGCCCCTGTAGTGTCTACAGAATAGAATCCCCCCAAAAGTCACCCCATTTCGGAAAGTACACCCCTCAAAGAATTCATATTGGGGTAGGATGAGCATTTTGGCCCCACAGGTATTAGAGGAAAGTATTCAAAATTGGCCAGTAAAAATGAAAAACTTGAATTTTTCCAATAATATGTTGGTTTAGTTTGAAATTTCTAAATTTCACAAGGAACAGGAGAAAAAATGTACCCCAAAATCTGTAACGCAGGTTCTCCTGAGTACAACGGTACCCCATATGTGGGCATAAACCACTGTATGGGCACACAGCAGGGCTCAGAAGGGAAGGAGCGCCAATTTGCTGGAGCAAAACCGCAGCTAGTAACAGTTATTAGAATAGCGCAGTTACTAAAATACAATAAAAAAAATTAGATTACAGGTAATGTGGGGTGGTTACAGACAGTCTGGGGTGGTTCCGGGTAATCTAGAGGTGGTTACGGGCATTCTGGGGTGGTTACGGGCAGTCTGGGGTGGTTACGGGCAGTCTGGGGTGGTTACGGGCAGTCTGGGGTGGTTACGGGCAGTCTGGGGTTGTGGTTACGGGCAACCTGGGGTTGTGGTTACGGGCAACCTGGGGTGGTGGTTACGGGCAACCTGGGGTGGTGGTTACGGGCAACCTGGGGTGGTGGTTACGGGCAACCTGGGGTGGTGGTTACGGGCAACCTGGGGTGGTGGTTACGGGCAACCTGGGGTGGTGGTTACGGGCAACCTGGGGTGGTGGTTACGGGCAACCTGGGGTGGTGGTTACGGGCAACCTGGGGTGGTGGTTACGGGCAACCTGGGGTGGTGGTTACGGGCAACCTGGGGTGGTGGTTACGGGCAACCTGGGGTGGTGGTTACGGGCAACCTGGGGTGGTGGTTACGGGCAACCTGGGGTGGTGGTTACGGGCAACCTGGGTGGTGGTTACGGGCAACCTGGGGTGGTGGTTACGGGCAACCTGGGGTGGTGGTTACGGGCAACCTGGGGTGGTGGTTACGGGCAACCTGGGGTGGTGGTTACGGGCAACCTGGGGTGGTGGTTACGGGCAACCTGGGGTGGTGGTTACGGGCAACCTGGGGTGGTGGTTACGGGCAACCTGGGGTGGTGGTTACGGGCAACCTGGGGTGGTGGTTACGGGCAACCTGGGGTGGTGGTTACGGGCAACCTGGGGTTGTGGTTACGGGCAACCTGAAGTGCTAATAGGTAATCTGAGGTGGGTACCTGTAATCTGGCGTGGTTACGGGCAATCTGGAGGGGGTCACTGGCAATTTGGGGTGGTTAGAGGCAATTTGGGGTGGTTAGAGGCAATTTGGGGTGGTTAGAGGCAAGGTGCGGTGTTCAGAGGCAAGGTGCGGTGGTCAGAGGCGACGTGCGGTGTTCAGAGGCGACGTGCGGTGTTCAGAGGCGACGTGCGGTGTTCAGAGGCGACGTGCGGTGGTCAGAGGCGACGTGCGGTGGTCAGAGGCGACGTGCGGTGGTCATAGGCGACGTGCGGTGGTCAGAGGCGACGTGCGGTGGTCAGAGGCGACGTGCGGTGGTTGCGTGCAATCTGGGGGGTTACATGTAATCTGGCATGATTATGGGCAATCTGGGGTGGTTATGCCCAACCTGCGGTGGTTATGCCCAACCTGCGGTGGTTAGGGGCAACCTGGAGGGGTTACAGACAATCTAGAATTGTTACGGATAGTGAAGTGCTTATAGCTAATCTGGGGTGGTTACATGTAATTTGGGGAGGTTACAGGCAATCTGGGGTGATTACGGACAATCTGGAGGGGGTCACTGGCAACGTGCGGTGGTTACGGGCAACGTGCGGTGGTTACGGGCAACGTGCGGTGGTTACGGGCAACGTGCGGTGGTTACGGGCAACGTACGGTGGTTATGGGCAACGTGCGGTGGTTACGGGTAATCTGGGGGGTTACGTGCAATCTGACGTGATTACGGACAACCTGGGGTGGTTACGGGCAACGTGCGGTGGTTACGGGTAATCTGGGGGGGGGTTAGGGGTAATTTGGGAGTAAACTGTAATTATTACTATAATAAAAAGTGTGTGTTTTTATCCCCTGTCACCAATCATTCATGGTGACAGGGGATAAAAAGTGCAGGCGGCACATGGTACAAGCGATCAGCGGTATATAGTATATACCGCTGATCGCTTGTACCGGGACCCCACAGGGGGGGTCCCGATGACTGCCCCATGCTCTCCGCTACCTCCGGTGGCGGAGAGCATGGGGCTTTCATTCATTTTTCTTGCTTGATCACTGTGAACAGACATTAGTCTGTTCACAGTGATCGCGGCGGCCATCTTGGATCCGATGGCCGCCGCGGGAGGGGGGGGTTAGTGACTGGGGCACTAGGGGGCTGATCTGGGGTCTGATTTTTACTTATTTCATCTCCCCCCACCGTGGATTCACGGTGGGGGGAGATGAAATACAGCGGCGGCACCGGCCCATTAGTGACCGCCGTTTCGGCGGTCACTAAGGGGTTAATGGGGGTCAGCTGCGGGAATCGCAGCTGATCCTCATTATCTCCGGTGCTGTACACAGATGAGAGCGGGATCGCTGTCCCTGCAGCGATCCCGTTCTCATCACAAAGCCCCTGTCAGTCAGGAACGTATATGTACATTCCTACTGCACGGGGCATGTGCAATAGGAACGTATATATACAGATGGCTGACGTGAAGGGGTTAAAAAAAAATAATCTTATTGTGGCTTTAAAGTGTACCTGTCGTTATAACTTTCAAAATCTAAATCAACAGTAGATGTGATATAAAGCAAGTTTGCAATTTACATTCATAATTTTTTTTTTTGTTATACTGTAAAACAAAGCTGAACTTACCAGAAATCCAATTGTATTTTAAGAACTTAAAGGAGAAGTCCGGCCAAAATTAATTTTTGATATGTTGTTACTTATGAAAAGTTATACAAATTTCTAATGTACATTAATTATGGGAAATGCACATATAGAGCTATTTCCCTTAATTTAGTAGATCAGGAAGTGTTAGAAATATCTCTGAAGAAGTGACGTCACGACCCAGGGTGTAATTCCTATGGAGTGTCCAGCAGGGGGCGCTCTCTATATAGAAGTCTATGGGACTTTATTGTTTCTATGGGTTTCTATGTAATGTAATGTAGTGTACAGTGCTTTATTGAATGAATACATCTATGGAATACTTTGGGGAGCAAGTGTCCTTGCTCCCCAAAGTATTGCATACATGTATTCATTCAATACACAGTAAGCCCGCCGATCCGCCGCATTCCCGCCGATCCGCCACACGCTGATCCGCCGCATTCCCGCCGATCCGGACCATATACATTGAACTACAGCTCCCATCATCTGCTTCAAGTATGAACAGGTGATGGGAGCTGTAGCTGGGTAATGGATATGACATGCCGCCGGGCGCAGGGGGGAGCCGCTCAGTACACAGGAGCGCTCCCCCCTCCTCCTCCTCCTTCCGTGATAACTTCCGCCTATACCAATGCTGAGTCCCTGCCTGGCCGCCGCTCTCCGCTCTCCCCTCCATACATACCGGCTCCCGATGCATCCTGGTGTCCGCGCTGATGCCGGGAGCCGGTATATGTGAGCGGAGAGCGGCGGCCAGGCAGGGAGTCAGCATTGGTATAGGCGGAAGTTATCACGGAAGGAGGAGGAGGAGGGGGGAGCGCTCCTGTGTACTGAGCGGCTCCCCCCTGCGCCCGGCGGCATGTCATATCCATTACCCAGCTACAGCTCCCATCACCTGTTCATACTAGAAGCAGATGATGGGAGCTGTAGTTCAATGTATATGGTCCGGATCGGCGGGAATGCGGCGGATCAGCGTGTGGCGGATCGGCGGAAATGCGGCGGATCGGCGGGCTTACTGTGTATTGAATGTATTGAATGAATACATTTATGCAATACTTTGGGGAGCAAGGACACTTGCTCCCCAAAGTATTCCATAGATGTATTCATTCAATAAAGCACTGTACACTACATTACATTACATTACATTACATAGAAACCCATAGAAACAATAAAGTCCCATAGACTTCTATATAGAGAGCGCCCCCTGCTGGACACTCCATAGGAATTACACCCTGGGTCGTGACGTCACTTCTTCAGAGATATTTCTAACACTTCCTGATCTACTAAATTAAGGGAAATAGCAGTATATGTGCATTTCCCATAATTAATGTACATTAGAAATTTGTATAACTTTTCATAAGTAACAACATATCAAAAATTTATTTTGGCCGGACTTCTCCTTTAAGAACTTCTTACACTGGCTGCTAATATAACGCCTGCCCAGACTCCACAGACTGACTGATAAGGGTTAAAGGGGTTATCCAGCGTTACAAAAACATGGCCACTTTTCCCCCTACCAAGACAGGTTATCAAGCTTGGGGTTATTTACACTAGAAAAAAGACGTCTTAGGGACGATCTGATCACAATGTACAAATATATGAATGGACAGTACAGAGATCTTTGTAGTGGTCTTTTTACTCCTAGGTCCGTAACAATGACAAGGGGGCATCCTCTACGTCTAGAGGAAAGAAGATTTTATCATCAGCATCGACGCGGGTTCTCTACTGTACGAGCGGTAAGACTGTGGAACTCTCTGCCACATGATGTTGTCATGGCCGATTCATTAAATAAGTTCAAGGGAGGACTTGATACTTTTCTTGAACAATATAATATTACAAGTTATGGGCATTAGATTTCTGGTGATACGTTGATCCGGGGATTGTTCTGGTTGCCATTGCAGAGGGGGGGGGGGGGAGAGATTTTCCAGGTGGTAGGGCGGTTGTCTTCTGCCCCATAGGGGTTTTTCGCCTTCCTAGATCAACACAGTAGGATTCTCCTAGGTTGAACCTGATGGACTCTTGTCTTCTTTCAACCTTATTTACTATGTTACTATGTTACTATGTTGTCTCCAGTTCAGGTGCAGTTTGCAATTAAGCTCCATTTACTTCAATGGAACTGAGTTTCAAAACCCCACCCAATCTGGAGACAACAGTAGGGGGAAAGTGGCCATGTTTCTGTAGCGCTGGATAACCCCTTTAAATGCCTCCATGGGCTGTCTATTATGTGATCAT
This sequence comes from Dendropsophus ebraccatus, assembly GCF_027789765.1. Classification (NCBI taxonomy): domain Eukaryota; kingdom Metazoa; phylum Chordata; class Amphibia; order Anura; family Hylidae; genus Dendropsophus; species Dendropsophus ebraccatus. Next base: position 71,652,281 of record NC_091459.1, on the reverse strand, counting down.
CAATGTAACTAAATAAATAATTACATACAATTAGGGAGGTTTATCAAACATGGTGTAAAGTGAAACTGGCTCAGTTGCCCCTAGCAACCAATCAGATTCCACTTTTTATTCCTCACAGACTGTTTGGAAAATGAAAGGTGGAATCTGGTTGCTAGGGACAACTGAGCTAGTTTCACTTTACACAATGTTTGATAAATCTCCCCCAATAAACATACAGCATCAGATCAGCTGCAGATCCTGTACGTGTAAATGGACAATAAAGGGGAGATGACCCTGCTCACTGCCCCACTAAGGCAAAAAATGTAACACGAGATTGAGGAGGGAAAAGAAAAAATGTTTTATGTAAAAGACCAAGGCACCCCCCCTGTATTTGTTTGTACCATTGATCTAAGAAAAGTTTATCCTTACAAGGTGACCTGAATTTATTTCATGAACAGAACAAGTATTTACTAAACAGATATTCTCTTATATTTTTGGAGATTATATTACTGTCTGCAGTAGTTCAATGGGTAGTCTGGTGACTATAACTTTTTATGTTAAAATGCTCCGGGTGGGATTAAAAAGATCTGTACTCTCCATTCCCTTCTGCCACTGCCAACCATGCCCCGCACCTAGTTTCCTCCATAGGAATATACAGGCTTAGTGATGAACACTGGAGGCGACATGGTCACATGCTCCTCCATGTCGGCCATCTTATGGACAGAATCACCACAGGACAGCACAGCGTGGAGAAGGGGCATCTGATTTTTAGTTCTATGAGGTACACAGGGAGCTGCTGTCAGTAAGTGCAGCGAGTACATTTACTATTACTGGACACTGAACTGCCTTTATTATAAAGTGGACAACCCCTTTTAAGGAGTAGCTTGTTGTTCTATGTAGAAACTGATTTAATAAGGTGGTGCAGTTATTGTGTTTATTAATGTAACCTTATTTGTTTATGTTTTAAGGTTTTGCTATAGGAATGCCTGTTTGTGAGTTTGACATGGTAAAGGATCCAGAAGTTCAGGATTTCAGGAAGAATATTCTTAACGTTTGTAAAGATGCAGTTGAACTCCGTGATGCAAACGGCCCAATCAGTAGAGCACTTTATGTTTACCCTCCCAATGTGGAATCCTCCTCAGAGCTTCCCAAGCACATAGAAAGCAAACTAGATAAAGGTACGTAAATTATTAAGACTTTATTGTGGTCAGAATTTTTCTGTAACTGAGCATACAGTTACGTTAAAAGGAATAAATCTGCTTTTGTATGTATTGTGCTGAAAGCTGCATCAGTGAGAATCTTTGTAGAGATGTGTTAGTGAGTTCAGGCCTAGAGAAGTCCTTAGTTGATGAAAACCTCTAGGGAGCTGACAGATTCCCTTTATTACAATTTACAAGCTATTGGACATGTAAATCTCTATACTGCCATGCTAAAATCCACTATGTAGTGTATACTTCATCTCATAGTCCACTTCTTGAGACCCGCACTATACCATAGGAGTTAAGGATTATGCATAAGACAACCTGCTTGAAATCCTAGCCACCACAAACAGACCATATAGGGCCAGGGGGATCAAGTTGTACAGATGAGGTGGGTCCCGCATCTGTCAGACATTCATAGCATATCCTGTTAATATGCCGCAAAGATGGGAATACCCTTTTAAATCTGTTTGATAGGTTTCAGTATTAAAAAATACAACTACAGAGTGACTCAAAGATATGACTTTATATTTATGGTGGAATAGTCAAGAAGGTCGACTGTGTTTGTTTTTAAGATGGTGATTGCTGAAACAGCATTATAGCCACTCAGGGGCAGTGTAAACAGGTTCTAGGAGAATGGTCCTCATTTCTAATATGTAAATTCTACATTCCACACTTAAAAGGTACCTACTACTTTGTGCGTGCGGCAGGATCTCCTAATAACTCCCACAGCTCTGCACTCCGTCCTGAAGAGGGTGTAGTACAGACCTGCTGGAAGCTCCATAGGTTGCATTGCAATACACTTACAATGCTGTCTGGAGTTTCTAGCAGGTCGATACTATACTCTTTCGGATGGAGTGCAGAGCTGCAGGATAGGGCATCAATGTTAGTAATCCAGAAATCCCCTGAGAACATATGCAACCACACCTCCAAGTGGCGGCTAGGTTGAAAAGATAAACATGTCACTTTGCCCCAAAGTATAAATAGGTCCTTTAAATCAGAAAAAGTGTTGATGTGTTTCTGCGTTACGATATTCCTTCATCAGTAGACTAGAAATTGTAGGGTCTGGTTTCTGGGGTGTCAGAAACAAAAACCCTGATATCATACAAACAAATGGAAAAGGCAAGAGGCTAAATCATCCACACTTTAGCCACTTCCTAAAAAACCATAGTATACTTATATGTACGATTCAAGTATAATTTGCGTGAGTATGTGTGTATCTAATGTTCTAGCTGTATTAACCCATTTATTGTTTGCATATATCATAGGTACAGTATAATGCTTGGTAAATGACTGTGTTATGCTATGAGTAGACTACAGTCATTTTATCTGACCACTAACTTTGCATGTCCTTTCTACTGATTTCAACTGACTGACTGTTTTGTTCTCTCAGGGCAAATCATTGTGGTTATTTGGGTCATTGTATCCCCTAACAATGAAAAGCAGAAGTACTCTTTAAAGATCAACCATGATTGTGTACCAGAACATGTAATAGCAGAAGCCATCAGGAAAAAGACGCGGAGTATGCTACTCTCCTCTGAACAGCTTAAGCTTTGTGTTCTGGAGTACCAGGGCAAATATATATTAAAAGTATGTGGATGTGATGAATACTTGCTGGAAAAGTATCCACTGAGTCAGTATAAGGTGAGAAAACATCTGGTAACAGAATTAGTTTTCATGTCCACAACTTATTTTATGCCAAATACATCAGCTGTCATTTTTTGAATTAGAGGTTGTAGATGTTCATATATCCATTTATTAAACAAAGCCCATAGTTGCATGTTTGCAACCAGGGCTGTTTTTTAATGAATTTACCTATCACATCCATTACTATGGAATCCCAGCCGGATTGTATACACTCTGTATACACTCCAGCCGGGATTCCTTGCGGCCGCACAAGACTGACAGAGCACTTTACATTGTCGCCAAGGATAGTGGTAATACAGCTACACCTGAATGCACCCTGCCGGGATGAACTTCACTGGCATTGGCTGTTCTGTGGCACTGCCAGTGTCAGACATAGTGTGAACCCGGCCTAAAGCTGCCTTCATACACAGCATTTGTGGTTTTTGTGCTTTTTTTTTCTACAGCCAGATCTGAGTTTATAGTGAAATACAAAGCACACTACATGCATTTGAGCCCCAAACTGACATTTAGCAACATTTTGGTGATCATTTTGGTTTGTCATCATTTTACACAAAATAATTTTCTTGAAAATTTCTTATCTTTCAGTATATAAGAAGCTGCATTATGCTGGGCCGGATGCCCAATTTAATGTTGATGGCCAAGGACAGCTTATACAACCAGATCCCAGTTGACACCTTCACTATGCCCTCCTATTCACGAAGGATTTCAACGGCCACGCCTTACATGAACGGAGAAGCTTCTGCTAAATCTCTGTGGGCTATCAGCAGCACTCTTAGAATAAAAATTCTTTGTGCAACCTATGTCAATGTAAACATTCGAGATATTGATAAGGTACATTTTTTCATTTCTGTAGTTTTTATTATTTTGAATTTAAACATTTGTGTAAACCTCATTTACTTTTGCTTTAGATCTATGTTCGAACTGGTATTTATCATGGCGTTGAACCTTTGTGTGACAATGTCAACACTCTGCGAGTTCCCTGTTCTAATCCAAGGTGATTCATTTTATCATTCTTTTTGTAAACCTTTGTGTATATCTTCATAAAACTTTTTTTAGACTCATAATTTTCTATTTTCTTCCTGTACAACCATCATCTATTTAATCTCTCCAGTTACACTCCTTACTTTGTAGCTTTCCCTGCTTTGAAATACTAAAGTATATGTGTAATCTGCACATAGAATCACCTTTAGCTGCAAAAGGGAATCAGTACAATTGTAAAGCTCAGCCTCCCAGCAATGCTGCATAGATGTTGTAAGCAGGTCTCCTACCAGGTCTGGTGTTTGCTTGGTGGCTTTAAAACTTGGTAAGATGTTGTTTACCCCGGTGCACGGAGAGAGCCATGAATCATCTGGGCCAGATGTGGTAGGAGACCTGCCTACAGCATCTGTGCAGCGTTGCTGGATGCTAAATTGACACAATTGTGGGATTGCTTCTCTTTTATTGGAGGCTGAGGTCGTGAAGTTAAATATGGTCAGTGTTAACATTACCATTTTTGATATGTTTGGCAAACACAAGTAAACACTCTGCATCTATAATATGATTATTAATATTTATAAATATGTGTATATAAATGAGAATTTATACACTCTACTTTCCTACTTATCTCATCTTTCATTTTCCAGGTGGAATGAATGGCTTTCATATGATATGTTCATCCCCGATTTACCCAGGGCAGCTCGCCTTTGTCTTTCCATCTGCTCTGTAAAAGGCAGAAAAGGAGCTAAAGAAGTAAGTGCATTTTATTTTTTTTATTTTTTTTCCATGCATTTCAGCTGGGGGTGTAGTTTGTAGCGGTTTCTCTCTTTTTGAGTATATTTGCTGCTTGCTTGTTGTCTGTCCTTCTGTCACTAGATTTCTAAATAGTGACAGGTTTGCAGGTCAAGCAATGGAGTCCTGGATGGATCTAAATTTTTAATCCTGTACTTAATCTATACTCACAGCTGAAAGCAAAAACAGTTCCCGGGCAAGCTTGCATCCACCTTGATGAGGTCAATGAGACTAATGTCACATGTGGGTCAATAAGTATACTAAGGCCACGGTATCACACACTGATCTCAAGTAAACTCCCTGCTGCTGCTGTTCTTTCTTCAGCCCCTTTAATAAATCTGCCACTGCAACGTCTGCTTATGTGCTGCACTGTGAAATCTAAATGGCTTCTAGCTGGTGTAGATTTTAAGGGGTTTATCTGGACAGCAGAAAAGGTCATACCTCTTCTGCTCTTCAGCGTTCCACGTCCTCTGACTGTCCCTAGTGATAACTTCAGCAGATGAGGGGAACAGGAGTATGTTGGGGACAAAGATCAATCGCTGCACAGTGTTACCAATGTCGAAGCAATATTGAGCGACTGTTGGACATTGTATGTGGGCGTGGCTTCATTCACCGGCAATGACCACAACATCCTCCTGCCTCTCTCGTCAGTGGAAGTTATCAGCAGAGACAGTGAGAGAGAAGAAGCAGATTGCTGGGAAGCAGATGAGGTAAGACCCTTTCTGCTCTCTGGATAACCATTTAAGCCATGATTTATGCCATTTTATTTACACCATGTGATTTTATGCAGCGTTCCCCAACTTTCTAAAAAGCAGAGAGGGCAGTGTAGACCCGAAAGAGGCTGAAATTTTTGCTGTTTTAATAAAATGTATATTTTTTTTACTTTTTGTTTTCTGGTGTAAAACCACAATAAATTTCCCTGGTATCTGTCTAACATATTATACATTTATGGATTTGATATTTGACATTTTTAATGCGCATGTATTGTCTTTTGTAGGAACACTGCCCATTGGCATGGGGCAATATAAACTTGTTTGATTACACAGATACATTAGTCTCTGGCAAAATGGCATTGAACTTGTGGCCTGTGCCTCATGGATTAGAAGACTTGCTAAACCCCATTGGTGTCACAGGGTCCAACCCAAACAAGGTATTGCGTCATTCACCCCATCTATATAATAATAATGTCCTTATATAACACCAACATATTCTACAGCACTGTATAGAGAGGTTTATGTGCCATATTGTATTTTAGATACAGCCAATACAGTGAGCATATTTTAATAAAATATTCTTTATTCTTAATTTGATTAATAGTCACTTGAAATCAGAAAAATCAATATTTATGAAGGACGGAACTTTATAATGTTCCCACAAAGTACCATAATTTAGTACTTGAAGCAATGTGTTCCCACAATGTTAAGTATCTAAGCCACATGAGTAGCCATTGTGTGGGTAGCCATTTTAACTGTTTGCCCTTAAATATTCAGCTCCTGCACAGTAAATCGTAGCTGTAGCCACTCTTACCAGTATTATTGGCTGCTTCTTTGTGTAAGTTGTAATTAAAAGCTTTTTGTTGTTAAATGCAATTTCAGGAAACTCCCTGCCTGGAGCTTGAATTTGACTGTTTCAGTAGCCCAGTCAAGTTCCCAGATATGGCAGCAATAGAAGACCATGCAAACAAAGCTTTAGAGCGAGAGATGGGTTACAATTACAGCCATTCCGGACTGGTAAGTTGATATTGTTAATGCTGTATCTGTACCTATAATATACATATATAAGATTGATTGCCTTTGAATTCTGTAGTTTTTCTTCTGTTGCTTTATTGCTCTGGCTATACTGATTGTATTACTACTTGCTTTTTTATTATCTTTTCAATATTGCTATTGTAGATGTAAATCTCCATAGTATTGGAGCTGTCTTTTGGTGTTCTCACAATGTACTACACTTGGTTCGCTGTATATTAACCCTTTCATGCCAACAAAACGTATATTTAAGTTAGCTGACATGAAGGGGTAAATTGAGCAGGCTCAGCAGCTGAGCCCATTTCATACACATCGAGAGTTGGTTCTATGTGTACTATGTGTAGAAGACCCCCGGAGCTAATGACTGACATTGGCGATCCCACCGGTGGCAGTGATTTAACCCTTTTAGTGCTGCTATGTAATGAGATCATAGCATTTGATTGAATTGAATAACAGGTGCCTTACTTGTCAAAAGGCCTTTCTGCACCCCTGAAAAATGATTGTGGGGGTGCTGATGGGTTACTTAGCAAGTAGAGGGTCCATACTTACCTTCCAATGCTGCCAAAGAGTTTCTGCTGATAGTCTGTCTCAGCCAGACTCTATTAACAGAGCACCTATCTCACTGATCTATGCAATGCTATACCAGTACATAGATCAGTATTAGCAATCTAATTGTTTATGAAAGGTCTCTAGGGGACTTTAAAAAGTGTAAAAATAAATAAAAAGTTAAACAAAACCCTCTCCAACAATAAAAGCTAAAATCACCCGCCACCCCCTTCTTTCCCGTTTTTCAAATAAAACATTGTAAACCAAAATAAACATATTTGGTATTGCTGCATGCGGAATTGTCAAATCTATCAAAATACACTATTATTAATCCCACATAGTAAATAGCATAAAAAAGGCTTCATACTTAATAGTAAAAAGTTCATAAGAGATTAAAAAGTCCCATCAAAACAAAAGTAGTACCATTAAAAACTATGAATCATGGCGAAGAAAATAATTCTTAATACAGCCCTATAGATGGAAAAATAAAAACAATTATAGAGGGTTAGAACAGAGGAATTTTAAGCATGTTAATTTTGAAGAAAATTAGTTTTTATAAAATACTAAAATGAAACTAAATATATAATTTGGATATCATTGTAATCGCAGTGACCCACAGAATACATATAACCAGTCACTTTAAGGCTAGGTTCACACTGCGTTTTTGCAAAAAACAGATGAAAAAAACGGATGCATGTGTGCACCCGTTTTTCCATTGACTTCTACTGTAAAAAAAACAGATCAAAACGGATCCGTTTTTTTTTTTACACACAAGTAGTGTCAGCTACATTTTTGTGTCTGTCAAAAGGAAAATGGATCTGTTTTGATCAGTTTTTTTTTTTTGTTTTTTTTTTAACAATGGAAGTTAATGGAAAAATGGATCAAAACGCACACAAATGCATCCGTTTTTTTTTCATCCGTTTTTTTGTAAAAAAAAACAAAACAAAAAAACGGATGAAACAAACGGATTGAAATAATGCAGTGTGAACCTAGCCTCACTGTAACTTGCATGGTGTAAAAACAAAATCGCCCAAAGTTTGCTAAATAGCTGTTCTTTTTTTCAATTTCACCTCGCACATATATTTTTCTGTTTCGCTGTAACTTATTGCAAAACGAAAGATGTCATGAGAAAGTAAAATTTGTCCCACAAAAAATAAACCATCATATGGCTCTGTATATAGAAAAATCAAGGAGTTATGGGTGTTAGAAGGTGGTGAGGAGGAAAAAAAATTTAAATGCAAAAGTGAAAATATACCTGGCCCTGAAAGGGTTAAGGATCATCCATAACTGCTAGGGGAGAGAATGAAGCCACCAGCAATATTTATGTATTATGGTAATGTTATTTTTCAGACTAGCAGAATAGCGAGAGATAATGAAGTCAGAGAAAGTGATAAAGAGCAGCTCAAAGCCATTTCTACCCGGGACCCTCTCTCTGAAATCACTGAGCAAGAAAAAGAATTCCTTTGGAGCCACAGGTGTTTTTCACGCTTCTGTGTTCAATTGGTTTGCATAGACATGTAGATTTTAAACCATGGGAAAAAAAGGAATCATCTTTTGGGGGTTAATGAAAAAGCAAAGTTGAGGGTCATTGGGTATTCACTTGGGTGTACTGCCCCGATTAGAGCCAGATACTGAAACATGTGTTTTTTTTTTTTTTTTTTTTGTTTTCTAATGTTTGTTTTCTGATTTATAGTAATTAGATTTTTTTAGTACATTATTATGGTGGTAGCAGCCATTTAGTGATATGGACAGGAAACGTCCCATTGACATGAATGGAACCAATTACCTTTTGAAGAGGTCATTCGGCAGAGAGGCAGAGGTTTAGCTGTATTGAAATCACTCTCTACTGCTGTCATCTGTCATTGTGATGCTGTACAGATCACATTACAGCTACTTCTATCTAATCGGCAGAGGCAGATCAGGAAGAAAACTTAAAGGGGTTGTACAGTTTAAAACATTTTTCTTCCATTCTGACCCTTTGCCAAAGTTATACATACCACCTATATGCTTCCAGTACCAGAATGGTCATTTTCCCTGACTTTGAGCCCCCTCTCCAGCTGCACAGGAAGTTCTGTAGTTCTGAAAATCTCTCTGACTGTCTTCACATAGATTTTTCTGTCCTCCATTTTGTGCCAAACGTCAGAGAAGGTGGAATGTGAGTGGGCGGTGCTGGCAGTGAGACAGTCTCTTCTTATTGGTCCCCTTCAGGGCTAATTTAAATATGTGGGTGTATGAATTCTTATTGGTCTAGTAGTAGTGAGCAGCAGCCAGATCCTAGCCCATGTAGAATAGCTGACTGCTAATGTCTCTACTGTCATGTCCCTGTATGTACATACAAGCTCTCCATGATGATGTAGCAGAGCTGAGTTTTACTACAGTGCTGCCATGTTCCTGGAGGTAATTTTGCTCCATTAAGAATTCATACACCCACATATTTAAATTAGCCCTGAAGGGGACCAGTTAGGAGAGACTGTCTCACTGCCAGGACCGCCCAGTCACATTCCACCTTCTCTGACGTTTGGCACAAAATGGAGGACAGAGAAATCTATGTGAAGACAGTCAGAGAGATTTTCAGAACTACAGAACTTCCTGTGCAGCTGGAGAGGGGGCTCAAAGTCAGGGAAAACGACCATTCTGGTACAGGAAGCATATGGGGGGTATGTATAACTTTGGCAAAGGGTCGCAGTGGAAGAAAAATGTTTTAAACTGTACAACGCCTTTAATGTACATACATACATCATACATGAAACACTAGCTGTTGCCAGAATATAAGAACTATAGCTTAGATCTTTGTATCATCATGAGGACTATGATAGTGTCTGGTCCTGCCTCATCCTCTCTTATTTTTGGTTTCTTCAGATTTAGTGAAGATACATAGTGAAAATATGAATTCTACATCTTAAACCTATATTTTTTTTATTAGCTGTTTGGTAAAAGTGTAAGCCTCAACTGCATTTTTTAAATATTTTTATATTTTTATGCAAACTTGCATGACTGGGCCCATGGGTGAAAAGTTCTGCCTTTGAGTATGGTATATTTATTTACTCATTTATGCTTTATTTTGTAGATGTTGTGTCAGATGTTGACACAGCATTGAAAGTGTTTATGTACCACACACTGTAGTTGCATACCGCAGCTGATAAGTACTGGAAGATTTTTAAAAAGAAGAAATTTACAAATCCATATAACTTTCTGACACCAGTTGAAATGGTGAAAAATATATTTTTTAAGAGGTTCCCATTTAAGTTGTATCCTATAGCTTCTCTTGTGCATAGGTTTAAATTTTTTTTTTTTTTCTACATGTCCACTGCACAGACTGAAAAATGAGTGAAAAGTGACAATGAAGCCAAATTCTAATCATACTGGGTGGTAGTTGTCACTTTCAAAGCCCGAAATAGGCAGAAAGTGAAGCCTTTCTTCTTCTTTTAGTGATTTACGTTCTTTGTTTTCTGCAGACATTATTGCCGAAATACTCCAGAAATCCTCCCTAAGCTGCTTTTAGCTGTGAAATGGAACTGCAGAGATGACGTTACACAGGTACATAATAGTATCCCAACTCGCCACAAACAGGGTTTTATAACAGAAGAGCTATGCTGTGTTCTTACTCCTGCATTTACATTGTTAAAGGACAAGTGCCATGAAAAACTTTTTCCCAGTAATTGAAGCACATTACAAAGTTATATAACTCTGTAATGTGCTTCAATCACCTATCTGCCTCCCTTCCCCGTCTTTTCCTCCCTCCACCCCCCACCAGAAAGTGTAAGAAACTCACACAGACCTAATGACTGTTGTCACCGTCACCAGGCAGCTCCTTCTTGTGAGGATGAGTCATCAGCAGGAGGGCTGCTCTAGGTCCTGTTACACCAGCCTCCCCCTCCCCCTCCTTGTCAGGTGACTCTGCTTGCTCAGCTTATCTTCTCTAGGGACATGAGTCATTCACTCACTGAGTCCACGGCAGCAGGAGAGAGTATGAGGTGGGGGAGGTGGGGGGGGCTGCCTATCTGCCGGAGTCAGTCGGAGGGAAGATAAGCAAGACACATGTGACAAGTGATGGCTTGCAGTTGTTCAGCCAATGGGAGCTTAGCAAGCTGAGTCACCTGACAAGGCAGGGGAGGGGGGGGCCGCTGTAACAGGAGAAGGAGCTGAGAGAAGAGCTTGGGGACGGTGACGACAGTCATTAGGTCTGTGTGAGTTAGGACACTTCCTGGTGGTGGGTGGAGGGGGGAAAAGACAGGGAAGGGAGGCAGATAGGTGATTGAAGCATATTACACAGTTATATAACTTTTGTAATGTGCTTCAATTACTGGGAAAAAGTTTTTCATGGCACTTGTCCTTTAAAGGCTTCTCAATGGTGAAGTATTGTTTGTATGATAGGAAAAATACAGGAAGGACTTTTCTCTGTAAATTGTTACAAAAGAGTTTCAAAAGATCTCCATTACTAACTTTATATTTGGCCAAAGCATCAACAACAGTGTTCTGATGCTAACTGGCTTTGTAATAAATCATACAATTCCTATATCACATACGATGATGATTATTATCTTCGCATTATTACAGATGTACTGTCTTCTTAAAGACTGGCCCCCAATCCGACCTGAACAAGCGATGGAACTGCTGGACTTCAATTACCCAGACAGGATAGTACGGTCATTTGCAGTTACATGCCTGGAGAAGTATCTGACTGATGACAAGCTGTCACAGTATCTCATCCAGCTAGTACAGGTAATATTCTTTGGTTAAGGTCTGTAAGTGCTGGGCTAGAAGTCGCATTGACGTCATTTCATTATGTCTTTCAGATATTATTTTCACCTATAAAACCCCTAATTCTGTACACATTCCCAAATTTTACACTTTTAATACATATCATCACCTGGATCAAGCTTATATGCTTGTAAAAGAGTCCAGGAACGGGAGCCGCCTTCCTCAGTAGGTGAAGCCTCCCTGCTCTGTTTTCTTTGAGGCCCCTATATGACTTATTGTTAGTAAATTAGACTTAGAAGCCTTGTCATATGCAGAAAGGAAGACTTTATTTGGAGCAGGGGGGTACACCACACAGGGAATAGATATAAGTATGCAGCAGTACATGAACTGAACTTAGATTTTAACATTGTTTCGCATAACTGAACGTTGATCAACGCCAATGTGCAGGTGTTACTTTATTTTAGTAAAGATGTATGCTTTATGTTTGCCTTATGTTCTTGTTTGTGCAGGTTCTAAAATATGAGCAGTACTTGGACAATTTACTAGTTAGGTTTCTGCTGAAGAAGGCCCTAACCAATCAGAGAATTGGACACTTTTTTTTCTGGCATTTAAAGTAAGTTCACAACTATTAGCAGTATATCCTGCCCTTTTCAAGTAGAGCACCTCAGAGTTAAAGGGGTCTTATTTGGGGATTCAGGGGGAAAAGTGAGAACAGGACACAGCGATGAGCTGAATCAGCTCTGCATCTCAATGCACAGGCCCTAGGGAGATTTGTATGATCTCAGAGGGAGACATAGAAGGGGTAAAAAGAATACTTACCAGCTCCCGAAAATTAGTCTTTGATGTTGGAACTTCCATTTCCTTCTTGCTATAGTAACTCTTACCTTTACTTGCTCAAAGGGCACTTGATATGAAAGAATTGCATAATGAAACACAGCAGTCTGTATAACTGAGAGTGTGTTAGCCTGCTCTGCTGCCACAGGATATCTGTGGGCATTACTGTAAAGTCCATTTAAAGTGTCACTTCCATCGCAGGGGGGAGGGGGGTTGCAGAAGTCAATAGTACGGGCGAGACTTTGTAATTGGGTTCATTCGGCAAATATGCCATTATCTGCATTCAAAAAGACTTTCCCCAGGTCCCCCCTCTCCCCCTCCCTTTCTCTCATCCACTGCTCATTATCAGGAAATCTCCACTATTTTCCATCAGTCGGACCCTGTCTGTTCTATGAAGGGGGGAGGAGGGAGATTAGTCAGCAGCAGAGAGCAGGGAACAAAGGATTACACATCGGGAGATAGCCCTGTGGTGTAGCTGTAAATTAACTCATTGTTGTCCTGTTTTGGTGCCTCATCTCCCTCAATCCCTTCCCTCTCCATAGAGAACAATGAAGACGGGGGGTTTGGGGGAGAGCTTCAAACTGCTTTTTCATTATAAAAATGCATTTTTCGGCTAATAAACCCAATTACAAAGTTCCTTAAAATCGCCTGTACTATTGATTCTGCAAAAAAAAAATGTTAACGACATTGACACTTTAACCTCTTAACCCCTTAAGGACAGAGCCTGAAATGGCCTTAAGGACCGGAGCAAATTTTATGAATTTGACCAGTGTCACTTTATTCATTAATAACTTCGGGATGCTTTTACCTATCCGGCTGATTCTGAGATTGTTTTCTCGTGACATATTGTACTTCACATTTCTTGTAAATTGGAGTCGATACTTATAACGAATCTTTATGAAAAAACCCAAAATAGCGTGAAAAATTGTGAAAAAATGCATTTTTCCAACTTTAAAACTTTTCTGCTTATACAGAAAATGGTTATACCACATAAATTATATATTAAATAGCATTAGCAACATGTCTACTTTATGTTGGCGGCATTTATTAAACTATATTTCATTTTTTTTAGACAATAGGAAGCTTAAAACATTAGCAGCAAATTTCCAAATTTTCAGTAAAATTTCAAAATCAGATATTTTTAGGGAACTGTTCAGGTTTAAAGTGTATTTGAGGGGACTGTGTGTTAGAAAGCCTCACGAAGCACCCCATTTCAGAAACTGCACCCCCTAAACTCTGCAAAAGCACATCCAGAAAGTTTTTTAACCCTTTAGGGGAGTCACAGAAATAAAAGCTAAGTGTGTAAGAAATTTGAAAATTTTAATTTTCTGTGCAGAGATTTTATTGTAATCCAATATTTTTCATAATTATAAACCTATTACCAGAGAAATGCACCCCAATATTGATTGCCCCATTTCTGCAGTTTATAGAAATACCCCATATGTGGCCCTATTGCGCTATTTGACGCAACCACAAGCCTCAGATATAAGGGAGCGCCTAGTGAATTTCAATGGCTCCGTTATTTTTGGTCATTTTTGACTGTACCACTTCAGGTTGGCAGAGGCTCTGGGGTGCCAAAACCTAAAAAACACCCCTAAAGGGACACCATTTAGAAAACTACACCCCTCAAGGAATGTAACAAGGGGTGCGGTGAGCATCTGGACCCCACAGGTGCTTCACAGATTTTCCAAACAATATGGCTTGAAAAAAGACTAAAGTATTTTTTACACTAAAATGTTGTTCTAGCCTTCAATTTTTCATTTTCACAAAGGGATAAAAGGAAAAAAAAAACACAAAACATGTAGCGCAGTTTCTCCCGAGTACGGAAATACCCCACATGTGGACATAAAGTGCCAAGCGGGCGCAGGACGAGCCTCCAAAGGGAAGGAGTGCCAATTGGCTTTTGGAAGCTGGATTTCACTGGAATGGATTTCAAGGGCCATGTCGCATTTACAGAGCCCTCGTGCTGCCAAGACACTGGAAACCCCCCACAAGTGACCCCATTCTGGAAACTACACCCCTCAAGGAATCTAACAAGGGGTGCAGTGAGCATATGGACCCCACTGGTGACGGGCACAAATGTGGAAAAATGTGACGTGAAAGTGAAAATTTTCATTTTTTCACTTTCATGGCACAAATGTGCCCGTCATCCAGGGGTCCATATCCTCACTGCACCCCTTGTTAGATTCCTTGAGGGGTGTAGTTTCCAGAATGGGGTCACTTGTGGGGGGTTTACAGTGTTTTGGCAGCACGAGGGCTCTGTAAATGCGACATGGCGTTCATCATCCATTCTAGCCAAATCCAACCTCTAAAATCCAAATGGCGCTCCTTCCCTTCGGAGGCTTGCCCTGCACCCACATGGCGCTTTATGTCCACATGTGGGGTATTTACGGACTCGGGGGAAATTGCTCTACACATTTTGTGTGTTTTTTTCTCTTTTAACCCCTTGTGAAAATGATAAATTCAAGGCTAGACCAACATTATAGTGTAAAAAATTTAATATTTCATTTTCACGCCACATTGTTCCACATTTGTGCCCGTCACCAGTGGGGTCCATATGCTGACTACACCCCTTGTTACATTCCTTGAGGGGTGTAGTTTCCATAATAGGGTCACTTGTGGGGGGTTTAACTGTCTTGGCAACACAGGGGCCTTTTGAATGCAACATGGCCCCTCGAAATCCATTCCATCCAAATCCAGCCTTCAAAAACCAAATGGCGCACCTTCCCTTTGGAGGCTTACCCTGCACCCGCATGGCGCTTTATGTCCACATGTGGGGTATTTCCGTACTCAGGGGAAATTGCTCTACACATTGTGTTTTTTTTTATCTTTTAACCCCTTGTGAAAATGAAAAAATCAAGACAAGATCAATGATTTAGAGTAAAAATTTTAAAAAAATTACACTAAATGTTGGTCTAGCCTTGATTTTTTTCCATTTCCACAAGGGGTTAAAAAAGAAAATGAACACAAAACGTGTAGGGTAGTTTCCCCTGAGTACGAAAATACCCCACATGTGGACATAATTTGCCATATGGGCACAGGGCAAGTCACCAAAAGGACAGAGCGCCATTTAGAGGCTGGAATGGGGGATGGAGGCCATGTCGCAATTACAAAGCTCCTGTGCTGCCAGAACAGTAGAAACCCCCGACAAGTGACCCAATTCTGGAAACTACACCCCATAAGGAATCTAACAAGGGGTGCAGTGAGCATATGGACCCCACTAGTGATGGGCACATGTGTAGGACATGTGCCGTGAAAATAAAAAATACCATTTTTTTCATTTTCACGTCCCAAATGTGGCCGTCACCAGGGGGCCATATACCCGCTGCCCCACTTGTTAGATTCCTTATGGGGTGTAGTTTCCAGAATGGGGTCACTTGTGGGGGGTTTCTACTGTCCTGGCCGCACAGAGGCTTTGTAATTGCATCATGGTATCCTCTAATGGGAATGGCGGCCATACCTATTTAGCTGGGGAAAAGGGACAATTCTAATTTATTTGGGGGTATTAGGCCAATTATTAGTTTATAAGGTTGGAAAATGACAGGTGTCCATCAAATTCAACCTGTGTTGATCCAGAGGAAGGCAAAAACCCCTCGTGAGGCAGACGACAGTAGCCTCATCACAGGGGAAAAATTCCTTCCCGACTCCATAATGGCGATCAGAATAATCCCTGGATCAACGTGACCCCTGAAATAGGAATAAGGGACAGAATTTAGACAATGTAGAACCCCAGTGACGTGTGGTGCGCCTTGGAGCGATCCAGTATGCAGAGGCCGGGGGGATCAGGACAGGTGTCACACTGGTAAATGGTGTCCTTCCTGATCCCCCTGTTACCCCACACTCTGCACTTCTTCTGGGGTCTCCTGTTCTCCAGTGTGGGGGACGTCACCTGGAAAATGTTGTCCTGGTGCGATACGGGGTCCTTCATATCCAGAAGCGCTGGGTCCGCTCCATGGCTGCTAAATATTAGGGCTCTATTACTGCTTCTGATATGTTCGGATCGTGCCGCAAGCTACAGTAGCTCGGGCAGCGAGGGACCGGAAGAGGGGGTGCTGGTATAAAGGTTATCCCCGTACGGGTAGTAACCTTCATCCAGCAGTGGGAAGATCAGTTCCCGGACGATCTTCCCACTTGTTCCGAGGATGGGGGGGGGGGCATCTGGGGGCTGGATTCGGGTGTCCCTTCCTACATACACTCTAAGGGTACGTGCACACTGCGGAATCGCGAAGGATAACCCTTTGTGCATTCCGCAGTTGGCACCCGCCGGCGGACTGATGCAGGCGCACGTCTCCGTCCGTGTCGTAGACTCCATTCTATGCACGGGCGGATTCCGCTCTGCGTCCAACGTGTTGATGGAATGACGGATAATGGAATCCGCCCATGCATAGGATAGAGTCTATGACACAGGCGGAGACGCGCCCCTGCATCAGTCCGCCGGCGGGTGCCAGCTGCGGAATGCACAAAGGGTTATCCTTCGCCATTCCGCAGTGTGCACGTACCCTAAATCTGTAAGTGTACCCTGAGGTACTGTCACAGAGTGTGTAGAATTTCACACCATACCGTCATCTCTTATTGGGACGGTACTGGCGGAAAAGACGTGTCTGGGGGGCAGCGTACGCTACGCTACTCCCAGACACGTCACTGGATGATGAGGAGGATGAGGATGAATGGAGGAAAGAAGGATCCCCCATTCATCCTCACTGGCTGTTTCGGTGTCGGAGGCAATAATAATGTATGCGTCCGACACCGAAAACACCCTGGGGGCCATCTTTATATGGGGATTGGTATATGGGGTATGTAGTGGTGTAGTGTAAAACTTTATTCAATGTAGTGTGGTGTAATGTAGTGTTTTTTTACGTGTTTTTTACAGTAAGTATACAAAAAAAACCTACGCCAAAAATGGTGTTGCTGATGAATGCCGCACTTATGTTCGGCACTTATCAGCAGACCGTGGCAGTAGGATATAAAAAAAAAACACCCTACGCCAAAAAGGAGGAGTTGCTGATTAGCAGCGCACTTTCGTGCGATGCTGATCAACACTCAGCGGCGATAGGGTGCGGAAAATAGAAAAAAAAAAAATTGGGAAAAATTTTTTTTTTTTTTACTACATTCTGAACATCCCTGTAGTGGCTGATACGTGTATTACACTTATCAGCCGCTAGGGGGCAGCAGAGCGCAAGATCCGAAAATAGACGACGCTG
Source organism: Dendropsophus ebraccatus (assembly GCF_027789765.1). Lineage (NCBI taxonomy): Eukaryota > Metazoa > Chordata > Amphibia > Anura > Hylidae > Dendropsophus > Dendropsophus ebraccatus. The sequence continues at coordinate 71,634,662 of NC_091459.1, read as the reverse complement.
GAGCCGGAAAAATACGAAAATAGACGACGCTGGAGCCGGAAAGAGACGATCGGGACTCACGGAAGAAGCCGAAGTCCCGACAAGAGGAAGTGGACGCCGGGAACCCGGAAGATGCCGATCAGGACCCCGGGACAGGTGAGTAATGTACAAATACCTGCTCCGGACCCCTCAGCTACCTAGCTGAGGGGTCCGGAGCAGGTATTTATTACTTGTGGGGACTTTGATCGCCGTGAACGGCCGGCCGGCTGGCCGGCCGTTCACGGCGATCGGGACGGTGGTACCGTGACCACCATTACTTTTTACAGTAATGGCGGTCGGTGCCGTCCTCGGACAGCACCGACCGCCATTTTTTTCCGGGTCATCGGGCCACCGATGGCCCGGAAAGGTTCCGATCGCCGCTATGGGCTTATCAGCCAATAGCGGCGATCGTCGGCATGGGGGGGGTTAACAACCCTCCATGCCGACAGGGAGAGATGGCCTGCTATGTATTATAGCAGGCTATCTCCCCCGATCGGGACCCGGCCGGCCGCGGCGCCCGTTTAAAGGGATGACGTACCGGCACGTCATGGGTCCTTAAGTGACAGTGATCCATGACGTGCCGGTACGTCATGGGTCCTTAAGAGGTTAAGGACATAGGACGTACCGGTACGTCCTATGTCCTCACTTGCACTTCAAAGCGGGGCCGCGCGGCGGCCCCGCTTTGAAGTGCCGCGATCCCGGGTGCCGCGTGTAGCCCGGGACCGCCGCTATTAGCGGGCACGGTCTGATCGCCGTGCCCGCTAATTAGCTAATCGGAGGCAGCTGTCAAAGTTGACAGCTGCCTCCGATTACCGGAGGCAACGTTTCCCTGGTGTCTAGTGGGGGAGATCGCTCCTCCGGGACCTTGTCCCGGAGGAGCGATCTCCGTTACTGATGCCGGCCGGGGACGCGTCCAAGATGGCGCCGTCCTCGGCTCGGCACTCGTTCGTTTTCGGCTGCAGCAGCCGAAAGCAAACGAGTGCCGATCTCATGGATCTCTGCAGCATATCTATGCTGCAGAGATCTCAATGAGAGATCACAGTGTATATACTAGAAGTCCCCTAGGGGGGCTTCTAGTATATGTGTAAAAAAAAAAAAAAAAAAAGTGTTTATAGTAAAAAGCCCCCTCCCCTAATAAAAGTCTGAATCACCCCCCTTTTCCCAGGTTTTAAATAAAAGTAAACAAATAAATAAATAAACATGTTTGCTATCGCCGCGTGCGTAATCGCCCGAACTATTAATTAATCACATTCCTGATCTCGTACGGTAAACGGCGTCAGCGCAAAAAAATCCCAAAGTGCAAAATTGCGCATTTTTGGTCGCATCAAATCCAGAAAAAATGTAATAAAAAGCGATCAAAAAGACGTATATGGGCAATCAAGGTACCGATAGAAAGATCAAATCATGGCGCAAAAAATGACACCTCGCACAGCCCCATAGACCAAAGGATAAAAGCGCTATAAGCCTGGGAATAGAGCGATTTTAAGGAACGTATATTGGTTAACAACGGTTTGAATTTTTTACAGGCCATCAGATACAATATAAGTTATACATGTTATATATCGTTTTAATCGTAACGACTTGAGGAACATGCATAACAAGTCAGTTTTACCCCAGGGTGAATGGCGTAAAAACACATTTCCCCCAAATAAAAGAAATGCGTTTTTTTTTTCTATTTCACCACACTTCGAATTTTTTTCTGGTTTCGCAGTGTACTTTATGCAAAAATTCCGCCTGTAATTGCAAAGTACAATTAGTGACGCAAAAAATAAGGGGTCATGTGGGTTTCTAGGTGGAAAAATGCAAGTGCTATGACCTTTTAAACACAAGGAGGAAAAACCGAAAACGTAAAAACGAAAATGGGCCATGTCCTTAAAGGGTTAAGGTGGTGATAATCATACACCTTTAATATTTGTCAGCCGAACTATTCTCTCCCATCCTCCCCATACACGTGCATTTTTGGCAGGTGGACCTCTATGGGGAGGGTTAAGTAGCAGCCAGACAGCTCTGGACCCGGCTTATCTCTGCAAACCAAAGGGCCGCGCTGTTAAATTCCACCACAAGTGACCTCAATCTTCACTGACATCATCTGTTGGTGGAGACTTGGGGGGGCTTTATACTAATGTCCTAACCAGCCCTAACCTGCGGGTGCAGCCAACATAACTATGAAATATATGTGAACCCTTAGTGTTGGAGCACTGAGTTTATAAGTAACAATATAACCCTAAACAAGACAATCGTATGTAAGCTAAACCTACCATATTATACTTTTTTCCGGGGTAAAGGCCTTGATGAAGGGTGCCTTCCCCACCTGAAATGTGTTGCCTTGAGTGACCCCGTTTTAATAGACAGGAATAAAAGTTAAGTATACTCTTAAAGCAAATGTACCATTAAGGTTATTAATTTTGTGTACCTGGCCAGCGCAGAGATGGTGCCGTCCATTTTTCAAATTGCTGCCTGGTTCCCTCCAGCTGTGCTGGTTTCTTCATATGCAAATCGGGCAACTCTGTGCACTGGAGGCGGGCAGGAGCCCACAGTGTACGGATATTCCTCTCCCCTCACCGTCACCGAGGGGAGTGGGATATCAGTGTACTAGGGGCGCTGGGCTAGCCTCCAGTGCATAGAGCAGCGCTATTTTGTATATGAAGAAACTGCCGAAGATGGCAGAAACCAGGTATTGAAAAATGGATCGTGCCACCAGGATCTCTGTGCCAGCGCTAACCAGGTGATGTAAAAAATATATGTATATCCTTAGTGGTACATTCGCTTTTAAGTATACTCTTAAGCACACTGGATCGTTAAGCTTATTCTGATTGTCATGAATACTCTATATAAATTTAGTGCATATATTCTTTTGCCGGTAATAATACCTGTAAAATTCACATTAGGTCAGAAATGCACAACAAAACAGTCAGTCAGAGGTTTGGACTGTTGCTGGAATCCTACTGCAGAGCCTGCGGCATGTACCTCAAGCATCTAAGTCGACAGGTGGAGGCTATGGAGAAACTTATTAACCTCACTGACATCCTGAAACAGGAGAAGAAGGATGAGCCCCACAAGGTAAGTTTATTGCTCTGTAATAGATGGATAATCTGCTGTTTTATGATTGGCAGCAAAGGTTTAGACAGATGCTATGCACAAATTTAGTCATGTAGAGGGTACTGGTCACTACAGCAGCTGCCAGATCAGCTGTGAATTTCTCTCATAATCCAGGAGTTTGGGTATCCATGATAAGAAGCCACGTGGTGACAGAAATGTGCATGATTCTAATCCAGAGGAGATTTCACTCATATCCGCCACCAGGTGGTTCGTTGTCATGGATACCTGAATTTACAGATAATGAGAGATATACATTGCTGATACGGCAGCGGTTTAAGTGACTGGTATGCCTCTTACACATAGCAAGTTGGAAAATTAACCAATGTATTAGGAATTCCTAAAGGGAATCTGTCAGAAAGTTAGGGTTTTCTAACCTGCAGTAAGAGCCTAATAGAGAGCAATAGGCAGAGAAGCATAGTGCTTCCAATATGGTGCACTGTTTTTTATGTTTGCCATAACCTTGTACTACCTAGGTGGTCTGCAGCTACTCTAATTGAGATATTACATTATAGTATTTACAGTTCCACTGTCTGGTGAGCTGTCCCTACAAGGGCCTACATAGGAGATGTGTTTAATTTGTGTCTCACGTTCAATATTTGTTTTACACACATTTATTAAAAGTTACATTTTATTTTTCCACTGGGAAAATCCAGGATAGAGTGAGCTATCTGGCCCATTGTGCTTCTTAGTGTTCCTCCCGGTCTGATGCAGCGCTTTATGCTGCCACCAACTGTCAGTTGATTTTAATACATTTTCTCTGGAGTACCCTTTTAAAGGTTGGCTGAAGTGGCTGGATTTGGCCATTTTGGATGACCAACTTTTGTAAATTACATGCAAGCAATTGTTCAAAATGGCAAAAGGCAGACTAATGCCAGAAATGTGGACCTTTAGACTAAACTATCAAACACATTTCTTAGCAGACTATCATGTTTCTGTTTGTACGATCACGTGGAAGGTTGATTTAGCCATCACATCATGGCCAGCTTTATGTAGCAACTGTATTTAAGTACTTTTCTAATGGCACATTGCACTTAAATTCCCACTTTCTATAGAAAGTCTGACATGGTTGTTGCCTGAATATAAATCATGGTATTGGACTTTGTGCACACTATTTTAATAGACGTTTGTTGCAGGTGCAGATGAAGTTTCTTGTTGAGCAAATGAAGAGGCCAGATTTTATGGATGCATTACAAGGCTTTACCTCACCTCTCAATCCTGCACATCAGTTGGGGAATCTCAGGTATTTCCATGTATTCTTTCCTGTCCCTCCTTCCTGTTGTTTCCTCTTCCTTTCCCTCTTGTCTGATCACAGCTGGCCCCCAGATAGGCTTTCTAAATCATTCTTTTGTTATTTAGGCTTGAAGAATGCAGAATAATGTCTTCTGCAAAAAGACCACTTTGGCTTAACTGGGAGAACCCTGATATTATGTCTGAAATGTTGTTTCTGAATAATGAGATAATCTTTAAAAATGGAGATGGTACGTAAAATGTAATAATAAATTGATATGTTAATAATTATGAAAACGTCAAAAAAATGGTAACCTATATCTAGTGTAATACAGCTGAATAAAATCCATAGACTGTGGAGGGTGTTGGTTAATAAAGGCTGATACAGTAATACGTATTGCTGCCAGATTGATGCAGTTCAGGAATCCTACACAATTCACATCTCCTGGGAAGCATTCAGTGTTTTGATGAAAAAGGAATCAGTGTGAAAATAAAATGAATATATGTGCAGGCATGAGTTGCTGAAAGGTCAGAAGGATTGTTGACAGGACTGCAGACTGTAAAGTGTGTGAGAATATACTTGTGGTCTTACCATAGATGCTGTAGTAACCAGGACCACTAAGGTGTGCATGTATAGACATTCTCTTTAGAATGGAAGCTGGAAACACTGTTATAACATTGGTCTCGGGTTGGTGTTCAAATAAAAAACAAGCTATACTCTCCTCCCCTCAGGTCCCCCACAGGTGGCCACACTGATGCCCCTAGTCCCCTCACTGGTGTCTGTTTCTTCTGGTTTCTTTGTTGTCACAACCCCTAAGGACCTGCGCAATCTGCCAATCACTGACGGGACACTGCTGTGCTGCTGAGTTGGCAGATCCTGTGGGGTCGGGAGAACACAGAATTGGAGGACCAGCAGCTATGGAGGGCCAGGGGAGGTAAATATAGCTTGTTTATTTTTTACTTCACACCCAGCACTGGAGCAAGTTTATCTTTTGCCAAGATAACCCTATTTTAAAGGGATGTTAACAGCAGCTTAGTAAAATCTGACCTGCTTCTATGTTTTCATAAGACAGGAGACACTGTGGGTGGAGGTAGTTTTTTTTTTGTTTAGTTTTTTTTTTTTACTTTGTTCTCTGCATAGTTTTTTTTTTCCTGCTATGCTCAGTTTTAGGAATATTTAAAGCAACTCTGTACCCACAATCTGACCCCCTCAAAACAGCTTGTACCTTCAGATAGCTGCTTTTAATCCAAGATCTGTTCTGGGGTCCATTCGGCAGGTGATGCAGTTATTGTCCTAAAAAAACAACTTTTAAACTTGCAGCCTTGTGTCAAATTGGCGTGGCCTAGAGTGTGTATGCCCTAGGCCTGCACCGCCTCTCCGTTCCTCCCCTGATCAGTGCCTATTTTAATTAGTAGACCCAATTGTTTCTTTTGCTCACCAGTTGTTGCACAGCTTCTCTAATACTGCTGGGTTTATGTGCTTTTCTCCCCAGATTTGCGGCAAGATATGCTAACGCTTCAGATCTTAAGGATTATGGAAAACATTTGGCAAAATCAGGGACTTGATTTACGGTAAATTGTTTTTTGCATGGTCAAATCATTGCATGCTTAAATGGTTAAATATTTAAAGCGTAACTGTCATTTCCAGGCCCAAATTACACCACCCCAGCCAAACAGTAGATTATGCATTGGTATAATCATACATCCAGTCATTTAGCTGAAATCATTTGGTTTAGTACCTTTTTCATCCCCTGTACATGCTGCAGCTGCCACCTCAGTAACTGTCCTGTATTTCGGCTGGTGGGCGGGATCCTCCTTTGATGATGTCTGCCCTTCCTTTCTGCCTCACGCAGCCTTCCCTCACTACCCATAATCCACCACAAACCAGCCGGGAGCGAGCACAGAGGACAGACCAATCAGAGCACTGCAAGCTCTGACACACCCCCTCCCATTCTCATAGAACAGCCTATGCCGAATACAGTCACACCAGAATAGCTAGAAGATGGTACAGCAGAGAAATAGTGGACATTATGGTTAATATAATAAAATACGTTTGTTATACATACAGCACTTCCACAACACTAATTCTGATTGTTTGTCTCCAACTATAGTATCTGCAGCTGTAGCAAGACTAGCACTCCCATCATGCTATCACTTTCATACCATGATGGGAGTGGTAGTCTTGCTGCAGCTGCAGATGTCCTGCACACTCCTATAGTAATGAAAGAAGGGCAGCAGGACCCGTTCTTTCACTCAACTACTGAAAAGTAATGCCCCCTCCTCCATCCCCCTGCACTGGAATGGTCTGGTCTGCATCAGCTCCTGGTATGGCTCCCTCTCTCCACACAAATCCACACATGTGACGGAGATGAAGATGCAGAAATCTGCAGGGAGAAGCTGCAGCAGCACCACCTCCATCCCTCTGCAGTGACCCCTGCTCTCTCCTGCTGCCGTGTATGCAATCCGTGCATAGGGGAGGGAGAGGGGCTTCACAGCAGAAGAGAAAGTGGAGATGAAGACAAGATGAAGCCTTGCTGGGCTGTCGGCATTCAATCTTCACATAAGGATCTCCCTGCTCTTTGAAGCTGACAGCTCCCTCACATCCCACTGCAGTGACTAGGAGAGGACGGACTGAGAGATAAGAATGTAATGATTACATGCAGGGAGTCTGGACAGCAAGAGAGGAGGGCAGGTCAGTTAACCCCTTTCTTGCTGTCCAGACTCCCGGCATGTAATCATCACATTCTTATCTCTCAGTCCGTCCTCTCCTAGTCACTGCAGTGGGCTGTGAGGGAGCTGTCAGCTTCAAAGAGCAGGGAGATCTTTTGTGAAGATTCTGATTCGGACGGCAGCACCTCTCTCTATGTAGTAGGAGCTATGACACAGCTCCTATGTCCCTGTACAGGCTGGGCATCGGCTTCTACACGGGAGCGCGCACGTAGGCTCTGAGGGAGGTGCTCAGAGAGAATCCGTCTTCACAAAGGCAGAAAATGTGAAGACTGATTTTATTGAAAAGCTGTGAAAGATTGTGCAGATAACAAAGGCTAGGGGGGAGGATAAAAGTCAAGATTAATTGGACTAGATGACAAGAAAAGCTGATAACGTATATTAGTAATTAATTTGAAAACACTTAATCTATGCAAGTAAAAAAAAAAAAAAACATGACCGTTACACTTTAAAGTAAATCTGTACAATGCTTCCCAACCAACCACACCTACCCACCTGATTGACATACAGGGCTGTACGCTATGCCCTCTTCATTAATCGGTAAGGGTTGGGTAGGGAGGCATGTATGGTCAGTATTTTCCCCCTATTTTCCCCCTAGGATATGCAGACAAACTGCTAACAGTCACTTTAAATGTTAACTAGAAAAATATTGATTTGATAAGCCATTGTTATCTAGTGCATATACTAAGACCCTAAATAATCCCTAGAACTAGGGATGGTCCGAACCTGCCGAGGTTCGGGTTCGTAGGAACCTGAACTCTTGGCAATGATTCCTGCTGTCTTCCACCTCCGTGGAGAGGGTGGATACAGCCAGAGGACCGCCTGGAAAACTGGGATACAAACCCGAACCTCGGCAGGTTCGGACCATCCCTACCTAGAACCAAGGATACAAGGGTTCCTAACCAGTGAACAGGTATTAATTGATTGCCAAGTTGGTATTAGAAAATGGGGGTAGTTTAGCTTGATTGGAAAACCTAATTTAAAGGGCGTCTACTTGGCAGATGGCCTCTTGAGAGAGCTTGTTTTTTTTAAACTTTGGAAATTATTGAGATTTTCTGCTTCTGAGTTGGGACAGCTCACTGCGAAGGGGCACTGGTACTGTGCAGTATATGTGCAGCAGGGTAGGTATGGGCTTCCTTCTGCTTTTACTTCACGTTGGCAAGTTATTAGTCAGCAATATGATTTTATTTTTCTGTGTAAAATGAATAGGCTGCAGCACATTTCATGATAGTACTGTGTATTATAGCACTGTGCAGCAGAGCTGGACCAGAGTGGGGCAGTCGGGACCTGGTCTTAGATAGCCCTGCAGTTCCCAACATGAACGTTGGTGGCAGTAGAGAGGCCGCTGTTGCCCCTACAGCTATCACTTCGGACAATGATGTAATCTTCGGGAGGCTGTCCGGACCGCTCCAGCCGTCCCTCATGCCGCCCCCCCCTCTGCCGTGTCATCAGCTGCTCAACCGCGATTGGCTGAGCACAGTTATGCTCAGCCAATCGCGGCTGAGCAGCTAATGACGTGGCATAGGGGGGCCGGCATGAGGGACGGCTGGAGCGGTTCGGCCAGCCTCCCGAAGATGACATCATTGTCCCAAGATGGCGGACGGGAGTCGACACGAATCAGGTGAGTATAGTGCATCACACTTCCGGGTCTAGCATGGGTGGGGGGAAACACGGGGAAGGGGGCCATTCACTAACATAACATACATTACAAAGTTGTATAACTTTGTAATGTGTGTTATTTAGTGAATAATTTTGAAACGCCACACTACCCCTTTAAAATGTCTTCTCTTCCACATGAAAACATTAAAGAGAATGTATCTCCTAGATTTGATTTTACTAATTAGGGTGAAATATTATTATCATCATTTTATCTTCTAATTGTAATTTTTTAATTCTATTTTTGTACATTATTATGGGGCTGTCATCTTGCCTAAGCATATTCTGTGGGCTCATTCCACTAAGGAGGGGGTGCTGAGTTGTGGGTAGCAGCTACTGTGTATACTACTTCTGTATTTTCTGGTGCCAGCACTCACTGTACTCCTATCTGTGTTGATAGGAAGGGCACTGCCAGGAAATGATCTGTAGAGAATAGAAAGTCTCAGCTTAGTTTTAAGCCTAGTGGCTACGATGTCAAAATTATTTTAAAACATGGATAGTAAAATGGAAAACTAAAAAATGACTAAAAACTTTTAAGGAAAACTACTGAAGTTGTGGTGCGGAAACCCTGCAATTTTACTAGAACTTTGTCATTGTATATAATAAGATCATATTCTTTTACAGGATGCTACCCTATGGGTGCCTCTCTATAGGAGACTGTGTAGGACTTATTGAAGTGGTCAGATGTTCTCATACTATTATGCAAATTCAGTGTAAAGGAGGATTAAAAGGTGCTCTGCAGTTCAACAGTCATACGTTACATCAGTGGCTCAGGGATAAAAACAAAGGAGAAACGTAAGTCGTGACCTTCCTGTCTAATTTTAACTGTTTAACTAGAAGGGCTTTTATTTTCTGATATTGTATATACATGTGTTAAACAGAACTTAAATAAAATCCAGCGCTCAAGTTATTTAATCACATTTCTTTGCCCTAGTAAACCAGGTGTGGTGCCATACACTACATAAATTTAGCGGCTACCGAGATTAGTTGTTGATGACCGTATCTGTCCCAGTCTCTGAAAATACTTAAAAAAAACTTTTATTAGTTGACCACGCTTATACTTGGTCTAAGCTATTAAAAGTTTAGAGATTTCCACACAATTGGATGCTGTTGGGCCTTCTTTCTTAAAGGGGTTGTCCGGCGATAAAAAATTATTCACAGAATAACACATTACAAAGTTATACAACTTTGTAATGTATGTTATGTCTGTGAATGGCCCCCTTCCCCGTGTCCCACCACCCCCACCCGTGTACCCGGAAGTGTGGTGCGCTATACATTACCTGTCACGTGCCGACCACGGTCTCCGATCCTCAGCAGTGACGTCTTCTTCGGGAGGCCAGCGGATCTTCCCGAGTGCCGGCTGCCCTCTGCAGCATAACTGTGCTCAGCCAATCGCTGATGACGTGGCCGCGTCATCAGCCGCTCAGCCGCGATTGGCTGAGCACAGTTATGCTCAGCCAATCGCGGCTGAGCTTCGGATGACGCTGCAGAGGGTGGCCGGCACTCGGGAAGATCCGCCGGCCTCCCGAAGAAGACGTCACTGCTGAGGATCGGAGACCGTGGACGACACGAGATGCGGTGAGTATAATGCACCACACTTCCGGGTCTAGCGTGGGTGGGGGGAAACACGGGGAAGGGGGCCATTCACAGACATAACATACATTACAAAGTTGTATAACTTTGTAATGTGTGTTATTCTGTGAATAATTTTTTATCGCCGGACAACCCCTTTAATCCTAAATTGTCATGTCGCAAGTGACCATGCATATTCTAGCCACTTAAGGATCAATCTCGGTTAACAGACTGATGCAGTGTGTCTCTGTCCACCTTTGATAGTGTCGACTGAGACAGATATGGTACCAACAAGCCAGCTCAATACCTTCATACAGAACAAAATATTATTATATTTATTTGTTTACATAATGTGGCCTTCGTGCATGCATTCCACTTTTCCTACAGGGCTACTGGGTTCTCACATTTTGATCAGTTTATGCCCCATTGTAATATGTGTTAAACGGCATTCCACTCAAACATAACTTTTCATATGTTGCTGCTAGAGATGAGCGAACCATGCTCGAGTCGATCCGAACCCGAACTTTCGGCATTCGATTAGCGGTGGCTGCTGAACTTTGATAAAGCCCTAAGGCTATGGGGAAAACATGGATATAGTCATTGGCTGGATCCACGTTTTCCAGACAACCTTAGAGCTTTATCCAAGTTCAGCAGCCACTGCTAATCAGAGCTTTATCCAAGTTCAGCAGCCACTGCTAATCAAATGCCGAACGTTCAGGTTCGGATCGACTCGAACCTAAACCCAGTTCGCTCATCACTACTTGCTGCCCATGGTGTGACTAACAATTCATTCCTTACTTGTTGTTATCTATTTAGTCCCCTTCTTCCAGTTCAGAGCTGCTACTTCCTGCTGAAAACACAAAAATCTGTGTGTGAGCCTTTCTGTCTGTCTTCCCCCTCCCTTGTTAGACAGATGATGAAAACAAGGCCCTAGCAGGTTTTATTTACCCTTAGGGCCCTATTACACCAACAGATTATCTGACAGATTTTTTTTTTTAAGACAAAGCAAGGAATGGACTATAAACAGAGAACGGGTAATAAAGGCTGCCTGTTCTCATTTAAAATCCATTCCTGGCTTTGGCTTGAAAAAATCCGTCAGATAATCTGTTGGTGTAATAGGGCTTTTAGGTTGCTGCCCATGCTGAAACTATCATGTGTTATGTTTGAGTGGAATACGCCTTTAAGGGTTGCGATACCAGAATTAAAGAGGTACTGTCTCTACAATTAACTTCTAAATCAATACAGTCCTGTTTAAAACAAAAAAAAAAGCTTTCCAATATACACTCACCAGCCACTTTATTAGGTACACCTGTCCAACTGCACGTTACCACTTAATTTCTAATCAGCCAATCACATGGCGGCAACTCAGTGCATTTAGGAATGTAGACATGGTCAAGACAATCTCCTGCAGTTCAAACCGAGCATCAGTATGGGGAAGAAAGGTGATTTGAGTGCCTTTGAACGTGGCATGGTTGTTGGTGCCAGAAGGGCTGGTCTGAGTATTTCAGAAACTGCTGATCTACTGGGATTTTCACGCACAACCATCTCTAGGGTTTACAGAGAATGGTCCGAAAAAGAAAAAACATCCAGTGAGCGGCAGTTCTGTGGGCGGAAATGCCTTGTTGATGCCAGAGGTTAGAGGAGAATGGGAAGACTGGTTCGAGCTGATAGAAAGGCAACAGTGACTCAAATAGCCAACTGTTACAACCAAGGTAGGCAGAAGAGCATCTCTGAACGCACAGTATGTCCAACTTTGAGGCAGAGGGGCTACAGCAGCAGAAGACCACACCGGGTGCCACTCCTTTCAGCTAAGAACAGGAAACTGAGGCAAAAATTTGCACAAGCTCATTGAAATGGACAGTAGAAGATTGGAAAACAGTTGCCTGGTCTGATGAGTCTCGATTTCTGCTTGAACATGACAATGAGTTCACTGTACTCAAATGGCCTCCACAGTCACCAGATCTCAATCCAATAGAGCATCTTTGGGATGTGGTGGAACGGGAGATTCGCATCATGGATGTGCAGCCGACAAATCTGCGGCAACTGTGTGATGCCATCATGTCAATATGGACCAAAATCTCTGAGGAATGCTTCCAGCACCTTGTTGAATCTATGCCACAAAGAATTGTGGCAGTTCAGAAGGCAAATGGGGGTCCAACCCGTTACTAGAATGGTGTACCTAATAAAGTGGCCGATGAGTGTAGATGTATTAAAATGTTTTCTTAGTTTTCTCCAGAAAAAAAACCCTATAAAACTCACCACTAAATGTCTAAATCTTAGTTGAGTCTCCCTTCTGTGTGAAAATGTTTCAAAAGATACATGGCAAATCAGCAGAAGTGTGGGCAGGATAGTGAGGGCGGGGCTTCCCTTGTGCTGTGTAAGGGTGTGTGTCATACCAGCAAACGGAACACCCATTCCAGTGTTTAGAATTGCTGAAGAGACTGCTGGGGAAAGGAGGCTATTAGGAGGGGCAGAATTTGAAAATAACCCACAAGCAAAGATACAGGTAGTAAGTACTACAAGCCTGCATTTTATGTTTGTTACCTAGTGTGTTACCTAGTGACAGTACGCTGTAAGGGTTGTGACATCAAAATTTTGACTAGTGATGTTGCAGTGTCCCATTGAGACACTACAGTTCCAGGTGGTGACATGCATCATTCTCATACAACATTGCTTTATTGTGACATCAAAATTTCGGGTTGTGACTTCACAATGCCCATTGTGACATTACAGTTGTGGATGGTGACATAAGTTTTACATTGTAACATTAATTTGATGCTGCTTTGTGAACTGCTTTATCAGATCTGGATTGTGATATCACAATGCTCCTTTGGGACATCACCATTTCAGACTGTAACCTATGCCACATTGTGACATCAGAGTGCCCTATTTATTCTTCACAATGCTGGTGACCATGGTCAACTTATTCACAGTGCCTGTATTACACTCCATGGGGTGTCTCTGAGGCGTTGTATTCTCCCCCAAGAAGCAATGGTGAAGAAATCTGTTACATCTGACACATTAGGCCAGCATCTATGAGAAAACAAAATGTATGCTTCTATGTAAAATTAAAAGGCAAAATGAGATACAGTAGTGCTACAGTCTTGATTATTTGGGATCTGTCATACATATTGTCAGTGATCTTGTGCATGAGGCCTTTAGGCCACATTTACACAACCATAGACCTGCAGCTATAAACAGGACTAAAGATGTGCACCCGTAACCATCCATAACCTGCCCATTGTTGCATGAACCCCTTTATTACGAATCCCAACCCCAACACGCATTCGTAACGCATACAGATGTGTGAATGGGTCTGTAATGGGTTAATGGATGTGTGAAAGGGGTCTTATTTTGCACATTCTTACCAGTAAACCTACAGCCCTGTCCTTTTCTAAAAGCTGAGAAGCAAAGAAAGAGAATTGGCCATAATGGCTAGTAATGAGAATGATTACTGAACTTTATACCCATGTGCCTCTTTACTTTTAGGTATGATGCTGCCATTGACTTATTCACACGATCATGTGCTGGTTACTGCGTTGCCACTTTCATTCTTGGCATAGGTGATCGTCACAACAGTAACATTATGGTGAAAGACAATGGGCAAGTACGTAGAAACCTAAAGTGTGGGTTTAATAAATGTTGTATATTTTTTGTATCACCCTGCAGCCTGTGTATTTTATTAATCATCTTTCTGAAAAAATACAGAAGGAAGTTGTATCTTTATTAATGTCTTGTATGTAGTGTTTGCTGAGCAGCAGTGTTTTAAAGGAGACAGAGAAACATTTTTTTCAAAAGTGCCAGGAAGGGGGAGGATGAAAAAAAAAAAACCTTTTTGGCCAGGAACACAGCTGTGCAAGAATAATCAGGAATGGTGGGAGAACCAGAGTTCAAACCCACCAATCACAATCTAGTGGCATATCCTAGCCTTTTAAGGGGTGACAGTTGCTATAGAGAGAGAAAAGCGTATATATACTAGCATTTCTCTTAACACTTGGTCTTTTGTCAGCTGTTTCACATAGATTTTGGGCACTTTCTGGATCACAAGAAGAAAAAGTTTGGTTACAAGCGGGAGCGTGTTCCATTTGTCCTAACCCAGGACTTTTTAATTGTCATCAGTAAGGGAATTCAAGAGTGCACAAAGACCAGGGACTTTGAAAGGTAAGTTATCAACTGTGTAAAGGAGAACTAAGCTCATGTCCGATCGGACGTTGACTAACTGCACTGCAAGACTAACTGCGCTGGATAGGCACCAAGGAAGAGACATGCCTTCCTCCTCGGCGTCTCCTGTGCAATAGGGACGTGTCAGCACGTTTAGATTCGTCTAACCTGCTGATAGTTTCCCTTTTAAAGTGAGTTTGTCAACTGTAATTCTCCAAATTGCAGGTCACTGTTAGGTCAAGGAGACACACGGTAGCTTTCATCTATCCAGCTGTGCTTCCTGGATGTTGAAAAATACTTTATTCTCCGGTAGAGTCAGCCTTTTCCAAGCTCCTGATCTGTTGCAAGCTGGAATGTCTCCTCCCTCCCCCTCTGTGCCTGTTTGACACCTGGAAGCCCAGAAGGGTCAGGTATGGGAGTAAGGAGCTGTTACAGCTTCAGGAGCTCAGGAAAGACTGACTCTTTTTACTATAGAACAAAAACATCTTTATATGTTATGAAAGATACCATGTGTCTTTTTGACATGACGGCAATCTAACAGTGTATGTAGTTCAGAATGTAAACTGCAACTAACATCTTTACTATAGAGATAAGTTGCTGGAAATGTAAAGGCACTATACTTTAGCTCTGTTCCTTATAAATGTTGTATAGCAGACAGCCACTTATTTCACCAAAAAGTTACTTTTGAAGTGAGGTAATTAACATGATAGTGAAGCTATGGAAGATGTACCTTCCTAACATTCTCCTCCTCCTCCTAGATTTCAAGAGATGTGTTACAAAGCATATCTGGCCATTCGTCAGCATGCCAATCTGTTCATCAATCTGTTTTCGATGATGCTTGGCTCCGGTATGCCTGAACTGCAGTCTTTTGATGACATTGCTTACATTAGAAAGACACTGGCACTGGACAAAACGGAACAGGAAGCTCTGGAATATTTTATGAAGCAGATGAATGATGCCCATCATGGCGGCTGGACAACAAAAGTGGACTGGATCTTCCACACAATAAAGCAAAGGGCTTTGAACTGAGCTAGAAGCTGGGTGCAGGCTGTGGTCTGCCATCCACTTTGTGGGTCACACACTGCACTCTTAATAAGGACAGGCAGCAAAGACCAGCTGCATGGGAATTGCACAAAGAACATTACTATCACAACAGGCGCTACCAGAATGCAACAGAACCATTAACACTAACAGGGTCTACAACACTAAAGGAATACATTTCAAGAGCTACAGTCTGGATTTCATATATTATGCCTTAAGGTCAAACAGGAGGCTAACCCTCTTAACCTGCTTTTTAGCACCCAATGTATATGGTCATGGTCTGTTTGATACAAATAGAAGTTTGGCATAGAGAATATTTTTGTGATTCCCATGTGTGTTTTGGAATGCTGATTTCTCTACCTTGGTGCAGTAATAACTAGGAATCTGAAGGGTACAACCCTTCCCCAATGCCTCACAGTATTGTTTAACTGCAATGCAACTTTAGACGCGCTTGACAAGTGTCCATTTTTTTTGTTTTCTTGAAAAATGTGATACCATACAAGTCTTGTGAAAAAAAAAATGGTCTTGTTTTGTCCTTTTCTGATATTTTTGTTTTTATAAGCCTATGTTTTATATTTTGCAAACGTTGCACCAATGTTAAGAACTTAACTTTCCTGAGGTGTCCGAGATGCACAGTGTAAGTGTGTGCCGTCAGTGCTCACTAATACACTTCATTGTGAAACTTTGAGAGATTGTGTGTGTGTGTGTATATGTATGTATGTATGTATGTATGTGTGTGTATATATATATATATATATATATATATATATATATAGATTATATATATATATATATCTTATATATATAGATATATATATAGATATATATATATATATATAGATATATATATATACACACATCTATATGTGTGTATTACAGTAGGTTTTTTCATATTTTACAAAATGAGACCAGAAGGATATTGCATTGTTTTAAGTTAACTGCTTATTGCACTGAAGAATGTTGCCCTTATTTTTATTTTGTATAGTCTTCCAAGACTATGTTAAGATTTTTCACTTTAACCTCACCTGTAAACCCATTTTTTTGTTGTTTCAGAAGTTATTTTATGTGTAAAATGTATCCATGTTAAAGTGTATGGATGGTTTTTGTTTTTATAAAGGTTATGCAGTTATTTTATTTGTTATTTGCTGCCACCTTCTGACGCCTGCAAGAGTGTACCTGAGTTTTATATATGTATGTCTACAGTTTTTGCACACAGATTCATTTATTCATTAAGATGTACAGAAATAAATTTACAGAATACTTTTTATATACTATATAAAACTCCACTACATTTTAGTAAGGGTGGTACTCATACCCACATTTTACACTAATACCCTACTATGTTGTGTTTTAGCAAGGTTTTTTTTTTTTTTTTTTTTTTTAATAATATACCCTACTTTTTTGCCTTAGCATGTCTTTCCAAATGATTTTTGGGTATGTATGATGACCACTTACAACTACTTAAAGAGATTATGGCAGCAGAAAGTGTGGACATTCAAGTCATTGTGTTCTTTTATTGCCCCCACCCCCTAGCCTATTTCCCACTTGTGTTTATGGCCTTTAAACCTGTGCAGTAGGACATGCTAGCGTACACTTATTACAGGGAATCTGTTGCGACTCAGGCTCCAAACTGCTGACACGATTAGATAGCTGTTGGGTCAAGGAGACCCACTGTACCTTTCATATATCCACCTGTCTGGGTATTATACAGCTATCCAAGTGTCAGCAGTTTGGAACATGAATTGCAGCTGACAGACTCACTTTAAAGCATCTAATAAATAGATGTCTTGTCTGGTAATAGGTTTACATTGTATTCTTAACAATTAGAAAAAAAAATTCTAAATGTCATTAGCAATAATATTTCTTGATGTGACAATTCCTTTTTATTTTTGGAATGATACTGTGACTTTACATACAGAAATATAGATATCTAAATGGATGTAGCATCCACCAGGTCCTGCCTCATAAGGGAATCTGCTCTGTACCATGCTTGACTTACTCCCCATGTCTGGGAGATGAAACAAATGTTACTGGTCTCTTCTCATGGTTCTTATGTTTTTTTTCCCAAGCTCAAGTGTCAGAGGTCGTGCATGCTGTGTACAAAAATTAAGCCAGTCACTGCAAAGTACAGGTAGTGGTGCAATAAATAAGGGCTCATGTGGGTCTCTTGGCGAAAAAAATGTAAGACCTATGGCCTTTTAAGCACGGAGGGAAAAACGAAAGCGCAAAAATGGAAATTGGCTTCGTTCTTAAGGGGTTAATTCCTTTATTCGTTTTCAGACCCTTAACATGCAGTTTGCAACCTGTCCTTAACCCCTTAGCGACCCATGACGTATCTGATACGTCATGGTGCCGCAGGGGGTGTTCAGAGTGGGGTCCCGCCGGGACCCCGCTCTGAACGGCACCAATCCCGGCTGCAATCTGCAGCCGGGCAGTGCCTCTATTAGCCGGCGCGGGTCCCGTTGCCGCGCCGGCTAATTAAGCCCTTCAATGCAGCTGTCAAACCTGACAGCTGCATTGAAGTGCTTTTCTCCGTGCATCCCTGGTGTCTAGTGGCACGGATCTCCCCCCCCGCGATGCGATCGCGGGGGGGAGATCCGTTCTTCTGCCCGTGCCGGGCCTCAGCGTCGGAATGACGCTGATCCCGGCTCGGCAAAAGATTGCTATGGCCTGCAGCAGGCCATAGCAATCTATGACCGATCTAATGGATCTTTGCTGTGTATATACACAGCATTGATCTCTATGAGAGATCAGTGCTATGTATATACAAGCCCCCCAGGGGGGCTTCTAGTGTATGTAAAAAAAAAAAAGTAAAAAAGTGTTTTCATTAATAAAAAATCCCCTCCCCTAATAAAAGTCCAATATCACCCCCCTTTTCCCATTTTATAAATATAAATTAATAAATAAATTAATAAACATATTTAGTATCGCCGCACACGTAATCGCCCGAACTATTAATTAATCACATTCCTGATCTCGCACGGTAAACGGCGTCAGCGCAAAAAAATCCCAAAGTGCAAAATTGCGCATTTTTGGTCGCATCAAATCCAGAAAAAATTTAATAAAAAGCGATCAAAAAGTCGTATATGCACAATCAAGGTACCGATAGAAAGAACGCATCATGGCGCAAAAACTGACACCTCACACAGCCCCATAGACCAAAGGATAAAAGCGCTATAAGCCTGGGAATGGAGCGGTTTTAAGTGACATATATTTGTTAACAATGGTTTGAATTTTTTACAGGCCATCAGATACAATATAAGTTATACATGTTATATATCATAGTAATCGTTACGACTTGAGAAACATGCATAACAAGTCAGTTTTACCATAGGACGGACGGCGTAAATGCAAAACTCCCCGAAATCAAAACAAATTCGTTTTTTTCTCAATTTGACAGCGCAAATGATTTTTTTCCGGTTTCACAACATATTTTATGGAAAAAATATGCCTGTAATTGCAAAGTACAATTGGTTTCGCAAAAAATAAGCACTCATATAAGTCTCTAGGTGAAAAAATGCAAGCGCTATGGACTTTTAAACATAAAATGGAAAAAGCAAAAGCGCAAAAACGAAAATTGGCTTTGACCTTAAGGGGTTAAGTTTAGTCTTCCAGTTGTACATGCAGTATGTGAGGTCTGAAGTTTGAGCCTGCCTGCTTTCTCTCCATACTTGTACACAGGTCATTTTCCATCTACAAATGTGTGTGGGTTTTTTTTTGTTTGTTTCTTACCAACAAAAGCAAGAAGTAAATCCAAAAGGCATAAGCAATACAAAAGAGTTACTACATTTCTTTCTGGATCACCTGGTTTTGGGTTTAGAAAAATAGATTTTCTGCTACATAAAATTTGCAGCATGTGACGTCAGGCGAACAGAGATGGAGCAGAAAGCCGCCAAAACATAAATGGCTCTTTGTACAAGTTCATCTTTATCTCTGTCCGAGAGAGATCAGAAAATCCATCCGATTTCACATGAGTTAAATGGTAGGACACTTACATTTGGCAAACTAGAAAATAGCAGCTTAGGAAGCAATCACAAATCATGGCTACTTTCTTCCAGAAACAGTACCACTTATGTCGGTGGGTTGTCTCTGATATTGCAGTTCTCCACCATTGAAGTAAAATGGGCTGAGTCCCTCAAATAAGCTGTGGAATGAATACATTGGAGAGTCTGCAATGCTGGCTTCCTTTGGAAAATTGATTGGCAAAAAAATGAAATGAGAATTGCTAGCTGTGTGTATTGCAGGAGATGGCTTGTATGCCTGCTGAATATTACCATTGGGAAGTAAGATTGGATGGGAATAGTGGGGGCCATTCATCAAAAATGATGGGAAGGAAAAGTCTATGCAAGCAGTGTACCACCCTATATGTCCTGTTATTGCTGATTAGATGCAATAAATGTAATCAGAAACACTATGGATTGAGAGAGATGTTAGAATATTGCTGCCAAATCCATAGTGTTAATGTAGTCATGGGGGTTTTGGCATAGAAAATGTATTAATAGCACAATGCAAACCTGTAAGGAGCGGGAAGAAGCGCATATAATTTATTATTTCTGTCATATAAGAAATTGGAAGTGTTCAGAATTTAGGAAGATGTGTTGGCAACTTGTATTTTATTATTGATTTATAAAGTTCTGAGATAAGCAGTAGGCCAGAATGACTGTGCATAAAGATTATGGCATTGGTCTATAGAATGAGGGAATAAAGGGAACACATGGGTTGCTGTTTACATTGCAGCTTTAGTTGCTGCCAGTCATACCTACCATGCTGTACTTTATTGAACACTTAGGGGCCATTCACATGTCTACAAAAGACAGTCTGTGCCTAAATGAATCTAGAGGTTTCATTGTGTCAGAACAGTAGCACATATATTTAAACAATTTTGGAGCTCCTGGAATCCTCACGAATGGTGATGCTGGGAGTTCTGAGGTCTAGTCCACAGTATATATTCTGTACACAGACTGTATATTGCAGATGTGTAAATAGCCTCTTGGATGATTGACTGGACCATACTGTATTTTTGCAAGCTGTCCAACTTGGTAAAAAAATGACTCTTACCCCCAATATTTTATTATGCTGGCAGCACGCCAGCCTAATAAAAGTTTATATATCATACCTTAATGCAGTGCTTCTCAATTCCAGTCCTTAGGCTTCACCAACAGGTCATGTTTTGAGGATATCCCATACAAAGGACACCTGTGAGAATACTTGATGCACTGAGTATAATTATACCACCTGTAAAATACTAAGGAAATCCTCAAAACATGACCTGTTGGTGAGGCCTAAGGACTGGAATTAAGAAGCACTGTCTTAATGTGTGTCTAGTTAAAAAAAAAAAAAACTTTCTTGATTGTGTCAGAGGCCTGCCCTAGGATCATAGAGCCCCTTTTGTTCATAAGCTGGTTCCCCTACATAATAAGCTACATGCAGGGTTCTTTTTACACTGCAGAAATGCCCAAATCTAGCACTGGTGCCACATTCTCTGCACCCACAGAATGATGGGAGCCAAATAAACATGGCAATTAGAGATGAGCGAACCTCAAGCATGCTCGAGTCGATCCGAACCCGAACTTTCGGCATTTGATTAGCGGTGGCTGCTGAACTTGGATAAAGCCCTAAGGCTATGTGGAAAACATGGATATAGTCATTGGCTGTATCCATGTTTTCCAGACAACCTTAGAGCTTTATCCAAGTTCAGCAGCCACCGCTAATCAAATACCAAACATTCGGGTTCGGATCGACTCGAACCTGGTTCGCTCATCTCTAATGGCAATGTTATTTCTGGTGTCAAACACATGGCTTGAGTAACTTACTCTTTGGCACACTAACTTTAACATGGACAATGTTATACTGTCAGGTGGTGTTTGGTGCGTTCCTGCAGCCGATACTGCAGTATCAGCTGCAGGAACATTATCTTTTTAGGACCTGTTCACACTACAGGTTCGGGAACTTTAGTCCGCGGACTCCGCGCTCAATCCTGCTATGTCTTTGAAAGGGAGGGCTCGCGCGTCTCTGCTCAAAGCATTGGCATCGATTCTTTGAGCAGAGGAGCGTAATCTCTCCCATTCAAAGACATAGCAGAATTCGGCGCAGAGCCGCAGATGGAGGTTCACGGCGGAATCTCTGTGCCGAATCTGTAGTATGAACGGGCCCTTAGAATTGAATTGTTGGTACCATTGGATGTGCCCGCAATTAGATTAAAGGGGTTATCCAGCGCTACAAAAACATGGCTACTTTCCCCCTACTGTTGTCTCCAGCTTGGGCGGGGTTTTGAAACTCAGTTCCATTGAAGTAAATGGAGCTTAATTGCAAACCGCACCTGAACATGTTTTTTTAGCACTCGATAACTCCTTTAACTATTGCCGTGCACTGATTGATTATAGATAAAATAAAAAAAAGATTAAAAGCCTATAATATAGCACAAGACGTTTATTTCTTTAGTAAACTTTAAAGTGCATGGATCGTCTGTCCAGTATTGATTTTTTCCAGCTGTGTTTTCCCAGATGCCTACTTGACCTTTTCCAGTATTACTGCTTTTATACTTTATACTTAAAGCGTAACTAATTTCAGGGTCATTTTTTTTTAAAAACATTAAATATCAACAGTACAAGCTATTTTAAGATACTCTGTAATAGGTTTTATAAACCAAAAGAGTTTCCTTCTGTACTAAAAAAGCAATCTCCCAGCCTCCCCCCTCACTGCAGAAGAATCAGGATTTCTGTCTCCATTATGTGGCTATGGAGAGGGGAGGGGCTGTTAGGAGTGACTGAGCACGGAGCAGTCCTGCACAGCACAACACCCTGCAATCTTTTCTCAGTAAGTTCATAGATAAGCACTGACCTTTCTGACCCCAGAATCCAGCGTTTTAGGTGCCCAGAGAATCTACAACCAGCTGACTTTCATGTCACCTCTTCCTGCTCCCTCATCTCCCTCGGCCCCTCCCCCCTCCATAAGGATAGAATGGAGAGAGCAGAGCCCGTCTTCACTGGCTTCTCTGTAATGAAGACGTGTTTGCCTGATAATGCTCAGATAAGAAGTCGGGGGGGAGGCTGGGAGATTGCTTCTTGAGTACAGAAGGAGGCTTTTTTGGCTGATAAAACCTATCACAGAGTTTCTTAAAATCGCTTATACTACTGATTTCTGCAATAAAAAAAAAAAAAAATGACAGTTACGCTTTAACCCTTTGAGGACCAGGCCCAAAATGACCCAGTGGACCGCGCAAATTTTGATCTTAGTGTTTCCGTTTTTCCCTCCTCCCCTTCTAAGAGCTCTAGCACTTTCAGTTTTCTATCTACAAGCCATGTAAGTGCTTGTTTGTTACAGGAATAGTTGTACTGTGTAATGGCGTCATTCATTTTACCATAACATGTATGATGGAATTCCAAATATATTATTTATGAAGATATAAATAGGTGAAATCGTAAATAAGAATGCAATATGGTAACGTTTGGGGGGTTCCTGTGTCTACGTAATGCACTATATGGTAACAGCGACATGATATTATTACTCTATAGGTCCGAACACAACCATATGCAGGTTACACAGATTCTCTAATGTTATATATGTATTTTTTTATGAAATCCTTTTTTTTTGGCAATTAAATATTAATAAAATGGGCCTATTGTGACGCTTATAACGGTTTTATTTTTTCACCTACGGGGCTGTATGGGGTGTAATTTTTTCCGCCATGATCTCTAGTTTTTATTAATACCATATTTGTGAAGATCGGACGTTTTGATCACTTTTTATTGATTTTTTTTAATATATAATGTAACATAAAATCGGTAATCTGCGCACTTTTTCCCCTCTTTTCGTGTACGCAGTTTACCGATCACAATGACGCTTGTTATATTTTAATAGATCGGACAATTACGCACGCTACGGTATATTATATGTTTATCTATTTATTTTTTTTTATATATGTTTTATTTATATAATGGGAAAGGGGGGTGATTTAGACTTTTATTGGGGGAGGGGCTTTGGGGTAGTGTAATAGTGTTTTGAACTTTTTTTTTTTTTACACTTTTGAAGTCCCTTTGGGGGACTTTTACATACACTAGTGTGATTACACACACTGATCATTGCCATGCCATAGGCACAGCATTGATCAGTGTTATCGGCGATCTGCTCATTGAGCCTGCCTGTGCAGGCTCAGTGTAGCAGATCGCCGATCGGACCGCACGGAGGCAGGTAAGAGACCTCTGGCGGTCTGTTTCAACGATCGAGACCCCCGCAGTCACACTGCGGGGGTCCCGATCGGTAAGTGACAGGGGACTCCCCCTGTCACTTACACTTAAACGCCGCGGTCGCGCCGCGATCGCGGCGTTTAAGGGGTTAATGACACGCGGCAGCGCGATCGCTGCAGCGTGTCATTACCGGTGAGGTCCCGGCTGCTCACTGCAGGCGGCCCCCACCTCCTATGAAGCGCGCTCCGCTCCGGAGCACGCTTCATAGCGGGAGAAACACCCAGGACGTAAGGTTACGTCATGGGTCGTCTGGGGATAGATTTCCATGGCGTAACTATACGTCCTGGGTCGTCTAGGGGTTAATATTGCACTAGTATATACATTAGCTTGTGTCTCCTGAAACTCTTAGATATGTGTACCTCAGGCCACATGTCACAGGGTATTGGAGGTAAACCTAAGATTAAACTATACCTACAGTTTTGATGATCTTGAAAAAATATGTGCACATTGTATAGCAATTATTTCATTCAGTGACTCATGGTTCAATCCCTGGTCATGTCTTGGGGACCGGGACAGATTATAATGTGGGAAGTTTAGGCAACTGCCCGAGGCTCCTGGGGTGCCCACAGCTGATCTTGTTCTGCAGCTGCACATTACTCGGGGGCCAACTGTGATCCTCTGGTGGGCCCCTGAGTGATGTGCAGCTGCACAGCCTTCCCTGAGAGTTCGCGATAGAATGCCGACAGGCAGCATCTGTAACACACGCTGCCTGCAACAGAAGATGAGAGCCATGTAGGGAGAGCAGCAACAACAAAAGAGCGTGTGGGAGGTGAGTTTTCTTTTTTATCTTGTATTATCATCATGGGGGCCATCTACTAAAGAGAGGCCTACAGAGAGGGCCATATACCAAGGGGGGGGGGGGCTACACAGTATGGGAACATCTACTAAAGGAGGCGACTACACGGGAGGGGGGCATCTACTAAATGGGGAACTACAAAAGAAAGGGGCCATCTACTTTATGGGGACCAATACTGGGCTAACTACTAAAGGGGGACTACACAGTCAATATTATATATGTACAGAGAGGCCTAATGTTATAGGGGAGTTGTAGAAGCTGCACAGATAGGTCTAATACTATATGACTGCAAAGAGGAGCCTAATACATAAGGAAACAGAAATGGGCCTATCCATTATTTAAGGGCACAGAGAGGCTTACACAGATAGATATTTGTATTTCCCAGGGGACAATGCGCCTAGGTTTTCACTGTGTTGAGCGCTTTTACTAGCAGCCTACAGTGTCTCTTGGTCTCCCTAAAATCAGTGATAGTTTTGCCATGGTGGTCTATTAAGCATTGCTTCCGCCTAACCAGAATTTTCCACAGTGCTTAAGGGGCCACACCCTGAAACAGTCTGTGGGTGGATACCTGGCTTGTCCTATCCTTAGACTTGTAAATTGATTTGAATATTAACTGACACTTAATATGGTTGTTTTGATGTTCTCCTTACAGGAGCCACCCCTTGGCTAGCTCTTTTCTGGAAGGATATCTGGCTAGTCCCGTGTTTTGAGACTCTCAAATGAGGCTCCACAGGCTCTTTTTGCATATAGATATGATGATGCTAGAGTAAGTAGTCTTAAGTGTTTGTTTGGCAATTTCTGCAGACACAAGTTGTGGGTGGGAAATGTCTCCATCACTAAGAGGAGGCGCCCACTGAATGTAACTGGACTGTAATCACTTATATTGTGTTCAGAGCCTATGTAGAGCTTGTATCTACCTCTATATGGTCACTGTATATGATATTAGTCTTTGTACAGTAGATTTTATTCTGTAGCAGAGTAGTGGCATTAGTGAGTATGTGGTAGCATTTTTTTTGTCACTAGTAAACTGGTACTGTTAGTAATAGGCTTGTTTTACTGGATTGGGTCAGTAACAGTATGGTGGTAATTGTAGTGGTCAGGATGTGGCTGTAATATTTGTTTTATTGGTCTCAGTTTACTGGATTTGGTCAGTATAGTGGTATTATGTATGGTGACAATATTAACTCTTTACATACTGGTAGGGTAACCCACCCCAAGCTGCTGGTACAGTTGATAATACAAGAAGTCGATTGCTGTGTTCCAAAATCTTGTCAATCGTGCCATTAATTGAAAAAAGGGAGTTTTATTCTGGTGGCAGCAGGTTCAAAGAGGCAGAGCCTAGGCCTGCAATGCCTCTCTGTGCTTCCTCCCCATGTCTCTGCATTTCAGTAATGCCCTTAGGCTTGATTGCCTTATGTCCCCTTTCACCGTTAGAATCTTGTGCATGAGCTGTTGTAGGTGACCAAGGTTGATGCTTTAGGGTCATGCGTCAGTGCATCTGCGCACTGGGGGTGGGGGGGTGGAGTTTCAGGCTGTGTGGACAGCCCGGGGCCCAGGGTACATTTCTTACCCCCTGCTTGGAGATTTTCTATTGAGAGAACACATGTGCTAATCATTTGAGTAGGGACATTAACCCCTTCACGTCAGCAATACAAACATATACGTTCCTGCTGCACATACCCCGTGTAGCAGGTACGTGTATGTACGTTCCTGACTGTGAGGGGCTTTTGATGTTTGCCAGCGGTCCCGCACACATCAGCCAAGGATAATGACAGGCAGCTGCGATCCCACAGCTGCCTGTCATTAACCCCTTAATTGCCGCAATCGCTATAGATCTAAGGTACTTAGTGACAGGACAAGCTCCTGTGTAGAGAAGTTATAATGCAAAAAGGAGGTGTCAGTGTCACTTTAACTTAAAGTCTGTCAGTGCTCCGAACCTGTTTTTTTTAGTAGATACCTGCATTCTAAAGATGTTACAGAATCATTATTTGCTATTAAAAAAAGTTATGTCAGGAGTGGTGACAGGTCCTTTTAAGCTTGGGCTATAAGGTGAGTTTGGTCTTGACTCATGGGATGTGGATGTACTATTGCCATAAATCCAGACCTGCTGCAAGGTCATGGCAACATTCACTTCCTTAGGGTTCTGCCGATTCTGCGTTCTGCCAAAAGAATAGACATGTCAGTTCTTTCGGCGGAAAGCTGAGTCGGCCTTGCCATAGAATAGTGTCTATGGCACGGACAGATATGCGACCCGCCGTGAACAGGTATGAGCCACAGAATCTGCCGGAACTTCTCAGCGCTGATTGCATAGTGTGATCCCACCCTTATGCTTCATTAACACATGGCAGTGTTTTAGAAAAATGCCACTTGAGATTTTGAACTAAAGCTAGCAGTGAATCCAAAAGGAATGGGAAATATAAAGAAAGGACTTCTACTTCCCATTGGATCCAATTTCCTAATTTTTGTAAAAAAAAACAAAAAAAAAAAAAACAACTAACTGCTGTATGTGATTCCAGCAAAAGTGTCATGGCCAAAGTTACTAGAAAAAAAAGGGGGGAATACAGCGCACGGCGCACATAGTGTGATTCTGCAGGGTAGGCTGATGAATGAGTTAGTGATAGGATGTTGCTCACCTTTGCGGGTCGTGCTGCGAGCCTGACACCGCCAGATGCTCTGAACGCCCGCTGCCCACCAGGGATCCGACAGAGTCGGTAGGAGGAATCTGTGTACGAGATCACTTATCCAGGCAGGATACGTGGTGTCCTCTGGTGTCCGGTGCTGAGCGGATCTTTCAGTAATTTCCAAAAGATGATTGGAGTCGTAGTACTAAAATCTTCAACTCATGGCCAAAGTTGTTTAATAGCCCTAGCCTTAAACTATGCAGACAGTAAGCAATCTATGTGACAAAAAGAGGCAAGACATGGCTCATAGTTTATTGTAAACATAGTAAATGCTACATTTTCACAATACTATTATATTCTAGAAAAATAAATTTACAGCTAAAAAATGTATTTTTACATTTATGGTCTGCTACAATTCTGTCTGCTGAATTAGTCTCCTGATAGAGTGATCATGTATACTTCTTGGGGGAGATTTAGTAAAATATACACTGGTGTAAACTGCCCACAGCAACCAATCACAGCTCAGCTTTCAGCTCTGGTAAAATGAAAGAGAAGCTGTGATTGGTTGCTGTGGGCAGTTCACACCAGGTGTATATCTCCCCCCTTGTCTTCTGCTGGTTAAATAGTGTTTGTAGTGTGGGAATTTGATCTCCACCTTAAAGTTCTCTCGTCTTTTCTGGTTCTGCTCTGCTGCGAGTCTGCCCGTGGTGTCATGCTTCCAGGTTCTTCTCTTGGCGAATTACAATACAGCATACACATTAAGGATAAATGCTGTGTTAATTTAACCATTCCAACTATGGAAGCTCCTCCAATAAGCATTAGCGTTGGCCAAAACAGGCAGTGAAAGACCACAGTCCGGTCATACTTTTTAATAAGTATGACATCTTCTGGTATGTTGTCAGGTTGATGGAAACACGCAAAAGGAGTATTGTTTTTACGCTCAAAATATTGTTTCACATCAAGCACCCCATCCAGCAAATCATTTTTGTCTCGTTGGCACTTAGGGACATAAAAGCACTGTATAAAGAAAGAAAAAATTAATCAGAGAAAGAAAAAAGGAAATCATAAACGTCAACTTAAAGGGGTATTCCCAAGTCAAAAAGTTTTCCCCTAATCCACAGGATAGGGCAGAAGCAAACATGATGCCAATAACAGAGGTCACTTGTCATGTGAGTGTATGGAGCAGCAGTCCATATGCTAAGTCACTGCTCCATTCACTGTCTACAGTACTTGTAAATGTAATTTAGTTCAGAGCTTAGCAATGTTTGGAATTAGTAGAGTGCAGTACTGAACCCATTCATACAGGTAATGATTTTCCTGGGTTCTTGTGATTAGTGGGGACCCAGTGGTCAAATCCCTATAAGTAACTTGTTATCTTATATTTTGTAGATGGGGGTAAAATTTCAAGTAGCTAATACCCCTTGTTCACACAGAGCAAAAACGGTGGAATTCCGCAGCAGAGCTCTCCGCCGCAGAATCCCACAGTGCTTAGTGTCCTGCAGTGAGTGAATGGGAGGGCAAGCGAGTGTCCGCTACCGCCGCTCTTCTCCGCTCAAAGAAATGACATGGATGTGCCCTCCCATTCACTCACTGCAGGACGGTGGGATTCCGTTCTCCACCACGGAATTCCGACATTTTTGCTCAGTGTGAACGGGGCCTAAGAGTGCATTTACACGTACAGGATCAGCAGTAGATTTGATGGTGCAGATATCAATGTTACTAAATAACTGAACACAACAAATCCGCACCATCAAATTTAGCAAATAAATATCAAGCTTTGTGTAACTGTATAAGTTATATCATTTTCTTATATACCCACTTCTTACAATTTGCACACTCTCCACCGGCCGTCCTGTTCTAATCATTTGATGAATACATAGGTGCTGGCTTCTTACACAGTTCTGATAACTAGGGCAAGACTTGCCCCGTCTATTGCATAATAGGATGCTGGAGATGAAGAGGGACACTTTTGGGAAGCCCCTTCTACTGGAAGAGAACATGGCTCAGATAACGGAATGATCTGGTATATGTTGTAAAGATATGACTTCTCTAATATTAAGGTTTATTACCGGGTATACTGTCTGAATTTCTGCAAGCAACAATTTGTTTACTGCTACAGCCATGACAGCTGTCCTGAATCTGTTTCCAGGATCCCAGTATCTGTATAAGCCCAATAGACGGAACATGACAATGTCTTGCAATTTCAAATCACATGTGTTTCAGAACCGTATTCATGCTTACTTTAGGGTTTATCTGCACAGCTTCTTCATTGTAATGCAGAGCAGCAACATAGTCCGAACCAGACACGTTCACCAGTATCTGAAGACAGGGATACTTGGATTGTCCATGGCAGTCAACTCCACACGTGAATGAACAGTCTATCCAGTCATCCATAATGTCCGTCTGGATTATAGTGCAGTTCGCCTCTTCATTCCAGACACTAGTAGGCAATAAAAAAGGCCTGGTTTGTTATTTGCCATGATACTGTATAGAGCTACAGGTCATTGTTCATGTTATGTTTAAGAATTGCAAGATTGCACATCTACTCAACTCTGAACCATCTCATTACTTTAACCCTTCACTGCCAAGATGGTATGTAATACATCACACATGCAAGTGCTTGTCACAGCTTGTGTAACCCCCTTAGGGGCCTATTCCACAGGAATGGGGCCGATTTGGCCAATAGAGAGAACGATCAGCTGATGATCGTGTCATTGGCTGATCGTTCATTTAGGTTCAGACCTAAAATCAACGTTCGCCACCAGCGCATCACTACGATTGAATAGCGGTGTGTGGCGGCAACCGACGATTTCAGCAGAACCATACATTATCTGTTCGGGCTGCAGGTCTTTTTCTCCCGGTCCCACGCGGCAGCATCGGCTTCGGAGCGGGGCTGTCTGAACTAACAGACCACTAAGCCAATCACTGGCCGGTTCAGACAGCCCCGCTCCGAAGCCGATGCTGCCGTGCGGGACCGGGAAAAGAAGAAGACCTGAACCCCGAACAGGAAATGTATGAAACAAGGGCTGCAAGGACATCGGTAACGATGTCCCTGCAGCCCTTGTTTCACGATCATTGGGGCCGTGGAATAGGCCCAGTAAACGAGCGTTGATCTAGCAGATTGGCGCTCGTTTACGTCGTTGATCGGGTCCTGCTCGTCCGGTGGAATAGGACCCTTACTCTCCAAACCCTATAAAGAATGAATAGTACCTGGCTGTGCATACATGCTCTAACTCCTTTTATTCACATTGTTTGGATAAGCACCAGTCTGTGTCATCTTTATGTACATCCTTAGGCTATTTTCCCTCTATGGGATTATATCAGGAAAAGTCATCCATCTAATAATAATCACCAATCATGATCATTATTTGCGGCCATCATTATTACTAGACAGCCACGTTTTCATGATAAATGCAGGCCGGTTTCCATAGTGGGAACATATCCTTACAGTGACACAAGGGTGAGCTGATACTGGCACTTTTCTTTATGTTATCAACCCTGTTACCAATCATAGAGGATATGTGCTTAGTTTTAGGGCTCAAAAACAATAGTGGCTCAGATTTACTAATACTGTACTTTCTGTGTGCAAACTTAGTGTACAGTGTTCAAATGCATCAGTGTTGTGCAGGCTGTTTGATAAACCTGCTGGACCTCAAAACTGTCTATTCCAGCTATTAAAGGAGTTATCCAGCACTAGAAAAACATGGCCACTTTCTTCCAAAGACAGCACCACTCATGTCTCCAGTTTGGGTGAGGTTATGTAACTCCATTCCTTTGAAGTGAAAGAAGCTTAATTGCAAACCACACCTGAACTGGAGACAAGAATTGTGCTGTCTCTGGAAGAAAGTGGCCATGTTCTTCAAATGCTGGATAACCCCTTTAATAGCTGGAATAGACAGTTTTGAGGTCCAGCAGGTTTATCAAACAGCCTGCACCACACTGACGCATTTGAGCACTGTACTCTAAGTTTGTCTATGGAAGAAAGTGGCCAAGTTTTTCTAATGCTGGATAACCCCTTTAAATTTTATGTGTGCCAGACACATGGACATGGATCTGTTTAAGAAAAGAAAAATCTAATGAAAATAGCATGGCCAAACATGGCGTGAACTGGCTGTAACTTGCTGTTTTCATTACTTCAACAAAATGTTTGTGTTTTGCTCACCTGAGCATGAATGGCTTCAAAATTGCAATCCCAAGCAAAAAGAACATGAGGACAGACAGCCCCATCATGGTGAACCCCAACAACATGGCCCTGTCTTCTCCAGCATTGGACACCTGTTTCTTTGCCTTTTCTGCTGCTCTCACCCCTTCGCTGCTGCTCTCTTTTCTTTTTGCCTTGCCAGGTACAGGAGAAAAGGCTTCCCTTAAAACAGCAGAGATTTTGGTTATTATGAGCACATCTTTCTTCTTTTGTTAAAGGTGGTATCCAGCGAAATTCTTTTTCTTTCAAATGAACTAATGTCAGAAAGTTATATACATTTGTCATTTACTTCTGTTAAAAAATATCAAGTCTTCCCATACTTATTAGCTGCTGTATGACCTGCAAGAAATGTTGTTTTATTTTCAGTCTGACACTGGAAATCCCATAGAAAGCCTTTCATTCTCTGGACAGTTCCTGTCTCAGCCAGAGATGTCAGCAGAGAGCACTGTGTCTTAAAATAAAACATTTCCTGCAGGACATACAGCAGCTAATAAGTATGAGAAGACTTGAAATCTTTTAACAGAAGTAAATTTCAAATCTATATAACTGTCTGACACCAGTTCATTTGAAAGAAAAAGATTTTTTTTTACTGGAGTACCCCTTTAAGTACATTTAGAGTTTTGTAAAAACACAGAAGAGTAATAGTAACAGGAGAAGTTGTTGATGAGCAATATTTTCCCTTTGAATCCTGTTATGTCTTATGAAGCATTTACACAGAGAGATTATCTGACAGATTTTTTTAAAGTGACTCTGTACCCACAATCTGCTCCCCCCCCAAAAAAAAACCACTTGTACCTTCAGATAGCTGCTTTTAATTCAAGATCTGTCCTGTGGTCCGTTCGGCAGGTGATGCAGTTATTAGCCCTGTGCCCTTTGGCCGTGGCTTAGTTTGTGTATACATCATGCTAGCACAACCTCTCCGTCCCTCCTCCCCATTCTGTTCACCAGTTTTCCTATTCCTCTGCAGTGAAAACTACACAGGTGCCTTAACGATCCAGCCCATGTGCCTGGCTGACACAGTTGACAAATAGGAGGCAATCTGCCTGGAGCATTCCTAATGATGAGGAGGGTGGGGAGGAGGGACAGAGAGGTTGTGCCAGCCTAATGCATACACAATGTAAGCCACGGCCAAAGGGCACGGGGCTGCCAGTTTAAAAGTTGTTTTTTATGACAATAACTGCATCACCTGCCAAACGGACCACAGGATAGATCTTAGATTAAAAGCAGCTATCCGAAGGTACAAGCGGTTTTGGGGGTCAGGTCATAAAGGAAAGACTGGATTTCTCCTCTTTTCAAATCCACTTTAGTGTCAAAAATCTGTCATATGATCTGTCTGTATAAACACACCATTAGGCTCCAGGAAATATTGGTCTGCATTGGTCAGCTTACACTTGTTGGCTTGTGGAAAAGCAAAAGAAGGGCAGCAAAGCAGGATTTGGCTATGTTCACATCTATAACTTCACTAAGTTACCTAGGATGTAAATAAAGCCAAATACTGATAAATATTCTTAACTGCTTTTACTTTCTGATTGTAGATTGTTTTATTTTATTACCAACATGTTATAGGGCCATCCATTTTTGTCTAACCTGCTGAGTATTTAGAGATATACTTTCTAGAAGCTTCAGGACATGAATTAGTAGCTTGGAATTGATCCACTGGCTTCTATGGAGAGTGTTTCATGTGTGCACTGTAACCTGTGCAAAAGTTACTTTACAGGGATGGATTGGAGGTGAGCTGTGACCCACACCTATTGTCAGTGATGTATCCTTTGTTATCTATATACAGATAAATATCAAACTATTATTAGGCTCAGTCGCCTATTAGGCTCAGTGAAAGCTGGAAGATTTTGTGATTTCATTTAAATATTGACAATGACATAAAAAAATTGTGCACATACTGACATAAAAAATTGTAAACATACTTTTTAACTATGTTTAACCCTTTGAGGACCAGGCCCAAAATGACCCAGTGGACCGCGCAAATTTTGATCTTAGTGCTTTCGTTTTTCCCTCCTCCCCTTCTAAGAGCTCTAGCACTCTCAGTTTTCTATCTACAAGCCATGTAAGTGCTTGTTTTTTACAGGAATAGTTGTACTTTGTAATGGCGTCATTCATTTTACCATAACATGTATGATGGAATTCCAAATATATTATTTATGAAGATATAAATAGGTGAAATCGTAAGAAAGAATGCAATATGGTAACGTTTGGGGGGTTCCTGTGTCTACGTAATGCACTATATGGTAACAGCGACATGATACCATTATGCTATAGGTCAGCCCGAACACAACCATATGCAGGTTACACAGATTCTCTAATGTTATATATATTTTTTTTTATGAAATCCTTTTTTTTGGCAATTAAATATTAATAAAATGGGCCTATTGTGACGCTTATAACGGTTTTATTTTTTCACCTATGGGGCTGTATGGGGTGTCATTTTTTCCGCCATGATCTCTAGTTTTTATGAATACCATATTTGTGAAGATCGGACGTTTTGATCACTTTTTATTGATTTTTTTTAATATATAATGTAACATAAAATCGGTAATCTGCGCACTTTTTCCCCTCTTTTCGTGTACGCCGTTTACCGGTCGCAATGACGCTTGTTATATTTTAATAGATCGGACAATTACGCACGCTACGGTATATTATATGTTTATCTATTTATTTATTTTTATATGTTTTATTTATATAATGGGAAAGGGGGGTGATTTAGACTTTTATTGGGGGAGGGGTTTTGGGGTAGTGTGTTAGTGTTTTGAACTTTTTTTTTTTACACTTTTGAAGTCCCTTTGGGGGACTTGTACATACATTAGTTTGATTTATACACTGATGAATGCTATGCCATAGACATAGCATTGATCAGTGTTATCGGCGCTCTGCTCATTGAGCCTGCCTGTGCAGGCTCAGTGTAGCAGATCGCCGATCGGACCGCACGGAGGCAGGTGAGAGACCTCCGGCGGCCCGTTTCAACGATCGGGACCCCCGCAGTCACACTGCGGGGGTCCCGATCGTTAAGTGACAGGGGACTCCCCCTGTCACTTACACTTAAACGCCGCGGTCGCGGCGCGATCGCGGCGTTTAAGGGGTTAATGACACGCGGCAGCGCGATCGCTGCAGCGTGTCATTACCGGTGAGGTCCCGGCTGCTCACTGCAGCCGGCCCCCACCTCCTATGAAGCGCGCTCCGCTCCGGAGCGCGCTTCATAGCGGGAATACCACCCATGACGTAAGGTTACGTCATGGGTCGTCTGGGGACAGACTTCCATGACGTAACCCTACGTCCAGGGTCGTCTAGGGGTTAAATAACTAAATTTAAAGTGAATCTTTAGTCAGGAATTCAAGTTCCAAACTGCTGACACTGTTAACTGTTTGTTCAAGCAGACACATGGTACCTTTCATATATACAACCAACAAAGGATAATCGGCACTACAGATAAAGGAGAGGGCAGAACGCTATGCAGAACGCTTACGAGCTTGTTTCGAGCGGCTGTGCTTCAACAGACCTCAGGGGTCTGTTGAAGCACAGCCGCTCAAAACAAACTCGTAACCTGAACCTGTCTAGCGTCCGCCCTGGTTATGTCCATATGTTGATGAAATAAAGGAATCTGCACTGCTTTCCCTTTCATATATATATATTGTCTATGCTTCCAGAGCATAGAAAAATGATTTCATTCTCCAGTGCAGTGTCCAGAAATCTTTCCCAAGCCTGTGATCTGCTGCTAGCTGGAATGCCTCTTTGCTCCCCCTCCCATACCTGATCCTGCTTAATAGCACGTTTACACTGAGAGATTTATCTGTCAGATTTTTTAAGCCAAAGCCAGGAATGCATTTGAGATGATGAGAAATCTCAGTCTTTCCTATATGACCTGTTCTCAGTTTATAGTTTGTTCCTGGCTTTGGCTTCAAAGATCTGTCAGATAAATCTCTCTGTGTTATCACGCCATTACTGACAGCTGCAAGCTCTACTCCAAGCAGGTTCATATATGACCGGAAAGGGAGGTGTTACAACTAGCATAAAAGCGTTTTTCTATGTTCTGGAAGCACACCTGGATATATGAAAGGTACCATGTGTCTCCTTGCTCTTACAGTGTCAGCAGTTTGGAACGTGAATTACAGCTGACAGATTCCCTTTAAATATTAGCTAATTGCCCAGAAGAAATAGAAGGGATTAGAAAGAAGTATATATATCTCACAGACATTCTCCAACTTTTAAAGATTTCCATAATGTATTCAGAACCTAATATACCCAGAGCAAAACTGGGCTAAAATGTAGTGGTGCCTCCAGTATTACTGGACAAGTAAGCTCAGTGTCTTTTCATCCCAATTCCTCACGACTATAAGGATATATGCAGTGGTCTCTTTATCCATAAACTTGTTGTTCCATATGTGTTTCCAAGACTACTCCATTCACCCCTGACCCTAATTAAGTTACAGAGACATTATACTCTTAAGACTATTTACATTTTGTTTTCAGTATCTATTAAAATGTCAAGAATTATGGCCCAGGAAGCAGTAAACTATATCGGTTCTCCATGACTGATTAAGTAATTCCAGATAAACACAAAGTCACACATAATCCAGAGGCTGTTGTTCATAGGATGGAGTAATTTTCGGATTTATTTCATTGACCATCGCTGGCCAGTGTTTCACGGTGACAAATGTGGGCTGGACCACTGGAGGCTGCAGTTTGCCTTCAACCAAGATAACCAATGTTAGTTGCTAATGGAATGGAATCTTGCTTCCGTTTTGGGCCTATTTCCGGCTACATGGAAATCTAACCATGGCTCGAGTACTGCTCTAGTATTGTGCCATTATGAATTGCCTTTATCAGACCATTCCTATTATCAGTAAGGAGAATATTAACACACAGAACAGCACAATGTAGAAAACATGAAATGTTATTTAATAGATATGCAAGCTTTTATTAAAAGAGACACGAGTGTCAGATACACGTTAAGGCTATGTTCCAACACAGTATTTTTCAACCAAAACCAGGCTAGGTTCACACACTGTTGAAACTGAGTGGATGGCCACCATTTAACTAATAAAAATGGGAAACAATTGCCATAATTTTATAACAACAGCCAGTGTTTTGAAATAATGGCCGTTATTTGCCCTTCAATGACGGCCATCCACTCTATTTCAACAGAGTGTGAACATAACCTGGTTTTGGTTGAGAAATACTGACCAAAATACTGAGCAAAAATACTGTGTGTGAACATATCCTAAGGCTTTATGCACACGTTCAGTATTTGTTTCATGGCTGTAGATTCCTCTCACTATCCACCTGTATAGGCCACTATAAATTATGGATCGGGCACCTGTAGTGCATCTGTATTTCCGTAAATTCTTTTTACAAGTACAACCTTTCAACATGTGACTAAAGACTCATGCTTATTTTTGTATGACAATATGGATGCCAAAAAGGCTACAATCCT
Source organism: Dendropsophus ebraccatus (assembly GCF_027789765.1). Taxonomy (NCBI): domain Eukaryota; kingdom Metazoa; phylum Chordata; class Amphibia; order Anura; family Hylidae; genus Dendropsophus; species Dendropsophus ebraccatus. The sequence goes on along the minus strand of NC_091459.1, from coordinate 71,597,854 downwards.
TAGAAAATAGCGGATCCCATTGATTTCTATGAGAGAATTTGCAAAAAAAAAAGTCCGCACAAGGATATGTCCTTTTATTTCAGGATTGGTTTGAGTCCTTGTAATCTACTGATCATGTTAATAATGTTAATCAATGTGCACTAACTAGAGTACGGAAATACAGATCCGTAGAGTACAGGAAATGTGAATAAGGCCTAAGAGTTATAGCTAGGCTTACACTCTGTTATTCTAGTGAGTCCCAGCTAGATGCTGGTGCATACTGTGACACACTGCAGCAGGCCCCATTAACTTCAATGGCTCGAATATAGTCAGCTATTGACTACTTCCTGCACGTATACATTTCATTTCCTGTACTCATGGTTTGATATGCTATTGGGTGCAGCCATATAAACATATACGAGTGGCAAGCAGTCTGAAAGTAGACTCTAGGGGGGGGATTTATTAAAGGGTGTAAAATTAAGACTGGTGCAAACTGCCCACAGCAACCAATCACAGCTCAGCTTTCCTTTCAGCACTGCCTAAAACTGAGCTGTGATTTGTTGGTGTGGGCAGTTTGCACCAGTCTAAATTTTACACCCTTTGATAAATCTCCCCCTAGGTGTCTACATTTGGCACATTGAAGTGAACAGGGCCTGCTGCATTGTGGTCCAAGTAAAAGAGTCCAGGAGAAATATAAAATACAGCCTGCTGGGATTCTAAAGTAACAAAAAATACTATACTTACATGTCGTCTTTTGCTTAGTCTATTGCAGATTTAGTCCTCTCCACTGCTGCTGTTTACTTCTCTAGGTGGCGAGTGACATTGTGAACTCACTAGAGCTGATCACTGTCCTCAGGAGTAGTCTGCTCCAGGCTGCTGAGGTCAGTAATTGGCTGTGCTGGGTTTGGAAAGTCATCAGGAAAGCAGGAAGAGCTGGAAGGACCAGAGAAGCCTTGCTGGACTCCGTATAGCCTATATAGCCTAGTTATTTGAGAACCCTAGTAGGCCATCATTTTTTTCTCACCATAGACAATCCCTTTAATAAACTACTGTAAATTAATAAAAGACGGACATTCTAACAAGTGACAAGTAACTGGGGCTATCATTTTGAAACCTCTACAGGAGAAAATATAGCACTGTCCCTTACATATTAGAATCGGACTGTATGTGCTATAACCCCACAAGTCTAGTGATAACCCCCTAGTGATGTCGCTCAGAAATGTCCTGTGTCCGATATTAGGGCTCACAGTCCATCAGCGCTCGTTTGCTCCTCGTTTCCCGCTCTCTGCTGCCGCTATTCCACGCGGCAGCATCGAGCGGATGAGTGCGGAAGGAGCTGCGGGGGGGCTTCCCAGCTGATCGCTAAATCGTCCGGGCATCCCATAGAGGATAGCTACGGTCTGCTACCGCCACAACTATTCCACAGAGAGATGGCAGCAGATCGCTGCTATATCAGTCGTTTTTTTTTTTTCAACATGTTTGAAAGTCAAACGACTGCGATGATCAGCCGACATGAACAATGTCGGCTGATCATTGCCTTTTATTCCACGGCACGATAATCGGCCGTTATCGGCTGAATACGGCCGATAATCATTCCGTGGAATAGGGCCTTAACTCTATAAAGTTTTGTTGTACGGCGTTAGCTAAATAATAAAACATCATATTCAATGCGTCTGAATGCAGAAAGAAGTGCTCTGAATTGACATTTTTAAGCTATGTTCCTACAACAGGATTTTGGCAGAAAATGATGGACGTCTATTGATCATGAACATTATTTGCTGCTGTCATTATCAATAGATGGACGTCATTTCACACTAAAATCCCATAGTGGGGACATAGCCTTACATAAGTTGCACAAAATGAGCAAACATAATGTATTTAGGAAGGAGCACCTGCCATGAAGCTGATGTCTCTGGACCTGGTGGCAGCTAGCATATGACGCACCAGGGCAGCATCTCATACGCCATTCCCTATTTACCTCTTGAGCTGGATACATTGCACATAGGTTTTTATACCACTGATCTCGGTTCGTACATCACGAACTGACTGCAGCAGCATAGTAACAGCAGGAAAGCACACAACTGAGCTCAGAAATAATGCCTATAACTAGTGGTTTCTTATCCATGTTTAGGCTGGGTTCACACTACGTATATTTCAGTCAGTATTGTGGTCCTCATATTGCAACCAAAACCAGGAGTGGATAAAAAACACAGAAAGGATCTGTTCACACAATGGTGAAATTGAGTGGATGGCCGCCATATAACAGTAAATAACTGCCATTATTTCAATATAACAGCCGTTGTTTTAAAATAACAGCAAATATTTGCCATTAAATGACGGCCATCCACTCAATTTCAACATTGTGTGAACAGATCCTTTCTTTGTTTTTAATCCACTCCTTGTTTTGGTTGCAATATGAGGACCATAATACTGACTGAAATATATGTAGTGTGAACCCAACCATAGAAACAATAGTAAGTTATAAATGGTGTGAATACCAAGCATATCATAAAATGGGTAAAATGTTCCTTGAATTACCCACCATACTGTCCACTATTATAGCTATTACAATATAATATATTTTTTAAAAGAGAGACCATGTGATACCATTATTTATTTGGTAAATGTATTCCTTTTAGTAGCACATAAAATAAATGTTTAGTTAGACAACTGAGAAATGTGCTCCTTATTCTTTTGCCCTATGAGGTAAAACATCCTGTCTATGGCTGGGTTCACACACAGTATATTTCATGCAGTATTTGGTCCTCATGTCAGGTCCTCATAGCAACTAAAACCAGGAGTGGATTGAAAACACAGAAAGGCTCTGTTCACATAATGTTGTAATTGAGTGGATGGCCGCCATATAACAGTAAATAACTCCCATTATTTCCATACAACAGCCGTTGTTCTAAAATAACAGCACATATTTGCCATTAAATGACGGCCATCCACTCAATTACAACATTATGTGAACAGAGCCTTTCTGTGCTTTCAATCCACTCCTTGTTTTGGTTGCTATACAGCCTCAAACATACAGCCTCAAATATACGTAGTGTGAACATAGCCTATATGTGTATAATAATGTATAGTAATGCAGGGCGGTGTGCATACACTGCTGTCGCCAAAAGATCCTGTTGCCTTGAGTAAGTCCCATGCAAAGGCTACCCTAATGTATTTTTGTATATTTTTTAACAGAGAACCCCTTTACGTAAAAAAAGAAAGCTGCCTTTTTTTTATTTGGTTGTGTTTTTGTGACTGTCAGGAGCGATGCCATATCTTCTGGTTGTAAAGAACTATTCTTCCTAAACAGATCTCAAACACTGTTGTATATTGAGCACATTGTTGCACAATCAGACTGATTATGTATGACATAGCTCTTGATATAAAATACCATCAGCATTGAATTATTCTGTAGAAGGTGTAAGCTAAGGAACAATACTAGTTGTAAAAAGGATGACCTGATTTTGTGCAAAAAGGTCCTAAGCAGCAGTGGAGTATGGTACATTGTACATTTATATATATACACAGTATTTATGTTGTTTTATAGGAGCCAAGGTCTCTGCTGTGTTATATAATATACTAGTTAATATTTCAGGGATATAGATACTGCTATTTGATGAAGCACAGGTATTTTTTAAACATGAACATAAATTTTTTAGAGGATATTCACACCTTTACACAGTGCCTTTACCTCTGTATCAGGAGGATTTCTTGGCATGTAACTCTGATGATATGTTCATACACACCTATACAAAGGGGATTTTAAAACTAGTAAAGTTGGAACATGTACAAATTCTTTAAGTAGTGAATATAGGGTCTAGACAATTCATTGTATTAAAGAATATACCTAGTAAACCTCTATTAGAATTTTTCATGATTTCTTCTCCTTTAGAGCCAATGATGGTAAATTTTATTTTTAGTAAAACGTGTTTCTATAGGTACCTACATGTTTATCTTGCTATATAGTGGCCACACTAGAGGTCACTAGCCAGATCTTCACTGTTGTGGCAGGCAGGGTTGACCTTAAGGGTGACCTGTGCAGTTAAATATTGCCCATAACAACATAACAGGTGCCTTACCTATTGCTTGGCTCTTGGATTTTACACCCTTGACCCAGTCTTTAGGCTGAGCACACAGGAAGGCCCATGTGTAGGCTGCCTTCCCTAGTTGATTGTTCACCATCTGGTCAATCATATAGAATATTTTACAGTGGAAGATCACAGCCAAATTGTGTCCACTATCTCCTGCACAGTTTGCTATGTAGAGGAAGAGGCATCTGACCAAGACCATTACCCTGCTTAGGGAGCCAGCTGGATAGGTAAGTTTTTACCATCTTAGCCAACCCTTTTACTAATCTAAACCATAAGTGATTTTAACATCTTAAAGGGATTGTCCTACAATGAAAGTTTATCAGCTGTCCACAGGATAATTCTGATTGCTAGAGGGTCCCAACACTAGAACCCCCTTAATCCCTATAGCAGGGCTCCCCAGCCATGACAGCAGGGAGGATTGAATGAATTGGTGGTGACATACACCTTTCAGTGTCTATGGAGCTTACCGAAACTGTATTGCAGAGTTATTTTAAAAGCTTTGTCAATCTGTAGCACTTAGGTTTCAGTAAGTTATTATTAGTTTGTGGCAAAGTATTATGGAAATGCTTTTAATCACATATATGTTGGTATTAGTTGACTACTGTAAGGTGTTATATGAGAGGACAGTATTAGGTATAGTACAATCTAATATTTTGTTAGTGTTAGGTCACTGTGGCACCATAACTTATGCAAAATCTATCAAAATATAAATTGGGCAATATATAGCCCTGCAACTGATGTATAGCCCAGGCACTTAGGTATTGTATAACTAAAGGTTATGCACATAAAGCCATCCAATGTATCTGAAAAGGGGAAATTGGACTGTGAGCCCACTGGGCACAGGGACTCTATACAGTACAGTACCCCCTATAGGTAAATATATGTATAAAGTAAATAAATAACCTGCCCCTTTTACAAGTATGGAGAAAAACAATAATGAAGAATGCCATCAGTAATTTTTAAGGAATATCAGCCACTGCTCTGTGTTACTAAGAATGCCCCTAAATGAAAATATACATAGTGCAAACACAAAAGAATCTGCTCTGCCCCTTAATGAATTATACATTATCCAGGTGATTCCCACACCACCACCACCACCATCACCAATGAATTAATTCTAAACAAACAAACTTTGTTTACTGTAAAATAGTAAAAAAACAAACCATTACAGTATTCTAAGTACACAGTACTCAATTAGATTCACTCATTTACTTGCTCTTTAATTTAAAAAAAAAAAAAAAAAAGGCAGCTACTTTTAGAATGGTCTCATTAGATTTACCTATAGACAATACAATGTTAAGCTCTCACCTTCCGTAACGCCTGCGAGCCCCTTGCAGGGTAATCTGGATGGGCAGACTGAATGACTGCCTCTGTGCCACTGGTGGCATCCATAGCTCTTCTCTGAACAGTGCCATGAGAACAGAATAAGTAACATCCACCAGTAGCTAAGTCCATGCCCTGACTTTCAGTTTTCCCATGCAAATCCAAGATGTAGCCCACCAGAGACTTCTAGTGCTGATCTGCTCCCATGCTAGCACATCCCAGACAATATAATACTTGAGCACTAAATAATAAAGTAGATGTGCAGCCTTGGTACCAAGAAAAGTTTGTCTCTTGTGCAGGGATCAGGCTTCTAATGAATGCTTGTGTTATTTGAAAGCATATTTTATCACTTGGGTACTTTTACATCAGCCACTGACATGTTTCTATAGAAACACTTATTCCATTGGGAAGTTATAGCGTCTCAAGGGCTCAGTGTAAGCTGCGAGGGAAGGACCTGACTTCTTGTACAGCTGGCTGACATACACAAATCACGTCTCAGATACAGACCTAATAGAATTAGGAACCTACCCAGGATTTACTTTCAGAAAGGAATGCAAAATTATGATTCTGGCACAATAGATTCTAATTCATGTTCAAGTCCTACCCCGTATGCACTATACTCTCTTCCCAGCCCACTACTATGGAGAAGTGTCGCGGTATAAGATAAATGTAGTGTTCTCTAGGAAATGAAAATAGCAGCTTTTTATGCTCATTTATAGTTGTGGCTTCCCAGTAAGTTTGTAGTGTATAGGAGCACTGTGGTGTTGTGATATAATGTGTACGTAGAATTTTCTTTACCACTGCCAGGTAAAAATCCAGTCCAACCTCGGTTCTTTACATGCGGGTGGATCCGTCACACACAAGTCCCAAAAGAATGTACTTTAAAGGGGTACTCTAGCAGAAAAAAAAATCAAATGGGGATTCACTACTGCTCCAGGCAGTTCCTGACACAGACAGAGGTGGCAGCAGAGAGCACTGTGTCAGATTGGAAAGAATACACCACTTCCTGTAGGGCATACAGCAGCTGATAATTACTAAAAGACTTGAGATTTTTAAAAAGAAGTAAATTACAAATCTATATAAATTTCCGAATCCAGTTGATTTATAAGAAAAAAATATCGCCATGACTTAGGGAGTACAGGTACACCCTGACCACCTGTGACCAGACGATCTAGGACATACCTGTACGTCCTGGGTGTCAAATGTGCTATGAAGACATCACATAAAATAAAAGTTATACATGTTACATATCGTTCTAATCGAACCAACTTGAGGAACATACATAACATGTCAGTTTTTCCATAGGACACACGGCGTAGAAACAAATCCCCCCCCCCCCCAAAGAAAAATATTTGTTTTGTTTTTTTCAATTTCACTGCGCATATAATTTTTTTCTGGTTTCGCAGCATATTTTATGCAAAAATTCAGCCTGTCATTGCAAAGTTCAATTAGTGACGCAAAAAATAAGGGCTCATGTGGGTCTCTAGGTGAAAAAATGCAACTGCTATGGCCTTTTCAAGCACAAGGAGGAAAAAGCTAAAATTAGCCCGGTCCAGAAAGGGTTAAGTGAATGGCCCCCTTCCCCGTGTTCCCCCCACCCCAGAAGTGTTGGTGCATTATACTTACGCTGTTGACCACGGCGGCCATCTTGCGTCTACGACGTCATCTTTGAGAGGCCGGCCAACCGCTCCAGCCGTCTCTCATAACGCCCCCCCCCCCCCCCGCCGCATCATCAGCTGCTCAGCCGCGGTTGGCTGAGCACAGTTATGCTCAGCCAATCGTGGCTGAGCAGCTGATGACACGGCAGAGGCGGGACAGCATGAGGGACGGCTGGAGCGGTTCAGCCAGCCTTCCGAAGATGATGTCGTCGACACAAGATGGCGGCCGGGGTCGACAGCGAACACATAAGTATAATGTTTAAAGAATTTTTAAAGAAGATAGTGGAGCTCTCTATACTTTACTGCACCTGAGGTCAGAGGTCAGCCCAGTACCATGGGCAGAAAAATGCAAGATAAGGAATGGATAAAAAGTGACCAATCCTCAAAGGTACTTGCCCAAACGGATATATTTGTTAGTTTAAAACACAATGTAATCACAATCAATGGGTTCAATAAATACATATATATATACAGTTACCATAGGGCCCTAATGGTATAATAAATGCAATAAAAACAGAATCGAATGTAACAATAAGAGCTTGGTATTAAAAATGATGTCTCAGATGGAGGAAAGAAAAAAGAGGGATTTAAATGGTGCACCTCTCATAAAACCAAAAATGGCATTGGTGATTTTATCAAAAAATTCTGCGACCTGTGGTGCGCCAGAGATGTTATGTCCACACAAATAACGGTGCACCATAGATGTCCACACAGATAACGGTATTTGCAAAAGATCGCTGCCGGTCCTTGGAGAGGATCGCTGAGTACTCACTATTTGCGACCTGTAGTCCGTCTGCGGTTACCACTGTGGATCGCCAAAATGGAGCGTTGAATGTCCGCTGTGTGCGACCTGTAGTCCGCTCACGGTTTCCACTGATGAGTACCGTACTGGGTCTCCGATCTCCGGTATGGTTGTATCTTTGCTTATACCGCTTCTAATGCCGGGAGCGCCGGCTGGAGGATGGCGTCTTCTCCGTTCGCGGTGTTATAGTGAGTCCTGTTCGTGGAGATCCAGACGCGGGAACTCAGCTGTCAATCAGTGCTCCGTGGCGGTATACGGTATACGATAATAGCCGTAATCTGTGATTTGGCCAAGTCTCAATGCTCAAGGTCAGAGATGGTGCACTATCGGTACCAGGAGGAATAGCTATACGCGTTTTAAGGCAACCTGGGCCTCTTCGTCAGTAGCTTATGCAGACTCTGCAGTTGTGATCCGTTTTATATCGTTGTGAGAGAGAGAGTGAAAATTGGAGTCTTGGGTTAATTCCAAAGTGCGATGTGTCCGATATGGATCGGATCACTGTTGCTGGATTGCACAGTTGGATAGGCAAGGGATATCAGAAAATGACATGTAAAAGAGTACATAATGTGTACAGGTACTTATCCTCAAAGAGAAATCTAAAAAATGGATATATAAAGTGATCATTAGATCCATCACATCACTTCAAGAATAAATAAGGAAACATGAAAATAGAAATAAATAAAAATAGAAGAAATAGATAAAAATAGAAACATGAAATAAAATAAAATAAAATAAAATAAAATGAAAATGAGATACAAATAAAAATAAAAATAAAAATAATAATAATAAAAATAAAAATAAAAATAGAAATAAAAATGGAAATAATAATAATGAATATAAAAGTAAAAATAAAAATAATGATAAATAGAAATAGAAATAAAAATAAAAATAAAAATAAAAATTAGTATATGCATCAAAAAACTGAAAAAGACTAAAAAACTGAAAAATAGTAGTAGTATGATTAGGATGGGAGGGAGGGCATGTATCACAGGGCGCATGGCCAGGCTGATAATTAAACAGCCGGCTGGCCATTGCCATGGGAGACGTGTCCCCCCTCTAAGTAAGCAATGCGATAGGTATCAGGATTCAAAGAAAACCAAATATTTCTAATTCTGCATTGAGTCCCTTAGGTTGTATAGATTCAAACTCATAGATCTTACGAGATTCGGCTCTAGACATTTGTGTAATCAAATCTCCCCCCCTCCAGTTTTTCTTTACACTTAGTAGGGCTGTGAATGTCAATTGTCTTGGGTCTCCTGAGTGATGTTCGGAAAAATGTGCCGATAGGGGGTGTGTCATGTTACGTTTACGTATATTGTATAGATGTTCAGCAATTCTGATTTTCATTTGGCGTTTGGTCCTTCCTATATACTGTTTCTTACAGCTACATTCTATAAGATAGATGACTCCCTTTGTGGCACATGTCAGAAATTCTGTTATTTCCCATTTGAAAGTGTTAACTGTGGATGTAACTGTTTGTATTTTCCCTCTAGAGTTAGTGGTTTTGCAATTGCTACATGTCCCACACTTATGAAAGCCTTTGCTAGTTAACCAGTTAGTTGCGATTGTATTCCTGTGGGGATTTTTAATTGTTGGTGCTATCTGAATTCCTAGATTAGGTGCTTTTGTGTAGACTATAGGGGGTCTATTAGGTATGAGGTGTCCTATGAGTTTGTCTTCCTGGATTAGATGCCAGTTCTTGAAAAAGATGGATTCAACTTTTCTGTGATCTTTATTGAAGGGTATGATGATTTTAGATGTGTCATTGGTAGAGGTGTCTTTTATGGATGGTTGGAAGAATTGTTCCCTATCTAGTTGACGTACTGTATCCAAAGATTTAGTTAACAAGTCTCTTGGGTATTTTTTCTCCAAAAATTTTTTAGTTAGTGCGTGAGCTTCTTGTTCAAATTGTTCTGTCTGGGTGCAATTCCTCTTTAAGCGCCGATATTGGCTGATAGGGATGTTAAGGAGCCATCTTGGTAGATGGCAACTTGAGAATAGTATAAAACTATTTTTTGCTGTGGGTTTGTGATATGTACTACATGATAGTTTTGGAAATGTAACAGAGATAAGTATGTCTAGGAATTCAACCTGACTTCGGCTCATCATTGCAGTGAGTGTAATGTTATAGGTATTAGTATTTAGGGATGATATAAAAAGTTCGAGGTCGGCCATAGACCCGCGCCAAATGAGTAAGATGTCATCAATATATCTACGCCAGAGCACCAGACTCGCGCCTAAGTGGGGTATGATGGTTGACTCCTCCCACTTGGCCATGAATAAGTTGGCATAACTCGGCGCGAATCTGGTGCCCATGGCGGTACCTGTGGTCTGCAGGTAATGGTCGCCCTCGAAATAGAAATAATTATGAGTTAAGATGAATTGAATTGATTGTAGTATAAAATCTACTTGTTCTGGAGCTATTTCACCCTTTTCTAGAAAAAATTTAACCGCTTCAAGACCCAATTCATGTTTAATAATGGTATATAAGGAACTGACATCTAATGTGGCAAGTATGTAATTTGATTCCCAAGTTATAGTTTCAAGTTCTTGTATGATTTGGGTGGTGTCTTTCAGATAACTGCTAGTCTTTTGTACAAAGGGCTGCAAAAATCTATCCACATATTGAGAAAGATTGGCGGTGAGTGATCCTATACCTGAAATGATCGGACGACCAGGTGGGTTCTGACTATTTTTGTGTAATTTAGGCAGGCAATAGAATACTGGCAATCTGTCTTGGGTGTTGGTAATGAATTCAAATTCTTTAGTGGTTAGAATATCATTCTCCAATGCTTTCTCACATAGTGTTTTCAATTGTTTACTGTACTGTGAGATTGGATCTAGAGTGAGTCGTTGGTAAGTGTGATGATCTGATAATTGTCTCTTACATTCTTCAAGATACTTGTCTGTGTCTTGAATTACAATTGCCCCGCCTTTATCAGCGGGGCGTATGGTAATGTTTGAATATGTCTGTAATTCTTTGATGGCTTTTATTTCATTTCTTGTGAGATTGTGTGATTTATATGTTCTTTCATTAATTTTTAGCCTTCTTAGGTCCCCTTCTACAGCTTTTTTGAAAGCTGAGATATTTGGTCCAATTTCTTGTCTAGGGAAAAATTTGGATTTTGGTGCACAGTTAGTATGTATGTATTCTTTATTTTGTTGCGGATATGTTGGAATTGGATTTTTTATGAAGTATTTGGTGAGACAGAGTTTGCGTATGTATTTTTCTAAACCTATATATGTGTCAAATTTGTTCAATGATTGGCTGGGCGCAAATTTTAGACAATGATTGGCTGGGCGCAAATTGAACAAATTGACACATATATAGGTTTAGAAAAATACATACGCAAACTCTGTCTCACCAAATACTTCATAAAAAATCCAATTCCAACATATCCGCAACAAAATAAAGAATACATACATACTAACTGTGCACCAAAATCCAAATTTTTCCCTAGACAAGAAATTGGACCAAATATCTCAGCTTTCAAAAAAGCTGTAGAAGGGGACCTAAGAAGGCTAAAAATTAATGAAAGAACATATAAATCACACAATCTCACAAGAAATGAAATAAAAGCCATCAAAGAATTACAGACATATTCAAACATTACCATACGCCCCGCTGATAAAGGCGGGGCAATTGTAATTCAAGACACAGACAAGTATCTTGAAGAATGTAAGAGACAATTATCAGATCATCACACTTACCAACGACTCACTCTAGATCCAATCTCACAGTACAGTAAACAATTGAAAACACTATGTGAGAAAGCATTGGAGAATGATATTCTAACCACTAAAGAATTTGAATTCATTACCAACACCCAAGACAGATTGCCAGTATTCTATTGCCTGCCTAAATTACACAAAAATAGTCAGAACCCACCTGGTCGTCCGATCATTTCAGGTATAGGATCACTCACCGCCAATCTTTCTCAATATGTGGATAGATTTTTGCAGCCCTTTGTACAAAAGACTAGCAGTTATCTGAAAGACACCACCCAAATCATACAAGAACTTGAAACTATAACTTGGGAATCAAATTACATACTTGCCACATTAGATGTCAGTTCCTTATATACCATTATTAAACATGAATTGGGTCTTGAAGCGGTTAAATTTTTTCTAGAAAAGGGTGAAATAGCTCCAGAACAAGTAGATTTTATACTACAATCAATTCAATTCATCTTAACTCATAATTATTTCTATTTCGAGGGCGACCATTACCTGCAGACCACAGGTACCGCCATGGGCACCAGATTCGCGCCGAGTTATGCCAACTTATTCATGGCCAAGTGGGAGGAGTCAACCATCATACCCCACTTAGGCGCGAGTCTGGTGCTCTGGCGTAGATATATTGATGACATCTTACTCATTTGGCGCGGGTCTATGGCCGACCTCGAACTTTTTATATCATCCCTAAATACTAATACCTATAACATTACACTCACTGCAATGATGAGCCGAAGTCAGGTTGAATTCCTAGACATACTTATCTCTGTTACATTTCCAAAACTATCATGTAGTACATATCACAAACCCACAGCAAAAAATAGTTTTATACTATTCTCAAGTTGCCATCTACCAAGATGGCTCCTTAACATCCCTATCAGCCAATATCGGCGCTTAAAGAGGAATTGCACCCAGACAGAACAATTTGAACAAGAAGCTCACGCACTAACTAAAAAATTTTTGGAGAAAAAATACCCAAGAGACTTGTTAACTAAATCTTTGGATACAGTACGTCAACTAGATAGGGAACAATTCTTCCAACCATCCATAAAAGACACCTCTACCAATGACACATCTAAAATCATCATACCCTTCAATAAAGATCACAGAAAAGTTGAATCCATCTTTTTCAAGAACTGGCATCTAATCCAGGAAGACAAACTCATAGGACACCTCATACCTAATAGACCCCCTATAGTCTACACAAAAGCACCTAATCTAGGAATTCAGATAGCACCAACAATTAAAAATCCCCACAGGAATACAATCGCAACTAACTGGTTAACTAGCAAAGGCTTTCATAAGTGTGGGACATGTAGCAATTGCAAAACCACTAACTCTAGAGGGAAAATACAAACAGTTACATCCACAGTTAACACTTTCAAATGGGAAATAACAGAATTTCTGACATGTGCCACAAAGGGAGTCATCTATCTTATAGAATGTAGCTGTAAGAAACAGTATATAGGAAGGACCAAACGCCAAATGAAAATCAGAATTGCTGAACATCTATACAATATACGTAAACGTAACATGACACACCCCCTATCGGCACATTTTTCCGAACATCACTCAGGAGACCCAAGACAATTGACATTCACAGCCCTACTAAGTGTAAAGAAAAACTGGAGGGGGGGAGATTTGATTACACAAATGTCTAGAGCCGAATCTCGTAAGATCTATGAGTTTGAATCTATACAACCTAAGGGACTCAATGCAGAATTAGAAATATTTGGTTTTCTTTGAATCCTGATACCTATCGCATTGCTTACTTAGAGGGGGGACACGTCTCCCATGGCAATGGCCAGCCGGCTGTTTAATTATCAGCCTGGCCATGCGCCCTGTGATACATGCCCTCCCTCCCATCCTAATCATACTACTACTATTTTTCAGTTTTTTAGTCTTTTTCAGTTTTTTGATGCATATACTAATTTTTATTTTTATTTTTATTTTTATTTTTATTTCTATTTCTATTTATCATTATTTTTATTTTTACTTTTATATTCATTATTATTATTTCCATTTTTATTTCTATTTTTATTTTTATTTTTATTATTATTATTTTTATTTTTATTTTTATTTGTATCTCATTTTCATTTTATTTTATTTTATTTTATTTTATTTCATGTTTCTATTTTTATCTATTTCTTCTATTTTTATTTATTTCTATTTTCATGTTTCCTTATTTATTCTTGAAGTGATGTGATGGATCTAATGATCACTTTATATATCCATTTTTTAGATTTCTCTTTGAGGATAAGTACCTGTACACATTATGTACTCTTTTACATGTCATTTTCTGATATCCCTTGCCTATCCAACTGTGCAATCCAGCAACAGTGATCCGATCCATATCGGACACATCGCACTTTGGAATTAACCCAAGACTCCAATTTTCACTCTCTCTCTCACAACGATATAAAACGGATCACAACTGCAGAGTCTGCATAAGCTACTGACGAAGAGGCCCAGGTTGCCTTAAAACGCGTATAGCTATTCCTCCTGGTACCGATAGTGCACCATCTCTGACCTTGAGCATTGAGACTTGGCCAAATCACAGATTACGGCTATTATCGTATACCGTATACCGCCACGGAGCACTGATTGACAGCTGAGTTCCCGCGTCTGGATCTCCACGAACAGGACTCACTATAACACCGCGAACGGAGAAGACGCCATCCTCCAGCCGGCGCTCCCGGCATTAGAAGCGGTATAAGCAAAGATACAACCATACCGGAGATCGGAGACCCAGTACGGTACTCATCAGTGGAAACCGTGAGCGGACTACAGGTCGCACACAGCGGACATTCAACGCTCCATTTTGGCGATCCACAGTGGTAACCGCAGACGGACTACAGGTCGCAAATAGTGAGTACTCAGCGATCCTCTCCAAGGACCGGCAGCGATCTTTTGCAAATACCGTTATCTGTGTGGACATCTATGGTGCACCGTTATTTGTGTGGACATAACATCTCTGGCGCACCACAGGTCGCAGAATTTTTTGATAAAATCACCAATGCCATTTTTGGTTTTATGAGAGGTGCACCATTTAAATCCCTCTTTTTTCTTTCCTCCATCTGAGACATCATTTTTAATACCAAGCTCTTATTGTTACATTCGATTCTGTTTTTATTGCATTTATTATACCATTAGGGCCCTATGGTAACTGTATATATATATGTATTTATTGAACCCATTGATTGTGATTACATTGTGTTTTAAACTAACAAATATATCCGTTTGGGCAAGTACCTTTGAGGATTGGTCACTTTTTATCCATTCCTTATCTTACATAAGTATAATGCACCAACACTTCCGGGGTGGGGGGAACACGGGGAAGGGGGCCATTCACTTAAATAACACACATTACAAAGTTGTATAACTTTGTAATGTGTGTTATTTAGTGAATAAAAGTTAAACGCCGCACTAAAAGTTAAACGCCACCTTTAATGAAAACCAGAGATCATGGCGCAAAAAATTACATTACAGCCCTGTAGATGAAAAACTAAAACCGTTATAAGAGTAACAATAGGCCCATTTTATTAATAATTAAATTAAAAAAAATTGAAAATCTGTGTAAGGCCATGTTGACACAAGTAAGTGTCATATTTATCACGGCCGTTGGTGCCGATTAGCAACAAGAGCCGTGATTAGTATGAAACTTACATTGTGCTGCTGTCTATGGAATCACGGCCAGAGTGTATACACATAGTATACACTCTGGCCGGGATCGCTAGCGGTCAAGCAAAAAACTGACATGTCAGTTTTCTGTGGCCGCTATTCACTCCGGCCACACACTCCATTGTGTGCAGCGGGGAATTCGGAAATCGGGAATTCAACAGACGTGAAGACCATCCGGAAAAAAGGAAAACGCAAAAATACAAGTTGGAGCGGTCATATGGGTCATTTTGGGCTGGGTCAAGGGGTTAAGGCCATGTTAAATATGGCCATATTTAAATACACCGGTAATAATTCTTTTTTTTTTTTTAATTTATAAATTTCTTTATTTATTTTTTCCCCATAAAAAAGCGTTTTTACAGCTTAACAAAATTTTCATAAACAAACATATGTTACAATGAAAAATACCACCATAGACCCCTTCCCCAATTTCCCTCCCTACCTCCCCCCCCCCCCCCCGGCCTGCCAGTGTACCCTCTTCAGCCCTACCGTCTACCCCCCTTCTCCTTCAGACTTTTCATAACACCTTTCCCACTTCTCGCTACTTGGTGTCGCGGGAGCCATCCATTGTCTGATTATAATTAATCTGGCATAGAAAAGCATTCTGTGCCAGTTTCTTACTCTTTTTTCTTGCATTAATATTTGTAGTGTCACCCAGCATCGCAGTAAGTGGGTCCAGCTCGAATTTCACCTTGATCTTTCCTTCAATTTTCTTGTGTACCTGACCCCAGTATTCCTGTAGAGAGCTACATGCCCAAAGCATATGTACAAAATCTGCCTCACTACTACCGCACCTCGGACACTTGCTATCCTTCCACTTCCCTATTCTACATAGGAAACTTGGGGAATAATATAGTTGATGTATTATATTAAATTGGATGATTCTATAATTACCAACTCTTGAAACCTCCTTAATGCTTCTCAACACTTTCTCCCACCTATCTTCCTCTATCTCTCCGATTGCTAACTCCCATTTTTCCTTACTTTTAATCCCCCTCTGTTGTTCCGTTGGAAGAAGCGAGTATATAACTTTGATCTCTTTCCTTCCAATCGAGCCACTCCTTAACTTTACAATCAATGGACTGGGGCAACATACTTGCAACTTACTATTATTCAGACTTGCTGCTAACGCTCTCCTGCATCTAACATAACAGAACCAGTGTCTTTCCTCTAACTTATATTCTACCTTTAAAGTATCCCAGCTCTTTATAATATTTCCATCCATTATGTCTCTAACTGTTTTCACCCCCACCTCCTCCAATGCTCTTACTACTCCCAATTTCTCAATTTCTCCTAACTCGTCATTTAGCCATAATGGGGCAAATTCCATTACTCCCTGATTGTTTAAGGCTTTTTTTACCCAATCCCACGTTCTAACTAGGGTCTTCACCATTACCATCACCATTTCTTTCCCAAAGCTCCTGTCTCCAGAACTTAAAAAATATCCCAAGTTCCATTACCAATACTGTTGCTCAGGTACACAAAAAACCAGTCCTGTTTCCACTTGGCCAACCAATATAGTTGAGAAGCTAGATAGTATTTTTCCATGTCTGGATTCCCAATCCACCTCTTGTCATCGGGCTGCACAAGTTCTCCAGTTTTGTTTCACTCTTTTTCACCCCCAAATTAATGCTTTAACATGACCCTTATTCTAGTGAAATATTTTTTCTCCACCCATGTAGGTGTAGCACCAAATACATACAGGAGCTTAGGTAACAAGACTGTCTTAATTAGAACTATCTTGTCTGCTTTAGAAATCGTCAGTCTTCCCCATAGTCTCACCTTTTTCTCCAATGTATCAATGGTGGCCCCTATATTTTTCTCATTAAACTGGTCCAGGTCCCTCGATACCTGTATTCCCAAGTATCTAAAACTTGCACCCTCTTCTACATTAGATAAAGCCGGAAAAGACACCTCCTGTTTGTTACCCAAAGACATCAGAATAGACTTGGACCAGTTTATTGATAGTACTGAAAATGTCCCTATTTCCTCCACTAATTCTATAATTCTAGGGACCGCCACCAAGGGATTTTTTTTTTTAAAAACAGCAAATCATCTGCATACAGGGATATCCTGTCCCCTCCATCCCTTGCCCCGAACCCTTCTATTTGATGATTCGACCTGACCATAATTGCGAGTGGTTCTACTCCAAGGGCGAAAAGTAGAGGGGAGAGAGGACATCCCTGCCTGGTTCCCCTACTGAGCCTAAACATATCCGAATGGGTCTCCCCAGTCATTACCGTAGCCTTTGGGTTTTTATACAGCAACTGCACCATCCCTATAAATTTCTCTCCGACCCCAAAACATCTTAACACTTCCCACAGGTACTCCCACTCCATCCTGTCGAATGCCTTAGTTGCATCAAGAGACAGGATATAGTGGGGGCCCTCACTCCCTGCCATTTGCATATTTACAAAGAGACGCCTGATGTTGTATTTCGCCATTCGCCCAGGAATGAACCCGCATTGGTCTTCGTGAATTATGCTGCCTATAACTTTCCCTAATCTCAGTGCCAACACCTTTGAGAAAAGTTTCGCATCACTATTTAACAGCGAGATTGGCCTGTATGATTCAACTTCTAGATGGTCTTTTACTGGTTTAGGAAGCAAAATTATAGAGGCCTCCTCCATAGATGGTGGTAACGCCTTCTCTTCCACCGCCTCTACTAATGTCTTATGCAGGCAGGGTAACAAAAATTCATTATGCACCCTATATAACTCATAGGGCAGCCCCGGAAAATGAATGCTCAAGTTGAGAAACCCAGGGAGGGAATCTGCCTGGAGTTGGAGGGAGGGGGGGTTGGGGGTGGGAGCGGATGAATTGAGGGGAGGAGGGGTCTGCCAGAGTATTTTTTTTTTTTGTTCAGCTTGTGCTTCCCCCCTTTTTTTTCCCCCCTGAAAGATGGTTAAAATTTTAGTGTGTAATATCAGGGGGCTTTCTGACAGACTTAAAAGACTTGCAGTGATGAATGTTCTAAAAAAATTTCTCCCCTGTATTGTAGGTTTGCTTGAAACCCATTTAGTAGAAGAGTGGTTTAGTAGAAGTGGTCCAACCAATATCATTCGGTATTTTCTAACTACGCAAGGGGAGTGTCTGTTTTAGTGCATAAAAGTATAAAATGGAAATTATTTGATTGCAAGAATGACAGGGAAGGTAGATTTGTATTTTTAGGCTGGGTTCACACTACGTATATTTCAGTCAGTATTGTGGTCCTCACATTGCAACCAAAACCAGGAGTGGATTAAAAAAACAGAAAGGATCAATTCACACAATGTTGGAATTGAGTGGATGGCCGCCATATAAAAGTAAATAACTGCCATTATTTCAATATAACAGCTGTTGTTTTAAAATAACAGCAAATATTTGCCATTAAATGGCGGCCATCCACTCAATTTCAACATTGTGTGAACAGAGCCTTTCTGTGTTTTCAATCCACTCCTGGATTTGGTTGCAATGTGAGGACCACAATACTGACTGAAATATATGTAGTGTGAACCCAGCCTTACACTGTAAAGTGGATAATATGATCTGTATTCTAGCTTTTGTTTACATTCCTCCGCCTTTTAAGCCCAAGGTATTGGAAGAATTATTTGATTACAGTAAGAATAAAGATCCTTGCCCCATCTTAGTAATAGGGGACCTGAACATAGTAATGGATGAACAGAAAGACAGGTTACGGTAAGCTGGCCTCAGGGGGGATATTCGGATCTCTCCTTTGGGTAACATCTTGAAAGAGCTAGGGTTAAGGGACTTATGGAGAGAAAGAAACCCAGAACTAAGCACTTTTTCTTGTTGGAATAAGACTGCACGGACTATGTCCAGAATAGATATGGGATTGGTTAATGATACTATGGCACAGAAAGTAAGAAAAATAGAATACTTGCACAGGTGTATCTCTGATCACGCACCGCTAGTAGTAGAGTTACAGAATAGTATAGTAAAATTGTCACGTAATATAAGAATTAATCCACATTGGTTACATATAATAGAGGACACTAAAAAGTTAGAAAGAGAATTATGGGATATAAATTATAAAACGGCTAAGGAGGGGGTAGTATGGGACACGATTAAAGCTATAATGAGAGGGAAGTATTATGGGGTTATTTGCACGCTGAAAAAGAAATTTAGGGAAAAGGAAAGGGAATTAGTGGGGAAAATTAAGAAAGTAGAAGAAGAAATTAAAATTGCACCATCACTTCAGCTGGAGAATATGCTTAGGGAAAGGGAAGGAGAGTTAGAAAAGTACTTGGGAGATAAAGCTAAAAATAAGGCGGAGTTCATGAGGTCTAGACATTTTTTGGGGTCAGGGAAACCAAATAAAGGACTAATGGCGTTGGTCAGAAATCAGGAGGATAAGAAAAACATAGAAGCAATAAAAACTGATTCGGGGAGGATTATTAATGATCCCTTAAAGGTTAATGGGGAGTTTAAAAAATATTAAGAAAAAATTTATACAACTGAGAGTAGTTATAATAGACAAAAACTGGTAAACTTCCTGAGAGGAACAGACTTTCCTAAGATCAATACTTAACAGAAAGATGAATTTCGACGGTAATAATTTATCACGACCATTGAATTAATGAACAAGCTTATTACTTACCTTTTTTTTCTGCCTTTTGTTTTTACATCTTTTCACACATAGTTTTATTTTGATTTAGCTTTTTTTACTGAGTGTAAATGTAGTCTTACACTGCTTAAATCTATATCAGGGATAGACCAAACCGGTTTCTTTTTTTGTGTATAGTTCTCAAGGTACACCTTAATAAAGACATTTTTCCTGTGATCAAGGGTATTCAGCTTGCCAAAAAACAGCACCTTATTTAAAGGAGAAGTCCAGCAAAAATTTTTATTAAAGTATTGTATTGCCCCCCAAAAGTTATACAAATTACCAATATACACTTATTATGGGAAATGCTTATAAAGTGCTTTTTTCCCTGCACTTACTACTGCATCAAGGCTTCACTTCCTGGATAAAATGGTGATGTCACAACCCGACTCCCAGGGCTGTGGCTGCTGGAAAGGATTATGGTAGAGGGATGCTCAGTGTTCCTCCAGTGCCCTGTGTCCCTCAGTGTCCCTCTGCCATTGTCCTCTCTAGCAGCCGCAGCCCGCACAGCTCTGGGAGTCGGGTCGTGACATCACCATTTTATCCAGGAAGTGAAGCCTTGATGTATTAGTAATACAATACTGTAATAAAAATTTTCACCAGACTTCTCCTTTAACCTCTTAAGGACAGAGCCCAAAATGGCCTTAACCCTTTAAGGACCGTGCTAACTTTCGTTTTTTGCGTTTTCGTTTTTTCCTCCATGTGCTTAAAAGGCCATAGCACTTGCATTTTACACCTACAGACCCACATGAGCCCTTATTTTTTGTGTCACTAATTGTACTTCGCAATGACAGGCTGAATTTTTCCATAAAATATGCTGCGAAACCAGAAAAAAATTATATGCGCAGTGAAATTGAAAAAAAAACGCAATTATTTTTCTTTGGGGGGGCTTCATTTTTACGCCGTGTGTCCTATGGAAAAACTCAGGAATGTGATTAATTAATAGTTCGGGCAATTACGCACACGGTGATAAAAAAAACATGTTTATTTATTTATTTATTCATTTTTATTTGTAAAATGGGAAAAGGGGGGTGATTCAGACTTTTATTAGTGGAGGGTTTTTTTTATTAATAAAAACACTTTTTTTAACTTTCCCTTACAGTAATATGAAGCCCCCTGGGGGACTTCTATATACACAGAACTGATCTCCCATTGAGATCAATCCTGTGTATATAATAGAGCAATGATCCACCAGATCGGTGCTCTATTATAATGGTCTGCTGCAGACCATCTGAATAGATTGCCGAGCCGGGATCAGCGTCATTCCGACGCTGAGCCCCGGCCGGCTCATTAGAACGGATCTCCCCTCCGCGATCGCATCGCGGGGGGGAGATCCCCCACTGGACACCAGGGAGAGGGGGCACAGCTGCTATTCAAATGCAGCTGTCAGCTTTGACAGCGGCATTTGAATAGTTAATTAGCCGGCCGCGGCGATCGGCCGCGCCGGCTAATACACGCGGTCCCTGGCTGCACTTAGCAACCGGGGACCGCGCGCTGCAGAGAGGGCTCACGCCGGGAGCCCTCTCTGTTTACTCTTAACGGCCGCATGACGGGTATACCCGTCATGCGTCGTTAAGAGGTTAAAGCGTAACTGTCATGTTTTTTTTTATTGCAGAAATCAGTAGTATAAGCGATTTTAAGAAACTCTGTAATAGGTTTTATCAGCCAAAAAAGCCTCCTTCTGTACTCAAGAAGCAATCTCCCAGCCTCCCCCCCTGACTTCTTATCTGTGCATTATCAGGCAAACACGTCTTCATTACAGAGAAGCCAGTGAAGACGGGCTCTGCTCTCTCCATTGTAAGCCTATGAAGGGGGGAGGGGCTGAGGGAGATGAGGGAGCAGAAGAGGTGACATGAAGGTCAGCTGTTTGTAGACTCCCTGGGCACCTAAAACGCTAAATTCAGGTGTCAGAAAGGTCAGTGCTTATCTATGAACTTACTGAGAGAAGATTGCAGGGTGTTGTGCTGTGCAGAAATCCTCCGTGCTCAGTCATTCCTAACAGCCCCTCCCCTCTCCATAGCCACATAATGGAGACAGAAATCCTGCTTCATTTGATGTGAGGGGGGAGGCTGGGAGATTGCTTTTTCACTACAGAAGGAAACTCTTTTAGTACATAAAACCTATTACAGAGTTTCTTAAAATTGCTTGTACTGTTGATATTTAATGTTTTCAGAAAAATCGCCCTGAAATGACAGTTGCGCTTTAAGGACCGGATCAAATTTCAGGAATATGACCTATGTCACTTTATCCATTAATAACTTCGAGATGCTTTTACCTATCCTGCTGATTCTGAGATTGTTTTCTCGTGACATGTTGCACTTTATATTTCTGGAAAAATTGAGTCGATACTTACAGCCTATCTTTATGAAAAACCCCAAAATAACGTGAAAATTTAATTTTTTTTAACTTTGAAATTTTGTGCTTGTAAGGAAAATGCTTATGCCACATAAATTAGATATTAAATAGCATTAGCAATATGTCTACTTTATGTTGGCAGCATTTATTAAACTTGCATTCAATTGTTTAAGACAATAGAAAGCTTCAAAGTTTAGCGGCATTTTTCCAAATTTTCACAAGAATTTCAAAATCTGATATTTCAACGGACCAGTTAACGTTTAAAGTTTATTTGAGGGGACTGTATGTTATGAAGCCCCACAAAGCACCCCATTTCAGAAACTGAACCCCCCAAACTGTTTAAAATCACTTCCAGAGAGTTTTTTAACCCTTTAGGTGAGTCACAGAAATAAAAGCTAAGTGTGTGAGAAAATTTTAAATTTAAATTTTCTTTGCAGACATTATATTGTGATCCAATGTCTCTCATAATAGAAAACCTATTTCCAGAGAAATGCACCAAAAACGTTATTTCCCCATTTCTGCAGTTTATAGAAATGTATGATATGTGGCCATATTGCGCTATTTGACGCAACCACAAGCCTCAGATGTAAAGGAGCGCCTAGTGAATTTTGAAGCCTCCTTACAAATGGGCAATTTACAAAGTACCACTTCAGGTTGGAAGAGGCTCAGGGGAGCCAAAACCTAACAAACACCCCTAAAAGGACACCATTTAGGAAACTACACCCCTCGAGGAATGTAACAAGGGGTATAGTGAGCACATGAACCACACTAGTGACAGATACAATGTGCCGTGAAATTGAAAATTTTTATTTTTTTAGACTGAAACTTGGTCTTACCTTACATTATTCAGGTTTACAAGGGGTTAAAAGGAAAAAAAATCCCATAAAACTTGTAGAGAAATTTCCCCCCGAGTACACAAATACCCCACATGGGGACATAATGTACCATGCAGGCGCAGGACACGCCTCCAAAAGGAAGGAGCACCATTTGGCTTTTGGAAGCTAGATTTGGCCAGAATGGAGAACGAAGGCCATGTCGGGTTCGCTAAGCCCTCGTGCTGCCAAAACATTGTAAACCCCCAACAAGTGACCCCATTATGGAAACTACACCCCTCAAGGAATCTAACAAGAGGTATAGTGAGCATATGGAACCCACTGGTGACAGACACAAATGTGGAACAATGTGACATGAAAATGAAAAATTAAATTTTTTACACTAAAATGTTAGCGTAACTTTGAATTTTTCATGTTCACAAGGGGTCAGTAGCGTAATTGGGTGGGGGCAGAGGGGGCGGCTGCTCCCGGGCCCACACAGGCAGGGGGCCCACTGAAGATTTCGCTAGTTAATGCTGTCTGCAAATGCTATCGCTTTTGCAGACAGATTTAACAAATGTCTATTGGCTGTAGGTGGCCCCTGGGCCAGCAACCAGTGCTCCTGAGGGGCCCACACAGCTATCGAATGTTGTGTCTGACCATTAAGCTGTATTTCGGCGGCGTCTCACGATTGCTGTATATGATGAAACACTGAAATAAACACCAGTTTGAGTTTTTTTCACAAATCCAGGAGTGCTGTGGATTTTCCTTTGCATATGTGAATACGGTCCTAGAATCAGACTTGGATCTGCTGGCACCCCTTACTACCTGAAGGGAGTGCTGCTTTCTGTATACTTTACAATAGATAGATAGATACGATAGATAGATAGATAGATAGATAGATAGATAGATAGATAGATAGATAGATAGATAGATAGATAGATAGATACGATAGATACGATAGATAGACAGACAGACATAGATAGTGGTGCCGTTTCTGGAAGAAAGCAAATATGTTTTTCTAACCTTAGATGACCCTTTTAATTTTTACATGGTTCTATATGTGAAATGTAGAAGCTACTATAACTTCTCTCAATCCTTATTCACTAATATAGAAGAATAAAGCCTTTGTTATTCAGAAACATAATCGGTTGGGGGCCCACTCAGACTCACTCGCCCCCCCTAGGCTGAACCCCTAGCTACGCCCCTGCAAGGGGTTAAAAGAAAAACATAACCACTAATCATGCAGAGCAATTTCCCCGATTACAGGAGTACCCCAAATGTGGACACAAAGTGACAAGGGGGTGCATGGAAAGCCTCCAAAGGGAAGGAGCGCAATTTGGATTTTGGAAGCTGGATTTGGCCAGAATGGAGGACGAAGGCCATGTCGAGTTCGCAGAGCCCCCGTGCTGCCAAAACTTTGTAAACCCCCCACAAGTGACCCCATTATGGAAACTACACCCCTCAAGGAATGTAACAAGGGGTATAGTGGGCTTATGGACCCCACTGGTGACAGCCACAATGTGCTGTGAAAAAGAAAAATTTATTTTTATATACTAAAACGTTGGTGTAACTTTGAATTTTTCATGTTCACAAGGGGTTAAAAGAAAAAATAAAACACTAATCATGTTGAGCTATTTCTCCTGATTACAGGAGTACCCTACATGTGGGCACAAAGTGCAAAGCCGGCACACGGAAAGCCTCCAAAGGGAAGGAGCGCAATTTGAATTTTAGAAGCTGGATTTGGCCAGAATGGAGGACGAAGGCCATGTCGGGTTCGCAGAGCCCCCGTGCTGCCAAAACATTAGAAACCCCCCACACGTGACCCCATTATGGAAACTACACCCCTCAAGGAATCTAACAAGAGGTATAGTGAGCATATGGACCCCACTGGTGACAAACACAAATGTGGAACAATGTGACGTAAAAATGAAAAATTAAACGTTGGCATAACTTTGAATTTTTCATGTTCACAAGGGGTAAAAAGAAAATATAAACCACTAACCATGTAGAGCAATTTCTCCCGATTAATTTTTATATACCCTGACCAGGCAGAGGGACAGAGGGGGATGCTGGTGGCAGAGGGGAGCAGGTGGGTGGCAGAGGGACAGAAGGGGATGCTGGTGACAGAGGGACAGAGGGGGATGCTGGTGACAGAGGGGGATGCTGGTGACAGAGGGGGATGCTGGTGACAGAGGGACAGAGGGGGATGCTGGTGACAGAGGGACAGAGGGGGATGCTGGTGACAGAGGGACAGAGGGGGATGCTGGTGGCAGAGGGACATGGAGGGGATGCTGGTAGCAGAGGGGAGCAGGGTGGGTGGCAGAGGGGGATGCTGGTGGCAGAGGGACAGAGGGGGGATGCTGGTGGAAGAGGGGAGCAGGGTGGGTGGCAGAGGGACAGAGGGGGATGCTGGTGACAGAGGGGGATGCTGGTGACAGAGGGGGATGCTGGTGGCAGAGGGGAGCAGGGTGGGTGGCAGAAGGACAGAGGGGGATGCTGGTGACAGAGGGACAGAGGGGGATGCTGGTGACAGAGGGGGATGCTGGTGACAGAGGGACAGAGGGGGATGCTGGTAGCAGAGGGGAGCAGGGTGGGTGGCAGAGGGGGATGCTGGTGGCAGAGGGGAGCAGGGTGGGTGGCAGAGGGGGATGCTGGTGGCAGAGGGGAGCAGGGTGGGTGGCAGAAGGACAGAGGGGGATGCTGGTGACAGAGGGACAGAGGGGGATGCTGGTGACAGAGGGGGATGCTGGGGACAGAGGGGGATGCTGGTAGCAGAGGGGAGCAGGGTGGGTGGCAGAGGGACAGAGGGGATGCTGGTGGCAGAGGGGAGCAGGGTGGGTGGCAGAGGGACAGAGGGGGATGCTGGTGGCAGAGGGGAGCAGGGTGGGTGGCAGAGGGGGATGCTGGTGGCAGAGGGGAGCAGGGTGGGTGGCAGAGGGGGATGCTGGTGGCAGAGGGGAGCAGGTTGGGTTGCAGAGGGACAGAGGGGGATGCTGGTGGCAGAGGGGAGCAGGGTGGGTGGCAGAGGGACAGAGGGGGATGCTGGTGACAGAGGGGGATGATGGTGGCAGAGGGACAGAGGGGGGATGCTGGTGGCAGAGGGGAGCAGGGTGGGTGGCAGAGGGACAGAGGGTGATGCTGGTGGCAGAGGGGAGCAGGGTGGGTGGCAGAGGGACAGAGGGGGATGCTGGTGGCAGAGGGGAGCAGGGTGGGTGGCAGAGGGACAGAGGGGGATGCTGGTGACAGAGGGACAGAGAGGGATGCTGGTGGCAGAAGGGAGGCTGGTGGCAGAAGGGAGCAGGGTGGGTGGCAGAGGGACAGAGGGGGATGCTGGTGGAAGAGGGGAGCAGGGTAGGTGGCAGAGGGACAGAGGGGGATGCTGGTGACAAAGGGACAGAGAGGGATGCTGGTGGCAGAAGGGGGGCTGGTGGCAGAGGGGAGCAGGGTTGGTGGCAGAGGGACAGAAGGGGATGCTGGTGACAGAGGGACAGAGGGGGATGCTGGTGACAGAGGGACAGAGGGGGATGCTGGTGACAGAGGGACAGAGGGGGATGCTGGTGGCAGAGGGACAGAGGGGGGATGCTGGTGGCAGAGGGGAGCAGGGTGGGTGACAGAGGGACAGAGGGTGATGCTGGTGGCAGAGGGGAGCAGGGTGGGTGGCAGAGGGACAGAGGGGGATGCTGGTGGCAGAGGGGAGCAGGGTGGGTGGCAGAGGGACAGAGGGGGATGCTGGTGACAGAGGGACAGAGAGGGATGCTGGTGGCAGAAGGGAGGCTGGTGGCAGAAGGGAGCAGGGTGGGTGGCAGAGGGACAGAGGGGGATGCTGGTGGCAGAAGGGAGGCTGGTGGAAGAGGGGAGCAGGGTAGGTGGCAGAGGGACAGAGGGGGATGCTGGTGACAAAGGGACAGAGAGGGATGCTGGTGGCAGAAGGGAGGCTGGTGGCAGAGGGGAGCAGGGTTGGTGGCAGAGGGACAGAAGGGGATGCTGGTGACAGAGGGACAGAGGGGGATGCTGGTGACAGAGGGACAGAGGGGGATGCTGGTGACAGAGGGACAGAGGGGGATGCTGGTGACAGAGGGACAGAGGGGGATGCTGGTGGCAGAGGGACATGGAGGGGATGCTGGTAGCAGAGGGGAGCAGGGTGGGTGGCAGAGGGGGATGCTGGTGGCAGAGGGACAGAGGGGGATGCTGGTGGCAGAGGGGAGCAGGGTAGGTGGCAGAGGAACAGAGGGGGATGCTGGTGGCAGAGGGACAGAGGGGAATGCTGGTGGCAGTGGAAGGCAAAAAAATGCAAGGAGACTGCTAGCAGCACGCTAGCAGGATCTCCCTGCATTCACTGTGACACCGGCGGCATGGGAGCACATGGGGGCAGCACGGGGACAACGGGCAGACCCTCAACCGGGCTATGTAATTCATGGATCCCTCCCTGCTCGCCTCAGGATCGGCAAGCAGGGAGGGATCAATGAACTACATAGCCCGGTTCACCCGCGATTGGCCGGCCGGCGGCAACCGGGTGATCTGGCACCCCGCAGCAGGAACACTCACCCCCCAAGGCATGATGGTGATTGGCAGTGTCACGGACACCGCCAATCACAGCTGAATTCCGGGTCACCAGCATCACATGACCCGGAATTCACATACATAGCCACGGCGATTGGCGTCACGGGGGGGGGGGGGTCAAACTTCCCCCTCAATGTGAAGGGAAGATCCATCCTCCCGCGATTGCCGCGTGACGTCACGCAGCGATCGTTTAAAGGACTTGAGTACCGGTACGTCATGGGTCATTAAGTGACAGGGATCCATGACGTACCGGTACGGCATGGGTCCTTAAGAGGTTAAAGGGGTTATCCAGTGCTACAAAAACATGGCCACTTTCTTCCAGAAACAGCACAACTCTTGTCTCCAGCTTGTGTGGAGTTTTGTAATTCAGTTCTATTGAAGTGAATGGAGCTTAATTGCAAACCACCCCTGAACTGGAGACAAGAGTGGTGCTGTCTCTGTAAGAAAGTGGCCATGTTTTTTTAGTGCTGGATAATCCGTTTAAACAAGGCAACAACTATAACAGGTGTTCCTCCTTTGTGTGTGTTCATGTAGACACCTCCCAGGGGTATACAGCTAAGAACAACATTTAATTATGTTTACTTAAAATTATTTGACTGTCAAATAAAAGCTGAAATTAAGAATATTTTTTACTGATTGAGCCCTTGAAGCAGATTGCTTGCATTAATGCTAAATATTTGCTGGGCAAAAAAACATTTCCATAGACAACACATAATTAAAAAAAATATGGGGCATAAATTCAACTACTACAGTGTTTATTAAAGTTCTCTCTAAGACCAAACAGAAGAATGATCTTGGGTGTATCTGACAAGGCTTCCTTCACATTTTTCCATCTTTCCTCCAGACTATACAGATTTAGTCCTTCCTGAAATGTTTAATGTTTGATTACTTACACCATTTTTGTAGCTTGTTCTATTTTCTCAATATCTTTTTTGTAGGTAAGATCTCCAGAACTGGACACAGTATTCCAGATGTGGTGTCACTAGAGCTGTATGCAGAGGGATCACAATCTCCCTCTTCCTACTGGTTATACATCTAGCTATACAGCCCATCATAAAATTTGCTTTCCCAACCACCTGGCTGCACTGGTGACTCATTTGAAGTCAGAAATCACTATCCCTAAATCCTTCTCTTCTGATGTCTTCACTAATACAGAGCTGTCAATAACAGCCTCAGAGATTCCTAAACACAATATTTTACATTGGAAACATTAAATTGCAGTTTCTGATCACTTAACTCATAAAGCTAAATAATTTCCATATTATAGACACCTCCAGGAATACCAACCCCATTGCATATTTCTGTGTCATCAGCAAACAGGTAAAAAAAATTAAACCTTGGAAAAAAACAAAACAAAACATACTTACCTTGGTCCTTCCCAGTTACCATTCCAAAGACTTCTAGCCACTGCTCATTTCTGCTTGTTGCTACTTCCAAATCGAGTCTTCTCAGCAGAACCTGTCCACTCAGACAATCACTTACTAAGGCGGGGCACCGTCTTGGCCAGTGACTGGCTGGGCAGGCAGTTTCTGCTAAGAAGATTTCCCTCAGAAGTAGCATCAAGTGGTCATGAGCAGGGACTGGAAGTCCCGAAAGAAATTTGTAGGGGTGGGTATCATTTATTTTTTATTTTAAGCATACCCCCAGCAAATATTTTAGGATGATACAATTCTCCCTCTAATATAGCATGAGAAAGAATGTGCTTATTGAATTTTTGTGCATATTTGAACTGTCAATTGTTACAGTTCAAACACTGTAGTATTATTACATTTCTTCATGTATAACCATGCCATAGGCTTTGGATGCATACATACATTTGGTATTAATATAATGAAAACTTTTTTGGGAATCAACGGTATGCTAATTCTGTTTTCCTTCATTCCCATATGTATCTTTCTTCCTCACATTTTCCATGGCTATATTTCCTCATCTGTGTATTACTTAGCACCAGTGCTTTTCTGTTTTATATCTTCTTAACAAAGAGAGAATCAACTAGTCTCAGAGTGTTAAACAGATTTGTAAATTAAATCTTAAAAAAATTAAAAATTAAAAATCAAGTTGCCCAGTACTTATCAGCTGCTGTATGTCCTGCAGGAAGTGGTGTATTATTTCCAGGCTGACAGAGTGCTCACTGCTGCCACCTCTGCCTATACAGGAACTGTCCAGAGCAATAGTAAATCCCATATAAACTTTTCCAGTTTTCTATGGGGATTTACTACTGCTCTGGACAGTTCTTGACACACACAGTGGTGGCAGCAGAGAGCATTGTGTCAGACTGGAAAGAATCCACGACTTCCTACAGTGGTGTCATTTACAAATCTGCATAACTTTCTGACACATTTATGTCTCCGGAGTACACATTTAACATTATTGTCAGAGCATCATCAACCAGATCAGAATGGAGCAGTACTTAGAGAGCTGGTAATATATGGAATATCGGGATGTTAAAGCTGTAAAATATTTGCTTTGTGATAATTACCTGTAGCTATGATCTGCAATAAGAATGGAAGTACACCTTAATGCGCCTGAGCTGTCATGCAACACTCAGTACCACAGTCTTAAAAGAGAAATAACACTTTAAAGTGGATCTTCAAGAAAAGCTATTTTACATTAAAGAAATATTCATTTGTGTAGTTTTTTTGCCCCACAGCTTTTTTTTTCTAATCATTCGCTAGTCATCACATTAAATCAATTTAAAGATATAACATTAAAAACAGTGATGTTGCTGAGCATCTAAGTCAATGCAAAGGCTACCAGCCACACTGATCTACACAATACAGATTATTTAATATCACCAAATAGAAAATATACATCCTGTTGAGAAGTCTGTAATATCACTACTACTGTACTTGGAGGTTTACATACAACCTCACACCAGAGCTTTTTCACTTGTCATTTTGATGCCGCCAAAACTAGAAGGGTGGGGGGGGGGAGCAGAAATCTTTGCAATATACTTTCTTCATTACAATCTACTCCTGATAATAGCTTCAAAAATTACATATGAGAAAGCTTCTTATGGCTGGAATCACATAGGCAGCTTTTTGAGCCAAAACCAAAACAGGATTGATCAGGAAGAAATATAAATCTTTGCTTTATATTTCCATTCAATTCTGAATCTATTCTTGGCTGTGACTAGCATGCTGTCCCAAAAACTTCCTGTGTGATTCCAGCCTCAATGTGATCATGTCTGTATTTGTTTCTTTATCTGAACCTCTCTCTTCTCAGATATTAAGAGCTAATAAATGGTGTCAATTAAATTGAAGAAACACAAAAAGCAATAATTATATTATTATACATTATAAACAAATCCAATGGTGTACAGGAAGATCACAAAAATGTACAACAGAAAAAGCTAGAGAGTCATTGGAAACCATTGCTTAGTGGTGGATATCGCTGTCATCGAGAACAGATTATTTCCACTAAGGTGTCAGATCAAGAACTAATCCTCTTTGACTGCCACTTAGCTCCACTGCCTGAAGTTTTAATCACAGTCGCCAGACCATACACATATCCACACACACACCCAACCTGCTCAGGTGGAATACTTTACCCGAAAACAGGAATAAAGAGCCTTCGGCTTGCTTCTGTGCTGGCATCTTTTTGCTTGTCATCTTTCATACACTCTTCATTAATCTTTGCTTAAAATTCCCTGAAAGAATTTAGACCTGAAGCTTTTGTATCTCTGAATAAGTTGCCTTGCCAAGGATTTTTTTTTTCACATCAGCCTGACTGACCTGTGAATAATTGATGACTATTTTGTTGTCTCTGGCTGAACGGGATAAAATTGTACATAATCTTTTTGTGTTGAAGAGTAAGGAAGCTTTAGCGACACAGTAGCTCATACATATTTTAAAAGGTGGCATCTGGTTTTGCTTATCTAGCAGGCCACTAAAACCGTGAAATGCAACAACACAATGTGCCGGGGTGAAGTAATGTCTATGCTTTTCAGTGTTCTTATCAAACACATCACAGTAGCAATTAATCAAGTGCTATCAAGATGAATAATTAAAAAAAATAATAGATAGATAGATAGATAGATAGATAGATAGATAGATAGATAGATAGATAGATAGATAGGTAGATATTCTTAACACAAGAAATAATTAGTGACAGTGTTAAAATAAATTTGAATTATTTGATCTCTGGGGATTTCCTTTGGGTTTTGGCTCTAAGACCTTTTTTCCATGTTCTGTGCTGTATAAATGGACAGTGTGCATTGGAACAGATTATCCGAACAGTTTAAATCTTTGCGGTACTGTACTAACACAGCTTTGCACTCCAACTTCATGTGCTGTGGCCTTCACTGTCCTTTTTAAATAAAAGCTACAGAATACCTGTATGCACCATAAGATCAATATAATAATCCTTTTAGATAGAATCAGAGAAGGACGTCCTCCTTCCTGTGTCTGATTCAAGAAGTAGTTATTAACCACATATCTCCACCTCTCTGTGGTATACCCCTGCTCACTGCTGGCGCTATTACACGCGCACAGGGGGGGTCGGTTGTATTTACCAATAGGCCTAGGGCAGCACCTTGCAGGGGGCAGCACCAGGAAGCAGGAGGAAGGAGGGAATGAGACTTTCCAGTAAATCTGGTGTCTTTTCAAGGGGGGGGGGAGGGGATACGGTGGTATTGGTCAGGTCTGGTATGGAGGTGTTATCCAGTCACAGTATGGCGGTGTTGTTCAGGTCTGGTGTGGCAGGGTTATCCAGTCACAGTATGGTGGTGTGGGTCAGGTCTGGTGGTGTTATCCAGTCACAGTATGATGGTATTGGTCAGGTCTGGTATGGCGGTGTTATCCAGTCACAGTATTGCGGTATTGGTCAGGTCTGTTGTGGCGGTGGTAAATGTGACGCCTGGAGCTATTACCTACCAATCTACCAATCCTGTGGTGAGAATTCCTTCAGACAATATGCAGACTACTCTAATCATTGATTCAATGTGGAAATTTGTTTATGTTTTAAGCAGTTAAAAACCATGGAAAATGCGATTCAGACAATGTTTCTACATGTAGAGAAATGCATGTGGCCTAAACCACATTTCCATTTCTTCCCCAGTAGTCATGTGCTGTTACCAGGATTATTGGCCATACGCCTATTGGTTACCGCATGAAGATGTGGTTTCGGCTGTATGTGGTGACATACAGTAAATGTGGGAACGTGGCCTAAGACTGATCAGATATCAATATGATGTTCAGAAACTAGAAAATCCTGATGCTAATTGGTGAGTTAGGTTTGGGGCGTCTGCAGGTTTAGTTCCTAGGGAATAACGAAAGGCTCCATAGGGCATAACGGCAGTCTGCTATCTCTATTGTTCTATTTTTTTTAATTTTTTTTTAACTAAGAATCAGCTCAGAATCAGCCAACATTGTGCATCTCGGCTGATCATTGCCTTTAACACTAGCTATTACACCATATGATTATTGGCCGTAACAATACTTCAGTATCAGCCGGGTGAACATCACTTTATTTAAATTGGAATGCGGGCGCATTTGGGTGTGCCCGCTTTCCAATTAACCATAGAGCACAATGTAAAGTACATCCAAGTGCGGCTGCTGTTCATTGAATAGTGACCTCAAAAAATAGACCTGTCAGTTATTTTGTGCAGCCGAAGAGAACACCGGCCGTAGTGTATACAGTGTGTATACTCTATGGCCGTAGCTCCATAGGCTGCAATGTAATCAGCCGCTGTTAATAAACAACAGCCATTGTTTAATGATAAAATACGTAGTGTGAACGTGGCCTAAGAGTTTTCTCATTTTTAAATATGATACACTGTCCACAGCTAGCCCTCTTAATAAATGCTCACCAGCTTATTTCCCTAAGGATACTTATTGTACGAGTTGTGAATGTAATTGAAATAGTAAATATGAATGCTCCAGTCTTGGTCATTATGGAAGAAAAATATTTTCTCACTAGATGTCTGTAGAAGATCATGGATAATAAAGAGTGCTTTACGCAAGTAACACCTGTGCAGAAATGTTCTTTATAGGGTTGACGGCACATTATAATATATAGCACATATGGGATTATTATGAAGATGTTCATGATACTCAGGGGGTATGCTTTATTATCTTTATTCTTGTCTTATGATGATATGTATATTAGTTAATAGCTGCCTGTAACATTTAGGCAAAAAAAGATGCATGGATTAATATGATGGGCTCCCCATGTTCCACAGCACAGATGGCGTGTATTTAACCTTCAAGGTCTCTTAGGAATACTGCAGGAAGCAGCATAGGAAGGCACTGCAACCCGCTGAGCTTTACACAGGCATTGTGCATTCATGTTTTGTGCATATTCTATGAAATAGTGGATTACAGGAATAAAATATGAACTCTCCATTTTATATGAATAGCTAGCTTAATATATTCCCCCTTTTAAACATTTATTACAATCCCAATATAACTTGAATGACTGATTTTTGTCAGATTTGCAGAGAGTATATTCTGTTTTTGGTTGATACATCATGACATTTTCGCACAGGCTGTATGGTGTTCGGTTTTCACATTCCTCCTTGTGATTATATAAGTTTACATACATCATATTTTATTTACAGCCTTCATAATGAGTGCATATATCTGCAACATAAAGGGAGATATGAAAAACCCAATGAATAAAACATTGGTCTGATAAGCCCTTTCATGCACAGATATTCTGGTGAGAATGGAACCATCTCTTGCTCTGTTTCTATATAACTCCTGAAGCGGGATTCCTGTCTACAGTCAGATGTAAAGATGTGAACGACAAATGTACAATTATGTGCATCAATAAATCTTATTAGCAGGAAGCTTACAGTCTTTGGCTATGTTCACACTACGTAAAACTACGGCCGTCGTTCTCGCCGCAGAACTACGGCCGTAGTTTTGCGGGGTGGGACATAGCTTTATTTTTAATGGGATCCCGGCCGGAGTATACACACATCGTATACGCTCCGGACGGGATCCCGTGCGGCACCGGAAAAAACTGACATGTCAGTTTTCTCCGGCCGGAATTCACTGAAAGACCTGTCAGTTCACACAGTGAAGCAAGCGGCTCCGGCCGCTTGCTTCCCTGTGAGTTATGGGAAGCTCTGTTGCGGGCGCGCTGATGCGCCCGCATCAGAGCTCTGTGGTCCGACGGATCATCCGGCCGGTACTTAAGTACCGGCTGCAATGATCCGGACACACTGGGGTCTGGGGCTGGGGTCACGGAATGGCTGGTCTGATACGACGTGTGAACATAGCCTTAAAAAGAGTGATTCTTCTTTAAAAACTAAGTAGGTTCCAGATGAAGTTGATCATAGTTCGAGGCATATTCTTATGGGCGGTTGAACATCCAGCTTTTTGTGGCAGAAGTGGATTCAAAAGAAACGGGGACCAGAAAAGAAGAACTTCTCCTCCCTGCTGGATCCACTTCTGTCTGTGGCTCAAAAACAGATTGAAAAACTGTCACAAAAAATAAACCCCTCGACTTTATGAACTATGAAGCCAGTTTTGACCTCAAAGGGGTTATTCTATAAAATAATCCTTGCCCATATGCAAGGCATATACACCAAGGAGGGAATTTATCAAGACTTGTGTACCTGTATGCAAGTCTTAGCTAAATAACTTTAAAATGTATCAACTCAGAATTGTCATGGCAGGCTGAACGTCCTGATGCTACCATGAAAGAGCTTTCAATTATTGGCAAGACTGGTCAGGAACTCTAACCTAATTGTAAGATGATGGTACACTCAGCCTTGTTGCTGTTCTATAGCTCAGGAGGGATAAATGACTCTGTGTAAATACACGTCTCTAACGTAATAATGGGATGCCATCACCTCTTCATGACCACCCACTGAGACCTACATTTGGAACACTTCACGCCTGCAACTGACAGGCTGGATACTGTGGATGGCCATTACTGTGCCCCGAATCATTGTCTACAGAGAGATCTGGGTATGGGTATACATCTTTTTACATGGGCCGATTATTGTTAATAAGCACTCCTAGGAATGCTCATTCACCAGATAATTGGCCTGTGTACAACTAAAAGGGCCAGCAATCAGCCAACAAGCGAGTACCCGGGAATCAGGCTAGGAGCAAGGGGAGGGTTGCTTGTGGTACAATTAATGGAGCCGCATCATGGAGGGGCGGGGGTTTCCTCACACTGGAGGCGGGTCAGCACCCCTCCAGTACTTCACCCCCAACCGGGTAACCATGAATAGAACGACGCTGTACGCAGGAACGGGCCGCAGTTCAAAAAAAGGACCACGGCACCGGCTTCCCCGTACCAGCGCCGTACAATTTATGTGTAATTTTAAAGAGGGTGTACCTCGCTGTAGGGACAGTTTCTTCCAGTATATATTCTCCACATAAATTGTTGCTGTTTCCTATAATTCACTCTCTTGATTGCACAAAATCCAGATGACCCTTGAGACACCTTTGATTTAAAGTGTCAGTGTCGTTATAACTTTCAAAATTTTAATCAACAGTAGATGTGATATAAAGCAAGTTTGTAATTTACATTATTTTTTTTTACTTAACATGGAAAACACGGCACTTCCTGTTTCCTGACTCTTTTTTTCCTAAAAAAACAGGAAACAGTCAGAAAACAGGAAGTCCTGTGTATCCCAGGCCATCTGAGCTCTCACAGAGAGAAGCCAGTCATGTGATTGATGGACATATTGAGCCGTGACTCTCTGCACTGGCCGGAATTCCTGTGTTTAGTTTTAAAAAAATTTTTTCAACCAGCACAAGTCAGAAAATCTGCCTTCAGGAGACTGGACCTGGATTTCTGGTAAGTACAGCTTTGTTTTACAGCAAGATAACAAAAAAATAATGAATGTATATTGCAAACTTGGTTTATGTCGCATATACTGTATATTTACATTTTGAAAGTTATAACAACAGTGACACTTTAACAGGCTGGATAACATGGAGGTTGACGTGGTGGTGCTTGAAAGCCACTGAAGACAACTGCAGCAGCTGTGGCAGCTTAGAGAGGGTGGGATGCCTGCTATGAAGCTGGAAAGGACACTGAGTGGGACTTGGTTTTGCAGAAAGAGAAAATTGTGTCAGCTGGGCCTGTTAGTTGAGGCCCTGAGAAACCCACAGGGCGTAAAACTGTCCTGAATGAGCCACCTTCTGCGTTTCTCACACCCAGAGTGAGAGAGTGATGAAAATTGCGTAAATGACATAGCCTCACGAAACGTAGCTTCCATTAAAGACAGTGAGAGTTTGGGAAATTGCACAAATCCTGCACTTCAGCTATTTGTCAGATTTCCGACCCCCTCTGGTGGCTGCAAATATGCGGGAAGGGGGGGGGAACCATCTTTACAAGCTGGGAATATTTTGAAATATCGCTTTTATTAAAGGGTTATTCTACTCAAGAGATAAAAAATAAAATGCTCCCAAACCTAAATGGTCTTACTCACCAAGTCCCCCTGATTATTTTGAGCTGTCATTTTTCTAGCTGCCGCGATTCCTGAGGTCCAAATTACAAATAGACTGGCATTACTCATACAACACCTCTTGGCAATACTCATGCAACATCACCTGGCATTACTTATTGACACCTCCTGGCCAGTGGCGGATTAAATGTACCCTGGGCCCCGGGCTGTCCACCCAACCTGGGCCCCCCGTCCACCCCAGCAGGCTGTGTGGGGTATATAAGAATACAGAGGTCTGTGGGGGATCAGTATATAGAAGTGACCCCAGAACATCACTAATAGGGGATAGGGGGAGATGTTTTTGTTCTATCCCCTATTAGTGATGTTCTGGGGTCACTTCCCTACACTGAGCCCCCACAGATCTCTGTATTCTTATATGCCACAAAGCATCCAGTGTATAATGCACCTATCACCCAACTACAACAGCTGCAGGCACTACAACTCCCAGCATGTACTGACAGTCTGCAGCCCTCATAATATGCTGGGAGTTGTAGTGCCTGCAGTTGTAGTTGGGTTCTAGTTTAAAAGTTTTCGCTAGTGTACTGTAGTGACCCCGGGGCTGTGTCAGTACACTACCGCAAACAATACACTGACCCATTTAGACCCCAATGGTACACAGGCTCTGCACACTATAGGGCGCAGTATGTTTCAGGCAGTATTTGGTCCTCATGTCAGGTCCTCATAGCAACCAAAACAAGGAGTGGATGGAAAACACAGAAAGGATCTGTTCACATAATGTTGAAATTGAGTGGATGGCCGCCATATAAGAGTAAATAACGGACATTATTTCAATACAACAGCAAATATTTGCAATTAAATGACGGCCATCCACTCAATTACAACATTATGTGATCATAGCCTTTCTGTGTTTTCCATCCACTCCAGCCAGGTTCAGACTATGTAAGTGTGCGGCTGTATTTGCGGCTGTAATTGTGCGGCGGTATTTTTGGTGGTTCATGCGTACGCTGGAAAGTATAGGATATACGGCTGCACAGTGCACACTATGTATGAATCTACGGCCCGATCGTAAACGGACCCGTAAAAAATGAACAAGACCATTGTTTGCGGCTGGAAACGCGGCCGTGGATTGACAGGCGGACCGTACGGAGTACTTCAAAAATAGCCGGCAATAATGCCGAATGCCGATGCCTCTAATAGTTAATATATTAAATTAATAAAACACATTTTCTTTGCAATAAAGTCCCTTTCGTTGTTCAATAATTTAATTCTAACGAATCCATCATTTTGCAATTAAATATACTGTTAAAATAAATATATATAAATAAATGTATATTTATATATATATTTATTTTTTGACAGTATATTTAATTGCACAATGATGGATTCGTTAGAATTAAATTATTGAACAACGAAACTGAATTTATTTCAACGAAAATAGGGGGGACCCTATGCGTTTTTTTTTTTTAAATAAATAAATAATTAAAAAAAAAACGCATAGGGTCCCCCCCTATTTTTATAACCAGCCGGGTTAAAAACCAAACGACAGCAGCCTGGTAACACCAGGGTGGGAAGAGCCATTGGTTTAGGCCCTCCCCAGCCTAAATCTTACCAGCCTGCTGCCGCCCGGTCCAGGAGCGCCAATTTTGACGCTCCGGGACCACTGGCACCCGGCTCTTCCCAGTACCCCTGGTGGCATTGGGTACTGGGGTAATAATAGGGGGTTAGTGTTAGCCATTTTATACCGGCTAACACTAGGCCCCAACTTAGTAATGGATTCCGTCTATTAGACGGCTTCCACTACTAAGTCTATAAAGTAAAGAAATAAAGACAAGACACAAGTTAAAAAAAATTTTTATTCAAATAAAAACACCCCCACACCCCTCATTGACCATTTTATTTAAAAAAAAACAAAAAAAAAAACGCTGGTCATCGACGTAGTCCACGGAATCCAACGTAATCCCCAGGATACCGATATCTGAAAAACAAAAAGGGAGAAACACACAAAAAACACACAAACAGGAGCACAACACCCATCATTGTGAGCGGTGTTGTGCTCCTTACAGTATGCAGCATCTTTACAGATCGCTGCTTACAGTCTGGCCCCCAAGGGGTTAAGGGAGGATGTATTGCATCCCCCTTAACCCCTTGGGGGCCAGACTGATGTCAGACTGCACCCATCCCAGCAAGGAAGGGGTTAAGTGACCCCCCTTCCTTGCTGGGAGGGGTGCAGTGCTGGGGAGGGGGTGGGGAGAGCTCTATACTCACCCCGATGTGTCCTCTTCGCTGGTCCGCAGCACAATGAAGTGACTGTACTGCGGACCGGCTAATTATATGTGCGCTCAGCCGATCAGCCAATCAGCTGAGCGCACATATAATTCTAAATGTTTCTTCTAATAATGCTATTGTGATAACATAATTAGAAGAAACATTTGATGTTTTCATTAAAGTAAAGTGATGATTAGTACAGAATGCTCTTTTGCCGGCAATATGAATTAACGGCTTATGGAGCTTCCTGTACTAATTAATATTTAATTAATAAAACACATTTTCGATGAAATAAATTCAGTTTCGTTGTTCAATAATTTAATTCTAACGAATCCATCATTTTGCAATTAAATATACTGTCAAAAAATAAATATATATATAAATATACATTTATTTATATATATATATATTTATTTTAACAGTATATTTAATTGCTAAATGATGGATTAGTTTAAATTTAATTATTGAACAACGAAAGGCACTTTATTACAACGAAAATGTGTTTTATTATTTTAATAGATTAACCATGAGAGACATCGGCATTAGTGCAGAGGATCGCAAACCCCGGTAATAGCAATTCATGTAAACTGTGTTCCCTGCTTTCCCAGATGCATCCAGAGGTGTTTGCATCACTTTCTTAAGATTTTATTTGTTATTTTTAGTTGAACCAGATTTCCAAGTAAATGACCGTATGTTTTGAGCCGCATGTTTTGAGCCCTATTTTTTCCCACGGCCGTAGTTTCATTCCGCACATTTACAGCCGCATAAAAAATACAGCCGCACAGTTACATAGTGTGAACCTAGCCTATAAGTGATTACAGTGCAGTTACTAATGACTCACAGGTGACGTCTTCTCCGATTGCTGTCGCTCACTTTTTCCTTTCTTTTCTATCTGGCACAGCATCATAAAGACTTCTCCGACCCCAACTCATCTGCAGGCGGGGAGCTGGGGGTGACTGGGGAAGGGAGGCAGCTGGGGTGACAGAGGCCGGGGGGGGGGGGGGAAGCTGGGGAGACAGGGAAGCAGCAGGGGGTGGCAGCAGGGGGAGAAGATGATGGGGGTAGCAGCAGGGGGAGAAGATGATGGGGGTGGCAGCAGGGGGAGAAGATGATGGGGGTAGCAGCAGGGGGAGAAGATGATGGGGGTAGCAGCAGGAGGAGAAGATGATGGGGGTAGCAGCAGGAGGAGAAGATGATGGGGGTGGCAGCAGGGGAGAAGATGATGGGGGTGGCAGCAGGAGGAGAAGATGATGGGGTGGCAGCAGGAGGAGACGATGATGGGGGTGGCAGCAGGAGGAGAAGATGATGGGGGTGGCAGCAGGGGGAGAAGATGATAGGGGTAGCAGCAGGAGGAGACGATGATGGGGGTGGCAGCAGGAGGAGAAGATGATGGGGGTGGCAGCAGGGGGAGAAGATGATAGGGGTAGCAGCAGGGGGAGAAGATGATGGGGGTAACAGCAGGGGGAGAAGATGATGGGGGTGGAAGCAGGGGGAGAAGATGATGGGGGTGGCAGCAGGAGGAGAAGATGATGGGGGTGGCAGCAGGAGGAGAAGATGATGGGGGTGGCAGCAGGGGGAGAAGATGATGGGGGTAGCAGCAGGGGGAGAAGATGATGGGGGTGGCAGCAGGGGGAGAAGATGGGGCGGCATGGAGAGCAGCTAAGGTTGTAAGGGCTACAGCCGGGCGGCAGGGGGTATAGTCGGGCAGCAGGGAGCCAGGGTGAGCTTCCGGCAGAGAGAGCCTGTCACGCAGGCCGGAAGCTCACAGTGCAGCCCCGCGGTGCCCGAACTTCTCTGCTTGGCGGCGCGCATGATGTGACGTCATCAAGCCGCCAGGAGAGAAGTACGGGCACCGCAAAGACGGCAAGGAGAGAGGGGGCGGTGCCGCGGCGGACTCCGACGACAGCGCGCCACAGCAGAACATCACTCGGGGGCCCATTGGGCCCCGAAAGTGATGTGCTGCTGGCGCTGCTATATAAGATCTTAATGTGGGCGGCGCGGGCCCCCCCGGAGCCTTGGGCCCCGGGCGGCCGCCAAAACCGCCCACATTATAATCCGCCACTGCTCCTGGCAATACTCCTGCAACACCTTCTCTGGAATTACTCCTGCAACACTTCCTGACATTACCAATGTCTATTATAGGACACAGAGGGGCTGTGTGTCTGCTCAGCTTTGCTGTACCAATAGAAAGAACAAAGTGCTAATGCGTGTGTGTGTGTGTGTGTGTGTGTTGGGCGGGGGGGGGGGGGGGGGGGGGATGAAGTAGGAATGGGACCTAGGTGGAAGGACAGAAGGAGATGGAGGATGAGGGGGGATGTAACAAAGAGAGATAAGGGGCACAGATACAAGACCAGAGAAACACTTATGCACATGGATAATGTTACCCT
Organism: Dendropsophus ebraccatus; assembly: GCF_027789765.1. Classification (NCBI taxonomy): domain Eukaryota; kingdom Metazoa; phylum Chordata; class Amphibia; order Anura; family Hylidae; genus Dendropsophus; species Dendropsophus ebraccatus. Next base: position 71,556,227 of record NC_091459.1, on the reverse strand, counting down.
AGTGTGGTGTCCCACCACGGGTGTTGCTATTGGCTGCGCCCTTCGTAAAAGCCTGTACTCTGAAGTGTAAGTGGTCATGTAGTAGTACCAGAGTTTTGCCACAAGATGTCGTTGGTATAAGTATGCTCAGTTATTGCACGGCTGTAGGAACCAAAGGGTTATTGTTAATTTGTGTGTCACATGGATCTGTATTCCAATGAGAGTTCTTTCTTCTTCTCGTCTATTATCTCTCTCTTTACTTCTTACATACGCACTCCACACCCATTCACAGCACACCTTACAGGGGCTGTAGGAAGGAAGTAATGGGTATAAGAAGTGTAGTTGTCTTTTGCCATTAGACTCTGTAGAGGAAGGACACAAGCCAGAACGCTCTCTACAGTAGTCCAGTTGGGCCCTGGCTCCTGCCAGGTCCCCAGTAAGTTGAACATCTTTTCTTCTCAAGTAGTTTCACTCAACACTGTGCAGTGTTAAATATTCACTAGAGAGGACAAATCACGGATCATCTCAACCCACGCCGTGGACAAGAAGAGTCACAGTGCAGGACAGTATCCGGATAGAACAAAGTTGCAGTACAGATCTGGATCCTGAAGTATTAAGTGTCTTATCAAGTGTAAAGTATTGTATCAAAGCAAAGCTATATAATCTGCTGCCTGCTTCCAGTATCTCCAGAGTAAACAAGACTTTATTTATAATAAAGAGACTCTGTGATTCCTCATTAAGCACCAACACAGTACACACACACTCCTTGGGTGATCTCCCCTTTCTGTGGGTGGAAGTACCAATAGTCCAGGTGGGTCACTATTCCACTCCGCACCACCGTGATAAGTACCCAAGGGACCCCGCAACAACCCGGCAGGTCACTGTCCACAGGGGAACAAGGTATAACTGGCCCTTTAAAATAAAAGCAGGTGTGCCACCATACCTGTGTGCCCAACGCACACTGGTGTCACAACATAACATCACTGGGCATGGTTATATCTCGGCCAACCACCATAAAACTGCTGTCACGCTTAAACATCTGACAAGTGACCAGCCGCACCTCCTCCACATAACCTAGGGGTCTACAAACTTTGGTTTAGTGAGTACACAGTGCCTACACCAGTCCTCTGTTGTCCCTTTATCCCACTGCTTTACTGCATGGCAGCATACAATTACCGGCGTTGTATATCGGTGGTCTCAACCACACAACTACAGTATATGTGTTTTTATTGTACTTGATATTTCCACACCTCTGGACCACTGATGATGTCACCGATTATGGGTGACAGAAACGCATAAGGTTAGGGTCATAGTACAAGCCTTGGTGACAGGAACCTGTAACTTTGTATATTTTTTTGTTTTGTACCTGAAATTATTTGCCATTAAATGGCGGCCATCCACTCAATTTCAACAGTGTGTACATAACATATCTGTGTTTTCAATCCACTCCTGCTTTCGGTTGCAAAAAAACTGAGCAAAAATACTGTGTGGGAACATAGCCTTACTACGTATATCAATAAAACCTATATTTTATGCAGTTTCTATTTCTTGTTCTATTTGTCATATATATTTGCAAGGGTTTATTTCTTAAAGAATTGGTTAGTGTACCACAACTACACTGTAAGAACCATTGAGTTCAATGGGCTAAATGCTGTCCACTAGCGACATATACTGATTTTGTAGACTCCAAAATAAGGGATGCAGACTGGATGCAGTCAGTGTATACAGACGGAAGTGGACTGTATGTAGTCAGTGTATACAGAGGTAAGTGGACTGTATGTAGTCAGTGTATACCGAGGGAAGTGGACTGTATGTAGTCAGTGTATACAGACGGAAGTGGACTGTATGTAGTCAGTGTATACAGAGGTAAGTGGACTGTATGTAGTCAGCGTATACAGAGGGAAGTGGACTGGATGTAGTCAGTGTATACAGAGGGAAGTGGACTGGATGCAGTCAGCGTATACAGAGGGAAATGGACTGGATGCAGTCAGTGTATACAGATGAAAGCAGACTGGATGTAGACAGTGTATACAGAGGGAAGTGGACTGGATGTAGACAATGTATACAGAGGGAAGTGGACTGTAGTCGGTGTATACAGAGGCAAGTGGACTGTAGTCAGTGTATACAGAGGGAAGCGGACTGAATGCAGTCAGTGTATACAGAGGGAAGTGGACTGTAGTCAGTGTATACAGAGGGAAGCGGACTGAATGCAGTAAGTGTATACAGAGGGATGCAGACTGGATGCAGTCAGTGTATACAGATGGAAGTGGACTGGATGCAGTCAGTGTATACAGATGGAAGTGGACTGGATGCAGTCAGTGTATACAGAGGGAAGTGGACTGGATGTAGTCAGTGTATACAGAGGGAAGTGGACTGGATGTAGTCAGTGTATACAGAGGGAAGTGGACTGGATGTAGTCAGTGTATACAGAGGGAAGTGGACTGGATGTAGTCAGTGTATACAGCGGGAAGTGGACTGTAGTCAGTTTATACAGAGGGAAGTGGACTGGATGCAGTCAGTGTATACAGATGGAAGTGGACTGGATGTAGTCAGTGTATACAGAGGGAAGTGGACTGGATGTAGTCAGTGTATACAGAGGGAAGTGGACTGGATGTAGTCAGTGAATACAGAGGGAAGTGGACTGGATGTAGTCAGTGATTACAGAGGGAAGTGGACTGGATGTAGTCAGTGTATACAGAGGGAAGTGGACTGGATGTAGTCAGTGTATACAGATGGAAGTGGACTGGATGTAGTCAGTGTATACAGAGGGAAGTGGACTGGATGTAATCAGTGTATACAGAGGGAAGTGGACTGTAGTCAGTGTATACAGAGGGAAGTGGACTGTAGTCAGTGTATACAGAGGGAAGCGGACTGGATGTAGTCAGTGTATACAGAGGAAAGCGGACTGAATGTAGTCAGTGTATACAGAGGGAAGCGGACTGGATGCAGTTAGTGTATACAGACTGGATGTAGTCAGTGTATACAGAGGGAGGTGGACTGGATGCAGTCAGTGTATACAGAGGGAAGTGGACTGTAGTCAGTGTATACAGATGGAAGTGGACTGTAGTCAGTGTATACAGAGGGAAGTGGACTGGATGCAGTCAGTGTATACGGCGGGAAGTGGACTGTAGTCAGTGTATACGGAGGGAAGTGGACTGGATGCAGTCAGTGTATATGGAGGGAGGCGGACTGGATGCTGTCAGTGTATACGGAGGGAAGCGGACTGGATGTGGTCAGTGTATACGGAGTGAAGCGGACTGGATGTAGTCAGTGAATACAGAGGGAAGTGGACTGGATGTAGTCAGCGTTTACAGAGGGAAGTGGACTGGATGTAATCAGTGTATACAGAGGGAAGTGGACTGTAGTCATTGTATACAGAGGGAAGTGGACTGTAGTCAGTGTATACAGAGGGAAGCGGACTGGATGTAGTCAGTGTATACAGAGGAAAGCAGACTGGATGCAGTTAGTGTATACACAGGGAAGCGGACTGGATGCAGTTAGTGTATACAGAGGGAAGCGGACTGGATGTAGTCAGTGTATACAGAGGGAAGTGGACTGTATGCAGTCAGTGTATACAGAGGGAAGTGGACTGTAGTCAGTGTATACAGAGGGAAGTGGACTGGATGCAGTCAGTGTATACATGGGGAAGTGGACTGGATGCAGTCAGTGTATACGGAGGGAAGCGGACTGGATGTGGTCAGTGTATACAGAGGGAAGTGGACTGGATGCAGTCAGTGTATACGGCGGGAAGTGGACTGTAGTCAGTGTATACAGACGGAAGTGGACTGGATGCAGTCAGTGTATACAGAGGGAAGTGGACTGGATGCAGTCAGTGTATACAGAGGGAAGTGGACTGGATGCAGTCAGTGTATACGGCGGGAAGTGGACTGTAGTCAGTGTATATGGAGGGAAGTGGACTGGATGCAGTCAGTGTATACGGAGGGAGGCGGGCTGGATACGGTCAGTGTATACGGAGGGAGGCGGACTGGATGCGGTCAGTGTATACAGAGGGAAGTGGACTGGATGTGGTCAGTGTATACGGAGGGAAGCGGACTGGATGTGGTCAGTGTATACGGAGGGAAGTGGACTGGATGTGGTCGGTGTATACGGAGGGAAGCGGACTGGATGCAGTCAGTGTATACGGAGGGAGGCGGACTGGATGCGGTCAGTGTATACGGAGGGAAGCGGACTGGATGCAGTCAGTGTATACGGAGGGAGGCGGACTGGATGCGGTCAGTGTATACGGAGGGAAGCGGACTGGATGTGGTCAGTGTATACGGAGGGAAGTGGACTGGATGTGGTCAGTGTATACGGAGGGAAGCGGACTGGATGTGGTCAGTGTATACGGAGGGAAGCGGACTGGATGTGGTCAGTGTATACGGAGGGAAGTGGACTGGATGTGGTCGGTGTATACGGAGGGAAGCGGACTGGATGCAGTCAGTGTATACGGAGGGAGGCGGACTGGATGCGGTCAGTGTATACGGAGGGAAGTGGACTGGATGTGGTCGGTGTATACGGAGGGAAGCGGACTGGATGCAGTCAGTGTATACGGAGGGAGGCGGACTGGATGCGGTCAGTGTATACAGAGGGAAGTGGACTGGATGTGGTCAGTGTATACGGAGGGAAGCGGACTGGATGTGGTCAGTGTATACGGAGGGAAGCGGACTGGATGTGGTCAGTGTATACGGAGGGAAGCGGACTGGATGTGGTCAGTGTATACGGAGGGAAGTGGACTGGATGTGGTCAGTGTATACGGAGGGAAGCGGACTGGATGTGGTCAGTGTATACGGAGGGAAGTGGACTGGATGTGGTCAGTGTATACGGAGGGAAGCGGACTGGATGTGGTATGTGAATTAAGCCTACAAGGCCCATGGCACTGGTGTTTGATGAAACAGGATGCTAGGTCTCAGTGCACAGCTGTATGGAACTCTTGTGACTACAGGTTAATGCGCACATATAATAGACCTACACGGACCCCATTATAATAACAACATTTAGTGACTGCACCTCCTCCTCCTCAGCAGCAGCAGCCTCGCTGTATAACCGCTGTAGTACCCGGGGCGACCACTAGATGTCGCTGTCATTTTCCCTACACTCTACCTGCCGGTGGCTTTCTGTTCGCAATACTCTGCTCGCTGCTCTCGGGTTTCGGGGAGGGTTGAGCTTGTGCTGCGTGACTTTCCGGCCTGTCAGGGGAGAGGCGGCCGTGCGCTGAGCTGCTTGTGGTCGCCATTTTACACCGTGTACCCCGGGCCTGTACACTGCTCTGGTAAGTTGATCGGTTCCCGGTGTCCGAGCATCCTATTATACACAGGTAACAGGGCGATGGGCAGGGTGGCTCCTCATTCATTAGCTTGCGCAGTTTTAGGTGGTATAAACAGATTGTGCGTCAGTAGTACGCTGCGGCACCTTATCCCCGGCCTGCCCTCTCCCCTCAGGGGTCACCAGCACATGCTGGAGCTGTGTAACCATAGAGGGGAGCCAGCTGGGAGAGCAGACCCTGCCGGGGTGAAAGGTCACACACATCCTGGAAGAAGCACAGCCATCCATCATCACCGATCTGCCTCATATAAGCCTCTGTTCACACTGGCATCTTGCTTCTTATTGTTTTACACACCGTGACTGAGCCATTGTGTACCCAATCTCACTTTGCGTTCTTTAAGGATAGACAACGCTGTTCTACTTATAAGATGTGGCACGACTGACCCTTACGGTACTATTACACCAAGCAATTTTTGGACGACTAACGATAAACGATCTTAAACGACCGCTAAGGCAAACGACCTGAAATCGTTCGCCCAATTACATGGAACGATGATCGTTATTTAAAGGGGTATTCCAGGGAAAATCAATAATTTAGCAAAGGAAAGGGTTAACCAAAGTTAACCCTTTCCTAATATACTTACCTGTTGTTTATTGGCCCCCCAAGGAGATGTCCGGTCCGGTCACGTGATCTTGCAGCTCGGATCCTCTTCTACTTCCGGTTCCTGATAATTTACTGCAGCCTCGGGGGACCCCCACTCTGAAGCGTGTGGGGATGCAGAGCACTGAACCCTGATTGGCTACACGCTACCAAGCCAGTCAGGGTTCAGTGCCCTGCTGCTAATGAGACGGAGAGCGACGCCGGCCGGGTGGTGACGTCACCGGACCGGAAGGAGAAGAGGATCCGAGCCACAAGCTGCAAGATCACGTGACCGGACCGGAGATCTCCTTGGGGGGCCAATAAACAACAGGTAAGTGTTAACCTTGGTTAACCCTTTCCTTTGCTAAATTATTGATTTTCCCTGGAATACCGCTTTAAGATCGTTCTTGCGGTCGTTTAGTCGTCGGTATTGCGTACATTTCAGCTGCGAATTCTTATTCCACCGAACAATGTGCGAACGATCAAACGATAAAAATAGGTCCGGATCCTATTAAACGATCAACGATTTCTCGTTGGTCGTTTAATCGTTGCCTGCTATTACATGAAACGATTATCGTTCAAATCCGAACGATTTAACGATTTTTCGAACGATAATCGCTCCTTGTAATACCAGCCTTACACTAGTGTGAACACAGTCTTATTCCACTAGAGCTGTAATCCCGCCGTATACTGTACCTCTAGAGCTTTAATCGCGCCGTATACTGTACCTCTAGAGCTGTAATCCCGCCGTATACTGTACCTCTAGAGCTGTAACCCTGCCGTATACTGTACCTCTAGAGGTGTAGTCCGCCGTATACTGTACCTCTAGAGCTGTAATCCCGCCCTATACTGTACCTCTAGAGCTGTAATCCCGCCCTATACTGTACCTCGAGCTGTAATCCCGCCCTATACTGTAGCTCTAGAGCTGTAATCCCGCCCTATACTGTAGCTCTAGAGCTGTAATCCCGCCATATACTGTACCTCTAGAGCTGTAATCCCGCCATATACTGTACCTCTAGAGCTGTAATCCCGCCATATACTGTACCTCTAGAGCTGTAATCCCGCCATATACTGTACCTCTAGAGCTGTAATCCCGCCATATACTGTACCTCTAGAGCTGTAATCCCGCCATATACTGTACCTCTAGAGCTGTAATCCCGCCGTATATTGTACCTCTAGAGCTGTAACCCTGCCGTATACTGTACCTCTAGAGCTGTAATCCCGCCTTATACTGTACCTCTAGAGCTGTAATCACACCCTATACTGTACCTCGAGCTGTAATCCCGCCCTATACTGTACCTCGAGCTGTAATCCCGCCCTATACTGTAGCTCTAGAGCTGTAATCCCGCCCTATACTGTAGCTCTAGAGCTGTAATCCCGCCATATACTGTACCTCTAGAGCTGTAATCCCGCCATATACTGTACCTCTAGAGCTGTAATCCCGCCATATACTGTACCTCTAGAGCTGTAATCCCGCCGTATATTGTACCTCTAGAGCTGTAACCCTGCCGTATACTGTACCTCTAGAGCTGTAATCCCGCCGTATACTGTTCCTCTAGAGCTGTAATCCCGCCCTATACTGTAGCTCTAGAGCTGTAATCCCGCCCTATACTGTAGCTCTAGAGCTGTAATCCCGCCGTATACTGTACCTCTAGAGCTGTAACCCCGCCGTATACTGTACCTCTCAGGGTGCCTTCACACATATTGGATCTACAGCAGAGTTGCAGCAGATTTGATGGTGCAGAATTGATGCTGTGTTTAGTTATCCGCTGCAGAAAATCCACTGCGATACGGTGTGTGTGAAGCTACCATAAAGCTGTAATTTGAATTTACTGGAAGTGGGCATAGTTTCATAAACTAGGGGTGGCATTAAACTAAGTGTGTCTTTACACAGAGGGATTTATCTGACAGATGAATTAAAGAGCATGTACCACCAGGTACATCCTCTTTAACCTGAACCCATGGACCGAACGGCGCCGGCACGGGGAAGCCGGTGCCGCGGTCCGTTTTCCGGACCGAGGCCCGGTTTCCGTGCACGGAGCCGTTCTATGCACCGGAACCGGCAGGTGCTCAAGCACTGGAGGCGGGCCGGCCCACCCCCAGTGGGAGGGAATTCCCTCCCCTCCATGACGCAGCTCCATTCTTTCTAAGGGAGCCACGTCATGGAGGGGAGGGAATTCCCTCCCACTGGGGGCGGGCCGGCCCGCCTCCAGTGCTTGAGCACCTGCCGGTTCCGGTGCATAGAATGGGAACCGGGCCTCGGTCCGGAAAACGGACCGCGGCACCGGCTTCCCCGTGCCGGCGCCGTTCGATCCATCGGTTCAGGTTAAAGAGGATGTACCTGGTGGTACATCCTCTTTAACCCCTTAGCGACCCATGACGTATCTGATACGTCATGGTGCCGCGGGGGGTGTTCAGAGCGGGGTCCCGTTGCCGCGCCGGCTAATTAAGCACTTCAATGCAGCTTTCAAACCTGACAGCTGCATTGAACGGCTTTATGCACACTATCCCTGGTGTCTAGTGGGTCGGATCTCCCCCCCCCCCGCAATGCGATCGCGGGGGGGAGATCCGTTCTTCTGCCCGTGCCGGGCCTCAGCGTCGGAATGACGCTGATCCCGGCTCGGCAATAGATTGCTATGGCCTGCAGCAGGCCATAGCAATCTATGACCAATCTAATCGATCTTTGCTGTGTATATACACAGCATTGATCTCTATGAGAGATCAGTGCTGTCTATATACAAGTCCCCCAGGGGGGCTTCTAGTCCATGTAAAAAAAAAAGTAAAAAAGTGTTTTTATTAATAAAAAATCCCCTCCCCTAATAAAAGTCCAAATCACCCCCCTTTTCCCATTTTATAAATATAAATTAATAAATAAACAAATAAATAAACATATTTAGTAGCGCCGCACACGTAATCGCCCGAACTATTAATTAATCACATTCCTGATCTCGCACGGTAAACGGCGTCAGCGCAAAAAAATTCCAAAGTGCAAAATTGCGCATTTTTGGTCGCATCAAATCCAGAAAAAATGTAATAAAAAGTGATGAAAAAGTCGTATATGCGCAATCAAGGTACCGATAGAAAGAACACATCATGGCGCAAAAAATGACACCTGACACAGCCCCATAGACCAAAGGATAAAAGCGCTATAAGCCTGGGAATGGAGCAGTTTTAAGGAACGTGTATTTGTTAACAATGTTTTGATTTTTTTTAAAAGCCATCAGATACAATAAAAGTTATACATGTTATATATCGTTGTAATCGTAACGACTTGAGGAACATGCATAACAAGTCAGTTTTACCATAGGGCGAACGGCGTAAATGCAAAACTCCCCGAAATCGAAACAAATTCGTTTTTGTTTTCAATTTGACAGCGCAAATGATTTTTTTCCGGTTTCGCAGCATATTTTATGGAAAAATAATGCCGGTCATTGCAAAGTACAATTGGTTTCGCAAAAAATAAGCGCTCATATACGTCTCTAGGTGAAAAAATGCAAGCGCTATGGACTTTTAAACATAAAATGGAAAAAGCAAAAGCGCAAAAACGAAAATTGGCTTTGACCTTAAGGGGTTAAGCTAAATCCAGGAATAGACTATAAACAGAGAACAGGTCATAAAGGAAAGACTGAGATTTCTCCTCTTTTCAAATCCATTCCTTTGGCTTCAAGAATCTGTCAGATAAATCTCTGTGTAAAGGCACCCTAAACCAACTACTACATGGTACAGACTAGTGATTACTGTATGTTCCCTCATCTCTAGCACAGACCAGTCTAAACATGCACCAGACTTTCAAACAGCCTGAGCCACTATGATAGATCTGGCTTATTTTCTAGCTTATGTTTATACTGTCAATCTAATCTAATATTACAGAGGGATTTAGAGAAGCTGGAGGCTTTGGCTAATGTGGATAAATGTAAGGTTATGAATTTGGGCCATAGAAATAATAAGTACAATTATGTGCTAAATAATAAAACACTGGGTAAAACTACTTCCGAAAAGGACCTGGGGGTATTAGTGGACAGTAAACTCAACTTTAGTGATCAGTGCCAGGCAGCAGCTGCCAAGGCTAATAAAATAATGGGATGCATCAAGAGGTATAGATGCTAAAGATGAGAACATAGTTTTGCCTCTTTATAAATCACTGGTCAGACTTTGTACAATTTTGGGCACCAGTATATAGGAAGGACACAGCTGAACTGGAGCGGGTGCAGAGGAGGACGACCAGGGTCATTAAGGGAATGGGTGGGTTACAGTACCAAGACAGGTTATCAAGCTTGGGGCTTTTTAGTTTAGAAAAAGACATCTGATCACTATGTACAAATATATCAATGGACAGTACAAATATCTTTCTAGTGGTCATTTTACACCCATACCGGAAACCATGACAAGGGGGCATCCTCTACGTCTATTTCACCAACAGCACAGACTTGGATTCTTTACTGTAAGAGCAGTGAGACTGTGGAATTCTCTGCCACATGATGTGGTCATAGCCAATTCATTAAATATATTCAAGGGAGGCCTGGATGCTTTTCTTGAAAAACATAATATTAGAAGTTATGGGCACTAGATTTAAAGTGATAGGATGCTGATCCAAGGATCATTCTGATTAAGGGTATGTGCACACTACGGAATCCCGACGGAACATCCATTGTGGATTCCACCGCTCACGGACTCTGGCAGCCGTGCACATCTCTGCTGCTCCCATAGGCTTCATTCTAAAGTTTGCCAGATTCTGCCGTCCGCCTGAAGAATGAGCGGGTTCATTCTTTTGGCAGCGGAATCTGTCAAAACATAGAATGAAACCTATGGGAGCAGCGGAGATGCGCGCATTCAGTCCACGATCGGATGCAAGATGCTGAATCTGCAACGGGTGTTCCGTCAGTAATCCGTAGTGTGCACATATCCTACTATTGAAGTCTGGAAGGAATTTTCTTCCTGTGATGGGGCAATTGTCATCTGCCTTATAGGGGTATTTGCCTTTCTCTGGGTCAGCACAGTAGGGTTTTTGTAGGTTGAACTTGATGGACTCTTTTTTTTCAACCTTATTAACTTGTTACTATGGGCCAGATTCACTAAAACTAACTGTAGAAACTTACAGTGGACAGTTTACCCGTGTGGTGCAGTCTGATTCCTAAATCTGTCACATCTGAAGATCAGCTATTGGTTTAACCAACAAAAGAAATGATTGGCACTACAGGTCGCAGAGTGGGCAGGTCATAAATGTCCAACTGGTTCTAAAAAGTGGTGCTCACTGGGTTTATATAACCATGTCGGTAACAGTCTTTGATGAAAAAAAAGTAGTGGCACTCACCAGTGTAGATACTTAATTCAGAACGCATGGGCAGACGCCAGGCCGGTGCAGGTTACAAGCTTGTTTTGTGCGACTGCACTTTAATGGACCCCTTCCCCTGGCTATGTCAACTCTGTGTAAATACTCCCAACAATAATGACGTAACAAACGTGATCATATCAGTAAAAAATACACTTAAAAACAACTTGGATTAATTACAAAAGGAAGCTATGGTCAGTTTGCAAGATCCATTCAGTTTTGGCTTTAAGTAGTGCACAATGTCTATCACAGCCATCGCGAGGTAACACCCTTTATCCTGGCAATTTTCACATTTGTCGCCGGTGTGCAACTATCTTATATGCTGGATTAATTAGTCTAGGAGAACCAGAGCCCATCCTGATAGAGTAGAAGTGTTCTCTTATCCCTACATGTAATGCTTGTTTAGTTTGACTCACGTAAAATCTACCGCATTGGCAGAGGATCGCATAAACTATGTGGCCTGTCCTACAGCAAATAAAATCCTCTTACATATATTTGTACACCATTTACAGAAAGATTGGGACCTTTGGTCATGTATTTACACCACTTACATGAACCACATTTGTGATTACCCTTCAATTCACTATGAAGCCATGTATTTCTTTTCTGTGACTGTACTCGAACGTCTGGAACATTGGTGATAATTTTAAAGAAGCAGCAAAATGTTCAGTTTTTTTTCTTCCCTGCTCTATTCTTACATTGTTTTAGTAGTTCTCAATCTTTTTGTTCTGCTTTGTGTAGCGCCTGATCTAGTAGTTTTTCAGAATCACCCCTATGAAGTAAACATTGTTTCAGAGCTAGGGCTTGATCCCTAAACGAATCTTACATACTATTTATCCTACACAGTCTAAGAAATTGCCCATAGGGCACTGCCCTTCTTGTTTCTTCTGTGTGGTAGCTGTTATAATGTAGTAAGGCGTTGGAAGCTGTAGGCTTCCTAAAACCCCTAGTACTTAACATGTCATGTTCTTTCACTACTATCACATCTAGAAATTCCATTTCACAGGGTTCGATTTTACTAGTGACAAACATATTCATTTTATTTACCAGATTACGATGTTTCACAAAATCCTCCATTGTCGCTGTCCACACCATAAAGATATTGTCCACAAATTGTGAATAAAATTGTATGAATTTAGCAAAACAATTTTCTGTGGAAAAATTGTGGGAAGGAATCTTCTTCCTGTGATGAGGCAATTGGCATCTGCCTCATAGGGGGGTTTGCCTGCCTCTGGTCAGCACAGTAGGGTTTCTGTAGGTTAAACCTGATGGACTTTTTTCAACCTTATTAACTATGTTACTATGGGCCAGATTCACTAAAACTAACGGTGCAAACTTACAGTAAACAGTGTAGAAATGCACCAGATTTACCAGTGTGGTGCAGTCTGTTAAATCTGTCACATTTGAAGATTAGCTAATAGTTTGCTTTGCATGCGGCAGTATTTTGAGCCTGGTTTTGGTGCATCTTTGGCACACAGTGTCACACATTTTTAGACCTGGCAGGAAAGTGTCTCAAGTGTGTAAAATGTTTAATAAATGTGGAGAAAATTCCTGTACAGCCGTTTTTGGACTGAATTCTGGCACAAACACATTAGTAAATCTACTATATACGATGGAAAAAAGCATTAAGTCTCTTGTTCTTATTGTTTTGTTTTCTATAGAATAACTGAGGCTCCTGGAAGAATTATTGTCACCTCTGGCCTATGAGAAGTGATTGGGCAACATATGTGAGTATTAGCCTAATATTGGTCATTACTACAGCAGCAGTATGACTCTGCTTTGAGTCTGATCTTTATAGCAGATGTACATCTTGGGGTGGAGGTAGTTCAGGTTATAATCTGTGTTTGTAATGTACGCTAAATTTATACAGTGCTGTGCCACGCCTTGACCTTTGACTAATATTATGATTAGCACAGTGTGCATAAGCTAAAAACTAGCATAGAGGCATTTGTAAATCTTAGAGACTAAGCGAACATGAAAAAAGCATTTCTCTGTTAGGGCCTGTTCACACTGAGTTAGTGTATGTGCACGCTACGGAATCTGGGAGGATCACCCGCTGCTCGCATCTCTGCACGTGCCATAGACTCCATTCTATGCACAGGCGGATTCCGCCATCCGCCCAAAGAATGAACCTGTTCATTCTTTGGATTGACAGCGGAATTCACCTGTGCATAGAATGGAGTCTATAGCACAGGCGGAGATGGGGGCGAGTGGCGGGTGATCCGCCCGGATTCGGTAGTGTACACATACCCTAACTCAGTGTGAACACAAGTTGTGAAACCTCAAGTGGAGCCCGCGCTGCAGACGCAGCTTGAAATTCAGCCTGTCCCATTGATTCAGTGGGATGTCCTCTGCCAAAGAATCCGCTTGAAATTCCGCCATTTTTACTCAGTGTGAACGGGCCCTTACTACGAGGTGAACTAAATGCTTAAATCTGTTTTCAGACTGTAGAGATATGAACGAACATCCTAAGAAACGCAAAAGGAAGACCTCGTTCCCATCGCGATATGCAGGACAGACTTCAGCTGTTGCTTCTCCTGGTAAGATCAAGAGACAAGCAGTTTCCTAGTACTGATAAGCGTAGCTAAAACTGTATCTCACGTTCTTTCCATTTTTTTTTTTATTTTTTTAGATGTAAATCCTCCAGTCAAAACAGTAGAAAATAATGGAATATATTTTGATCACTGTTACAGCGTCTGTTCTTTGATTCAAGCTGATCCTAAAGTTCCAGAAAGTGAAGGTGCGTAAAGAAAAAGGGGATAAGATGGGATGAATTGTCTTAGTGTAACATATCTGTATTAGTGGAGTTATCCCGCACATGAAAAAATCTGTATGGTCCAGGTAACATCAGTGATAAATAATATGTATGAACGCACACAGTCCTAGACTGTTCGAATGTGTATTGTACACCAGCCTAAAACTACACAGATTCTATGTCAGTGGTATCCACTACATGAAGGATCCAGCAGAGCATTGTAGCTTCCATTTTAGGGCGAGTGTGACCAGAGCCTAAGCATGGTATGTTTGGCACCAACTAAAAATACTACATGCCAAGTGGCATGAATACTACAGTAGCTTCTGGTTTGAGAGGGATGTACATTACCCCCTTTGTGTTGTACATATAGTTGTGTGTCATGCAAAAGTTCCATTGTCCTGCTCTATACATTTTCTGAAAGTGATGGCTTTGAGTCATCACTGAGTTTTATTTTGTTTTTGTAGTCTCTGTAGTTATGTGATGAATGGAAAGTGAGTGAAGAATATATAAGAAATGTTACTATGTTTGATTTTTAGAAGAACAGCCCAGTACTAATGGAGAAAGCAGAGAGATGTGCGAGTCTCCCACACTAATCCCCCAACCAGTTCATGAAGATGCAGTTGTGGAAGTCCATACTGAAGAGCCAGATTGTGTTCCATCCCCGGTTATCGAGGAAGAAATAAAAGATGTCCCACTTCAGATACAAGAAAGCCCGGAAGGGAGCCCCTCCTCCAATCTGACAGCAGCACAGAAGTGGCCATTGCTAAGAGCCAACAGTAGTGGTCTCTTTCGTTGTGAGCAATGTGACTTCAACAGCAAGTACTTCTCAGATCTGAAACAGCATATGATTCTAAAGCACAAGTGTGCAGAGTCTCACATCTGCAAGGTTTGCAAGCAGAGTTTTTCCAGTGATGAGCTACTGCTGGAACATGGAAAAGTGCACGAGGAAGAGGAGCTGAGCTGTAAGCACTGCGAATACAAGACCAGCTCTTGTGAGAGTCTCAGCCAACATGTAGCAGATACCCACTTTAATGACTTTCTCTACTGGTGCGAGCAGTGTGATTTGCAGTTTTGCACAAGTAGTGAACTGTACCTGCACTTTCAGGAACACAGTTGTGATGAACAATACCTATGCCAGTTCTGTGAGCATGAGACCAATGACCCAGAGGATCTGCATAGTCATGTAGTGAATGAGCACACGTGCCGTCTAATAGAGTTAAGTGATGCCTATAACAATGGAGGACGTGGACAATTCAGTCTATTAAATAAAATAACTTTTGATAAATGCAAGAACTTCTTTGTATGCCAGGTATGTGGCTTTAGCAGCAGGCTCCACACCAATGTCAACAGGCATGTGGCAATCGAGCACACACGTTTTTACCCTCATGTCTGTGATGACTGCGGTAAAGGGTTTTCTGGCATGTTAGAATATAGTCAGCATCTTAATCTGCATTCATCTGAAGGGGTCTACTTGTGCCAATATTGTGAATACTCAACAGGTCAGCTGGAGGACTTGAAAACTCACCTAGATTTTCGGCATTCAGCAGATCTTCCTCATAAGTGCAATAGCTGCCTTCTGAGGTTTGCATCAGAAGATGAGCTTAAGACCCATGGTCAGACGCATGAGAGAACCTAACTCATTTGGGCATCTAGAATGTATAAGTCATGTTGAATGGCATCTGCCAATAAATTACTGTACAAGATCCAAACACATTACTGTCTCAGACATTGGAACTCTTTATTTGTATAGCAGGTTTTAGCGCCAGCTCTGGACTAAACTGATAAATAATATGAGAATAATGACTTTATTCTGACATTCCCTGGAGATATCATTTGTGCACATGATAACCTAAACACTCTAAATCAGTCGTAGTAAATGTAAAAAAAACAATGGAAATAAAGTCAACGCTGCATGCTTTGTGAATATGAGCTGTATCGTTCTATCGTAATCTAGTCTTACTTTTAAAAGTGTAGATGAAGTTGTGAGATGAAGTTTGTTTGAAACACTCAGTATGAAGATGGAAATAAAGTGAAGCAGGGTCTACATTCTAAGTATGTGAACAAAGTATTAAATGGGTTGGGGGGGAGGGGTCTTTTTCTGTTTGCAGCCACTCTGAATGTGCCATTGCGATCTATATAGTGGGGTTTCTATTCATAATACAGAATGTACTTGTGTATGCCAAACAGAGTATTACTCTGTATTCAGGAGTTATATATTCTGTATATGCATGGTGATAAAATGAATAAGCATCTTGTGATTTTAATGGTGTTAATTAGAAAGTCATTTTCTATATATAGACAGGTAATGTGGTTCCTGTCATTATATTATCTGTGGTCAACATATTTCAAGTCCTCTAATGTTTTCTTTAGAAATTTGCAGACTGTCGGAGGCATCTGAAAAAATTGTAGTTTATTCCCAACGAGAGTCCATTAGATTTTAATGTTATGACAATAGTTACCATGTGAAGTCATTTAAATTGAAATCTACGGGGAAAAAATGAAAAAACATTTGTTGCAAATAGTCATTTGTACCTGAAACAAAAGCATTGTTCTTGCAAGAGAGCCATGAAGATTTGTCAGCTTTATACAATGACTTACCAATCCTCCCTGCCTATATTTCACATAGGAAATATATAAAGAAATAGAGCTATGTAATTATAGGAATGTATCATACAGTTCTTTTGGATAATAAGCTTGTCCAGTCAAAAAGTGCTTAGGGGTTGTGTGTCTAAAGTTGTGCCTTTTCAAATGGTTTTGTAAATTTTTGTTATACAGTATCTTGCAAAAGTATTCAAACCACCCCTTTCTTCGCAGTCTTCCCATTTTATTGCTTTGCCACCCAGATTTTAATTTAGATTTTATGTAATGGATAAACTAGCCCAGGTTGTAACAGTGGAATTAAAATACTGTGTTTGAAAGATCCATAAATAAAAACTAAATAGTTGTGAGCGGTTATGTATTTACATGCTTTACTATGAAACTCCTAAATAAGGTCTGGTCCAGCCAACTAACCTGAGAAGTCACAAAATGACTTACATATTAAACATCCCACAGTGCGACCGGCCACCATTAAACTGTTACTGTAATTAAAAAAATAAAAAATTTATCCTGCCCGGTCGCCAGAATGTTTCAGAGTAAACCGTAGTATATCATAATCCCTTTCTCTGTTTCATGCTAATCATGGTTTGGGCAGCATGAAACTGCTGACAGGTTCAGTGTGGGGTACACCATCATGATTATCACATCTGGTTAATAACCCCTTCAGGGCTGGGCAAGTTTTTGTTTTTGCGCTTTCGTTATGTACAGCCGGGGAGTGCCTCTATTAGCCGACACAGGTCCTGTTGCCGTGCCGGCTAATTAAGCCTCTAAATGCAGCTGTCAAACCTCCCCTAAGATCCGTTATTATGGCCGGCCCGGGACTCAGCGCCGCAATGACGCTGATTCCGGCTCGGCAATAGATTGCTATGGCCTGCAGCAGGCCAAAGCAATTTATCACCGATCTAATCGATCTTTGCTGTGTATATACACAGCATTGATCTCTATGAGAAATCAGTGCTGTGTATATACCCAGGGGGACTTCTTGATAATGTAAAAATGTTTTATTAATAAAAAAAATCCCCTCCCCTAATAAGTCCAAATCACCCCCCTTTTCCCATTTTATAAATATAAACAAATAAACATATTTGTTATGGCCGCGTGCGTAATCGCCCGAATTATTTATCACATTCCTGATCTCGCACGGTAAACGGCGTCAGCGCAAAGAAATTCCAAAGTGCAAAATTGCGCATTTTTGGTCGCATCAAATCCAGAAAAAATTTAATAAAAAGCGATCAAAAAGTTGCATGTGCGCAATCAAGGTACAGATAAAAAGAACACATCATGGCGCAAAAAATGACACCTCACACAGCCCATAGACCAAAGGATAAAAGCGCTATAGGCCTTGGAATCGAGCGATTTTAAGGAATGTATATTTGTTAATGGTTTGAATTTTTTAAAAGCCATCACATAAAAGAAAGGTTATACATGTTACATATCGTTGTAATCGTAATAACTTGAGGAACATACATAACTAGTCAGTTTTACCCCAGGTTGAACGGCGTAAACACGAAACTCCCTGAAATGAAAACAAATTCCTTTTTTTTCAATTTGACAGCGCAAATGATTTTTTCCGGTTTCGCAGCATATTTTATGGTAAAATAAAGTCTGTCATTGCAAAGTACAATTGGTGTTGCAAAAAATAAGGGCTCATGTGGGTCTGTAGGTGAAAAAATGCAAGTGCTATGGCCTTTTAAACATAAAGTGGAAAAAGCAAAAGCACAAAAAATGAAAATTGGCTTTGACCTTAAGGGGTTAAAGACCGTAGCACTTCTTTTTTCACTTACAGACCTACAAGCTCTTATTTTTTGTACCACTAATTGTACTTTGCAATGGCAGCCTTAATTTTTCCATAAAACATGCTGCTAAAAAATTATTTGCGCAATGAAATTGAAAATGAAATGCATTTTTTTTTTTAGGGGAGGGGGGGAATTGTGTTCACACCGTTCGCTCTATGGTAAAACTGACATGTTATTTATGAATGTAAATGCTCCTTAAAATTGCTCCATTCCCATCCTTATAGCGCTTTTATCCTGAGGTCTATAATTTTTTGCGCCATGATCTTTACTTTGTCAGTACCTTACTTGCATATATGCGACTTTTTGATTACAATTTTTCTGGATTTGATGTGACAAACAAAATCAGCAATTTTGCACTTTGGCGGGTTTTTGCGCTTCCGCTATTTACCGTGAGAGATCAGGAATGTGATAATTTAATAGTTCAGGCAATTATACATGCGGTGATACCAAACACGTTTATTTTTATTTATAAAATGGGAAAATGGGCGCGGTTTACATTTTTATTAGGGGAGGGGATTTTTTTAATGAAGAAAACTTTTTTACACAGCAATTAGAAGCCCCCTGGGGGACTTTTATATACACAGCGCTGATCTTCCATTGAGATCAAGGCTCTGTGTATAATAGACCACTGAACCTTTAGATCGGTGCTCTATTGGTCTGGTCGGCTCATACGCTGAGGCCCGGCGATTCATCCATCGTGAAGGCGTTAAATATACTGATAGGGCTATAAGGAAATGGTGTACGAGAAACTTTTCAATGTTTTGCAGCAAATCTGGTCATTGCCAAGACCTCAGTTCATTTAACAATCGGGTACGGCTTGAAGACACTAATGCAACACATCTTATGGTGCGTTTACACAGACAGATTTATCTGGCAGATTTTGGAAGCCAAAGCCAGGAATGGATTTGAAAAGAAAAAATCTGTCTTTCCTTTATAACATGTCCCCTGTTTATAGTCTGGTCCTGGCTTAGGCTTCAAAAATCTGTCTGTGTAAACACACCATTGCTTGCAGAAATCAGATCGGTTTTCTGTCCAGATGTGTTATGCTAATAGAGACTTACCCGAAGAGACCTGCATCTGTAACTGCAGCAGAAGGCAGCTCCACAAAGTGTTTTAGGGGGTAAATACTTAATAAATATAATGCACCTGTAAAGTGGTGGGATTATTAGTAAATTAAATGGCACAAAACTTACATACCCATCTTAAAAAGGATGTACCACCAGGTACATCCTCTTTAACCTGAAGCCACGGATCGAACAGCTGCGGCACGGGGAAGCTGGTGCCGCGGTCCGGTTCCCGTGCACGGCGCCGTTCTATGCACCGGAACCGGCCGGTGCTCAAGCACTTGGAGTAGGCCGGGCCGCCCCCAGTGGGAGGGAATTCCCTCCCCTCCATGACGCGGCTCCCTTAGAATGAATGGGGCTGCGTCATACAGGGGAGGGAATTCCCTCCCACTGGGGGCTGGCCGGCCTACCTCCAGTGCTTGAGAACTGTCCGGTTTCGATGCATAGAACGGAGCCGTGCACGGGAACCGGGCCTCAATCCGGAAAACGGACCGCGGCATCGGCTTCCCCGTGCCGCCGCCGTTCCATCCGTGGCTTCAGGTTAAAGAGCTGGTGGTACATCCTCTTTAAGGTAATATATAGCCTACGTTTTTTTTATTTATTTAAAGTGTCACTGTCGTTATAACTTTCAAAATCTAAATCACCAGTAGATGTGATATAAAGCAAGTTTGCAATTTACATTTTTTTTTTTTTTAAGTTATCATGCTGTAAAACAAAGATATAATCTAGGTACAGTCTCCTTTAGGCAGCTTTACAGCCCAGTGTTTGTTGAGAAAAAGAGGTTAACCCCTTAAGGACAGAGCCTGAAATGGCCTTAATGACAGAGACAAATTTTATGAATATGACCAGTGTCACTTTAGTCATTAATAACTTCGGGATGCTTTTACCTATCCGGCTGATTCTGAGATTGTTTTCTCGTGACATATTGTACTTTACATTTCTGGTAAATTGGAGTCGATACTCATAACAAATCTTTATGAAAAAAACCCAAATAATGTGAAAAAATGCATTTTTCCAACTTTGAAACTTCTTTGCGTATACAGAAAGTGGTTATACCACATAAATTATATATTAAATAGCATTAGCAACATGTCTACTTTATGTTGGCGGCATTTATTAAACTATCTTTCATTTTTTTTAGACGATAGGAAGCTTAAAACATTAGCAGCAAATTTCCAAATTTTCAGTAAAATTTCAAAATCAGATATTTTTAGGGACCTGTTCAGGTTTAAAGTGTATTTGAGGGGCCTGTATGTTAGAAAGCCCCACAAAGCACCCCATTTCAGAAACTGCACCCCCCAAACTCTGCAAAAGCACATCCAGAAAGTGTTTTAACCCTTTAGGGGAGTCACAGAAATAAAAGTGAAGTGTGTAAGGAATTAGAAAATTTTAATTTTCTGTGCAGAGATTTTATTGTAATCCAATATTTTTCATAATTATAAACCTATTACCAGAGAAATGCACCCCAATAATTATTGCCCCGTTTCTGCAGTTTATAGAAATACCCCATATGTGACCCTATTGCGCTATTTGACGCAACCACAAGCCTCAGATATAAGGGAGCGCCTAGTGAATTTCAACGCCTCCGTTATATTTGGTCATTTTTGACTGTACCACTTCAGGTTGGCAGAGGCTCTGGGGTGTCAAAACCTAAAAAACACCCCTAAAGGGACACCATTTAGAAAACTACACCCCTCAAGGAATGTAACAAGGGGTGCGGTGAGCATCTGGACCCCACAGGTGCTTCACAGATTTTCCGAACAATATGGCGTGAAAAAAGAAAAATTAATTTTTTACACTAAAACGTTGTTCTAGCCTTCAATTTTTCATTTTCTTAAAGGGATAAGAGGCAAAAAAAGACAAAAAATGTGTAGCGCAGTTTCTCCCGAGTACAGAAATACCCCACATGTGGCGATAAAGTGCCAAGGGGGCGCAGGACGAGCCTCCAAAGGGAAGGAGCGCCAATTGGCTTTTGGAAGCTGAATTTCACTGAAAAGGATTTCAAGGGCCATGTCGCATTTACAGAGCCCTCGTGCTGCCAAGACACTGGAAACCCCCCACAAGTGATTCCATTCTGGAAACTACACCCCTCAAGGAATCTAACAAGGGGTGCAGTAAGCATATGGACCCCACTGGTGACGGGCACAAATGTGGAACAATGTGACGTGAAAGGGAAAAATTTCATTTTTTCACTTTCATGGCACAAATGTGCCCGTCATCAAGGGGTCCATATCCTCACTGCACCCCTTGTTAGATTCCCTGAGGGGTGCAGTTTCCAGAATGGGGTCACTTGTGGGGGGTTTCCAGTGTTTTGGCAGCACGAGGGCTCTGTAAATGCGACATGGCGTTCATCATCCATTCTAGCCAAATCCAACCTCCAAAATCCAAATGGCGCTCCTTCCCTTCGGAGGCTTGCCCTGCACCCACATGGCGCTTTATGTCCACATGTGGGGTATTTACGGACTCGGGGGAAATTGCTCTACACATATTGTGTGTTTTTTTCTCTTTTAACCCCTTGTGAAAATGATAAATTCAAGGCTAAACCAACATTATAGTGTAAAAAATGTAATATTTCATTTTCACGCCACATTGTTCCACATTTGTGCCCGTCACCAGTGGGGTCCATATGCTCACTACACCCCTTGTTACATTCCTTGAGGGGTGTAGTTTCCATAATGGGGTCACTTGTGGGGGGTTTCAACTGTCTTGGCAACACAGAGGCCTTTTGAATGCAACATGGCCCCTCAAAATCCATTCCATCCAAATCCAGCCTTCAAAAACGAAATGGTGCTCCTTCCCTTCGGAGGCTTACCCTGCACCCGCATGGCGCTTTATGTCCACATGTGGGGTATTTACGGACTCGGGGGAAATTGCGCTACACATTTTGTTTTTTTTCTCCTCTTTTAACCCCTTGTGAAAATGATAAATTCAAGGCTAGACCAACATTATAGTGTAAAAAATGTAATATTTCATTTTCACGCCACATTGTTCCACATTTGTGTCCGTCACCAGTGGGGTCCATATGCTCACTACACCCCTTGTTACATTCCTTGAGGGGTGCAGTTTCCATAATGGGGTCACTTGTGGGGGGTTTCAACTGTCTTGGCAACACAGGGGCCTTTTGAATGCAACATGGCCCCTCGAAATCCATTCCATCCAAATCCAGCCTTCAAAAACCAAATGGCGCTCCTTCCCTTCGGAGGCTTACCCTGCACCCGCATGGCGCTTTATGTCCACATGTGGGGTATTTCCGTACTCAGGGGAAATTGCTCTACACATTAAATGTTTTTTTTTATCTTTTAACCCCTTGTGAAAATGAAAAAACATGACAAGATTAATAATTTAGAGTAAAAATTTTACAAAAATTACACTAAATGTTGGTCTAGCCTTGATTTTTTTCCATTTCCACAAGGGGTTAAAAAAGAAAATGAACACAAAACGTGTAGGGTAGTGTCCCCTGAGTACGAAAATACCCCACATGTGGGCATAATGTGCCATATGGGCACAGGGCAAGTCACCAAAGGGACAGAGCGCCATTTAGAGGCTGGAATGGAGGATGGAGGCCATGTCGCAATTACAAAGCTCCTGTGCTGCCAGGTCAGTAGAAACCCCCGACAAGTGACCCCATTCTGGAAACTACACCCCATAAGGAATCTAACAAGGGGTGCAGTGAGCATATGGACCCCACTGGTGACGGGCACTTACGTAGAACATGTGCCGAGAAAATTAAAAATACAATTTTTTTCATTTTCACGTCCCAAATGTGGCCGTCACCAGGGGGCCATATCCCCGCTGCCCCCCTTATTAGATTCCTTATGGGGTGTAGTTTCCAGAATGGGGTCACTTGTGGGGGGTTTCTACTGTCCTGGCTGCACAGAGGCTTTGTAATTGCATCATGGCATCCTCTGATGGGAATGGCGGCCATACCTATTTAGCTGGGAAAAAGGGACAATTCTAATTTATTTGGGGGTATTGGGCCAATTATTAGTTTATAAGGTTGGAAATGACAGGTGTCCATCAAACTCAACCTGTGTTGATCCAGAGGAAGGCAAAAACCCCTTGTGAGGCAGACGACAGTAGCCTCATCACTGGGAAAAAATTCCTTCCCGACTCCATAATGGCGATCAGAATAATCCCTGGATCAACGTGACCCCTGAAATAGGAATAAGGGACAGAATTTAGATAATGTAGAATCCCAATGACGTGTGGTGCGCCTTGAAGCGATCCAGTATGCAGAGGCCGGGGTGATCAGGACAGGTGTCACACGGGAAAATGGTGTCCTTCCTGATCCCCCTGTTACCCCACACTCTGCACTTCTTCTGGGGTCTCCTGTTTTCCAGTGTGGGGGACATCACCTGGAAAATGTTGCCCTGGTGCGATACGGGGTCCCTCATATCCAGAAGCACTGGGTCCGCTCCATGGCTACTAATTATTAGGGCGCTATTACTACTTCTGATATTTACGGATCGTGCCGCAAGCTACAGGGCAGCGAGGGACCGGAAGAGGGGGCGCTGGTATAAAAGTTATCCCCGTACAGGTGGTAACCTTTATCCAGCAGTGGGAAGATCAGTTCCCGGACGATCTCCCCATTAACTCCGAGGATGGGGGGGGAGGGGGCATCTGGGGGCTGGATTCGAGTGTCCCTTCCTTCATACACTCTAAGGGTACATGCACACTGCGGAATCGCGACAGATAACCCTTCGTGCATTCCGCAGCTGGCACCCACCGGCGGACTGATGCAGGCGCACGTCTCCACACGTGTCATAGACTCCATTCTATGCACGGGCGGATTCCGCTCTCCGTCCAACGTGTTCATTCTTTGGATGGACGACGGATTCCGCCCGTGCATAGAATGGAGTCTATGACACGGATAGAGACATGCGCCCGCATCAGTCCGCCGGCGGGTGCCAGCTGCGGAATGCACAAAGGGTTATCCTTCGCCATTCCGCAGTTTGCACGTACCCGAAATCTGTAAGTGCACCCTGAGGTACGCTCACAGAGTGTGTAGAATTTCACACCATACCGTCATCTCTTATTGGGACGGTACTGGCGGAAAAGACGTGTCTGGGGGGGCAGCGTACGCTACGCTACCCCCAGACACGTCAATGGATGATGAGGATGAATGGAGGAAAGAAGGATCCCCCCATTCATCCTCACTGGCTGTTTCGGTGTCGGAGGCAATAATAACGTATCCCTCTGACGCCGAAAACACCCTGGGGGCCATCTTTATACGGGGATTAGTATATGGGGTATATAGTGGTGTAGTGTCAAACTTTATTCAATGTAGTGTGGTGTAATGTAGTGTTTTTTACGTGTTTTTTTACAGTAAGTATAAAAAAAAAACCTACGCCAACAAAGGAGTTGCTGATAAATGCCGCACTTATGTGCGGCACTTATAAGCAGACTGTGGCAGTAGAATATAGAAAAAAAACACCCTACGCCAAAAAGGAGGAGTTGCTGATTAGCAGCGCACTTTCGTGCGATGCTGATCAACACTCAGCGGCGATAGGGTGCGGAAAATAGAAAAAAAAAAAATTTGGAAAAAAAAACAAAACCTTTTTCTACATTCTGAATATCCCTGTAGCTGCTGATAAGTGTATTACACATATCAGCCGCTAGGGGGCAGCAGAGCGCAAAATCCGGAAAATGACGAGGCTGGAGCCGAAAATAGCCGAAAGAAGACGACGGGGACCGCCGGAAAGACCCGAAGACCGAACGGAATGACGGAGGACGCCGCGAACCCGGAAGACGCCGATCAGGAGCCCGGGACAGGTGAGTAATGTACAAATACCTGCTCTGGACCCCTCAGCTAGGTAGCCGAGGGGTCCAGGGCAGGTATTTACTATATTGTGGGACTCTGATCGCCGTGCCACCGGCCCGATCGCCGTGAATGGCCGGCCGGCCGTTCACGGCGATCGGGCCAGTGGCATGGTGACCACCATTACTTTTTACAGTAATGGCGGTCGGTGCCGTCCTCCGACAGCACCGACCACCATTTTTTTCCGGGTCATCGGGTCACCGATGACCCGGAAAGGTTCCGATCGCCGCTATTGGCTGATCTGAATTGATCAGCCTATAGCGGCGATCGTAAGCACGGGGGGTGTTAACCACCCCCCGTGCCGTGAAGCTAAGATGGCCTGCTATACATTATAGCAGGCCATCTTCCCCGACCGCTGTGTGTGAACACGCAGCGATCGGGGAAACATCGGGCGTACCCATACGCCCGTTTGCGTTAAAGCCCAGGCAACGGGGGCGTATGGGTACGCCCGATGTCGTTAAGGGGTTAAAGGCCCTATTCCACCAACAGATCTGACGACAGATTATCTGCCAAAGATTTGAAGCCAAACCCAGGAGTGGATTTGAAAAGAGGAGAAATCCAGTCTTTCCCTTGAAAGTCTTTTGACCTGTTCTCTGATTATAGTCTGTTCCTGGGTTTGGCTTCAAATCTTTGGCAGATAATCTGTCGTCAAATCTATTGGTGGAATAGGGTCTTAAGGGAGCCTTTACACAGAGAGATTTATCTGCCAGATTTTTGCAGCCAAAGACTATAAACAGGGAACAGAGAGATTTCTCCTCTTTTTAGAACCATTCCTGGCTTTGGCTTAAAAAAATCTGGCAGATAAATCTGTGTAAAGGCACCCCATACTCATGAAGTCCCATTCAGTACTAATGTGTGTGTCAGTCAAATGACTGTCTTCTCTTTGAGCACACAGATGACCTGGGAAACACGGGACTTCCCACATTTAGACTGAAAAAAAAAAAGTATAAACATAGGATTTTTTTAAGTATTCTTTAAAAATTTATAACATACAAACTTGATTTAAACAATAGGCTATTTTTTAATGAAAGATTCGTATTAGTTCCAGGTTGTAATGCAAAATACAAAACTTTCACAATTTACTGTATAAAAAAATTAGGTTTAGGGACAATTGGTCCTTTACGTAGTATGTATTTGAATATAGGGCCCCCCAAAGTTGTTTGGAATCACTATTAGTTTAGTTCTGAGTCTTAAATGTCATTCATGCAGGGAAGTAAATGAGTTTGACTAAAATCTAGAAAACTAGTTTTTGTGAGTACTCACCGTAACAACTTTTTCTCGTCGTTCATTAGGGGACACAGACACAGTGGGTATAGGCTGGTGCCACTAGGAGGCGACACTAAGCTCTTAAAAGAAAAGAGTGCTAGTTCCTTATACCAGCCTATACCACCCTACAGGCAGTAAGCTAAGCCAGTTTGTTCGAAAGCAGTAGGAGAAGCATGCAAAATAGAAAAAAAACTGTCAAGAAAAGGAGCACACATAAAACAAAAATACGGCTCCAAAAACAGGAAATCACTGAGGACAGAGTCCAGAGGCAAACTCTAGTCTAGTTTTCTCAGTCGTGTCATTGGGGGACACAGACACAGTGGGAAGCACAAAGGAACCTAAAGAGAAATGGACAGTCAGACTACCGCAGTCTGTTAGACCCGGCGACCCACTGAGGCATCCGCAGATGCAAACACGTGCATCTTGTAAAATTTGGTAAAAGTAAGCAAGGAGGATCAGGTGGCCGCCTTACACACTTGAAGAGCAGCTATGTTGGACTGCCCAAGAGGCACCGACCACTCGAGTGGAAAGAGCAGTAACTCGGAAGGGGGGGGGGCGTCTTATCCTTGGCTAGGCCTCGCCAATTGCCAACCGAATTCAGCGAGCCAGAGTGGCCTTAGAGGCTGCCAGTCCCTTGCGTGGGCCCTCTGGGACGATGAAAAGGGAATCTGAACGTCAGGAAGAGGATGTGATAGACAGATGAGAAGAGCGCGATCTACATCAAGTTTGTGAAGAGAACGTTCCCTGGGATGAGAAGGGGATGGGCAAAAGGAAGGCAACACAATGGGGGTGATTTACGGCTGGGCCTAGTCTGGGGAAGATGGGAACTTTTGCCTTCCGTAGCATCCGTAATGATCTCGTCTAGCTTTCCGCAAAAGAGACGAGACCCGAGAAAGGGCAAAGAAGAAAGGGAACGTTTGGACACAGAGTCCGCTGACCAAGATTTAAGCCAAACAGACCTGCGCACAGCGACAAAGGAAGGCAGAGGCACGTGAGACAAGACAAGCAGCGTCCATGGTAGCTTCACAGAGATATTTACTGGCAGAGGAAAGCTGAAAACCGAGAGAGACTAATTCCTCCCGGGGAGCATCTGACAGGATGCCGTGGCGTAGCTGACAGGCCCATTCAGTGGAAGCCCTGCTGACCCAGGCCGAAGCGAGGATCTGTCTAAGGGCGGAGCCAGCTGCCTCAAAAGAGTACTTCGCAAAGTTTTCAAGGCTTTGATCCAAGGGATAGCGGAGGGACACTGCACTAGACGTGGGCAAAGTAGTTGTCTTTAATAGATGAGAAATGGGTGGATCCCGGAATCAGCAAGGAAGGGATACAGGACATCAAGATGTTTATGAACAGAAAAGCCTTTTTACATGGTGTCTCCATTCCTTGAGAATAGCGTTGTCAAACTCCTCATGAGAGGGAAAAACTCTAGGGGTGCGCCTATGACGGCGAAAAGAGAATGTATCCTGAGAAGGCGCCGGATTGGCGTCAGAGACCTGAAAAGAGGAGCAAACTGCGCCAATTAGGTCATTCACCATAACCGACAATGAAGGTGATAGGTCTGAGTCTGGATCTGATTCAGGGTCAGGGGGGTCATCCCCAGAAAGGGACGGTCTGTGAGGGGAGAGGGACCGGGATCAGTTATCTCCACGGGAGGACGCAGCAGATCCAGAGATCTGCGGGCGGGTGAACTAGATCTGGACCTGCTGCGGGAACGGGAACGTTCAGACATCTGGCCCAACAGGCCTATCATGGATTAGGAGACCTTGTGAGGTCGCCAACAGCCAAAGAAAGAGCCCGAGCCCATACCGGCTCCGCTGGGTCCAGAGAAGAGATGGGTCGGTCAGCCAGAGATAGGCTAGCAGAGGCCTGAGTGGGGGCCAGACAGGCAGAACATATCGGATCTGACTGTCCACGTGGAAACTTGTTGCTACAGCGAGTGCAAGCAAAGTAGGTGGCTACCGCAGTTGCGCGGCAGGAGTCACCCCTGGGCTCTGACATGGTGTGCAAGTAAAAATCTTGCCAAGGAGAACTGCTGAGAGGAGAGAGACTGGTAAGGAAAAGATAGAGAGAGAGCTGAGTTACCAGAAAACTGTGTCAGTGTCCCCCTGTGATGGAAGCTGAAGAGCCTGCATCAGGATCAGTGAGCTGACAGAAAACGCAGCTGCCGTTTAGTCAGTCAGGAGCTGCTGCCCCAGAGTAAGCCGGAAAGCCAGGGGAGGGACCACAACATAGTACAGGGACCAATGAGGGGATTGCAAAAAAGGCGCCCAGAGCCTGATTGGGCAGAAAACAAGCGGGTATGGCAGTAGAAAGAACCATTCTGCCACGCACTGAAGGGGGAGGGTGGAGCCATAGCAAATCCGTACCCCTGAGGAAAATGGCCGCAGATATCTGGTGGGGAGGTATACATTATATATGTATAGATAGATATATACATGGTTAGAAGTCCACTCTGTCACAGAATCGGGAACGCGCAGTGCCTCAGACCCGGAAGTGCGGCGCAGAGCTGCCGCCACAGCGAAGGGACAGGAGCTGCAGTGAGCAGGAAGCCGGAGTCAGCTGGACCAGCGCGCGCTGCTGCTTTAGTGCACTGCCTGTGATCACCAGGGAAGGTGGAGAACGCAGGGACCGGCGCGGGGGTGGAGCAAAGTGGTTGTAGTGGCGAGCGGTGCATGTGAAGGAGCCGGCCCGGGCCAGGAGAGACTGTGAGCGGGGGGAGTGACTCCCTGTCAGCATAGCAGCAGGGGAGGGAGCGTAGATTAATGATGATATACTTACATATTGGCGTCTTCTACTCCCTAGGACCAGCAGGGTCACCCCTTCAGCTTGCCACTCTCTCTGAATGGGCTGCTGGAATGGGGGGGGGGAGCGCCTAACAGGCTCTGTCCATGAGCCTGGGTGACCCTTAAGCTGGTAGGCATCAGAGGGGTCCGCGCCAGACCCATGTGGCCACTTTTCTTCTGGAGCTAGGGTATGGAAAAAACAGTAGCGCTGTTAAACCCTGCTCTATAGCCGAGGAAGCAGGGCCACTAGGGTCCATGCTTTCATCTAGAAGAAAGAAGATAAAGAAAAATACTTCCTGTAGGGTGGTATAGGGTGGTAGGGGGAGCTAGCACTCTTTTCTTTTCAGAGCTCAGTGGCACCAGCCTATACCCACTGTGTCTGTGTCCCCAATGACACGACTGAGAAAGAATACTGCAGGAGTATTCTCAGTGCAGCAAGAGTAGGCATGGCCCCAGCAGTAGCCCATATGGGTAGAAGACTACAGTTTCCATCATGCATTCTTAAACTCTACAAGCAGTCCCTCCTCAACCTGTATTTCCTTGGTTGCTAAAGAGCATGTCTTCTCACACCTTTGCAGTTTATCACAGAGTGTTTCATAGACAAGCAGCTCACCTGCATACACCACTAATGGTGCGTCTACACAGGGAGATTTATCTGACAGATTTTTTTTTAAAGGGGTAGTGCGGCGCTCAGAAATTATTCACAGAATAACACACATTACAAAGTTATACAACTTTGTAATGTATGTTATGTCTGTGAATTGCCCCGTTCCCCGTGTCCCCCACCCCCACCCGTGTACCCGGAAGTGTTGGTGCATTATACATTACCTGATCCGTGTTGAGGGCCGTCCGCCATCTTGTGGCAAACGTCATCTTCGGATGGACGGCCGAGTCGCTGCCGCCCGTCCCCCCTCCGCCGCGTCACAACTGTGCTCAGCCGCGATTGGCTGAGCACAGTTATGCTCAGTCAATCGCGGCTGATGACGCGGCCGCATCATCAGCTGCTCAGCCGCGATTGGCTGAGCACAGTTATGCTCAACCAATCGCGGCTGAGCATCGGATGACGTTGCAGAGGGCCGCCCGAAGAAGACGTCACTCGCTGAAGATCGGAGACGGGTGTCGGCACGTGACAGGTGAGTATAGCGCACCACACTTCCGGGTACACGGGTGGGGGTGGTGGGACATGGGGAAGGGGGCCATTCACAGACATAACATACATTACAAAGTTGTATAACTTTGTAATGTGTGTTAGTCTGTGAATAATTCTTTACCGCCGCACTACCCCTTTAAGCCAGAGACAGAATTCAAACCGGGAACAGGTCATAAAGGAAAGACTGAGATTTCTCCTCTATTCATTCCTGGCTTTGGCTTCTGTGTAAACGCACCATTAGTGCTGCAACTGAGCACGCTCAACCAGAAAGGTAAAGCCGTACTTCAGGCAATAACCCTGGGCGACAAGCTATAAAAATAATTTTGGACCAGTAAATGGTTTATAAGGAAAACTAATGAAATGATTTATTTTCTAAAGGGGGAAAAAAACTGAAGAAAAGGGAAACTAAAGACTAATGTAACCTGCTGAAAGCTCCCTATTGGACACAGGGAGCTGAGGATGAAGGTAAGTCCTTTACCTTCATCCTCAGCACCATTCCATGCAGTTTGTAGTGTAGTCCTGCGTCCAGCAAGGCCATTTGGAGCACTGGGGGCGGGGCTACCAAGAGTTTCCATTTAAATATTAAGGATTTTTACTTAGTTTTGTATACTTTAGAATGGCATCAAGTCTTGTATACTGCAATACCCCTTTAGTTCCTATAGATTTAGAATGGGGTGTCTGACAATTTCCTGTAGGTACCCCAATACTTTTGTCTAAATAGTGGAGATAGTCCCCCTATGTATTTAATCCTTCGATTACTTGTACAGAACTGTTTTATGTGCTCTAGCAGTCTGTTCTAGCAGATCTAACATGGCAGCCATGGAGGCCTTAAGATGGCCCCATCTGGTATGACAACTGACCTAGGCGGTGCTGCTCAAAACCCAGAAAGGACCAGAACCTGTCAAATAACTTCCTAGATGCCACCACCTCTATTGATTGTAGTATCTAAGAAGTTGCACTGCCATTGGACTGATCACTGATGCTTGGCTGCGGATGACTGGAAATCTCATGCCTGAACTGTCAGTGTATATCTAAGCACATGCCTATGTGCGCCTTAATATACACTGATGGCACAGGCACCAAGATTTCCTGTCAGGATGTGGAGGGGAGTGAATATTAGTGTTGAGTGGATCTGTCAAAATCTTCAGGTTCAGCAACATTTGATTCCCTGCGTCTACAAAAGATGGATGCTACCCCAGGGCTGACTGTATGGCTGTATCCATACAGGCAGGGCCGCTTTAACCAGAGGGCACATGGTGCACGTGCACCGGGCCCACTGGTTAAAGGGGCCCCCCGAGCAGGCCGGCCGTTGCTATGTGCGACCAATGCGGTCGCACAGGGCTCCGGCCACCAGCCTGTCAGGGTGGAGCGCCATGGATGGGTAATCTACTTACCCCTCCATGGCGCCCCCTGCAGGGCCCCCCCGTCCGCCGCTGCCCCCGCCGCGCCCGCCCGCTGCTGCTGCGGCGCTTCAGCGCTGCAGCAGCAGCGACACTGACAGAGAGAGAGCCATTGGCTCCCTCCCTGTCAGTCACTCTTGTGGCCGCACTTCCTGCGGTCACAAGAGGCCACACTCTCCCTCTAGCGGCCGACGTCACTGGAGCGTCGGCGCGAGGGTAAGGGGAGTGCAGCCTCTTGTGACCACAGGAAGTGCGGCCACAAGAGGGAAGAGAAGAGGAACGCGTGGACCCAGGTGAGTAACAGTTTGTTTTTTTCAATGTTGTATGGGAGGGGGAGCTATATACTATTGGGGAGCACAGGGGGCTATATACTATGGGGGGGGCACAGGGGGCTATATACTATGGGGGAGCACAGGGGAGCTATATACTATGGGGAAGCACAGGGGGCTATATACACTATGGGGGAGCACAGGGGGCTATATACTACTGGGGAGCACAGGGGAGCTATATACTATGGGGGAGCACAGGGGGCTATATACTATGGGGGAGCACAGGGGGCTATATACTATGGGGGAGCACAGGGGGCTATATACTATGGGGGAGCACAGGGGGCTATATACTACGGGGGAGCACAGGGGGCTATATACTACTGCAGGGCTCCAGACTAAAAAATTTACCTAGGAGCCATTGGCTCCTAACCTGAAAAATTTAGGCGCCAAATAGAATATTTGGTCGCCAACATTTTAAACCATGTAAAATTAATGTTATGTTACATGGGACTTACTGTGTGCAGAGGCCACGGCAGCATCCTCCTCCTTTAGATTCTCTCTTTTCTTAGTTTGAAAATGTTCAACATGGAAACTTGCAACCTGACAACCATATACAGTCTGACAACCATATACAGTCTGACAACCATATACAGTCTGACAACCATATACAGTCTGACTCAGTACTTCAGCTTTTAATGAGGCTTACTCTTCTGAACTTGAACTTAAAGGGAACCTGTTGACCCCCGTGCCAGGGTGACAGGCTCCCAACCCCCCGTTAGAGCCCCCTATACTCACCTCATTGCGCCGGATCCCGCTTCTGAAGATGGTCGGGTCACGGAGATCTCAGCCGCTGCAGCCCGGCGTGCGCTGAGAGATGAGTCCAACCCTCATAGAGAATGACGGGAGAGTCCAGCGATCCGTCATTCTCTATGAGCGTTGGACTCATCTCTCAGTGTGCGCGCCGGGCTGCAGCGGCTGAGATCTCCGTGACCTGACCACCTCCAGAAGCGGGACCCGGCGCGATGAGGTGAGTATAGGGGGCTCTAACGGGGGGTTGGGAGCCTGTCACCCCGGCACCGGGGGTGACAGGTTCCCTTTAAAAGCTTGCAACAGTCTATACATACTGAGCTAGACTTATGACTGCAGCCATAGTGACCCCCCACAAGATGTGTATATAGATAGATATATCTCTCACCTAGTGACTAATGCAAGTGACCCCCTACAATACAGACACCTGAGGGGCCCTGATAATAATAATTGTGCATATATCTATCTCCCAGTGTCTGCAGCCAGTTTGCCCTACACTTATAGATGCCCCCTCCTCCCCCCCATTATAGATGCCCCCTCTCCCCCCCCATTATAGATGCCCCCTCTCCCCCCCCCCATTATAGATGCCCCCTTCTCCCCCCCCATTATAGATGCCCCCTTCTCCCCCCCATTATAGATGCCCCCTTCTCCCCCCCATTATAGATGCCCCCTTCTCCCCCCCATTATAGATGCCCCCTCTCCCCCCCCCATTATAGATGCCCCCTCTTCCCCCCCCCCATTATAGATGCCCCTCCCCTTATAGCTAGCCCCCTCTCCCCCCCTTGAACATGGCCCCTCTTCTCCCCCCATTATAGATGCCCCCCCTTCTCTTCCCCCCATTATAGATGCCCCCCCCTTCTCTTCCCCCCATTATAGATGCCCCCCCCTTCTCTTCCCCCCATTATAGATGCCCCCCCCCCCCTCCTCCTCTATGCTAAGCAGTATTTAAAAAAAATAAACACACAAACTCACCTGACAACCCGCTCCCCCGGCGATCCTCTTCTTCTTCAGGCGCTGTCCCCGGCGGCGGCGCGCTGTCTCTTTAAGTCCGGTCCCCGGCTGATGCGCGGCTGCCGGGGGTGTCCCGTCCTATCCCCGGCAGCGCGGCGCGTCAGTGAGCTCCCTGTACGCCGGGGCTGTGACTTCTGACACAGGAAGCGTCTCTGACGCGCGCTTCCTGTGCCGGAAGTCAGGGCCCCAGGCAGCTCACTGATGCGCCGCGCTGCCGGGGATAGGACGGGACACCCCCGGCAGCCGCGCATCAGCCGCGCATCAGCCGGGGACCGGACTTAAAGAGACAGCGCGCCGCCGCCGGGGCCAGTCGCAAATGGCGCCCAGATTAATAAATCTGGGCGCCATTTGCAAAATATTAGTCGCATTGGCGACCATTTTGGTCGCCATCTGGAGCCCTGTACTGGGGAGCACAGGGAGCTATATACAATGAGGGAGCACAGGGGGCTATATACTAGGGGGGAGCACAGGGGGCTATATACTATGGGGGAGCACAGGGGAGCTATATACTATGGGGGAGCACAGGGGGCTATATACTATGGGGGAGCACAGGGGAGCTATATACTACTGGGGAGCACAGGGGAGCTATATACTATGGGGGAGCACAGGGGAGCTATATACTATGGGGGAGCACAGGGGAGCTATATACTATGGGGGAGCACAGGGGGCTATATACTACTGGGGAGCACAGGGGAGCTATATACTATGGGGGAGCACAGGGGGCTATATACTACTGGGGAGCACAGGGGAGATATATACTATGGGGGAGCACAGGGGAGCTATATACTATGGGGGAGCACAGGGGAGCTATATACTATGGGGGAGCACAGGGGAGCTATATACTATGGGGGAGCACAGGGGAGCTATATACTATGGGGGAGCACAGGGGAGCTATATACTATGGGGGAGCACAGGGGAGCGATATACTATGGGGGAGCACAGGGGAGCTATATACTATGGGGGAGCACAGGGGAGCTATATACTATGGGGGAGCTATATACTATGGGGGAGCACAGGGGAGCTATATATTATGGGGAGCACAGTGGGGCTATATACTATGGGGGAGCACAGGGGGCTATATACTATTGGGGAGCACAGGGGGCTATATACTATGGGGGAGCAAAGAGGAGCTATATACTATGGGGGAGCACAGGGAGCTATATACTATGGGGGAGCACAGGGAAGTTATATACTATGGGGGAGCACAGGGGGCTATATACTATGGGGGAGCACAGGGGAGCTATATACTATGGGGAAGCACAGGGGACTATATACTACTGGGGAGCACAGGGGTCTATATACTATGGGGAGCACAGGGGTCTATATACTATGGGGGAGCACAGGGGAGCTATATACTATGGGGGAGAACAGGGGAGCTATATACTACTGGGGAGCACAGGGGTCTATATACTATGGGGAGCACAGGGAAGCTATAAACTATGGGGGAGCTATATACTACTGGGGAGCACAGGGGAGCTATATACTACTGGGCAGCACAGGGGGCTATATACTACTGGGCAGCACAGGGGGCTATATACTATGGGGGAGCACAGGGGGCTATATACTATGGGGGAGCACAGGGGAGCTATATACTATTGGGGAGCACAGGGGGCTATATACTATTGGGGAGCACAGGGAGCTATATACTATTGGGGAGCACAGGGGTCTATATACTATGGGGGAGAGCACAGGGGGGCTATATATTATGGAGAGCACAGGGGGGCTATATACTATTGGGGAGAGCACAGGGGGGCTATATACTATTGGGGGAGAGCACAGGGGGGCTATATACTATTGTGGGAGAGCATAGGGGTCTATATACTATTGGAGAGCACAGGGGGGCTATATACTATTGGGGGAGAGCACAGAGGGGCTATACACTATTGTGGGAGAGCACAGGGGGGGCTATATACTATTGGGGGAGAGCACAGGGGGGCTATACACTATTGTGGGAGAGCACAGGGGGGCTATATACTACTGGGGAGAGTGCACAGGGGGGCTATATACTAATGGGGGAGCGCACAGCAGGACTGTATATAACTAGAGGAGCACATGAGGGTCTATATACTACAGGGACACCTTAAAACTATGGAGGCACAGAGGGGTGTAACTATGTAGGGGTACAGAGGGGTGTAACTACTGTATAGGGGTACAAGGGACCTAACTACTGGATGTGTTGGAGCCTAAAATATTTGTCTGGCAGATTCTGGAGAGAAGATTCACAGCCAGGAGAAGACTTCAAGGTGGCCCAGGCTGGATGGAGAGAAAAAGAAAAGGTGACAGACTCTGATCAGAGAAGACGCCCCCGGTGAGTCACTGGATGTAACTGCACTCTGTTATAGGGTTGTAGTGTTAGGGGTCATGATGTGGCGGTATTATGTAATGGTATCATTGGTGATATCTTTCTGTTTTGTTTAGTGCAGTTTTTATGTAATATGTAATCACTGTATGGTGGAAATAGTGTTATAAGGTAACTACTGTATGTATTGGGGCTCTTGATACAGTGTGGGGGCAAATTCAGTACATTATACAATGTGCCAAAAGGGAAGGGGGGGCCCACTCTTGAGGGCTGTGCACTGGGCCCACCAATGTATTAAAACGGCCCTGCATACAGGGACCAGGCAATGGATTTTTAATTTGACTAGTGTACCAGTTTGGGAAATATCGGAAAACTATGTAGTATAATGCGGTATATGTGATCCACACTATCCATATCTTGTGTCAGCCTTCTCGCAGTCCTCTACCGTAGCAATCTGCTACAAGCCAAGTCCGGCCGGTCTGGCATCATAGTAATACGAAGATGGCGATAAGTTTGGCTATTGCAGCTTAGCTGACATTAGTGTGCGAGAACATAGCCTGGCGATACATCGCAGGGTCCGCGCAAAGAAATTAGCAAAAATCAGCTCAACTATTTGTGTGCCTTGGATGAAAAATCATCATAGCAAGTGTGGCATCCTGACTATGCGGGAAACCGCCGAGACCACACTTTAGCCCATTAGCGACACTTGTGAAAGATATCGCAAACTGCACTGAATAGCGGTGAATGCACACACCGATACAATATTATAACTACTTTCAAGGCTACAATCTCGATAGTGTATCCTTTCACTTCCTGGTATGTGAGACTCTGTATACGCAATACACTGTTGAGTACACATTACCACTCCGCTACTACAAACTCAGACTTATACGTACTACTCATATACTGGTAACACAGTCATTTTAGTTACACTGTATATACACTGATTACGAAGACAATTTTAATAAATAAAAAATAAAAGTTACGTTTTACCTTGGGGCAAGTAAGGTATTAGCCCTAGGGCACAACTACAGAAAGTTTCTGATTGCACTGGGTCTCACTCCTCCTGAGTCCTGACACCAAACACATTATTTGCTCAACAAAGGGGCCCTTTGAGGCTCTGTCACCCGAGGGCCCACAAAAACCTGAAGCCGGCCCTGAGTGCATTCCACCTATTTCCCCGGTGCATTTCTGTCACAGTAAGGGTGTGTTCACATGTACAGGATCCGCAGCAGATTTGATGCTGTGTTCAGTCATTGATATCTGCCGCATCAAATCTGCTGCGGATCCCGCACACCCTTATGCAATATCAGGGGAAACCAACAAATATGTTTGCTATTAAATAAAAAACGTACATCTAAAACAAAGACTAACAGACCTAATGTGTTCTAGTACTAGTGACAGTGGAATTGGCTAGCTGCATGTCGGCTATACACATCTACTGGTGTCTATGGTGGTATTTTTTATAATGGTTTAATAAAAGTAAAATTTTCTTAGGATTAAGCAGTGATCAGTGGAACAGAAAAGAACCCTCATATTGTAGGGTGTAAGGAAAGTGTAAGGAATTTGGGGAAATTCTAAATTTCCCTTTAAAGAGTCACTGTCATGGAAAATAACTTTTGACATGTCATCAGGCATATCAAAAGTTATTAATCACAACAGATTTCAATGATCAGATCCGCTGTGATCAGGAGATATAGCTGGGGAGAGAGCATGGTAGCAGCACAATCCACTCCCTGGTCGGCCACTTATTCCAACAATGTATCCTCATAGACTTATGGTGCATTTACACAGAGAGATTTATTTGTCAGATTTTTGAAGCCAAAGCCAGGAACAGATTTTAGAAGTAGAGAAATCTGTTCCCTGTTGGCCTAAAAATGTCAGATAAATCTCTCTGTGTAAACGCACCCTTATGGTCCTTTTACACAGAACGATTTATCGTTCGAATTTGCACAATAACGATCGAATTCGAACGATAATCGTACGTGTACACGGAGCGAACGATCAAACGACGAGCAATAAATCGTTCATTTTGATCTTTCAACATGTTCTCAAATCATCGTTGATCGTTCGCAAAAAATTCGCAGATCGTTCAGTGTAAACAGTCTTTCAACGATTTCACCTATGTGTGAGATCGCAGAGCGAATTTTCCGAAGTTTCCGTCTAAACGCTGATCGTTATAAAAAAAACATTGTTCATTCAAAATCGTTAATCGTGCGATCGGGCGAATTATCGCTCCGTGTAAAAGTACCATTAGGCTATGTTCACACAACGTATACTTTCGTAAAAGTACGGCCGTTGTTGCCGATTTCGATTGCTTTCTATGGGATCCCGTCCGGAGCGTATACACATAGTATACGCTTCAACCGGGATCTCTCGCGGCACCGTAGAAAACTGAGATGTCAGTTTTCTGCGGCCGCAGAAAACCCTGTCAGTGCATACTATGGAGCGATGCTCCATAGTATGAAGTGAGGAGTTCTGATGCGGGCCCGCATCAGAAATCTGCGGCTGCAAAGATCATCTGGCCGGTACTGCAGTATCGGATATTCCATGACCGAGTCACGGAACGGCCGGTCTCTTATTGTGTGTGAACATAGCCTTACAATGTCGGAATTGGCCATTACGGAGATTCGGCCAGGAATGGATCACGCTGCTGCTTCGCTCTCTTCCCGTCTACATCTCCTGATCACAGCAGGTGTCAGTAGTGAGACCTGCTGTGATCAATAACTTTTGACATGTCTGATGACATAGTAGAAGGAATCCAACAACAGCGGTGGTAAAGCTTTCACAAGTTCATTGTGTGACTAGGTACAAACACAACACATTAGGGAACATTTATTAAGACCGGTGTACAAGTACAAGTACACCGGTCTTAAATTAGCCCCTGCTTCCTTTCCACGTCCGGATTCACTAACGCCTCTTAGTAACGCCTCTTAGTAAACTCAGCCGGCCCGGTGCAAGAAGTATACACCTGCTTCCTGTAGGTATACATTTATATCATGATTTATGCCTGTGAGCCATCCCTCCTCCCCTGCCAGCCCAATAGGCGAGCAAAGCATATAGCATGCATACGCCAGCAAGAAGGGGTGAATCTGCCCTTCTCCCTGGTGTACGCTTGGGGCGCAACATTGATAAATGTCCCCCATT
This sequence comes from Dendropsophus ebraccatus, assembly GCF_027789765.1. Lineage (NCBI taxonomy): Eukaryota > Metazoa > Chordata > Amphibia > Anura > Hylidae > Dendropsophus > Dendropsophus ebraccatus. Next base: position 71,516,857 of record NC_091459.1, on the reverse strand, counting down.
GTGTTTGTACCTGGTCACACAATATACTGGTGAAAGCTTTATCACTGCTGATGCTGTTGGATTCCTTCCACTATGATGTATGGGCCTGTGATTGGTGGTCTGCCATATACTTAAAGGGAACCAATCACGCAGAAAATCAATGTAAAGCTAAGGATACGTGCTGGTAGATCACCCAGCACACTTCCCAAATATGCCCCTGTAACCTCTGTGCCCCCCTCATTTAGACAGTATTCTTACTTTGTTCAGGTCACGCGCTGTATGTAAATTTTTGGTAAGTAGTCAAGGTGGGCGTATGTAGTCAAGGTGGGCGTATGTAGTCAAGGTGGGCGTATGTAGTCACGGTCCGGGGGCGTATGTAGTCACGGTCCGGGGCTGTAATCACGCACAGAGGGGCGTGATTCGGAGGCTTGCGGTCCAGTGACATCATCCGGCGGCTTGCGTTACCGCGTTGCGGCCGCGCCGACGTCTTCGGGAACCCGCGCATGCGCAGTACGTCAGCGTCGTCTCCCGCCGTACTGCGCATGACGGACATAGCCTCGAACTAACTTAGCGCCAGAGATCGTCGCTGGAGGCTGTGTTTCACCTGCTGGGCTCACCTCAATTCCTCTTTCTGCAGAAATCTGGTATTCCTCATCAGTTTTTTCTTCACTGCCACAAATGATTTACTTTGCAAACTCTCCCTGTCACCAATGATTTTATTTGCAGGTCCCCACTGCCATCAATGATTTTATTTGCAGGTCCCCACTGTCACCAATGATTTTATTTGCAGGTCCCCACTGACACCAACGATTAACCCCCCCCCACTGCCACCAATGATAAGGGGGATTATCATTGGTGGCAGTGGGGGGGTTAATCGTTGGTGTCAGTGGGGACCTGCAAATAAAATCATTGGTGACAGTGAAGAAAGAACTGATGAGGAATACCAAATTTCTGCAGAAAGAGGAATTGAGGTGAGCCCAGCAGGTGAAACACAGCCTCCAGCGACGATCTCCGGCGCTAAGTGAGTTCGAGGCTATGTCCGTCATGCGCAGTACAGAGGAAGACGACGCTGACGTACTACGCATGCGCGGGTTCCCGAAGACGTCGGTGCGGCCGCGACGCGGAACGCAAGCCGCCGGATGACGTCACTGGACCGCAAGCCTCCGAATCACGCCCCTCTGGGCGTGATTACAGCCCCGGACCGTGACTACATACGCCCACCTTGACTACATACGCCCACCTTGACTACTTACCAAAAATTTACATACAGCACGTGACCTGAACAAAGTAAGAATACTGTCTAATTGAGGGGGGCACAGAGGTTACAGGGGCATATTTGGGAAGTGTGCTGGGTGATCTACCAGCACGTATCCTTAGCTTTACATTGATTTTCTGTGTGATTGGTTCCCTTTAAGGACTGAAGGTGCTGCTGGGCTTTCTACCTTTTGCTATGCCTAATTACATGTCAAAGGTTATTTTTCATAAGAACTGCGTCTCACAGCAAGAATTTCAACATCTTCTTCCTGTCTCAAACTTTTGCTCCACTGGGATTGAAGCCAAACTAAATGTTATTTGACAAGTTTTTACTGTTTTATAAAAGGTTCCCGTATGTTTTATGTGTTTACCTTCTTATACTGTAATAAATCCTTCATTCCTCAGGTAAGTGGCCTGCCAGCTCTCATCTTACCAGAACCATATGAGAACTAAAAACACATAATAATCGTGACACAAGCCATGTATACTTATAGTACAGCTGCCCGGGTTGTTGGTAATACCATAGAGCACTATTTTCCAGCCTGTGGTCCTCCAGCTTGGCCATGATGGGAATTGCAGCTCTGCACCAGCTAGAGAGCCCCAGGTTGGGCATGACTAGTGTGGAGAGGACCCCTGCCTATGAGTGACAGTAACATAGGGCTCGTACCATGAGGAGCCAGCTATGTATCAGCTCAACAAGAGGGACATTAGAGGAGCAACTGGGACTGTCCCTCCAAATTAGGTGACACCTGGAAGGGAAGGATACTGAGCACCTTTACTTCCTCAGCGGCTGTGATGGTGGAAAGGCCCATGTCACTATGTCACTGCGTTCTAAAGTGGACACGGCTGCACCACACACACCAGCTCTACGACATATAACAAGGATATAACAAGCCTCTGGTTGGAGACAAGACGTTTCCGCGCAGTTCACGCTCTTGCGACGGAACAGAGTTCTTCCGGAAGTGACGTAGATCACGCCCCCACTCCTGATTGGCTACGGCTGTGTCAGCTTACCCAGGGTCAAGTCGCCGGCCAGGTGGGACTATAGCTTGTGCTGCTGGAGCCCCGGGCAGCGGAGTATCAGGTAGTGACGTGTGTGCATGGCATCGCGGGTGTATAGCGGCTGCTCACACCGGTCAGCGGGAAGTCAGCCCTACAACTACAGCTCTCAGCGTGCGGACATAGCTCAGGCTGGGCGGGCATGCTGGGAGTTGTAGTTTCCCTACAGCTGCAGACTGTTCCGTAGACCGTCTGTGTGGTCACATGGTGATGGGGAATGACAGGGTGTTAGGTGTGACTGCTGGCCGGGCGGCAGCACTTACCTCTGTTCTCTGCCTGCATCCCCCTCTATGTTATGGCCGAGCCCTCCCCACACAGATGCATACCTGATCTGCAGCAGCAGGTCCTGGATGTGTGACTGCATCCTTAGCTCCCAGTCACACATGAGTAACTCCATCTGTAATTGTGGACCTGTAACCACCAACACGATTACAGATTTGCAGGGACACCTGTCAAGTGACACCGACCGGAATTAATAATAATAATGCTTTTATTTGTATAGCGCACACAGATTCCGCAGCACTTTACATAGTTTTGCCAATTATTGCTCCCTGTCCCTAATAGGGCTCACAATCTGTCGCCGAAACGGATTGGTAACCCCTACAGATGTGTGTATGGGGCCCTAGAAATCAATGAGTCTGCAGGTGTGATATGATGTGTGACAGAGGGGCCATAATGTCACATGATGCATCAGAATATAACAATATATAGGACCCAGCTTGCAGCACATGATAGAGTAATGTGCATGTCTGGCTCTGTTATACAGTGACAAACCAGACACTTTCTAGAGCAACATAGAAACTTTATAAATGCCAATTTAATTTTTATGTCAAAAAGAGGGACATGTAAGGGACAGAGGGACTTGGTTCCAAAGTAGGGACTGTCCCTCCAAAAGAAGGACACTTAGGAGGTATGCAGATAGCGCTGGCTGATCCCAGAGCCTGTTTAGTAGAGCTGTCTATTGAGCCTTTAGTGCGGTGTGTTTGTTGTTACTGCTGTCCTATACCACATAGTATACTTTATTTTATTGTTTCCCCCACATTGTGCCCAGTGTCCAGGCCCCATTCACCTTAATAGTTCAAATGTAGTAAAGTAGTGACTCCATTTGGGTAACCTGTAACCTGAAGATTTATTTGACAAATTGAAGTGTCTTATTGATGTGATTGATGAAGAAATGTATTGTTGTATGTCTTATTTGTTGCTATCTCTCTTAGCTGACTGTGTAGCTGGGGTGGCTTTGTGTATGGGAATAAGCATTGTTATGTTGAATGTTCAGCCATAAACCTACCCAATAAAGTCAGCATTGGTGGATACAGTTGTTCTTGTGTCCAGCTGTCCAAACCTGTAGCTGTAACTGAAACCATGTACTCATTGATAAATATGTGCAAAGCCTGGGAAAGGTTACATCACACATTCATGGTCATCAGTGGTCTACATAGACCTGGGGTGGGGAACCTCTTCCCTGTTGAAGGCCATTCGGGCATTAAAGGGGTAGTGCGGCGCTAAAAAATTATTCAGACTAACACACATTACAAAATTATACAACTTTGTAATGTATGTTATGTATGTGAATGGCCCCCTTCCCCGTGTCCCACCACCCCCACCCGTGTACCCGAAAGTGTGGTGCGCTATACATACCTGTCACGTGCCGACTCGTCTCCGATCTTCAGTCAGCGATGTCGTCTTCGGACGGCCGGGCCGAATCCCTCCGAGCATCCTGAGTGCCTGCCGCCCTCTCCAGCGTCATCAGATGCTCAGTCGCGATTGGCTGAGCACAGTTTGGCTCAGCCAATGGCGGGTGAGCAGCTGATGACGCGGCCACGTCATCAGCTGCTCAGCCGCGATTGGCTGAGCACAGTTATGCTCAGCCAATGGCGGCTGAGCAGCCAATGACGCGGCAGAGGGCGGCCAGCACTCAGGACGCTAGGAGGGATTCGGCCCGGCCGTCCGAAGACGACATCGCTGACTGAAGATCGGAGACGAGTCGGCACGTGACAGGTATGTATAGCGCACCACACTTCCGGGTACACGGGTGGGGGGGGGGGTGGGACACGGGGAAGGGGGCCATTCACAGACATAACATACATTACAAAGTTGTATAACTTTGTTATGTGTGTTATTCTGTGAATAATTGTTTACCGCCGCACTACCCCTTTAACACCCAGTGATGTCCCTGGTAGTCTACTCATGCTGCCCAGGTCCTCTAGTCTGTGCCGATCTTCTCCTGCAGGCGGCGAGTGATGAAATGACGTAATCGCGCACGACCCGCAGGGGAAACAAGACGTGTGCTGCTCTGGTAAGGAAGGAGACGGCACGCACAGCATACTCCTGTGTCTGGCGACCGATGCATTCACAGACATAGGAGGATGCTATGCGGGCTGGCTCCTGCCCCACCAGAGTGACGCACGTCACAGGAGAACCTCTGGTTGCATCAGGAGGTCTCAGGGGCCTGATGTGGCCCGGAGGTTCGTCACCCCTGACATAGACACTTCTGGAAGTACATCACTCCCCATCCAAACTTAAAGTGACTGTACCACCAGGCCCAGGCTGAAGCACTGGAGACGGGCCGACCCACCCTTAGTGGGAGGAAACCCCAGCTCCTCCATGACGTGACTCCATTAGAATCAATGGAACCCTATCATAGAGGGGCGTGGGTTTCCTCCCACTAAGGGTGGGTCGGCCCACCTCCAGTGCTTCAGCCTGGGCCTGCTGGTACAGTCTTTTTAATATAAAAGCCGGGGGTATGTAGCTTCTAGTCAGCCTCAGCTGGGACCATGAATAGAGGGTCTCCAGCACCCTGGTGGTCATCGAAGGAGATCAGTGTGTATTAGAGCATAATATAGAATGAAGCTCCCCATTGCAAAACAACTATTCCTCTGTACCATCTGTAACTACTGCTAAGTATCATTTCATGTAATCTATTAGATGTATATAATTCTGCCTGAATATGTGACTATTATGATAAAACAGTACACTGGTGCCTTGGATTACGAGCATAATTTGTTTCGGGACCATGCTTTTAATCCAAATCACTCTTAAACCAAAGCAAATTTTCCCATAAGAAATAATTAAAGTGCAGTCAATTGGTTCCACACTCCAAAAATGTTTTTTTTTTTTTTAAATTCTTAATAACATGGAAAAAAGATGAAACAAACATTCAGAAACAGCAGAATATGTGATATTATAAGTTACTGTACAGTAATGGAGAGGATGGGTATCACAAGTGCTGACAGAGACTGCAGGGAGCAGGAAGGAATAAGCAGGGCAGATGTGCGCACAGTATAGCAGTACTCTCTAGGGAGAGCGGGGTTACAGCTATGAAGAGATTACGCCCACAGTCCTGTCCCCTGATGTAAGCCCCAGCCTGAAGTGGATCTGCTATAATTTGGAAGGTGAGGGAGACTTCCTGGGTCAGAGTACATTGCTGTAGACCCCGCTATACAGACCATGCCACTCCCCCTCCCATCCAGTACAGGGAGCTCTTAAACCAAGTAACAATTTTGAAAAACAATTTTGAGCTCTACTTGCAAAACACTCTCAACCTAAGTTACTCTCAAACCAGGGTACCATTGTACTTGTATTTTCCAGTTGCAGATAATACATGTACACATTTGGTAAATGAGTGTAGTTGACTGTGTTTAGGCCATTAAAGTCAATAGGTCAGGAACCAGTATACACACATATATATATATATATATATATATATATATATATATATATATATATATATATATATATATATATATATATTGACATCCCCTTCTGGCAGGTTGTAGAGCATACTGAATAATCATGATGTGATAGGGGCTAGGGCACACATGCTGTGGTATATTGCATATAATTCTGTGCACCATCTTATGGCCCACAGTGCACAGGGTAGTGTGTATAGTCTTTGCAGTAACCAGGTGATGTGACTCGCCTACTTATACCTGTCTATACATAGAGGCCTAAGCCAACGGCGTCATGTTCAATTACTCTTTCGTTTCCTGTTGCTGCTCCACTTCATTATAAACTGAAACCTACTTGAGACTATTGTGACACTAGAGGCCGCTCCTCCAGTAGCCTGTATAAGCCTGTCATTATGATGGATATTATTGTATTACCCAATACAAAGTCAGGAAATGATCCTTAATGGAGGACACATATAAATGAAAGACTGTGACTTCTTCTCAGAGCAATTCATGGCTTTTTATTCAATAATTGCAATTAAATACCTTAATGCATGAATGGCCTTTTGTTTAAATGAATCCATGCATTTAAAGGCTTTGTCCACTGCCTTATGAATGTATAGCATATTACTAATGATGACATAATGAAGTTGTGCTCCGTTATGTTCATTTCTGAAGTCTCCTCCATTGCTTGGCCAGCATTGTATTCTGAATGGAGCACAAGTGTTTCTTGGTAAGTGGCATGCCAGTAATATGTATTGCTCTTTGTTAAAAGAAAAAAATGGATGACCCTTTTCACATAAAATATAGTGTAACATTTGTGTTTGTTGTTTTCTGGCTATACCAGCCAGATGAAGACTAAAAGTCTTTTGGACAGTGGAAGGCTATGGAGGTGTCTGCTTGCTTACACTGGGAGCATTCCTACCATACACAATGATACAACTTAATGGGAACGTGCCATTAAAGTCGGTGGAGCAGATGTGCCAGAATTCTGTTATAATTTGCACCAGAACTTGATACTTTTGTCATGCTGTTGTTGCACAATAAAATCAAAAGGAGCTGTGCAGCAGACAGTGAAGTAAAGAGCCCATGCTTTGGCAGAACAATAAATGTAGCCACGGGACTGCTCGGGAAATGATCAGCGCTCATTGTTGTGCCCTTGTAACATGGCCTTATGCCCGATTTATCAATAGCCTGGGCCACTGCAATACATCTGGTGCATTTTGTAGCTTTTCATGCTGTTAGTATCTGGGCCAGTGCATAGCTTAGCTGTAGTAGTAGAACCAGTCAAGGTCTACGCCCCAGATATGCCCACATAGTAAGCACAGCCTGGTAATGTAACCAGTGACTGACACGGCTTGTGACCTCTACTAAGAGGGACAGAAAGTAGTAAACAGTGTCAGATTTCAGTCCTCAGAGTGCAGAATGATCTTTGGGAGGTTGTCCATCTGTATAATTTGTTACTGTATTATAAAAGGTCAGAACTACCCCAGCAGACTGTACTTACAGCTGTGTGTACAATACGAGGTAGAAGCCTTTTCATGACTTTGAGTAATAAATACATTTTGTTTGCTTTCACAGAAGACATGGAGGAAAAGGGTGTCTCCCCCTTAAAGCACTTTGTGCAGGCGAAGAAAGCCATCACATCTATCTTCGATCAGCTCGTAGATTACATCAGTGACGGTGTTATATTTGTAGAAGGTGAGAGGCATCTTATAGCATTATCTGCTGTGGAAATAGTTTTGTATAGTACATTCCATTTCAGTGCCTGACATTTCTACATTAGAGAATGGTTTTCTAGATGCTTTCCAGACTGTAAAGATAACAGTACTGGAATCACTGGCAAGCACCAGCATTAGGAAACAGAGAGCAACATGCAGTACACCTGGTGGATGAAGAATGTGGGGGGGGGGGGGGGGGGGGGGGGGGGGGCAGTTATCGTATAGAAGCCCAAACTGATTGGTCCAAATAAATCTGCATTTGCACTATTCTTTGTATATGACATCCAATTTTATGGTTGCAGATGTTTCTCTACCTGTGAATTCAGCTTTAAATTCCATTATATTACATTACATTGTATGTATATGTTTAACTTTTTTTTTTTTTGTTTGTTTTTTTCATAGAAACCTATCAAAATCCAGAATTAAGAAATATAGCATCTGAAGATGACCTAAAGGAGATTCAGAATTATAAAAGGAAGCTGGCTGGAATTGGGGAGGTCCTGTCCCGGAGACACATGAAGGTGGCATTCTTTGGCAGGTATGTCTATCCTCTTTAAAGGGAACCAATCACGCCGAAATTGCCCCCATTGATAAGGAAACGTGCTGGTACATCAGCCAGCACGCTTCTCAAACATCCCCCTGTCCCCTCCGTCCCCTCCTTTATTACCCCGTAATCTTACTTTTGTGATGTCCCGCGCCGTATGCTAATCAGCCCCAAGTAGTCAAGGTGGGCTGAACTAGTCACGGTCCCTGGCGCTGTAATCACGCCCAGAGGGGCGTGATTCAAAGACCTGCGCTCCGCCGACGTCATCTCTGGCCCGCATTCACATCGGCGGCGCGCAGCGTCTTTCGCATGCGCAGTACGGCGGGAGAAGACGCTGACGTACTGCGCGTGCGCGGCGTGCGGAAGACGTCGTCGCGCCGCCGTCTTGGAGCGCAAGCGTCGCCGACGTCTTCCGCACGCCGCGCACGCGCAGTACGTCAGCGTCTTCTCCCACCGTACTGCGCATGCGCGGCATGCGGAGGACGCGGCGCGCCGCCGACGTGAACGCGGGCCTTTAAAGTGACACTGTCACCCCCTCTGTGCATTCTGACATCTCTAAACAGGTGTAATGGGTAAATTTAGCGTTTTTCATACCTTATTTCATATCATACGTCATGGTGCTTGTTCAAGTAAAAAGTGTCCTTTTATCAACTGGAGATTGTATTAAGTGGGCGTGGCCTCGCGGCATTAGCGCCACTTAGCCCTGCCCACAACGGCACCGTCGGCACCGCCCCCTTGACACCCATTGGTTGGCCGACCTAAAGGGGGTGGGGTCTAGGCCTTTCGGACAGCCTGTTCCAATGGCCTATGAGGGGGCGGGGCCAACTGGTGCGGTGTGGGCGGGGCTTAGTGGTGCTAATGCCGTGAGGCCCCGCCCACTTAACAATCTGCAGTTAAAAAATAAAAGATGACTTTTTACTTGAACAAGCACGATGACGTATGATATGAAATAAGGTATGAAAAACGCTAAATTTACCCTTTACACCTGTGTAGAGATGTCAGAATGCACAAAGGGGGTGACAGTGTCACTTTAAATCTGGCCACATACATCTAAAAGGGGTCATGTACACAAGCTGCTTGCACTGATATGTATAGAGACAGATTCATACTAGAGAGCCATTTGTGTGTCAGCATATTGGAAACACATTGCTTTTCAGAATTATAGAGCATTATACTTCTCTTTTGGCGTCATGTTATTTAGTAGTCATCTGCATAAGGCCCCGTTCACACAGAGCAAGAGGGGCGGAATTGTCCGCCGAGGAATGCCGTTAGCCTCTGTGTCATAATGATACTCTATGGGAGGCGCACGTGCTGCATCTCTCGGCGCTGAAGAATGAGAGACGCTGATCGATGCGACGCTCGAGCCTCCCATAGAGTGTCATTATGACACAGAGGCTAACTGCATTCCTCGGCGGACAATTCCGCCCCCCTTGCTCTGGGTCAATGAGGCCAAAGGCCGGATAATACCTTAAATTGTCATTGGTTGAGTCACTTTCCTTCAAGTGATGGTCAGAAATGATTGTGTGAAAGTAGCAGTATGTTATCATGTGACCCTCTGTGATCATACTATTATATGAACATTTCCTTTCCTTTATCTTCTTGTAGAACAAGCAGTGGGAAAAGCACAGTGATCAACTCCATGCTGTGGGACAAGGTCTTGCCCAGTGGTATAGGCCATACTACCAACTGCTTCCTAAGTGTGGAGGGCACCGAGGGAGACAAAGCTTACTTGATGACAGAAGGATCGGAGGAGAAAAAGAGTGTAAAGGTGATGACCTGCAATGAGAAACCAGAACAGATTAACAGTGTTGTGTTATAATAAGAGCTGACTGTACCTGCTTACACAGTAAGCCACTGCAAAAAAATGTATGTAGTGTGTTCTGTAATATGTCCACAAAAAAAGTGCCTGTATTACACTTATGTGAACCAGCCTTACATATTAGTTCTTGTGCATAGAGCTAACCATCCCTTCTCTGTGCAGACTGTGAATCAGCTGGCTCATGCCCTTCATATGGATAAAGATTTGGAGGCTGGTTGTCTTGTACATGTCTTCTGGCCCAAAGCAAAATGTGCACTACTTAGAGATGACTTGGTTCTTGTAGACAGGTGAGACTTGATGGTAAAATGCATTGTGCAAAGTGTCACTGTATATTTTCTCCCCAACAATGGAACACTGAATACATTTTTTTATTAGCTAGAAAATTTCATAGACCGCAACTGAAATGTTTGACACCAACTGGTGTCAAACAAAAATGTTTGACACCAACTACAAACTTGTAGTCAGCCAAGCCAAAACAATCAAATGTTAAAGACAACATGAGTGACCCTTAACACACAGATGTGTGCAGCACTCAACATAAGTTATTGAGTAATAGCCTGTAGACACTACTGTCTTTTGCTGAAGAATCTGTGACCCCATTTTGGGAAGGGGGGGGGGGGGTTATTGCCAACATCTACAGGTTTTTCTGATCTTCATGGAGCCCTAGTTATAAGAAGATGTGTCTGACGTTTCCTGGCACACTAAACCCCTTTGTTGTCCTCTGTCAGTATTATCTATGACGGATAAAGCTGTTGATGTGGTTGACATTTCAGTCTATGTACATCACATGCACCAATATATAATTCCAAAGTTTTTCTGATGTATTCACCCCATATATATATATATATATATATATATATATATATATATATATATATATATATATATATATATGTGTATGTAATATATATATATATATGTGTATGTAATATAAATATATATATATATATATATTGATATATATTATATATTGATATATATATATATATATATATTGAAGCACTGCAGACTATGTTTTGTAAAATTGTGTGTGCTGTTTTGTTGCAGCCCGGGAACGGATGTGACTACAGAGCTGGACAGCTGGATTGACAAGTTTTGCCTTGATGCTGATGTTTTTGTTCTTGTGGCGAATTCTGAATCTACACTTATGAACACGGTAATGCAGGATTACAAATGTCAGCTCTCTTCTTGTTTTCAGCATTTTTTTAAATGTCATGTGTCTGCAAATCTGAAAGAAAAATGCTGTGCACCTATTGGGGACCATAGCTGCCACTGGTACATGGCGTGCTTCTGCTCTCCCCTCTAACATCAATTCCAAAATCATCTCCTCGTCTTAGGTTTCCAAAGTCTTTTGTTCTGTGGTTTTCCATAAGACGGTTTGAATAGTTTGGAGAAAAAGTGGAAAGGGGGGACATGATTTGAAACCTTTTAAGTGTGACTAAATAAGGTTCAGAAGGGTTTTTAAATAATAAAAAACTAAACACAAGGGACACAGTGAGAGGTTAGTTGGGGGAAAGGTCAGAAGAAACATAAGAAAATATTACTTGACTGAAAGAGTAGATACTTAGAATACTCTTCCAGCAGATGTGGTTGGTAAATACTAGAGGGCAGACTAGATGGAACAATTGGTCTTCTTTTTCTGCTGACAGTCTTCTATGTTTCCATGTTTAAAGCAGGGCTGTGGAGTCGGTAAGCCGCCCCTCCGACTTCGACTCCTGAATTTTATCAGGTCCGACTCCGACTACTGCTACTTCATAAATGGCCAGTCATATACCAGGGGAGTTATTTATCACACTGGCTCAGCAGCTTCTCCCTAATATCCTACATGATCCTGGGGCGACTTCTGAGGGAATAAAGGAATACTGTATATAAAGCAGATTCTCCTCTGTGTGTGCAGTGGATGCAGCCAGTCTCCAGCCTCCATATCCTGAACTACTCACAACTAGACTAGATGGAGCAGGTGGTCTTTTCCTGCTGACAGTCTTCTATATTTCTAACTAAATATTCACCATACTTAAAGAAACACTGATAACAATGTAATATAGATGTCAGCCAGACTGATATACAGGGGGTCACACATAGTGATATAGAGAGGGGTCACACAGTGATATAGAAGGTCACTGTGGGGGCACACACACACACACACACACACCCTGCTGCAGCCATAGCATACACATACACACACAGCCTGCTGCAGCTATATCACACACACACAGCCTGCTGCAGCCACACCACACACACACAGCCTGCTGCAGCCATAGCGTAAACACACAGCCTGCTGCAGCCATAGCGTAAACACACAGCCTGCTGCAGCCATAGCATACACACACAGCCTACTGCAGCCATAGCATACACACACAGCCTGCTGCAGCCATAGTGCATACCACACACACACTGCCTGCTGCAGCCATAGTGCGCGCACACACACACAGCTTGCAGCAGCTATAGCACATACACTCAGCCTGCTGCAGCCATAGTGCACACACACACACACACACACACACCCTGCTGCAGTCATAGCATACACAGCCTACTGCAGCCATAGCACACACACAGCTGCAGCCATAGAACACTGAAGAAAAACACACAATCTTCTCCCAGAGAGAAAACACCACACTGAGGACAGAGGTTACTGCTACACTACTTATGTCTCCTCCTCCTTTATATTACACAGGAAATCTTCATATTACACTGCTGCTCATATACAGTCATCCAGCATCCAGGAAGAGAACAGCACAGATCTCCCCCCACACAATGGACTCTTCCAGCTCACCAAATAGTGACCGACAACTTTTCCATGACCACCCTTATGTAATAGGGACAGTGTCCTATTAGAATGTTGCTCAAAATATACACTCACCGGCCACTTTATTAGGTACACCTGTCCAACTGCACGTTACCACTTAATTTCTAATCAGCCAATCACATGGCAGCAACTCAGTGCATTTAGGCATGTAGACATGGTCAAGACAATCTCCTGCAGTTCAAACCGAGCATCAGTATGGGGAAGAAAGGTGATTTGAGTGCCTTTGAACGTGGCATGGTTGTTAGTGCCAGAAGGGCTGGTCTGAGTATTTCAGAAACTGCTGATCTACTGGGATTTTCACGCACAACCATCTCTAGGGTTTACAGAGAATGGTCCGAAAAAGAAAAAACATCCAGTGAGCGGCAGTTCTGTGGGCGGAAATGCCTTGTTGATGTCAGAGGAGAATGGGCAGACTGGTTCGAGCTGATAGAAAGGCAACAGTGACTCAAATAGCCAACCGTTACAACCAAGGTAGGCAGAAGAGCATCTCTGAACGCACAGTACCTCCAACTTTGAGGCAGATGGGCTACAGCAGCAGAAGACCACACCGGGTGCCACTCCTTTCAGCTAAGAACAGGAAACTGAGGCTACAATTTGCAGAAGCTCATCGAAATTGGACAGTAGAAGATTGGAAAAACGTTGCCTGGTCTGATGAGTCTCGATTTCTGCTGCGACATTCGGATGGTAGGGTCAGAATTTGGCGTCAACAACATGAAAGCATGGATCCATCCTGCCTTGTATCAACGGTCCAGGCTGGTGGTGGTGGTGTCATGGTGTGGGGAATATTTTCTTGGCACTCTTTGGGCCCCTTGATACCAATTGAGCATCATTGCAACGCCACAGCCTACCTGAGTATTGTTGCTGACCATGTCCATCCCTTTATGACCACAATGTACCCAACATCTGATGGCTACTTTCAGCAGGATAATGTGCCATGTCATAAAGCTAGAATCATCTCAGACTGGTTTCTTGAACATGACAATGAGTTCACTGTACTCAAATGGCCTCCACAGTCACCAGATCTCAATCCAATAGAGCATCTTTGGGATGTGGTGGAACGGGAGATTCGCATCATGGATGTGCAGCCGACAGATCTGCGGCAACTGTGTGATGCCATCATGTCAATATGGACCAAAATCTCTGAGGAATGCTTCCAGCACCTTGTTGTATCTATGCCACGAAGAATTGAGGCAGTTCTGAAGGCAAAAGGGGGTCCAACCCGTTACTAGCATGGTGTACCTAATAAAGTGGCCGGTGAGTGTATATTCATGAGCAAAACTTGTGAAATTCATATCAAAATTCAATTCCACATTTTTTTAAAGATTTTTTTTTTTAAGCTAGAGTCTGAGTCGGTACATTTTTTTTTTCGACTCTGACTCCAGCCAAAACTAGCTCTGACTCCGACTCCACGACTCCGACTCCACAGCCCTGGTTTAAAAGAGAAGACCAGCGAAAATTTTTATTACAGTATTGTATTGCCCCCCAAAAGTTATACAAATCAGCAATATAACTTATTATGGGAAATGCACATAAGGTGCTTTTTTCCCTGCACTTACTACTGCATCAAGGCTTCACTTCCTGGATAACATGGTGATGTCACGACCCGACTCCCAGAGCTGTGCGGGCTGTGGCTGCTGGAGAGGATGATGGCAGAGGGATGCTCAGTGTCCCTCCAGTGCCCTGTGTCCCTCAGTGTCTCCCTGCCATCATCCTCTCCAGCAGCCACAGCCCGGGTCGGGTCGCGACATCACCATGTTATCCAGGAAGTGAAGCCTTGATGCAGTAGTAAGTGCATGGGAAAAAAGCACCTTATGTGCATTTCCCATAATAAGTTATATTGCTGATTTGTATAACTTTTGAGGGGCAATACAATACTTTAATAAAAAGTTTCACCGGACTTCTCCTTTAAAGTGTCACTGTCGTGAAATTTATTTATTTTAATTTTTTTTTTTTGCACAAATCAATAGTCCAGGCGATTTTAAGAAACTTTGTCATTGGGTTTATTAGCCGAAAAATTCATTTTTAACATGAAAAAGCAGTTTGAAACTCTCCCCCCTGTCTTCATTGTTCTCCTATGGAGAGAGCTAAATAAAACACCAAAACAGGACAACAAAGAGTTAATCTACAAATACCTCACCCGTTATCTCCTCTGACAGTTAGCACTGACCTCTCTGACCTCTGATTAGTGTTCACCCAGCTCCGTGCCTGTAATCCTCTGTTATCTGCTTTCTGCTGTGGCTAACTCCCTCCTCCCCCCTCCCCTCTCCAACAGACAAGGTACGTCTGATGCAACAAGTCACAATTTCCTGATTTTTTGCAGTGGATGGAAAAGAGGAAGGAGGGGGGGACCTGGGAAAAGGCTTTTTAAATTCAGATAATGGCATATGGCTAATAAACCCAATTACAAAGTTTCTTAAAATCGTCTGGGCTATTGATTTCTGCAAAAAAAAAATTGACAGTGACTCTTTAAGTCTGCAGATACATTGCCATTACTATGTGTTAACAGAATGCACAACAAAGCAAAACAAAACTCTAATGCTTGCTTGATGTCCTGAAGGGAATATCTACCGTATGTAAAACAGTGTACTTTTCTTTACTGTTTTAGGAGAAACATTTCTTCCATAAGGTCAATGAAAGGCTTTCTAAGCCTAATATTTTTATCTTAAATAATCGCTGGGATGCATCAGCCTCTGAACCAGAGTACATGGAGGATGTAAGTTGCTGTTTGTAATGTAATGTCAGTTGTACAGCATTTGATAACCAGAGTCTTTTATGAATCATAGTGATATTACTCATATGGCCTGTTCACACTATCCTGTTAAAAGACCCTTTTTTTCTTTAATATAAGATTTAGGATACCTTTAAAACAGGATGCATCCATACCTTTCTGTTTTAATCTTGTTGCCAGTTGCGAGGAACATTGATAATTTCTGTATATTCTCCTAATGATGTGCAATTTTTTTTCTTGTATCGAGTTGTCTGCAGTTGTATTGAATTAGCATGTCTCTACTGACATTATGTTCTGGTATCCACATGAGCAGGTGCGTAAACAACACACAGAGCGTTGCCAGTCTTTTTTGGTGGATGAACTGAAAGTGGTTGATCGGTCAGAGGCACAAAATCGCATATTTTTTGTTTCTGCCAAAGAAGTTCTAAGCGCCAGGATGCACAAGGCACAGGGGATGCCTGAGGCTGGTAGGTGGAGCTGTACTTCCTGATTCAGTGGCTGACTCTGTATGGAGGTCTTACTGTTTCATACTAGTCTTTTCTATCACTGATTACTTATAATTAATTCTTAAGGAAAATCCCACTGGCTTTGGTTGTATCTGATTTATAAAGCACATGCGCCTCTTTATAAATCAGACACTTCAGTGGCTGCCCATGTGCTGCTAGCTCCAAGCAGACACAGATTTCATTTCAATTTTTTTTATAATTCATAAAATCCCTTTACAAAACCATAGTATTTTCATAATAATTTCTGTTCTTTATTTCTCTAGGTGGCGCTCTTGCTGAGGGATTTCAGACAAGGTTCTTGGAGTTCCAGAGGTTTGAAAAACTGTTTGAGGTACTGTGTTGTTCCTTGCTGTTAGGCCCATTCGCTTTTCTTGTTAATAGGTTATATAGTGAATCTAGACACTGTAAAGCAGGGGTCTCAAACTCAAGTTACCCGGGGGCCGCTGGAGGTAGAGTCTGGGTGAGGCTGGGCCGCATCAGGGTTTCCACAAGAAAAGCTCTTACAAAAACATTCCAATGTCATCAAATGGTTTCTCTCCCCCCTGCTTTTCTCCGCTGTTTCTCCCCCCCCCATCCCCATGTTTCCCCCCCCTGCTTCTCCCTATCCCCATGTTCCCCCCCCCCCCCCCCCCCCCCCCCCCGAACCCCCCCCCCCCCCCCCGGTTTCTCCCCCCCCCCCCCCCACCCCCGCTTCTCTCCACGGTTTCTCCCCCATCCCCATGCTTCTCTCCCGTTTCTCCCCCATCCCCATGTTTCCCCCCCCCTTCCTCCTCACCTCCTCCGAGATAGTGGCTGCTGCTGTCCGCCTCACCTACTGGCCGCCCGTAGGGCCCAGACGTGCTCCTCCAATCAGCGGAGACCGGGAGCGTGGTGCGCTGTGGCTGGCCATAGCGCACGCGTTGATTGGATGTGTACATCACGGCCTGCCGTAGCGCACCACACTCCCGGTCTCCACTGATTGGATAGGAGGAGCACCTCCGGGCGCTACAGTAGGTGAGGCGGGCAGCAGCGGGGCGATCTGCCAGCCAGATGCGGACATCAAAAGAGCCGCATCTGGCTCGTAAGAGCGGGGCAGACGACATCCGTACTCCAGGGACAGTGCACACCACAGCAGCACATTACTCAGGGGCCCACTGGGCCCCGAAAGTGAAGTGCTGCCGTGTGCTGCAAATGAATAATGTGGGCGGCATGGGCCCCCCCGGAGCCTCGGCCCGCGTGGCCGCCCAAAACGCCCACATTATAATCCGCCACTGTCAGTGACACAGGGCCGCACTTACAGTAAAGTTACCATTAAGGTGGGGGCCGCAAACTAGTGTCCCGAGGGCCGCAGTTGGGCCGCGAGTTTGAGATCCCTGCTGTAAAGCATTTCATGTAGTACAGTTGATGTTTCCATTCACCTTTAGCCACGTTCATTAAAGTTAGGTTTTTTCTTATTTAGGGTCGTCACTATATTTTGAAGGGGTAGTGCGGCGCTAAGAAATTATTCACAAAATAACACACATTACAAAGTTATACAACTTTGTAATGTATGTGTATGGCCCCCTTCTCTGTGTTTCCCGACCCCCGCCTGTGGACCCGGAAGTGTAGTGCATTATACATACCTGATTCGTATCGACCCCCGTCCGCCGTCTTCTGACAGTGATATACTCTTCGGGAGGCCGGCCAATCGCTCCTGCCGTCCCTCATGCTGGCCACCCTCTGCCGCGTCATAACTGTGTTTAGCTGTGATAGGCTGAGCATAACTGTGCTCAGCCAATCGCGGCTGAGCAGCTGATGACGTGTGCCGCGTCATCAGCTGCTCAGCCGCGATTGGCTGAGCATAACTGTGCTGAGCCAATCACGGCTGAGCATACTTATGAAGCGGCAGAGGGGGGCCAGCATGAGGGACGGCAGGAGCGATTGGCCGGCCTCCCGAAGATGACGTCTTTGTCGGTCGACACAGATCAGGTATGTATAATGCACTACACTTCCGGGTCCACGGGCGAGGGTTGGGGAACACGGGGAAGGGGGCCATTCACATACATAACATACATTACAATGTTGTATAACTTTGTAATGTGTGTTATTTTGTGAATAATTTCCTAACGCCGCACTACCCCTTTAAATATGTGAAATGTCTGAATAACACTAGAGACCATGCTTTTATTTCTTCACATCCATCTTAAATTCTTAACCTTGGCTCCTGGTAACTACGCAGGATGGCGAAGCCGCAGCAGCATGTCACTTCCTCTACCCAGCCACTCACACTTGATTGGCAGCCTGACTGCTGGGAACATAATACAAAAAACAGTGGTCAGGCCGCCAATCAAGCATGAGTGGCTGGGCGGAGGCAACATCATTTCTTGCCACTATAGCACCTATAAGTTACTTGGGCCGGTTCACACTCCATCAGGAAGGTAATTAGTTCCTTTTAAATTGCCTAACTTGTGCCAAAAGTTATGGAGCCTTCTCACAATAGTCAATAAGAGGGGTGGACTTGCAGAGACGCTTGTGTTTTTTTTTTTTTTTTTATATACATCTAATTGTAAACAATTGTTGGAAAATTGTTTGCATTAGTTTGACTTCCCTGCATCTGTGCACCTCTACAGCACTCATTAGAAATACATCCATTTTCACATAAAGAAAAGGAAATGTCTGGTTACTTTCTGGATTACTACAACTCTTTGATGTTATTTTCTAGAATGTGCAATACCTGTACTTACAATGAAGCCAAGTATGAACCTGTGTCGTCTTGCTCTGTGTTTCCTGCTGTGCTGTTACTAACCTCTCTCCTGTTTAAGTCCCTCCTCTATATCAATGCATTTCTAATCTAGCTCTAGCAGTGTCTGCTAATGTCTTAACCTGTTGTTCATCATTGCTGACCTCTAGATTCACTTCTTTGGGGGACAATAACCCATTTTCTCTTCTTTTTTTAGTTTCTTCTTTTTTTAGTTTATTTATGTTTTTATGTAATACATGTTTTTTTACGTTTTACTACTTTTACATTACATGGATGTCTTGTGTTCATGTTCTCTGTGTTAATGTGATAGCTGATTGTGTGTGTTTATACAGTATGTGTGTGGATATAATGTGGATATAGATAGATTTTGTGTTGGGTACTAAGATTCTGCTTGGTCCAATGTAAGGTGTTAGCTAGCATTCTCCTTGATGAAGACTGGGTTATCTCCTGGCATATCAGTAGTGCCATTAAACTAGGGAAAGGGTTACCACCACAGTGTAGGGCTTGTTATTTTCCTGATCCTACCCCAGCAGAATTTATCTGCATGTAAATGCAGGACTCTGCTCACATGCTGATACTTCTTTGTGGGACTGTCAAACTTAACTGAACGCCCATGTGTGTGCCTAACCCAAGAGATGACGGCAGTCAGAAAGTGCTGCTGAGGTTTGTATATCACTGTGCATTTGACAAAGTTTTGACCACACCATCCTGCTAACACCAGCTTATGTTGTTGACCATACTGCTATGGTAACAGAGAAAACCAAGTTTTAATCTCTAAACAATTAAAATGTTGTTTTCTGTCATACTAGCAGTGTGATCAGCAACAATGATATGGTTACACATGATTCCATAAGATCTTTTTAGCTGTGTTAAAAGTTTGGTGTCAGAACTTCAGATCAGATTCTCTTTAGGCTGGGTTCACACTACGTGAGACACCGTCCATTTTGTGACCCCCGACAGTACTACAGTACCCCCCCCCCCCCCCGCTTCTCTCCCCGGTTTCTCCCCCCCCCCCCCCCCCCCACCCCCGCTTCTCTCCACGGTTTCTCCCCCATCCCCATGCTTCTCTCCCGTTTCTCCCCCATCCCCATGTTTCCCCCCCCCTTCCTCCTCACCTCCTCCGAGATAGTGGCTGCTGCTGTCCGCCTCACCTACTGGCCGCCCGTAGGGCCCAGACGTGCTCCTCCAATCAGCGGAGACCGGGAGCGTGGTGCGCTGTGGCTGGCCATAGCGCACGCGTTGATTGGATGTGTACATCACGGCCTGCCGTAGCGCACCACACTCCCGGTCTCCACTGATTGGATAGGAGGAGCACCTCCGGGCGCTACAGTAGGTGAGGCGGGCAGCAGCGGGGCGATCTGCCAGCCAGATGCGGACATCAAAAGAGCCGCATCTGGCTCGTAAGAGCGGGGCAGACGACATCCGTACTCCAGGGACAGTGCACACCACAGCAGCACATTACTCAGGGGCCCACTGGGCCCCGAAAGTGAAGTGCTGCCGTGTGCTGCAAATGAATAATGTGGGCGGCATGGGCCCCCCCGGAGCCTCGGCCCGCGTGGCCGCCCAAAACGCCCACATTATAATCCGCCACTGTCAGTGACACAGGGCCGCACTTACAGTAAAGTTACCATTAAGGTGGGGGCCGCAAACTAGTGTCCCGAGGGCCGCAGTTGGGCCGCGAGTTTGAGATCCCTGCTGTAAAGCATTTCATGTAGTACAGTTGATGTTTCCATTCACCTTTAGCCACGTTCATTAAAGTTAGGTTTTTTCTTATTTAGGGTCGTCACTATATTTTGAAGGGGTAGTGCGGCGCTAAGAAATTATTCACAAAATAACACACATTACAAAGTTATACAACTTTGTAATGTATGTGTATGGCCCCCTTCTCTGTGTTTCCCGACCCCCGCCTGTGGACCCGGAAGTGTAGTGCATTATACATACCTGATTCGTATCGACCCCCGTCCGCCGTCTTCTGACAGTGATATACTCTTCGGGAGGCCGGCCAATCGCTCCTGCCGTCCCTCATGCTGGCCACCCTCTGCCGCGTCATAACTGTGTTTAGCTGTGATAGGCTGAGCATAACTGTGCTCAGCCAATCGCGGCTGAGCAGCTGATGACGTGTGCCGCGTCATCAGCTGCTCAGCCGCGATTGGCTGAGCATAACTGTGCTGAGCCAATCACGGCTGAGCATACTTATGAAGCGGCAGAGGGGGGCCAGCATGAGGGACGGCAGGAGCGATTGGCCGGCCTCCCGAAGATGACGTCTTTGTCGGTCGACACAGATCAGGTATGTATAATGCACTACACTTCCGGGTCCACGGGCGAGGGTTGGGGAACACGGGGAAGGGGGCCATTCACATACATAACATACATTACAATGTTGTATAACTTTGTAATGTGTGTTATTTTGTGAATAATTTCCTAACGCCGCACTACCCCTTTAAATATGTGAAATGTCTGAATAACACTAGAGACCATGCTTTTATTTCTTCACATCCATCTTAAATTCTTAACCTTGGCTCCTGGTAACTACGCAGGATGGCGAAGCCGCAGCAGCATGTCACTTCCTCTACCCAGCCACTCACACTTGATTGGCAGCCTGACTGCTGGGAACATAATACAAAAAACAGTGGTCAGGCCGCCAATCAAGCATGAGTGGCTGGGCGGAGGCAACATCATTTCTTGCCACTATAGCACCTATAAGTTACTTGGGCCGGTTCACACTCCATCAGGAAGGTAATTAGTTCCTTTTAAATTGCCTAACTTGTGCCAAAAGTTATGGAGCCTTCTCACAATAGTCAATAAGAGGGGTGGACTTGCAGAGACGCTTGTGTTTTTTTTTTTTTTTTATATACATCTAATTGTAAACAATTGTTGGAAAATTGTTTGCATTAGTTTGACTTCCCTGCATCTGTGCACCTCTACAGCACTCATTAGAAATACATCCATTTTCACATAAAGAAAAGGAAATGTCTGGTTACTTTCTGGATTACTACAACTCTTTGATGTTATTTTCTAGAATGTGCAATACCTGTACTTACAATGAAGCCAAGTATGAACCTGTGTCGTCTTGCTCTGTGTTTCCTGCTGTGCTGTTACTAACCTCTCTCCTGTTTAAGTCCCTCCTCTATATCAATGCATTTCTAATCTAGCTCTAGCAGTGTCTGCTAATGTCTTAACCTGTTGTTCATCATTGCTGACCTCTAGATTCACTTCTTTGGGGGACAATAACCCATTTTCTCTTCTTTTTTTAGTTTCTTCTTTTTTTAGTTTATTTATGTTTTTATGTAATACATGTTTTTTACGTTTTACTACTTTTACATTACATGGATGTCTTGTGTTCATGTTCTCTGTGTTAATGTGATAGCTGATTGTGTGTGTTTATACAGTATGTGTGTGGATATAATGTGGATATAGATAGATTTTGTGTTGGGTACTAAGATTCTGCTTGGTCCAATGTAAGGTGTTAGCTAGCATTCTCCTTGATGAAGACTGGGTTATCTCCTGGCATATCAGTAGTGCCATTAAACTAGGGAAAGGGTTACCACCACAGTGTAGGGCTTGTTATTTTCCTGATCCTACCCCAGCAGAATTTATCTGCATGTAAATGCAGGACTCTGCTCACATGCTGATACTTCTTTGTGGGACTGTCAAACTTAACTGAACGCCCATGTGTGTGCCTAACCCAAGAGATGACGGCAGTCAGAAAGTGCTGCTGAGGTTTGTATATCACTGTGCATTTGACAAAGTTTTGACCACACCATCCTGCTAACACCAGCTTATGTTGTTGACCATACTGCTATGGTAACAGAGAAAACCAAGTTTTAATCTCTAAACAATTAAAATGTTGTTTTCTGTCATACTAGCAGTGTGATCAGCAACAATGATATGGTTACACATGATTCCATAAGATCTTTTTAGCTGTGTTAAAAGTTTGGTGTCAGAACTTCAGATCAGATTCTCTTTAGGCTGGGTTCACACTACGTGAGACACCGTCCATTTTGTGACCCCCGACAGTACTGCCAAACCGGCTGGATGTACTTCATTTGTGCTGAATTGGGATGCGGGTGCATCTGTGTGTGCCCGCATCCCAATTCACCCTAGCACCCTAACATTTCCTCTGACTGCAGTGCAACATAACTTTTTTATTTAACGGGTTATCCAGGTAAAATCTTTTTCTTTCAAATCATCTGGTGTCAGAAAGTTATATAGATTTGTAATTTAAATCTCCAGTCTTCCCATAGCTACTTTATGTCATGCAGGAAATGTTTTATTTTCAGTCTGACACAGTGCTCTCTGCTGGCATCTCTGGCCAAGACAGGAACTGTCCAGAGCAGGAGAGGTTTTTAATAGAAGTAAATTACCAATCTATATAACTTTCTGACACCAGTTGATTTTAAAGAAAAAGATTATTGCTGGACATGCAAAGTAGCAACAACGGCCGTGATTAATAGAAAAGTTACGTTGTGTGAAAGTAGTCTTAAACTGGAGATCTAAAATAGACACCATCTGTGAGCGTATTTAAGTCCAGGAAAGAATGAGTGTGTTGTCAGCATCTGTACAGTATATGTGGACTAATACAGGTAGACAACACAAAGCATGATTAATTAAGGACAGAAATGTAGATGAAAGTGTTTATTTTGAGGGTGTTACCTATGGCCTTGTACATGGGCATGCATTTTGAATGGGTATGTTGAGTGTGTGAGATCAGAAAGCTATAGCAGTTAGGGACACTTAGTGATTTACCTCTTTACCACCAGAGTAGGGGACTAGTGAGCAGAGTTGTTGCAGGGTCCTTGGGGTCCAGGGTAGGCAGTCAGAAAAGTGTGTAGTATAAATGAAGGTGTTTTCAGTGCATTTCCGGTATGATGGAGACTACTATAATGGTGGTGCATTATGACGATAACGTGTTTCATTCATTGTGCATTCCTTATGGTCATCTCTCTCTCGTTGTATTTTATGTTCTACTAATACACATTACTGTGCTATGCAGGGTGTAGAGGGAGGCGTAAGCCTGCTGTTTTATCATACGTCATGTTTTTGTTTGATTATTCCATCTCTTTGGGTTGAGTTTTCTTTGAGCAGCAGCGAGTCCTTTCCTCGGGCACTGCTTGGTGCCATCTGCCTTTTGTTATTCCTGACTTGCTTTGGATGGGATCACAGTAATGTGTTGTGACTTGGGCCCCACAGGAATGTATCTCGCAGTCAGCAGTGAAAACAAAGTTTGAGCAGCACACTATCAGAGCTAAACAAATTACAGATACTGTGAAAGCTATAATGGATGCCATTAACGTGGAGGCTGCTGATAAAAGGTAGGCACAGCTGTTCTTCCTTTCTCTATATCATTCTGGGGGGTGTTGTGTACCAAACAAGGAATAATCTTCAAGGGGTTGTTCCCTGGTCCTGCTGCAGAAGCCGTCAGCTGCAATCAAATTAAATTGGTTAAGGGATACGTTTAAAGTGACTCTGTACCCACAATCTGACCCTCCCAAACCACTTGTTCCTTCGGATAGCTGCTTTTAATCCAAGATCTGTCCTGCGGTCCGTTCAGCAGGTGATGCAGTTATTGTCCTAGAAAACAACTTTTAACTTGCAGCCCGTGCCAAATGGGAGTATCTGTGCCCTAACTTTGCACCACCCCTCCGTCCTTCCTCCCCACCCTCTTCATCATTAGGAATGCCACTGGAACATTTCCTCCATGCTGAACATTGCACAGGTGCCTTAACGATCCAGCCCATGTGCCGTGGTAACACAGGGGGTGAATAATAGGCAATCTGCCTGGAGCATTTCTAATGATAAAGAGGGTGGGGAGGAGGGACAGAGAGGTTGTGCCAGCCTAATGCATACACAATCTAGGCCACGCCCATTGGGCACTGGACTGCCAGTTTAAAAGTTGTTTTTTAGGACAATAACTGCATCACCTGCTGAACAGACTCCAGGACAGATCTTTGATTAAAAGCAGCTATCCGAAGGGACAAGCGGTTTGGGGGGTTAGATTGTGGGTACAGAGTCACTTTAAAGAGTCCTTCTAAAGGGTCCTCTCTTCTGGTGTGCCTGTTTTAGTTAATACTTTTCCCAGGTAAATAACAATTCTGAGACATTTTTCTAGTGGTGTGCTGTGCGGTTTCTGTGTTGTTCTTAGAAATGTATGACTAAATAGCCAACTGGGTGTGACCAGATGGAGAGTGTCTACCTACAATGTATTAGATTATGTAGTGAAATCTAACAGTGCCAGTGCAGGGACATAACCCAAATGTTTGGTTGTACATTTGTAGTAAAAACAACATATGAATGGCATTGTGAGAGGTGCTGCAGAATTGTTGTGTCATGGGGAATACAAGTATTTTCTAAGAGAGGTCAGGCAAGGCCATGGGTTCTTTTTAATGATTATAAATAAAAAAAAATATATAGCACTTAGGCCAAAGTAATTGTAGTGTTACCAGTACATGAAATGAAATGGTGTGCATAGAAGAACCTGGGTATTCTGGTAGTAAGCTCTGCAGCAGTACTTGTCAAGCAGCAGCTGCAAAAGCAAATAAGACTTAAAGTGAATCTGTCCCCTGGAAATTCGGTACCAAGGTGCTGACAGTGTTGTATGGTTCTTGGGGCAACAATACACAATACCACCTTTCATTTAGCAGTCCATAGCTACAAACAGCCAAAACATTGTTTTATACTGCAGTGTAGTATCAAAGTGATGCTCCATATTCTAAAGCATGCTAGGCCACGCCTCTTTGACTCTTTAATTTATATTAAAACAGGCCTGTCTAAAGACAAATGCCACTGAGAATTATACATCATTTATAATGGTTAATATTGATATTTAATAAGAATTCTCCATCAATGTTAGTTTATTCCTTTTTTAATAATAGTGTAGACTGTATTTGTTGCACTGATTACTTTTTCTACACCTTATTAGTACAGCTACATATTGACATTGGGGGGTGTTGGCATTTTCAGGGTGAATGCAATAGAAAACCGAGAATACCAGGTGGACAGGCTAGAGTTTATACAGAGTCAGATGGAAATTCTTGCTGAAGATGTCCGAAAAAGAATCTTGCATATCACTGAGGTGGTGAACACACAGGTGAGCCTGAGATTGTGAACTATTGTCCCTACAGTTGTTTGTACAATGGTACTATAAATGATCTAGCCATAATAGGCTCATTTATAGTGTAGTATGGCATTACAAGACGAGGACAAACAAAGAATGCTTTATATCTTGTGAGAAGAAAGCTGCTTAAGGGCCCTATTAACACTTCGTGTAATAAAGACCAAGATCAGTTGATAAAACGATCATTGTCATTTATTCCAGCCTAAAAATCATCAACCACTGGGCACGCATTGTTACGTGGATTACTGGCGTGTGGCTGATGACTGTGTGGAATAAAAAATAAACTTTATACGTACCTCTGCGGTGTTGTGCTTATTTTTGCCCGCTGCCTGCAGCCACCACTGGAACTTCAGAGGCGGTCTCTGAAGTGATAGGCTGCTCAGCCTATCATTGGCCGTGGTGGTGGCCTGTCTTAGCCAGTGATTGGCTGAGAGGCCTGTCACTTTAGAAACCGGCTCCGAAATTTCAGTTGTGGCTGCAGGCAGTGGGCAGAAGTAAGAGGGATATCAGGAGCTTGGAGAGCCATGTATAACATTATTTTAAACTGGGGCAAGGGATGCACGGACATTGCTAACGATATATATATATATATATATATATATATATATATATATAAACTTTATGCACCATAAACTCGCCTAGATTTTCTATTGACAATAGGTGTTCATGGATGGTAAAATACATAACGTCCATATCTACCGCCTATCCTAGCAGCTTCTATTGTAATGAAGACATGGATGTTGTTTTTATATTGACAGGTTTCAGATGCCATGATGGATGAGATCTGCCATCTATCCCAACTAGTGGACAAATTTAATGGAGACTTCCACCCTTTACCACAGTTTTTAAAACATTATAAAAACGTAAGCTACCGTATGATTTCAGCTCTTGTTGCAATAGCTAAATACATGGATGCATGATTTATATGGTGGTATACTGGAGGTATATGCACAGTAATCTGTTGACTTGGCACATAGGCCTTATTTATCAAAGCTGTAACCAATAACCCTGCAGCTTTAATTTTACCAAAGCAGTTTTAGAAATTAAACCTTTGCTGTGGTCTGTTGCTATGGGCAACACAAACTGATAATTAACCTGAAAACATTATTTTATAGTGAGCTCTGATTGGTTGGTGTAGTAGACAACGAAAATATCCTTATCGACATGTCAGTTCCTTAGATGGAGTTCTGATTTGTGTTGGAAATTTCTTTGTGGAAATTACTGTATATGAACAGAATCGCTGAAATCCTATCAAAATCAATGGGAGGCTTCTATCAGTTGTAATTCACACTAAGGCCATGTTCAGACATGGCAAAACAGCGGCTGTTCCATGACACGTCCATGTCACAGATTGGCCGCTGTCTGTGATGTTCAACACGGCCGATACTGCAGTATTGACTGGGTGAACATCACTTTACTTGAATTGGAATGCGGGCACATTAGGGTGTGCCTGCACTCCAATTAGCCGTAGCACACAATGTAATGTTCACTGAATAGCTGCCACACAAAATATTGTTGTGTACACAGATCAGTAAGAGCCGTATGTCCTCCTGTTCTGACCATCATGTGGCAGATAGCTGTAGCGGTCCCACGTCAGCTGTGCAGTGTGTGTCAAAGAGCCATATTCCCCCTTTACCTGGGGCTAACATAGCAGTTACAGAATCATTTACTAATAAAAATACCTTAAAAGCACATTTGACTTTATGGGGATACAATAAATAATATGTAAAGTAAAACCAAAGTAATAAAAAACTTAAAAAGAGACAATCAGCCTAACCCATAGCTTCTGGCCCTACTGTACTTTCCAATATGGAAACGGCTGTGACGCTAAGGAAACACAATTTTTTTAAAAGGTCTTTTTGTGCTATAAAAAACTGTTACGTGTCAGAATAAAGCGCTATGTATCAGAGAGATAGCAAATATGCAAAATGATGTCAATAACCAAATGAGAAAAAACATTTCAAACCTGCATGTGCTGAAAGCCAAAAATCTCTCTGATGAGGAGGGGTGAAACTGGCCCGGTCTACAAGTCATGGAGATACGACAAAGATGATGTAGACGGCACCGCAGGGATTGTCTGGAATTAAAAGTAAAATGCTATTTGCTGCACAGAAAAGAATATTTTAGATTGATTTTCCACCTTAAAGCTCGTACTACTTCTTCTCCTTGCTCTTGAAACCGTAGGAGCTGAATGCACACATAGAGAAGGGAATGGGGAGGAAGCTGGCGGACCGCTGTTCTGCTGCCGTGAACTCTTCTATATTTAAAGCACAAGAGGACATTATAGGTAACCTCCAGCTTTCATGTTCTTCACCTGCTGATAAGTGACATTGTCTCTAGATTGTAGGAAAGCAGCATTTTATTTTTCCTGTATCGCTGCTATAACTAAACACACTTCCTACAATAGGTATAGCTTAAATGTCATGGCTAGCTTTTACGACCACGTGGTGTTCAAATCCAAAATACTGTGCAGATTAGTTTCATAAAGTGCATATACCATTGGGTAAATTGCTTTTTTGACATAAACAGACCGACGCAGGGATGCCAGTTCCCGAGCACCAGGGGCAGGCCTTACGGCTCCCAGTGTGACGATCTCCCCTCCCCTCTGTGATGCGGCTCCATTGATTCTAATGAGGTGTCGGCAGGCCCGCCCCCAGTGCTCCATGCCCGGCTGGTGCTCAGGAACCAGGCAGTGATTCAAGAAAAGGACCCCCACTGCTGCACCAGTCTGTTTATGTAAAAAAACAATAAAGCAATGTACCTAGTGCTACATTCTCTTTAATGTATCTTTTGTTTTTTTCAATTTAAATTCATAAGCTGCCTCTAGTGGTGGCTGCAGGTAGCCATGAATTTATCATTTAACTATGCACTTTGGGGATTCTGAGCTCTGTATCACAAAATCAGCTCTAATTGTTATAAAGATATGTTATGCCATGAATCTTTAGAGAATTCTACACCTATTTAGATTAATGGAAAAAATGTTGTTAAAGGGGGAACATATACACTTTAATGTGCTGCGATGTTGGAAATGCTTTACCAGGGTCTTCCATGAGTCACATTTTGCTTTGTACGCTTTTTCAAATCTACTATACAATACAGTATCTGACAAAATGGCTTTACACAACTTGACTATATTACAGTGCGTGTGGATGTAGCCTGAATCTATAGAGACCATATTTTGGAGTGTGGTTGAAGGGCTTAGTCAAGTGCTTCTCCTGGGTCTGTCTAATGACCTTAATTAAAACTTTTGACAGGTCTCTAAAAGGTTTTTATTTTTTGGGGGGTGGGGGGGTTCGGCGGCTGGGGTTGTATTTTTAAAATGACATAGGGGTCTTCTGATCTGTCATATACCGCATATCCACATCCACTCTGGGACCCACAACTACCTCCTATGAGGTGTTGAGGATTTTAGAAGCAGCCGAGCAGGCTGTTTTTATGCCATTTCCTCAGGTCCTATATAGGTGCTATAACTCTATACTAGTATTATAGAAGAGAGTTATAGAATCAGTGTAGGGATCTTATGGCGTTCCAAAATGATTCATGAAGATTTGACAGGAAAAAATAGCGATGCATGCAGTGATATTCCACCAGTGTGTGTGCGCACAATGCCTTAAAATGCAGTCACTACTTGCCTACCTGAGGGATTGTAAAGTTGTTCTGTGTGCATTGTATGGATACAAAGGCTGTACATGACCTTTGAAGATCTTGAGGCCTGTACCTTGAGAGCACTTCGTAAGCCAAGTGACTGCTCATAACTTGACATATACTTTATATTACTAATTTCCTTATATTTTTCTTAACCTGAAGCTCTAGATAATTCTGGTTCTACAGGAAATATAACATTTCCCCATGATGTAGCATTGCAGGATTCATTACTTAAAATATTTAATTTCATGTTTTCAGACAACCTAAAACCTTTGCTGCCACCTGCTGTCCAAAGTGAATATAACACCTGCCCACCTTGCAAGAAATTTGATCTCAGCTATAACCTAAACTGTGAGAAGCTGTGCTGTGATTTCCAAGAAGACATAGAATTTCGCTTTTCTCTTGGTTGGACGTCGCTTGTTAATCGGTATTTAGGGGCCAAAAATGCTCGTATGTTGCTAGGATTTACAGAACCAGTTTTTCAGGTATGCACAGTTTACTTTTGTTTTACATATGTTTGGTAATGAAATGGTGATATACCCATGAAATGAAGCCATTCCCTGTAGTTTATTTATTTTTCTAATTCCAGATACCACGCCCCGTGACCACTCCCACCACATCCTGTAACCCTGCCCAAACACCTGATGCTTTATCACAAGAGGAGCTAATGGTTACAGTCATGTCTGGATTGGCATCACTGACATCAAGAGGTTCTATGGGTGTCCTAATCATCGGAGGAGTGGTAAGTGAGTAACACATTGATTGCACATGATGTTAAAGTGTTACATTCGTAAAAAAAAAATAAAAAAAACAAAAAAAAAACCCACTTCTGACGTGATGAGTTTTGCACAGTCAAAGTTTGGATGCTGAGACCCCTACCGATCTCTAGAATGAGCAGGGAGAATCGTTCGGCCCTCCTCTTTCCTTGCTGCATGGGACAGCTTCTATAGGAAGTATTTAAAGCTCATGTCCTGCAGCAAGCAGAGAGAATCACTTAATGGGCACTTCTTCATGCTCATTTTAGAGACTATTGGAAATCTTTGCACCCAGACTATGACCATTCAGACCTGTCAAGTGCAGCAATAGACATAAATTATATTTGCATGTCTGGTTGCATCTGTTCAGATATGTGCTTTTTTGGCTTCTGTGAGCCATTGCCACATTTGATGGTTGGGGGGTTCAATAGCGGGGATTGTAGGTAGATATGTCATTTACAGTTATGCTCAAACGTTCACACACCCTGGCAGGATTTTTGCTTTTTTTGTCATTTTTTCAGAGAATATGAATGATAACACAAAGTTGTTTTTTTTCCCCACTCATAGTTAGTGGTTGGATGAAGCCATTTATTTAGAGAAAACTACTGTGTACATCTAAATGACCCTGAGCAAAAGTTTACTGAGATGGCCACTCCAGAACCTTCACTTTGTTCTGCTGTAGCCAAAGACAGGTCAACTTTGCCTTGTGTTTTGGATCATTGTCATGTTGGAATGTCAAATTATGTCACATATGCAGTTTCCGGGCGGATGAGTGCAAATTTGCCTCCAGTAATTGCTGATAGTGTGCTTCATTCATTTTTCCTTCAACTTTGCCCAAGTTTCCTTTGCCTTTGTAGCTCGCACATCCCCAAAACATCAGCGATCCACCTCCATGATTTACAGTAGGAGGGTGTTCCTTTCATCGTAGGCCTTATTGACACCTCTTCAAATGTAACGTTTATGGTTGTGGCCAAATAGTTTGATTTTGATCTCATTACTCCAAATTACCTTGTTCCAGAAGTTTTAAGGCTTGTCTCTGTGCTGTTTTGGCATAATGTAGGTGAGTTACTTTGTGGCATTTGCGCAGTAATGGCTTTCCTCCAGCAACTCGACCATGCATCCCAAGTGCTTCATTAAACACATTAAATTTTTGTCAATTTGTTTGAACTTCAGGCCAGGGTGAACTCTTAATCAGGGTCATTTGGATGTTTTTGGTTGTCATTATGATTTAAAAAGAAAAAACACAGTAGTCTGACCGTTAATGGCTTTACCCAACCACTAACCATGAATGGAAAAAGGTTTTGTGTTATCATTCATATTCTCTGAAAAAAAGGACAAAAACAAAAATCCTGCCAGGGTATGTAGAGTTTTGAGCACAACTGTAGCTGTAAAGATAGCAGAAGGAAACTATAGTGTGCCCAGTCTGCTACTGCTACTCGTTCATATTCAAGTCTACAGATTCTGTGCAAACACAGCCCGTGGACAAGCATCTGTATATCTATATACTGTAATATCCTGCCTACATGTTCTTAATGACCTCATGCATGAATTTCTATAGGACAAGCTACACACTCTATAATCCAAAAAAAAAATTCCTCCCCAGGTCTGGAGAGCTGTGGGCTGGAAGCTGATCGCCTGCTCGCTACTTGCATATGGAAGCTTGTACATGTACGAGAGGCTGACATGGACGACCAGGGCAAAGGAAAGGGCTTTCAAACAGCAGTTTGTGAACTATGCTGCTCAGAAACTGCAGATGATAGTCAGCATTACCAGTGCAAACTGCAGCCACCAAGTGCAGAAGTAAGTTTAATTGTGCTGGTAAAGTTACTGTGTTCTTCCTGAACTGGGTCCAGTTTGCATCTCCATGAAATTCTTATTTAGCAGTGTATCTGTTTCAGATGAAGAGCTGCATTTTCTCATTTTGCTTTCTTTTTTTCAGGGAGCTTGACAACATATTTAACAGGCTGTGTCAGCAAGTGGATGTTACCCAAAGGGAACTAGTTGAATCCATCAACAAACAGTCTGAAGAAATAAGACTGCTTGAGAAAGTTCAAAGCCAGGCCAAGGTCTTAAGGTATTTTGTCCCTTGTGCTTTTGGTCATACGTTTAGCGACAGATTTCTATCTTAAAGCATAACTGTGATTTCTGGGTCATTTTTTGGAAAACAATAAATATCAACAGTACAAGCGATTTTAAGAAACTCTGTAATAAGTTTTATTTAGCAAAAGAGTTTCCTTTTGTACTGCAAAAGCTGTTTTCCTAGCTCCCCCCTGACTTCAGAAGAAGCAGGATTTCTGTGTCCATTATGCTCTATGGAGAGGGGAGGGGTTGAGAGGAGTGAGTGAGCACAGAGGCAGCCCTGTACAACACAACACCCTGCAATCTTCCCTCAGAAAGTTCCTGGACAAGCACTGACCTTTCTGACCTCTAAATCCAGCGTTTTTAGGTGCCCTGAAAGTCTCCAAACAGCTGACCTTCATATCTCTTCTTCCTGCTCACTCATCTCCCTAGGCCCCTCCCCCTTCCATAGGATATAATGGACACAGCAGAACCTGTCTTCACTTGCTTCTCTGTAATGAAGACAGATTTGCCTGATAATGAACAGATAAGAAGTGAGGGGGGGGGCTAGGTAATTGCTTTTTGAGTACAGAAAGAGGCTTTTTTTTGCCTAATAAAACCTATTATAGAGTTTCTTAAAATCTCTTATACTACTGATTTCTGCACACACAAAAAATGAGTTACACTTTAATACATGGTGAACATTTACATTCTGTGTGAAATTAATTAATTGTGGTGTATGGCATTGTACACTTACCGTAGCATCACTATTTGTCTTGCCAACCCACACAATGTAAGTTAGCAGTTGGCATGGGACAGTTCGACGAGAATATGAGGGACTGAAGTAACAGACTTTATTATACAGTACTAGGCCCTACCACAAAATATGGCATTGAAACTTTGTTGATTTTATTATTAGTGTATTACACGTGCATTCTTGTGTTAGTTTTATGGACACAAGTCCTGGCTTGACCACAGGTCAAATGACCTAATCTGACTGCTGCAAAATTCAATGATTACAATGCCGTAGGTGAGACAGCTCAACGTAAGGGAAGTCTGTTTGCATAGATTGTGATTTATTTCTTGCCACACTTGCAGAAAATTAAATTGGATCTTATTGATGATTGTCTTCATAGAAACAAAGCTGTGCACCTTGAAAATGAGCTGGATCATTTTACAAAGCTGTTCCTCAACCAGAATAAATGAAGGTGTGGATGGAGAGGATACCTCAGACTTATTTGAGTACCGGAAGATCAGGAAGAATCCTAGTCAGCGACAGGCCGGCAGCATCACACTGTATTCTACCTTTCATCCAACAGGACTTTATAAACTGTAATGTGGAAGAACTTGCATGCACTTGTATGTGCTGGTATTACCTCCTGCTGGACATAACTCTACAAGTTCTGTATATCTCACATTACCTTACAGAGCAGGCGGGTTATATGAACTTCTTTGCTACCAGAATATACAGTATTTCTTGTTTTGTAAAGAAGATTTTCCTAAATCCCTTGATTTTGAGAAGATATCAAAGTTTGATTGAAATATTTATTTTAATATATATGGTGAGAAATAAGCATATGAACAAGAGCAAAACTTTATATTCATTGTACCAAATAACTTGTAAAGGTTAAAGGTTGACAAGGAGCCACCATCCCTTTTTTCCCCTACCACCCTGGGTTTCTCAGGTATAAGGGCATAAATGTGCAGTTTCTAAGCCTAACCTTCTTTCAGGTCACAGCAGTGGGGGTTCCCACTCTGTGTGTTACTGTAGTAAGATTATCAATAGTACTATCATAAGATAGAGAAGAACTCCTCAGAATTCTTGTTTTGTTGTGTATTGGATATGCTGCAGGTGATTTCTTTGCACATGGGGTTCTCCTATAAGTGCTGCAGTCAAGCCTTCAGTATTAAATGATCACACAATGAGAGCTGGTGGGATATCTGCTTCCTGCCATCATCATTATATTGTAAGCCTTGGAGGTTACATGACCTGAAGATATCATCACATCATGATATGTAAAGGTTAATACTCCTTCCAACAGCATGGTGAGAGAAGCCGCCTATTATAAAAGTACTATTCAGGTTATTCACACGTTTTTACAGTTTTCTTATACTTGGTAACATGTAATAAGTGGCACTGATTTTTCTATACATTACATCTACTAATGTATATAGCGGTTTGTGAGAGAAAACAATAAATCAAAATTTTGTATTTCTCACTGGTTACCATTGTGTATATATTCACTATTCACATAAGTGCAATCACTTTTCGATTAGATGTAGGAAAAAGTGTTTGTTTTTTTTTAAGGTTTTTAACCCCTGACCATATGCCTTGAATGTTCCGGGCAAAAGCTTAAAGGAATCTTAAACCCTATAGATGATGTCTTGCTCCTGAATCAGTCATCACAGAACTGAGCGGGGAGTAGCACATTAGAAGCCCGCAGAACAGGAACACAGACAGAATTGGAGTGGGGGAACATATTCCCCAGGAATGTGCCACAAACCAACAAGTGTTTTCCTTAAAGCGACTCTGTACCCACAATCTGACCCCCCAAACCACTTGTACCGTCAGATAGCTGCTTTTAATCCAAGATCTGTCCTGCGGTCAGTTCGGCAGGTGATGCAGTCATTGTCCTAAAAAACAACTCTTAAACAGGCAGCCCCGTGCCCAACGGGCGTGGCCTAGATTGTGTATGCATTAGGCTGGAACAACCTCTACTTTCCTCCTCCCCACCCTCCTCATCTTTAGGAATGCTCCAGGCAGATTGCCTCCTATTCATCAGTTGTGTTAGCACGGCACATGGGCTGGATCGTTAAGCAGCTGTGCAATGTTCAGACAGGAGTAAATGTTTAAGTGGCATTCCTAATGATGAAGAGGGTGGGGAGGAGGGACGGAGGGGTGGTGCAAAGTTAGGGCACAGATACTCCCTTTGGGCACAGGGCTGCAAGTTTAAAAGTTGTTTTTTAGGACAATAAATGCATCACCTGCCGAACGAACCCCAGGACAGATCTTGGATTAAAAGCAGCTATCCGAAGGTACAAGCGGTTTGGGGGGTCAGATTGTGTGTACAGAGTCTCTTTAAATGGAGAAGGTAAGTCAGCAGGCGACAAACGCAGAAGACTTGAAGCTTATAATGAAACACTTAATAGATTTGTCACATTTGCTTTTCCACGACATCCTTCAAGAGTAAAATCACCATTCTTTTTTATCAAAACCCTACCAATTGAAAAAAAGGGCAGTTTAATTGTTCAGAAGTAAGAATCTGCTATTATTCAGTATCTAGCGGTCACTAATTCTTGGTGAGCAGATGACAATTTGTTCATACAATATCGGGGTAAGAAGGTCTCTAAGGACATCACTGATTGTTTGAATTAGAGCTTGTGAATTAGAGCTTGTATATCAAGGGTTATCTCAGCCCTCCTCCGAGGAGGGCCCGATCAACGATGTAAACGAGCGGCGATCTGCTAGATCGCTGCTTGTTTACTGGGCCTATTCCACGGCCCGATCGTTGAGCGAGGGCTGCAAGGACATCGTTACCGATGTCCTTGCAGCCTTTGCAGCATACATTACCTGTCCAGGCTTCTCCGCGCTGTCTTCATCCCAGGGTCCCGCGCTCTCTATCTTCTGAATGGCCGGTCAGCTGACAGGCCACACTCAGCCAATCACAGGCCGCGGCGGTCCCGGCCTGTGATTGGCTGAGCGCTCCGTCAGCTGACCGGCCATTCAGAAGATAGAGAGCGCGGGACCCGGGGATGAAGACGGCGCGGAGAAGCCTGGACAGGTAATGTATGATGCTGCTGCTATCAAATCGTCGGTCGCCCGCCGCGCACCGCTATTCAACCGTAGCGATGCGTGGTGGGGGAACGATGATTTTAGGTCTGGCCCTAAGTGAACGATCAGCCAATGACACAATCATCCATCGGCTGATCGTTCTCTCTATTTCACTGAACGATAATCGGCCGAATCGGGCCAAATGGGGCCGATCCGGCTGATTATCGTTACTGTGGAATAGGGCCCTTAGGTTCTATAGAACTCGAACCTTGTTGAACCTTCTGCTTTTGATTCCCGATGCCTTCCCATTCCGTGGGGAAGGAGGAGACAGCCCTAATAACCTGGAATTCCGGGATACAGCCGAGGTAATAGGCTGTATCCTGGAATTCCAGGCGGTACTCGGACTGACTCCTTCTTCCCCACAGAACGGGAAGGCATCGGGAATCAAATGTGGAAGGTTAGAGTTCGATAAAACCTAACTTTTTCCAGTGTTCGATCATCTTTACTTGAGAGCAGGGCAAACTGCATTGACTCCAATGCACTGGTCAGACCCCAGCGTATAAAGATAAGTGGGACTTCCAAGACTCTTCCAGTGGATCCAGTCCTCTGCAGCTTTTTTTCCCCCATCTTACCACTAGAAATAAGTGAAGTTACAGTAAGTCTGTCCAAACCTGACTACTCAGCTTTTGAATTCTGCTACCTGGAAAAGATGGACACAGCTGTGGGTCTCCTAGGACTGTATCCATCTTTTCCAGGCAGCACGATTTACCAGCTGAGTAATCGGGTTTGGCCAAACTTGCTGTAGGTTCACTCATCTCTAACCACCCAGCCTATCCTCTACAAGTGTGCTCTTCTGAGTGCCCCACTTTGACCCCTCCCCATTAGATGTCTCTTTGGTCTAAGGCTGTATTCTCACAGAACAAGTAAGAGGAATGCCTGTAATGGAGTCTCCCCCGCCCTGACAGCATCTGTGATAAGATGCTGAGAGTGGGGGAATGGTACTCATATGCGCCGTGCTGTAAGACAGCACCGCGTGCCGCTGATTCATTACAGCGCGGCGCATATGAGTATAGTTCGAGATGTTTTCCTCTCTTGAATTTAAACTGCTAAATCCTCTTTAAGGCTGCAGGCTTTGTCCTCATACCCATCCTTACATTTGCATAGTTTACCAGAGCTTTCACAGAATGCGCAACAGCAGCTTCACCAAGGCATCCTTTCTAAGGCCTCCTTAGCGGATTTCATCTCCCAATCTGCTTCTGTCTAGAAATGTCTTTGAGTCCATGAATATAGTATGCTTCATCTCCTGCACATATGCTTCAGCTGAAGCCATCTGCAGATTTTCTTGGCAAAGGCCTAGGCAGCTTACACTTCTAAGTGTTCTCTTACTGCTACAGTTTTTAGCTGGAGTGTACATTGAACTATGACAGCAGTTTTCTTTAGACCAAAATGTTCTTCACATACATGACATCTAGAGTAGGGTAATATTGTGGAATGAGAAGTGTGACATTTTTTTTATACCTACAGGTTGATTATTTTATATATGAATCAGAAACAAAAGCCCATACATCCAATTGTAGGTTCCTATCTTACATGGTTACCAACCCTGCTGGAACATAGCACCAGTGTTGGCTGAGCAGAAGCCATAAAAGTAACACTGAAAGGCCTAAGAGGTGGTTCAGGGCTGGGGGTTCTTTTGACACCTTTGGAGAATCGTCTCCTCCCCTTTGGACAAAACCGAAGGTAGGGAATGCAGAAGGCCATTACCATGTGCCCCCTAAGTAAAACATTTCAATCACAAAACAAATTTTTATGAATTTTATCACAGCAACTCAATAGTGTGCATGACCCCCACATGTCTGTATCCACCCCTGACAATGTTGGAGCACAGTCATGATGAGATGAGCAATAGTTTCCTAGGAAAAGGATTGTCTAAACATAATGTTCTAGAGGTTCTAAATTGGACTTATATTTGAGAAATTCAAGGGCCTGTCAATGGCATCAATGCCTTTGTCAAGTAGGAACTGCTTACACACCGTTACCACATAGGTGAGAGTATTGTCCAGCGCCAGGAGAAACCCAGAGCCAACTGCACCAATGTAAGATCTTACAATGGCTCTAAGGATTTCATCACAGTACCTAACAACAGTCACTGTACCATTGGCTACCGTGTGGCGGTTTGTGTGATCCTCCAAGGATATGCCTTCCACATCATTAAACATCCACCATCAAACTGGTCATGCTCCACAAGGCTGCCAACATCTATAATATCTCCAGACTTTTTTATGTCACATATTTTCAATAGGAACCTACTCTACCTATGGCAGACTTAGCAATTCCACTTAGCAAGTGTTTTCTGGCAACTGCCAGTTGAGCTGGGCAATGAGCACACCACTAGGGCCAAGATCTTGAGTTATGACAGCACATATGGATGTGCCACGCTGGAGAAGCTGGACTACCTGCACCACCTGTATGGGCAGCAGGTACTTCTGCATTCTACTAGTAGTGACAAATACACTAGCAAAACAAGAGTCAGAAAAGGGGATAGTAAAGGTCCTAGGATGCTGTTTCATCAGCTAATTACATGTTTTGTGCAGCCCATTCACTGCATTGTTGTTGGGTGCACTTGCCCTTTGTAAACAGATGATGTGTCGCTGACAATGATGCATTGAAAAGGCTGCACAAACTACCCAACAATTGTAATAATGTAAACAGATCACTCATCAGGGAGACCGTCCACAGAAAACAAACACTGTTGGCTGCTGGTTAAAACTCAATACAGTGAATTTTTAGGTGCATTGCCCCCTGGGAAATACATTATACAAAAAGGTTCTGTGGAGCCTCATTTAAAGCGACTCTGTACCCACAATCTGACCCCCCAAACCACTTGTACCTTCGGATAGCTGCTTTTAATCCAAGATCTGTCCTGTGGTCTGTTCGGCAGGTGATGCAGTTCTTTTTAAATTCTTTTAAACTTGAAGCCTGTGCCAAAGGGAGTATCTGTGCCCTAACTTTGCACCACCCCTCCGTCCCTCCTCCCCACCCTCTTCCTTATTCGGAATGCCACTGAAACATTTTCTTCATGCTGAACACTGCACAGGTGTCTTAACAATCCAGCCCATGTGCCAGGCTGCCACAGGTGGGGAATAGGAGACAATCTGCCTGGAGCATTCATAATGATGAAGAGGGTTGGGAGGAGGGACAGAAAGGTTGAGCAAAGTTAGGGCACAGATACTCCCGTTTGGCATGGGCTTCAAGTTTATTAGTATTTTTTTAGGACAATAACTGCATCACCTGCCGAACGGACCACAGGACAGATCTTGGATTAAAAGCGGCTATCCGAAGGTACAAGTGGTTTAGGGGGGGCTGATTGTGGGTACAGAGTCACTTTAAGAGCCTTGAAACACAGGACTAGCAAGATGTCCCTCCAGGGAAGGACCCAGCCAAAGGGTGGCTTCTGGAAGGAGACCACCAAAACCACCATATTAAGTGGCACTTTCAGCCGACATCCAGCTTAATCTACAAATCCAATGGTGTGTTTAGATGGAGATATTTAATACTATATTGTAAGAGGACTGGCACCAAGGAACCAACCAGTAAACGAGTGCAAGTCCTAACAACCCAGAGTATACATATGTTTCAAAGAAAAAAAGGACTGAAAAAATTGGACTGCACCTCACAAATAGCATGAATAAATAGAAATTGTATTTTACATAAATGCCAGGGACAAACATTTATAAATAAATAAATAAATGAATGAATGAATAAACCGATATATCCTATAAGACAAGTTGATGTATGCAATGACCAAACACAAATGTGTGCCAAATCCTATGTGCTAAAACACACTATCAGGTAAATAATAACAATGCAAACAGTCAAAGTGCAAGTGCAAAAAAGTGCAAGAGATTAGTATAATACAACCAACATGGCCGTCACTTCAGTAGGTTAGGAAAAAACATCCATGGATGATAACAGTATACAAAATGCATACAGCGTATTATTTACAGATTACTAAGTTACGTACAGGTTATTCAAGCATATTTTCTGAACTGAAACGTGGGTGAACAGCGATCACCAAACCTAAGTACACATCAGGTTTATCCTGAGAGATCAATACTTGGCCACATGCAGATATCTAGCTTGTCGTATCTCACCGTTCTAGATGATCACACTACCTAATTGTCGACTTCAACACAGACGTGACCAACACTAGTAACTAATATGTGTAACAAGTCAAAAGAGCATCCTATTTCCCCCGCAGTCTCCACACATTAGATCTAACAGAGAAACACCTAGGGTGGGACTAAACCACTAAGGACTTTAATCCAAAGGGCGAGTCTTCAGTAGAAGAGACATCAAGTCTGTAGTGTTTGGAAAACTTATGCAGATTTTTTTTTTTACCACAATTAACCCCTGCAAACGGGATGAAGAGTTTTGTCTATTCTCCATGAACTGGTAGATAAAATATATTGTAATACTGTCCGTCTTACGTCCAAGTTATCAAGTTTACAGTAATACTGTCCATCCTACGTCCAGGTTTCTTCTTGTTTGTTTTGTTTTGTTTTTGGGGGAGGGGGGGGGATTAGACAAAATGAAAGAACTACTATATCCTTTGATCAGTTAAAGGAGGTCACGACAGGTATTAAGATTCCATGGGGGGTGTAGGTCCTGATCCTAGGTCTAATACGCTCAGGAATCTAGACACCCAACTAATGCCATATAATTTTGTATCATAGAGCACACTAAAGGCACACACCTGTACAGGATATGATAAAATGGAAGTGGTTGCTGATATCACCTTACTGTTTGTAGTATATTAGTACATGGGAGTGGGAAAACATTTGAGGCTGCGAGACTCCTATGGCGGCCATCTGCAAAGCCGCTATTTTGGATTCAACTTTACTTCTTTCAATGGGAAGAGGGTCATGTGACACAAACACAGAGAATTCCACAAGAAAAACAATTATGTGCTCATTTTTAACGTAGCTTTATTCATTATGCAGTTATTGACATGTTTGTGACATGGAGCAACAACAGTTACCCACTGGGATGTGCTCAAGGAGCTGCCCATTGTGTTGAATTGTCAAGGCGATTCTTTTCTCCCACTCTTAAAACACCAAGAGAAATACCGCCGAGGAAATGCTACCACAAGCCTCCTGT
Source organism: Dendropsophus ebraccatus (assembly GCF_027789765.1). Taxonomy (NCBI): domain Eukaryota; kingdom Metazoa; phylum Chordata; class Amphibia; order Anura; family Hylidae; genus Dendropsophus; species Dendropsophus ebraccatus. Next base: position 71,475,550 of record NC_091459.1, on the reverse strand, counting down.
ATCCGTTGTTTCAGTCGCCCCACATCCTGGATCTTCACAGCGCACACCATTCAAATGGCCCCAGAGAATCCAAGGGAGGGGGATCCGGAGACCTTGGGGGCCATTCCACTGGTATTCAGTATGAATTGGAGCCAGCATATATCATGTTTTGCAGCAATACAACATTGATAAAGCAAGAGAGAGACTCACTTTTTGCCATATTCATATGTTGTTTTATTTTTCATTTTCAGTTAGTATTCAGGCTGAGGAGGCTTAGGAGGCATGCATCCACGGAGTTGGCGTGGGTCCCGTCTCCCGCGCGGCAGACGGGACCCACGCCAACTCCGTGGATGCATGCCTCTTTAGCCTGAATACTAAATGAAAATGAAAACTAAAACAACATATGAATATGGCAAAAAGTGAGTCTCTCTCTTGCTTTATCAATGTTGTATTGCTGCAAAACATGATATATGCTGGCTCCAATTTATACTGAATACGTGTTACAGACGACCGGAGGTGGTTGGCAATTGTACGAGCCTGATTTGTTAAATTGGTTCACTTACACAGACTTTGCTTTAACGATATACTGGCCATTCCACTGGACCACAGCGGCCAATCCACTTCCCAGGAAACTGTTCACCGAGGAACTTAAGTGCACCTTTGATGCGTAATGTGGTGATGCACCATCTTAAGGAATGTGCCAGCTTCAGTGCGCAGAGAGGGAAACACATCTCGTAGCAATTGCAGATACCCATTGGAATTTAGGTGTCCATTGATGAACCATGGCCCCACTATATTCATACCCCAAATACCACACCACACCATCAGTTTTTGTGTTCCAACACATTTGGAGGGATCTGTCCAGTGTAAGTTACTGTCAGACCAGTAGCGATGGTTTTGTTTGTTAACTTCACTGTTCACATAATAGTTTGCTTCATCACTAAACAGAACCTTATATGTAAACCGTGGCTCCTGTTCCAGTTGTTGTGTCACCCAGTCTTCAAATTTAATGCTCTGGTCCGGATCATCCTCGGTGAAATGTTGTAGCAGCTGAATCTTGTAAGGGTGCCTTCTGTGGGTAGCCAGTATCCGTCGAATGGACATTCGACTGATGCCACACTCCAGGGACATGTGTTGTGTGCTACTCTGTGGGCTCTTGGTAAATGCTGCCAGGACAGCCACTGATGTTTGGTCATTGAAGACAGTTTTTTATATGTCCAGATTTGAGCTTATCAAACAACGAACCAGTAGCACGAAATTTGGAGACCAGTTTGCTAACTGTGGCATGGCCGATGGGCGGTCTCATAGAGTTTCTTGCATTGAAGCCTCTGTAATGACCTGGGTACTGCATTCACCAGACATCAACACAATGTCTGTCTACAACGTGTCAATAACTCGATAATGCATAAAGCTACATTAAAAATGAGCACACTATTGTTTTTCTTGTGCAAGTCTCTATGTGTTTGATGTGTCACATGAGCCCTCTAAAGTTGAATCCAAAATGTCGGCTTGCAGATAATTGCCATGGGCGTCACCCGGCCTCAAATGTTTTCCCCCTCCCATGTACTAATATGCCACAATTGGTAAGGTGATATCAGCAACCATTTTCAATTTATCAGGGTGTATCCACATTTATGGCCCACCCTGTACTTTGAGGGTACTGGAGGTAAGACCTAATTCCAAGCCATCCTATAAGAAATCTAGTATGATCAAATCTGAGGGTTTTAAATTGATGATTGAAAATAAGCGGGAGTAGTGACTCTGACTTCTTTGATCCTCAGGGACCAGGCATACTGCCCCAAACTGAATGAAGTCTGATATCTAGTATCTGATCCTGAGTCTGCTAGCCCTGAGCAGTCACTACAAAATGAGAGGGAAGGGGAGTCTCAACCTCTAGCTGGTAACCTTGAGAGATGACTTGGACTATCCAGGATTTGGGAATTAGGGCATCCCAGGTGGGCACAAACTGTCGAAGTCCCCCACACACATACCTGTCTGGCGCCATTGTTTGGAAGATGACTTATTTTGGTTGGGGTTAAAAATAAAGTTTCTACCCTTCCCCCTTTTTTTGTATGACCAGCATCCTCTGACTTGCCCTTAACTCCCCTCTGAGATAGCTCTGTCTCTGACGATGAAAGGGCAATTTTTTTTAGCTTTAGATTTTTCTTCGGAAAACCGCTTTTTCTAATAACTTATCCAGTTCAGGACCAAACTAACCATGAAAGGGAAGAAAGTTTGTTTTTAGATGCCATATCGCCTGACCAGGATTTCAACCAAACGACACATCTGGTAGTTTTTGTTAAGGCCGAGGCCCAGGCTGACACTTTAACTGCTTCAGCCGAGGCATCAGCTAGGACATTAGTAGCCATCTTGAGGAGAGGAAGAAACTCTAGGATCTGGTCCCCAGGGGGTTTCATTCAGAAGATGGATTTCCAATTGGTCAAGCCACACTTTAAGAGTTCTAGCCACACAAGTAGAGGTAACATTGGGTCTAAGCAGGGTTGCGAGTCACTACTTTTTCTTTTATTTTATTTTTTTAAGTCTTTCCACCTTGCGATCCATTGGATCCCAAAGTTTGGTTGCGTCCTCAAATGGTAAGGAGGCACACTTTCCAACCTTAGCTATTGGTATGTCTACTTTAGGGACAGAATCCCAATCTAAACTATCCTGGTCATCGAAGGGGTACAGTTTCTTAATTCACTTAGGAAGGATCCAACTTTTCTCCATTTTTTTTTCCATTCAGATTTAATCATAGAATGGATATTCTCATGAACGGAAAAAGCAATAGGTCAGTGGGAAGCTAAACCTCCAAATATTTAATTGTGAATCGATTTAGGCTTCTCTTCTTCTGTTATGCTAAGAGGAGCCCGAATGGCTTTGATAAGCTCCTGAGTATCTTCAGGGCTAAACAAATATTTTTTTTAGGGGCACAGTCTTACACATTCTCCCTCTTCAATCTTTTTTTTTTTTTTTCTCATAGAAGCGGTAGATGGTTCAGCAGCTGATGACACGGGTTTGGAAGATAAGGTGGCACAAATCTCATTATTGATCAAGAGTTTAATATCTTGCATTAGGCTTGGTGATTCACTCTTTACAAATGAAGCTGCACAGTTGCTGCATAGAGGTTTATTTCCCTCTGGGTCCAATCAAGTGCCACACACCACACACTTTCTAATCTTAGATCTTGACTTAGGATCCACAGAATCAGTGTCTCCCTACAAAATAGGAGATGGATACGGACAACTACAGTATATCAGCAGTAAGGCATACTGAGACCATACAGACAGTCCCGGCCACCATGTCGCATACAGCAGCTGGTTTGGCAGGAGCACTCATTTTTTTATGCTGCTGCTTGTGGCAGGAAGATTTGCTCCTTTGCTCAGGGCAGCTGTAGAGGAAACTTCAGTGCTGCTGTGGTTAGGAATATACCTGTCAGGCTGCCGCTGCTGGCAGTTGTCCTACAGGTGCTGTACACTATACAAGCCTTGCACAGGCTGATTTTGAAATCTGGCGCCCTTTATGCCAGACGACAGCGTCGGCACAGTCTCTCATCAGGGTGCTGGCCTGAGCCTGGCAACCAGAAGTGATGTCCCTCGCACATTACGTCAGAAATACTGGAAACTACACTGAGAAACCGTGTCTATCCGGGCCCAGACCGGCACCAATGTATTAAATGCCTGCCACACTTCCCAGCTCACAAAGAAGCTGCCGTGCCAATGACCCGGACAACCAGGGTGATGCCGATGTTTACCTGCGAGCAGGTGTCCCCTGTATTCAGCCTGGAGCCGTCTGCAGGGGACAGATGTCTGCAGGGGAGTAGCAGATCAGCTCCTGGGCTACCCGGTGACACAGCCTGGGGCAAGGGGATGGACTCCACGTGTTCCCTCCACCAGTAAGATGATTTTTAACGTCAGGATTTTGATGGCTCCCAGCACCTCTTGGGCACCTGCTTCTGATCAGGAGGAGGCAAGATATGCTTTTTTTTTTTTGTATTATGCAAATGGCTGTTCTGGTGCACTGAAGGTGGTCCCAGTCCATTGATATCCCCTCCCATGATATTTTACTATCTATATTATAAAATAATCCTGAAAAAATTCAGTTTTCTTTTTACTTACTAGGCCTTACATTAAAGAGGTTATAAAGAATTAGAAATTTTTTTTTTTTCCCACCAGGTTGTGAGTGTCATTAGTTTAACTCCATTAAAGGGGTACTCCAGCGTGGAGGCACTTTTGCGCTGGGACCAGGGACAAGGGAAAAGACGTCCACTCACCTCCCCGGTTCCAGTGGCGCTCCGGTGCCCGGCCGCTTCCGGGTGTCTGACGCAGGCCCGAGACATGACGTCTCAGGTTCGCTCAGGGACTCAGTGGCCTCCTTCACTGACTGGCTGAGCGGACCTGAGACGTCACGTCTCGGGCCCGCATCACACACCCGGAAGCAGCTGGGAACGGAGCACCGCGATGCGGGACCCGCCGCTGGAGCGGGAAGGTTAATGGACGTCTTTTCCCTCGGCCACCTCATCCCCGGTCCCAGCGCTGGAGTACCCCTTTAACTTCAATGCAACTAAGCTGCAGAACCACACTCAAACGGAGGACAATAATGTTGCTGTTTATGGCAGAAAGTGGCCATGTTTTTCTAAACCTGAATAATCCCTTTAAGGCAAGACTTCCTATTCTGAAGGGTCTTCTTTATCACAGATAGGAAAGCATTGAATGGGTAACCCAGGACCCTACAGTACAACCAAAATAGCTGAGGCTCCGGACAGCCTCCCCTTCCCTGTGAGTGACTTCTAGTCAAGTCACAGAGCATGCCCAGAAAATTACTAGTAAATAGGATCTGGTACAATCTACTGTCTTTGGTTATGGGGCATCCTGTAAAGAACTGGTCCCCAACCAGTGCTTAAGGAGTCATATGTGCCTTGGGACAAGACTGAATGACTTTGCAATCATTTAAAGCATAACTATAAAATATTTTGACCATTTAGTTTTAGTTAGCTTAGGTCATGAGAATTTTTGCAATATACACTAAGCTAAAATGAAGTTTTTTAAATACATGAAGCTGAATGTCCCCTCAGATCTGTGTTTGCCTGTGTTATTTCTGCATTCCTGCTGGACACGCCCCTCTCTGGAAATCCTGGAGTGTGCGGACTCCGACAACAGCATCAGATAACAGCCCTGACACAGACCGAAACAAAACCTCCTCCCCCACCTCCTAGCAGCACGTTTTCCCCCCTCCCCTCACAGAGGTGAGTTAGCAGAGCTGAGAGTTAGCAGAGCTGAGACCATCATGCCATAAAGCTTAAAAGGTGTAGTGCGGCGCTAAACATTTATTCACAAAATAACACACATTACAAAGTTATACAACTTTGTAATGTAATGTATGTTATGTATGTGAATGGCCCCCTTCCCCGTGTCCCCTCCCCCCACGCTAGACCCGGAAGTGTTGGTGCATTATACTTACCGCATTCGTGTCGACCCCCCGCTCCAGCCGCCCCCCCCTATGCCGCGTCATCAGCTGCTCAGCCACGATTGGCTGAGCATAACTGTGCTAAGTATAATGCACCAACACTTCCGGGTCTAGCGTGGGTGGGGGGAAACACGGGGAAGGGGGCCATTCACATACATAACATACATTACAAAGTTGTATAACTTTGTAATGTGTGTTATTTTGTGAATAAATGTTTAGCGCCGCACTACCCCTTTAATTCAACAAAACAACTTTTACTTGTTCACTCGCTCAACAGGGAATAAGCACATATGACACAGATCTGGTTAAAAGCACTTGTTTATTGGTTACAATATCAATTCATGGCAACATATTGGTTTCACTGAGCCACTGTACAAATACAAAGAGAAAAAAAAAAATCAATTGTGGAAAAATATAAACAAAACGTTTATAGCAAGTGATTATTTCACAGGGAAATCTTTTATACAACAGCAACTGTTAAAAAGGGAGAGAGGGGAAAAAAAAAAAAAAGAAGAAAAAAAAAAGCATGGCACGTCCCTGGTTTTTAATTGGCTTAAAACCTTTAAGACAGTTCTTAATACATACACGATCCAAAAGGCAGTGCAGAATTAATTCGGAATCCATATTTATAAAGCCTTTTGTCAGCAACACATGAGTAAAAATGTTATAAAATGAATGTGCAAGAATCGTCCTCCTGTAAAGTGTAGATATATATATTACAGCAACAAAACAATGTTTCCTCAAATGCAACTAAACCTTGGACTTCTATGAATAGAATAGAAAGTGTAAGAACTCACGTTAAAAGATGCTTTTTTTTTTTTTTTTAACATTCTCCCCCCTCCCCCAGAATGGAGAAACACACAGGATTAAGCACCACTATGTAAAGAAAGCAATAAAAGGCCGTAAAGATCTAGAACTACTCTCCACTGAAGTCCATATCAACTCGAACCCTAGCACACTGTGTGGTAGAAGAATTTGTGAGGCACATGTAATGTGTTTATCAGGTTATATCAATCAGTAACACTGTTTTGCACATATTACCATACGACACGGCATTAAACATTCTGCATGTATTTTATACAACCAGCAATTGGATAAAATTAGGAGAGAGAGACAAGGCCCATGGTGCCTCGAAACTTAGGAAGAGATTTCACTAGCATGCATGCCAGAGTATGTATACAAGGTGCACCATTAACCCATGCTTCATTACTTTCACAAACACAGTCTTCCATTCTGTCACTCAAGTTCTATAAGCTCGGGATGTAAAGTAGTCTGCTGTCACCGAAACATGAATACAGTACTCATAGCGGGAGTGTTGGAATGTAATGAAGAGTTAGCAGTTTATACTGACTGAAAGTACAGTGTATGTATTATGCAGACTACAGTTCCACTCAAGTCAGATAAAGAATGGGGACTTCTCTGTCCTATGAGGATAAAGGCATGTGGTCATTTTTATCTTTCTGATTTACAGAACAGATGGTTGGGACTGTAAGACACAGATCTAGGCCCAGTACAGGGAGAGTGGCACAGTCTAGTTATGAACAGCCTGGTAGTTGCAAAGGGGGCAAGGCAATGTTGCCAGCTTGACCATGCTTAAAGGGTAAGGTATACACCAATTTTAACAGGCTGCAGACATGATGTTCCTTTACTGTCAAATTATCACTTAAAAGTACCAGTCATCTGTGCAGACACTGGGCCAGCCATGGTGTGGGGTAACCCCAATGCTGCCCATTGATTCACTAAGAATCAGTAATGTAACTGATCTGCCCCAGTCAATGGGCACATTACATTCCCATTAAAACAGGTTCCTACCGCAGGAGAGCTTCCCCTGGTATAACAGTTATAATGGATTGCCTAGAGGCGCAGGCTGCACAGAGGCTGTTTCCATTGTAAGAAGGCGACAAGTAAACATAAAGGCAGGCAAATAAAATACATTACAGTTGGCATTAATACAAAGGGTTAAATATTGGCACATTGTGTGAACTGCCCAAATTTATCAAAAGAACAGAGAGAACAAGTAGAACAATTTGTAGGTGTCGACATCTCACAAGAGCAGTATGTGAGTACCTTGGTGATCAGGAAATACAATCTAGAAAAGCTACTATACCCAACAGATATATGCACCCGGTAGAGTTCGTGTATTACATGGGAAACTAAAATGTATTTAGCCACTGTGTCCAATGTCTAGATTTACTAGAATTATTTTTTTTGTACTAAAAAAAAAAAAGTGCCCTGGCTATTTCAACTAAACGTATACCTGATCACAAAAAAACAGATTTCCCAACACTCTTGTGGCTCCCCATCACATCAAGATCTACTGAAGATCAGAATACTTGGAATTTGGGGCTGCAAGTTTACCAATGCCAGAATGACGTGTGGTCAGGACTTTGCAGCCTGGTTAAGTGTACTGACAAATCACAGTTCACAGAGGGATACACATTAGGTCATATGCTGAAGTCTGTTTGGTCTCAAAAAGGTTGTGCTCAAAGGGAACACTGTTATGGTGGAACACTTCCCATTATTTCAGGGACAAGGCAGGATTGGGGGCAAAAAAAGCAGAAAATGCTCCTGAACAACGCAGGTAATACTGAATCCCAGTTACAATTTGGTCCTTCATATTAAACTATTAGTAAAATAGTTGTGCAACAATATTGAGATTTTGATGGTGTCATCTGACTGGTATTATTGGCACTGAAGGCAAACATGACAGAAGGCACAGTGCATCATAAAGGTGATCTCCAGCTTACCATACACTGGTCACCTACCCACACCACATTCAGCCCCTTTCTGGCCTTTTGACCTGAATGACTGTGGATTCTCGACTACTGACTTAGCAAAGTTGCTGTTGCAAGTCCCAATACCGAAGGACAAAATGATTTGGCACTGCATGTTGCATGGGAAGAAAAAAATAGTTTACTGTTATCAAACATGGATTTTATTTCCCGGTCAGCTATGCTCAGCTACCCAGGCTGAGACTTGAAATGTGGGATTTCATTGCAAGGCAAAGATCTGTAGACTCTGGGGTGTTCACACGAGACAAAGCAAACATGTGGCACTACACTGGAGGAGTGTTGGCTGTACATTTATACAAAGGGTGTGATGCATCACAATTTACAACAGTCCAACAGAGTTTCACTAGTCCAACTTGCCTATAGGCTACAATATAGTGTATGTGATCAGTGTTCTCCAGCTACAGGAGATATATTTATCTAGAGAGGATAAAGTCTTTTATTAGGGTTTTATGTTTGATCAGGTCATTGGGTTTTTTTAATGGAAATTTCAAGTTTTTTTCTTCTTCAGTGCAGGTAGATGGAAAATTTAGCAATTTACATTAGTGCATTCAAGTCAGGAACTGGAATAGTGGATTGGATTTTCCTGCATATTTCTTGTACTGCACAATGGCATCAGTACATAACACTAGAGGCTCTCTGCTCCATTATGCCATACAGTATAGAGGGGGCGAGGAAGTAGTGCGCGAGGTTAAAAACTGGCCTGCCTAAACGTGAAGATATACTACAACCGTATGGATACAAATACAAAAGCAATGACTTCATTTCATCCACAGCAAGTTCACAAAGAAAAAATTTAAAATAAAAACGACAATCAAGTATATTTATCACTAAACTATTGTGGCGTTCAAAAAAAAGCTACAATTCATATTCTTTAAATAAAAAAGGCATTATTTCATAGTTCTTCATTTTTTTTCTATTTTTGTGTATTTTTCCTTTTTTTACATACAAACATTACATGATCGGCTGCTATAGTGTGTACATTCAATTATGTACAAAAATAATAAAAAAAGAGAAAAAAAAAAGAAAAAAAAATATCAGTACAGACTCAGCAGACTTTGAGCACAAAGCAGAAATCTTTTAACCATGTGGCTGCTGTAAAGGTCCAATATGTATAACCGACTTTTCTAGCAGCAAAACGGTTAAAAAAAACTTAACCAAACCACAAAATAAAGACTGGCTCCTAGACTCTTGGTCACCATGATCCTGTGTGCTAGCCCCTTTAAATAGTCACCAATGCTCTCTCCCCTTTGAACCCTTATGACTTCACTTGATTTTTACTAATTTAAAGAAAGCCTTTTTTGTGTAATAATAATCAGTGAATAGAAAAACTTCACCTGCAAATACAAGGTAGAAATGTTATTATTTCACAGCTATAGGCTGCAGCATTGACCTCTCCAGATCTCGGTGGAGAATTTACAAGATCATTTATCTTTGCCCAAGTTAATTCCAGATTCTGAGAAAACTGTCCCAAGACCCTGTAGCTACAGCCATGCCATCATCGGTTACACCTAAACAGCTCACACGGTTATCGTGACCAGCAAGGACTCCTGTGGAGACAGAACAGGCAAGAGGTCATATATAAGCAGCTCATTCACATCTCCTTTATTATATGGTACACAGACAATATAGCTTGAGCAGGCTTAGAAAAACACACAAAATTGTTTTATCATGGAAATCAACATCCGTCTTCAGCCCCTCTGCTCTGTGCACAAAATCTAGACAGAGGCACACAAGGCTTCATATGCTGCTGTGTAACAGGAATCAAACACAGCATGCCACCATAATGGAGACATAGAAACCTTTGGCTGCAAGAACCCCTTAAGATTCTCAATAATGCTTATACGTCATCTCAGATCTTGACAGACCCTATATTAGAAAGCAGAAAACTGATAAAACTCGCTATGGCTAGTTAGTTTCTGTTAGCGCCAGCATTAAGGAAACAGGACTAATCTCAAACTACTAGCAGCCATAAAAGCCAATTGACTACTAGAAGTTCTCAAAGAATGCAGTTATCAGAACAAGGCATTTATAAGAAGCGCTTCATCTGGGGGCGCTATGCACATATACCCAGCAGCCTGTCAATTACTGGGCTGAGAGGTGGGAGGGGCACATGTCATTCTCCGTACACGGCTATACCTTTAGTGACTGGGCAGTCGTCATATAAGGAACAAATACTATCCGCAATAAAGCACTTATTCCAGGCGCTGAAGCTGTTCAGATGAGTAAATATGTCAGTGGGTTTGACCACCCCACTTGCTACCATTGCTCTTTATCTGACAGGGGGACACACACAAAAAAATAAAATAAAAAATAAAATATAATATATATATATATATATATATATATATATATATATATATATATTATATACACACACACACACACACACACACATATATACATATAAATACTGTTGCAATGGTCCGCCTCTAAATCACCGGCGAGATCCACTGCTTTTGAGTCTCCAAAAGATACACAGACACTATGAGACAGGGGTTGCGTGCATTACAGTCTCATAGCATATCCATATCCATAGAAACCCAAACTTCTGAATTAGCAGTGGTTATCGTTGCTGATCCGCAAGCGGCCCCTTGTGACAGGTACACTTTAAACATACAGTTGGCATAATAAAGAAGTTGTAGTGAAGTTATAATGACTTGCGTATCATATGCCAAGCGTCCGCTGGGCATTCCCAAAGCCAGGAGTTCATCCCCAACCTTCCTCTTTTTACCAAGATCACCAGTGGATAGTGGAAGGCAAAGGACACTTTCCTGGCTAATGAATGCCAGTTGACACTTGACTTCAAAAGCATATGGCTTGTGAGTTAATATGGCTTTCTACTACATGTTACCCTAGCAGTACAGCCAACAACATAGGTCTGATTACACATATCTACCCGTCACCTATGAAGCAATGCTAGTAGTATGGGAAAGGAAAACCTACAGACAGACTCCCCATAATCTTACCTTTAATCTGATTACCAAATTACAAGGGGCACAGAAGAGAAGCAGTACACCATATGAAATGCCAACAAACACTTACCTGCCCTTTCACCTTTCAAAGTGTCCCACACATTGCAGTTGAAGTCATCATATCCTGCTAGTAACAGGCGCCCGCTTTTTGAGAAAGCTACAGATGTTATTCCACAGATTATATTGTCATGAGAATACATCATCAACTCCTGGTCCGCACGCAGGTCAAACAGCCGGCAAGTAGCGTCATCAGATCCAGTGGCAAATGCATGCCCATTAGGAAAAAACTAAAATGCAAAAAAGTTACAGAAATATCAGAAATAAATAACTTTAAATACAGACAATATTGTTGAGGTGATTGATTGCAAAATTCCAAAAAAAAAAGTATTCCACTTAATGCTAGGATCAGACAGTAGACATTGTGTACAGATAAAGATAGAGTTTGTTATATTATAGGCCATGTCTGCCACCGGATGTTACTTACACAGACTGCGTTGATATCAGAAACATGTCCAGTAAAAGATTGCCTGCACATGCCATCCCGGATGTCCCACAGCTTAGAGGAAGCATCACAAGCACCAGAGACGAAAGTCCTCATGTCAGGGCTCAGGGACAGACTCATCACATCTCCAGTGTGTCCGGTAAAGGTGGTTGTTTGCTGGCCAGTCTCTATATCCCACAAAGCACTAAAAAATAAATAAATAAATTAAAAATACATATATAGCCAAGCCAGTGCACTTCACCCGTTTTAATAGGAAGAGTATATGTGTATACGTTTTACATGTGCCATATTAATACTAGTTTGTGTGTGCACACAACAGAGCAGATATTCTATTCCAACAGCGGAAAGTTCTTCAAGGTGTAGCCTCTAAAGGTAAAGGTGATAAAGGCTTCTCTAATTATGCATAGTGATCGACAATTCTGAAATTACCAGGATCCCCTACGCAAGAGCTCTGAGCTAATACTACCTAGGATGAAGGTGTTAGCTGCAGCCCCACTGCACCCACTGACCCCCCTATAAAAGGGCTATTTACACTTCTAATTCTGCACAGTATAACACTATATATATCCCCGCATGCCACATTCAGTTCTTTTATTTGTGCAATGGCAATTGCATAGTCTCCAAATCAGGACAGCAGTAAGTGTCCTGAGAAAGGGACTGCAACCTACCTCATCTATTGTGTCCAGCTGTTCACACAGTTTTACTAGAATGTAAGACCCCTCTTTATGGTCACAAATGAGAGACAATGAACTGCACTGTGGGGACCTGAGTCACATACACAACACAAAAAATGTTTTGTTTTTTAATTTCTCCAGCATTTACCAAGTTGTGTCTCCAGAGCTTGTGACGATCTGGTTGTCATCTAGAAAGCGGCAACACGATAGGTATCCTGAAAGAAACCAAGAAAGGGTCAGTAAAATGACAAGTACAACAAGAAAGCTCAATCCAATGGCCCAGTTCATTAAGACCGTTTCTAGAAATGACTGCACCAATATCAAAGCCAAAATATTCTATATAAAAGGTGTGCCTTTTATCTTGACCAGAAATGTCATATTCTAATATCCAATTTGCTTTCACACTGACCTATAAAACAGATTTTGATATTTCAGGACTGCCTAGTAAAGGCGTGCTTACACTAGTAGAGTAGGATGACACTTTCTCATATACCTCTTTTAGATAAGCCACAGAAATCTCAGGAGGAAGTTACACACCATAATGACAAAGAAAGATCATTGTTTTGTATCACTATGTTAAGCATGTATGATCCTTATGTGTAAGTATAGGTTCTCTAATACTCAGATTAAAGGAGTTGTCCCAAGATAACTAATCACCTATCCAAAGTACAGATAAGCAACTGATCAATGGAGTCTTCCCCCTATCCTTAGGATTAGTGCGGTCCTCAAGTGAGGACTTCATATCAGGCCACAGAAGTTGGGCAAGTACAGCGCTCAGTGGGATCCTCATTGATCAGATCATCCCCTATCCTGTGGACAGGTGAATGATAAGTAAATCTAACACTAATGTGGTGTCCCAGTGTTTGGTGCCTTAGGCACCTGTTGCAAAGTTCTCACTCCAGGTTAAGTGGTGATGGAGTAGTTTACAGTTTCCCCACTAGGTGTCAGTGTTATTTGTAAGTCTTGTTGTTCCATGCACAGCTGAAGTTAGCAATGGGTTAATGTTTTCTGTGTACGATTTGTTCTGTGCGAGCCTATAGGAGGTACTTTCTCTTCTTCTGCCTATCCCTGCTCTCCACACACAAAGACTCACCCCTGTAGGAGGAGTTAGCTCTGTTTGGGAGGAAGTGACTAGTTCAGTTGAGTCTAGACACTCAGTGTGTTTAGATGCAGCTAGAGACAACCAGTTTGTTTGCTACTTATACTATACCTACCATGCAGTTCTAAGAACTTTAAAGGGAAAAAGAATCCTGGAACACCCTAACTTACACTGTGAACCAGTCTAGGAGGTGAAAGGCAGTATCCCAAGTACAAGAGGAACTAGCCTGGATATGACAAAGCTACCAATGAAGGTCTATGTATACTATCTCGCAGTGCAGGTAACTGGGCCCCCACGGGAACTTAGCTTCACCCAGATAACCACGACTGGGGCTTGAATTACCCTATTAGGACGGTTAACTCAACACTGTAGGGCAGAAGGTAGTCAGACAGTCTATACACAGTTACAAGTAAACGTACTACTACATAGTCTTCTGAAAAGTTCCGGCAGAGTACGTTGCTACATTGGGTAAGGGCTCCTTCGACCAAATCTTCTACTCTACTCTCAACACTTCTAGCACCGCTACAACTACCCCTCTTCTTCAGGTACCTCCTCAAGCACAAACAAGTAAAGTTCATGTGAATATTTATCTATTCTGCCAAAGTCTATTGTATTGCTGAAAAACTGCACAAAAGAGCTGTTCCTTTTTCGATATCACTGGGACTGTCATCTTTTGTACGCACCAGCACCCATACACACACCAACCGTACACCTTGGGTTATTTTTCCCCTTTCTGTGGGTGGCAGTAACGATAGACCGGTGGGTCAGTTGCCACTCAGGACTACTGTGACAAGAGCCTAAGGGACCCATACAAACCCGGCGGGTCACTGACCATTTGAAAATACAGCCAGCCACAACACAAAGCAGGTACCAACATCACACCTGTGTGCTGGACAAGCACTGGCGTCACGACAATACCAGCTCTGGCTAAACCGTCAGGCAAATACCATCTAGTGCGACAGGTAAAAAAGACCAACCAGGACAGCATACTAACATTGCCCATGTCAAGATTTTATTATAGGCAGTTTGATGCTGCAATGCAAGGTCCAACGATGTGCCACATTTCATAATTCCAGTTCCAGTTCCAGATTTGTTAGCAATAATCCATTAGCTTCTTTGGTGAACTGGAGGTTGTCCCAGCTGGGAAAGTGGCCCAATCGGAGTGCTGGGAATGCGTACAGTGTACCAAAGCATCTAACCAGCATAGATAGAGTATAGCTAATAATCTAAAGGTATGGGTTAAAAGGATTATCCAATCTTTTTCTTTTAAATATGTATTAATTGAATTTTTTTCAAGTAAATAATAAAAAAAACAAAACATCAAAACAATGGCCCAAACAGTGGACCCAAATTTTCAATGAGCACACATTGTCTTCCTAAAAGGACATGCCAAAATAATGAATAAACAGAACAAGAACAATTAGACATCTGCCATAGCAAGGTGGGTATACAATAACCCCCTCCCTTCCACCCCAATCTTTTTCTTTCAAATCAACTGGTTTTAGAGTTATATAATTTGTAATTTAACTGTTTTTTTTAAATCTCAAGTCTTCCAGTACATATCAGCTGCTGTATGTCCAGCAGGAAGTGGTGATTTCTTTTCAGTCTGACAGTGCTTTCTGCTGACACCTCTGTCCGAGACAGGAACTGTCCAGAGCAGCAGCAAATCTCCATAGCAGCCCATACTAAAATCTTGGAATGGGCAAAGTTAGTGCTAGATTTTCTTTAAGATCTTGGAATACCTTTCTAACCTTGGCAAGCACTTCACTGTGGTTTAAGGCCTTAATAACCAGGCCCATTTTCGTTTTTGCACTTTAGTTTTTTCCTCCTCATGTTTAAAAGGCCATAGCACTTGCATATTTTTACCTACAGACCCACACGAGCCCTTACTTCATTTTTCCATAAAATATGCTGCAAAACCAGAAAAAAAAATATGCAGAGAAATAGAAGAAAAAAAAAAAAAAAAAAAAGGTGCATTTCTTTTTATTTTGAGGGGTTTTGTGTTTACGCTGTTTGCCCTATGGTAAAACTGACATGTTATCTATGTTCCTCAAGTCAGTATCATTACAACAATATGTAACTTGTAAAACTTTTATTTTATTTGATGGCTTTGAATTGCTTTATTCCCATCATTATAATGCTTTTATTGTTTGGTCCATGGGGCTGTGTGAGGCGTCATTTTGTGTGCCATGATCTGTTCTTTCGTTACCTTGTTTGGATATATGCGACTTTTTGATCACTTTAATTTTTTTTACTTCTTTATTTACAAATTCACAACATACAATAAACAGATATTTAGCCATCACAATAAAACCCCATGAAAAGAAAGTGTGGACAATGATATATTCCCATATCAATCAATTACTCATTGGTCGTTATGGTTCCTTCTATACAACTTATATACCACCCTACTCCAAATTCTAATTTCCAGGGGGAAACTCTGGGCACACGAAGCCTCACTTCCTTTTTCTTACTTCGTTGTTCTAAACCCACTGTATCTCCATCCTCTTCCTCTCTCAACTCCTTGAGGCTTCCCCCCTTCACATCATAATCTAAGATCGCATTGTCCCTTCCAGGAGAAAAGCATGCCAATCCACCATCAGCCCTTCCATATGTACTCTTATCTACATAGAGGTTAACTCCACTTTTATATGCCTTTCCTAAATATAGTTAGGAACCTGTTCCTCCTACTTGGCCCCTCTTTACAAAGGAATACCCTCGGAGTCCCTGGTACCTATCACTTACAATAAATTTACCAAAGGTGCCCTTGGGTGTTCTGTAACCATATACAATGAGCACATACACCTCCGGGCCACCCTATCCTTAATATGTTATTCCTCTTAAACTTCTAATCTGTATCAACATACATCTTAATATTATCGTCATCCCATCAGAGTACCACCAAAGCTTAGGGTCCAGCATGTCTCACTCCTTTATTCAGACACATCCCCACACCCTCTTAATCTACCTATATATGTGAAGCGGGGACACCCCTTTCCTCTACTACATCTCCTTTTAACTCTCTCTCTTCCTCCATGCACCCAAAGTTACCCCCCAGTAACATTCATAACACATTGCAATGCATTGCCCACCTTCACTTATTCCATTACTTTTATTTTAACCCAATTTTTGCAATACTCAAAAAACCCTTCCAGGATTCGTTTAGTAGATGTAACTTCAGAACCTTGCCATTCTATAGAGATGATCTTCCCCCCCTCCTGTTTGATTTCTTACCAATCTCGCCAACATTCTTCTTGGCCTCTCGCCTTCAACTCCCCCTTTAGCTGACCAGAAAGAGTCTTTGGATCTCAATTTTTATAGAAGCTCCCTTTCCAACTATACCCTGTTGTACCATAAGTACTAAGTCACTTAAACTAAGTCACTCATAAACTAAGTCACTCAGCTCCGCTGTTCGACGACTATCTTTTTCTTTGTTTTTTTTTTTGTATAATACCTTCTGCTTTATAATACATTAGAGGTCTCACAAGTCAAATGTGTCTCCTGAAGACAGATAATCCCTGGGAGGTAACTATCTCTTCTCTCCACTCGCCAGTCCTCTAATATTCCAAGTAAAAGTAACAGTTCTAAATTTTCCCATTTACTTTGATCACCTTTTATGACATTTTTTCTGGATTTGATGTAAACAAAAAATGCGCAAATTTGCACTTTGGCAGGTTTTTGCGCTTATGCTGTTTATCGTGAAAGATCAAGAATGTGATAATTTAATAGTTCAGGCGATTACGCACACAGCAATACCAAATAGGTTATTTTTTTTATTTATTTATTTTTATTTCTAAAATAAGAAAAGGGGGGTGATTTAGACTTTTATTAGGGGAGGGGATTTTTTATTAATAAAAACACTATTTTTTTTTTACATACAGCAATTAGAATTCCCTGGGGGACTTCTATATACACAGCACTGATCTCCCATTGAGATCAATGCTGTGTATATAATAGAGTACTGATCCATCAGATCGGTACTCTATTATAATGGTCTGCTGCAGACCAGATACACTGACTGCTGAGGCGGGATCAGAGTCATTCCAACACAGAGCCCCGACCGGCTCAGTAGATAGGATCTCCCCTCTGCGATCCCATCGCGGAGGGAAGATCCCCCCACTAGACACAAGGGACAGGGGGACAAGCACCATTTAAATGCAGCTGTCAGCTTTGACAGCTGCACATAGCAAGCGGGGACCGCGGGCTGCAGAGAGGGCTCACGCCAGGAGCCCTTTCTGTTTATCCTTAACGGCAAGTTACGAGTATACTTTTCATGCGTCATTAAAGCGTTAAAAGGCCAAAGCACTAGCATTTCTGTCACCTACAGACCCATATGAACTCATTTTTTGCAACACTAATTGTACTTTGTGGTAACAGACTTAACTTTTCCAATAAATATGCTTTGAAACTGGAAAATAAAAATATTTGAACAGTAATATTGGGGGGGAAGCAAGTTTGCAAAAAAACGCCACTCTGATAAATCTCCCCTATAGTATGTCAGTTTTACCACAAACTGGTGTAAAGTAGAATTGTCTTAGTTGCCCCTAGCAACCAATCAGATTCCACCTTTCATTTTTCAAAGAATCTGTGAGGAAAGAATCTGAATCTGATTGGAAGTTTTTCAGGTCAGTACAATTACAACAATAACCATTTCAAGCTGCTGCAGAGTTTCTGAAATAATTGCTGAGCCAGGGACAGCATCCGGAGCCAGAAGAGGAACTGGGCTGCAAGTATAATGGATCGGCTCGCTGTGATGGCATCACAACAAGCCAATCCTGCCACTGGGCCACCAATAATAGCTTACAGGCCATTTAAATGCTGCTGTTAGGCAGTATTCACACGAAACACAGACGTGGAATACCTGTAACAGAATTGTCGCCCCCCTCGCACGGGCAGTATCTCTGATATGATGCTGGGAGCAGGGAACTGTATGAATATGCGCCACCCTGTGATGACAGAGCCGTGAGGCTGCTTCATTACAGTGCGGCGCATATTCATACATTTCCCTGCTCCCAGCATCATATCAGAGATTCTGCCCGTGAGAATGTGGCCTTAGTTTTGCCAGGGATTGGGAGTATATTGTATTTGTAAAGTAAATTAAAAATCTCTGGCACCAGTTGATTTGAAAGAAAAAATTTTTGGTAAACAATGTATTACAACTTTTATTAACAAACATTTCTTTCTTGGCTCTTACCTGTGTGTCCTGGGAGCTCTCGACTCACTCGCACATTTCCTTCTCTGGTTTTCAAATTGTAAATAGAGCAGATATTGTCTAAACCTCCACAAGCTACATAGTTTCCAGAAGGTGCATAAGCACAGGTCATCACCCAGGAGGACCGCAGAGGAATAGCATGCATCTACAAGAAGAGGAGCACTGTTACCATAAAGATGGCTCAGATATTAAGGTATGAGATTAGGTTGTGTTATGTTATAATATAATGATTTATCAGCTTTCCTTCTGGAGGATACACTGGCAAAATCTCGAAACATTCTCTGATTATAAAGCTCCTATGTATGTGACTGTCTACCATAAAGATACATATGTTGCCAATAGTGCACCATGAACCTGTTCAATACATTTATAAGAAGCATTTCCTGCTGAATAAAGCAAATGTACACAACATGCTACTAACCCAGTCTAGCATACAATGGTATCACTGGACAAATACAACATAAATCATGATAGGAATGACAAATCTGCAGACCCAATCAATTTTGTGACAGTCACTGTAAAAGGGGTTAAGAAAATATGAAGGGAATGCTTTCCTTTTAAAGGTTATTCATTATCTTGGCCTATGTAGACTTAGAGGCCTTGCAACACTCTATTGGGAAAAATCTGCAAAGCAGAAGGAAAAGAGCTCACTTTCTGATGCCACCTAATGGGAATCTCTTTTGGAGAAGATTGTAGTTTGGCTTATAAACCTTTGTCTTTTGTAAAGGTTCTCAAAAGTGTTTTTCAGAGAGTATCACTCACATGTCAGGCAAAGCCATGGCCTATCACCAGGAGCAAGCTGTAACTTTGATTTTCTGAGAAGGATCTGCATTGTAATAGCATCTAGTAACAGCGAACTGATTCAGACATAGATTTAAGGGGCCGCAGTCCCTTTTTTTTTTTTTGTGGGATCCTGGCAGTGAGACCATCACCACTGGCAAATAGCTAGTGATAATGTATCTTCACCACAGGCAGCCCCTTTATTATGAGAGAATTGGGTTTGCCTCCTGAGACAGGACACCGCGGCTGTCTATAGGTTTCTCCTGTTGCATACATGGACATGAATGGTCATGCATCTAATACATGAAGAGACCTTGTGGAGAAATGGAGAGTCCCTAGTAGATGGCAACAGTCTGTCTGGGAGAGGGACTGTCATGATGACACAACCCCTTTAACTGATCATGAAGAGACAACAGCATAGCTACATAGAAGGTCACATGTACAGAAATAAATTTTACCTTATTTGTTGTATAACTGTCCCAAATAATTAGTTTCCCATCTTGAGACGCACTCACTAGTAGTCTAAGGAAATACAAAATCACACCGACATTAGAAACCGCACAAGCAAATGAAGTATTTTATGCTAAAATAAAGCTCTTCCAAAATAGCTAGCAATGATTCATCTGCCAGCGGTTACCATCGAAAAGAGGCATCACAAGGCAGGAATGGAAGACACATCATTCTTCTAAGAAACACACATACCTCGAGTCTGAACCCCAGTGCATGGCATAAATTTTAGCTAAGTGACCTCGTAATGTGCGACGAGTTCGCATTTGGATTCGACCTACAGAGTCCAAACTGGTTGTGATCTATTGTGATGGGGAAATTAAAAGAGAATAAAAAATTACAGGGGAATAGTCGAAGGAAGTCACCAGAAAAGTATATTCACATAGAACAAGAAAATGTACCTGAACAAGGGTTGTGTCGCTGCATGCTTTCCTGGCATCCTAAGGGAGTTGGGGGAATAAATAATAATAAAAAAAAGTCATCTCAATATTCAAGACTACATTGATAAAGTATCAGAGTGAATTAGGGGTTCGTGGTGCTTGCAGTGTACCAAACTCTATATCACATGTCATATACTACATTCTATATGTTTTTTTTAAACAAATGAAAACACTTTCACATATCAGTAAACAGAACAGGTGAAGAGTCCATCTCTACAGCCCTAGCTAGAGTGACTCTCATCTGCCATATGATCCTGGCCCAGGAAATGCCTCCCAGTTTTTCAAACCTCATATACATGAAAGCACATGATCACAAAATAATGGTCTTACTCGGATTTGATTCCGCAGCTGCTCCGCTTCTTGTCGTAACTGTTCCAGTTCACTCATCTTGAAAGTCTGGAACGATCACACACCTCGGCCACACACAGCAAGAACAGATCTAGAAAGAGACAAATAGACTAAGTGTTAGTAACAAAATATATACAATCATAGATCATGTAACATCTATGTCACGTTCACACAGAAGAAAATCTGCAATGTTTACAGTGGCAGCAATGTGGATGAGAGTTACAGAAATCTCATTAATATGTTATAGGAGAATCCACGTGGAATTGGCACAAAATGTTCAATGCAGTGTTCTATAGATACACTGCAGATCTGGAGTAACAATTACAACTCTGGATTTAAAATACATTGGGGAACATTCATCACGGCCTACATTTTCTGGAGTAAAAAAAAAAGTTAAGAAATTTAGTACAAGCTTTAATTTGCTGGTGGTAGGTGGGGCAAGCGCTGCTAACGTGTGTAATGTACTGAACTGGCTTATCACACATATGGTCCAAGATAAATTAAATAAACTGAATGTAAGGGCCCTATTACACGGGCCGAGCAACGATGTAAACGAGATCTAGATTCTGCTAGATCGGCGCTCGTTTACTGGGCCTATTCCACGGCCCTGATGATTGTTTAGCGAGGGCTGCAGGGACATCATTACCGATGTCCTTGCAGCATACATTACCAAGCAGGGCTTCTCCTGCGCTCCGTCTTCCTCCCCGGGTCCCGCGGCACAGCATCAGCTTCAGTGCGGCCTGACTGAGCTGTCAGACCGCTCAGCCAATCACTGGCCGCGGCAGTCCTGGCCAGTGATTGGCTGAGCGGTCTGACAGCTCAGTCAGGCCGCTCCGGAGTTGATGCTGCGCGCGGGACCCGGGGAGGAAGACGGAGCACAGTAGAAGCCCTGCTAGGTAATGTATGGTGCTTGGATCATCGGTCGCCGCCGCGCACCGGTATTCCACCTTAACGATGTGCAGGTGGCGAACGACGATTTTAGGTTTGAACCTAAATGAACGATCAGCCGACGTCACGATCATCGGCTGATCGTTCTCTCTATTCCACCGAGCGATAATTGGCCGAATCAGGCAGATTATCGCTCCCGTGGAATAGGCCCCTAAGCAAAGCCCCAGGGCCTGATGGATTACACCCCAGAGTTCTTAGGGAATTCAGTTCTGTAATTTCTCTACCCTTGTATGAAATATTCAGTGATTCTTTGCTGACTGGTATTGTGCCGAGGGACTGGCGTAAGGCAAATGTAGTGCCAATCTTCAAAAAGGGCTGCATGACTTCCCCAGGTAACTATAGACCCATAAGCTTAGCGTCCATTGTGGGGAAACCACTTGAGGGGCTTATAAGGGACTACATCCAGAAATATGCAGGGGTTAATAAGTGTTATAAGTGATGCACCTGGGAACTAATAACCCCCATGCATCATATGTCTTAGAGGGGGTTACACTGGGAGAATCACTGGTAGAGGAGGATCTGGGTGTACTTGTAGATGATAGACTACAGAACAGCACACCAGGCTCACCATGCATATGCCATCCTGCTGACAGGGGTGGCTGTGGCTATTGCCTGTCAGCAGGATGGTCACATAATACAATACACTGTACTGCAGAAGCGTTACACTAGTGTACAGTAATCCGTCAAAATACAAATACGTCATAAAAGAGATCAAAAAGTAATATACATATAAAACTTGGTACGCTATGGATCTTGCAATGTGGCAACAGTTTTTGTGGGTTTTTGCTTGGAAGATAGTTTCTATTGCGCCAAAGCAGTAATAATTAAAAAAAACCTATACAAATGTGGTATTGCTGTAACCGTAGTGACCCAGAGAATACATGTATTATGTTATCAGTGACTGCTGATACGGATTTTTACGGCCGTCACTAATGGGCTCTATTCTGCTGCCATTAGCTCTTTATGGCAATGGCGCAGAATAATGTAGCAGTGCTGGTAATGCCCAGCAGCCCCCTCCTCTCAGCTATCGGAGGTAGCTGAGGGGTTGGGGCAGAGTGGGGGGCAGGCCCGGCCAGCTCCCTCACCAGCGATCGCCGGTAACGGGCACTGCATGCTTTCATCTCCTCTCACCATGAATCCACAGTGAGAGGAGATGAATACATGTCACCCCCCCCCTTGTCCCCCCCCGGAATAACCTTAGCGTTCACAGTGATTAATTCCTTAGGGTACAAACACACTTGCTGTATCCGCAGAGTGTTTCTCGCTGCGTATTCGCAGTGAGACTCGCTGCGGATCCTGGCCCTGTGTACTCAATGGCAGACAAACTCGCAGCAGGGATGTACATCCCTGCTACGAGTTTGTCCGCAGCCCGTCCCGATAACCCCCCGGCCGCCAGAGACTATATGTCACCTGATCCCGACTCCGGCTTCCTTCGCCGATTCCCGGCACGTCCCGCTCCGCCAATCATTGCGCTGCCCCACCGCATCAGGAGCCCAGAAGCAAGCCGGAGGAAGCCGAAGCAGGTCACGCATAGTCTCCGGCGGCCGGGGGGTTAACGGGGCGGGCTGCGGACAAACTCGTAGCAGGGATGTACATCCCTGCTGCGAGTTTGTCTGCCATTGAGTACACAGGGCCAGGATCCGCAGCGAGTCTCACTGCGAATACGCAGCCAGAAACTCGCTGCGGATACGGCAAGTGTGTTTGTACCCTTAAAAAAAGATCAAGCTCTCATTCTCTCCACTACCAGAGGTGGCGGAGAGCATGGGGCAATGATCGGGGACTAGGCAATGTGGTCCTGGTACAAGTGATCAGCGGTATATACTATATACCACTGATCACTTGTTCCAAATGCTGCCGCCACTTTTTATCCCGTCACCATAAATCATTTGTGACGGGATAAAAAGTCAAGTGCCCCGGATTACCTGTAACCACCCCGCATTACCTGTAACCACCCCCCAGATTATTCACAACTACTCCAGTTTACCTGTAACCGCTCAGATTACCTGTAACCACCCCAGATTGCCTGTCACTCCTCCCCCAGATTGCCCATCACCACCCTAGTTTGCCTGTGACCCCACCCCGATTGCCCATCACCACCCCAGATAGCCAGTGAACACCCCCAGATTGCCCGTAAACACCCCCAGATTGCCCGTAAACACCCCCAGATTGCCCGTAAACACCCCCAGATTGCCCGTAAACACCCCCAGATTGCCCGTAAACACCCCCAGATTGCCCGTAAACACCCCCAGATTGCCCATAAACACCCCCAGATTGCCCATAAACACCCCCAGATTGCCCATAAACACCCCCAGATTGCCCATAAACACCCCCAGATTGCCCATAAACACCCCCAGATTGCCCATAAACACCCCCAGATTGCCCATAAACACCCCCAGATTGCCCATAAACACCCCCAGATTGCCCATAAACACCCCAGATTGCCCATAAACACCCCCAGATTGCCCATAAACACCCCCAGATTGCCCATAAACACCCCCAGATTGCCCATAAACACCCCCAGATTGCCCATAAACACCCCCAGATTGCCCATAAACACCCCCAGATTGCCCATAAACACCCCCAGATTGCCCATAAACACCCCCAGATTGCCCATAAACACCCCCAGATTGCCCATAAACACCCCCAGATTGCCCATAAACACCCCCAGATTGCCCATAAACACCCCCAGATTGCCCATAAACACCCCCAGATTGCCCATAAACACCCCCAGATTGCCACAGACTGCTCGTACCTCCCCAGATTGCTCGTCACCACCCCAGATAGCAAGTAAACACTCCCAGGTTGCCCGTCACCACCCCAGATTACCTGTAATCTCATTTAAAAAAAAAAATTAAGCAACTGTGCTATTCTAATAACCAATACTAGCTGTGGTTTTGCTCAAGCAAAATAACGCTCCCTTCCTTCTGAGCCCTGCTGCGTGCCCATACGGCTTATGCCCACATATGGGGTACTGTTATACCCAGGAGAACCTGCTTTACAAATTTTGGGGTGCATTTTCTCTCCTGTTCCTTGTGAAATTGAGACATTTCAAACTAAACAAACATATTATTGGAAAAATTCATTTTTTTTCATTTTTACTTTCTAATTTTGAATACTTTCCTCTAATACCTGTGGGGTCAAAATGCTTACTGCACCCCAAGATGACTTCTTTGAGGGGTGCACCTTGCAAAATGGGGTAACTTTTGGGGGGGGCGGGGGTTTTCTCTTCTGCGGACACTACAGGGGCTCTGCAAACACAACTGGCGCTCGGAAACTTCAGAAATATCTGCACTGCAAATGCTAATTGGCGCTCCCTTCCTTCTGAGGCCGGCTGTGTGCCCATACAGTGGTTTATGCCCACATATGGGGTACCGTTCTACTCGGGAGAACCTGCGTTACAGATTTTTGGGGTGCCTTTTCTCTCCTGTTCCTTGAGAAATTTCAAACTAAAAACATATTATTGGAAAAATGATGCACCTGGTGCCTGAAAACTTGTACAGCAAAATCTGCACTGAAAATGCTAATTGGCGCTCCTTTCCTTCTGAGCCCCGCTGTGTGCCCATACAGTGGTTTACGCCCACATATGGGGTACCGTTGTACTCAGGAAAACCTGTGTTACAAATTTTGGGGTGCTTTTTTTCTCCTGTTGCTTGTGAAAATTAGATACTTTAATCTGAACAAACGTATTATTTGAAATTTCTATTTTCCATTTTTTTGTGGCCTAATTGTGAATACTTTCCTCCATCCCCTGTAGGGGTAAAATGCTCATTATACCCCTAGATTAATTCCTTAGGGTGCGTTTACACAGACAGATTTATCTGACAGATTTTTAAAGCCAAAGACAGGAATGGATTTGAAAAGAGGAGAAATCTCAGGCTTTCCTTCATTACCTGTTTCTGTTTATAGTCTGTTCCGGGCTTTGGCTTCAAAGATCTGACAGATAAATCTCTGTGTAAACGCACCATTAGGGTGTGTAGTTTCCAAAATGGGGTCATTTATGGGGGTTTAAGTATACAAGCCTCCTAAACCCACTTAAAAAAAGAACCGGTCCCTAAAGAAATTTGGAAATTTTATGAAAACTTGATAATTTGCTGATACATTTCTAAGCCCCGTAACACCAAAGTAAAATATGTTTACAAAATGAAGCCAGAATAAAGAGGACATATTGGTAATGTGACCTAGTAACTAATTTATGTCATGCGACTTTCTTTTTTTAGAAGCAGAGAATTTCAAAGTTTGTAAAGTGAAAATTGTTTTCATGATATTTTTGTTTTTCACAAAAAAAACACAAAAGATAGTGACCAAATTTTGCCATTAACACAAAGTACCATATGTGACCAAAAAAAAAAAAAAAAACACATTCTCAGAATTGCTAGTATATGTTAAAGGGAACCTGTCACCCCCCTGCTGGGGTGACAGGCTCCCGACCCCCCGTTACAGCCCCCTATACTCACCTGATCCCGCTTCTGGATCCGGTCGAGTCACGGAGATCTCAGCCGCTGCAGCCCGGCGCGCGCGCTGAGAGATGAGTCCAACGCTCATAGAGAATGACGGAGTTCTGGACTCTCCATCATTCTCTATGAACGTTGGACTCATCTCTCAGCGCGCGCCAAGGCTGCAGCGGCTGAGATCTCCGTGACCCGACCAGATCCAGAAGCGGGACCCGGCGGGATCAGGTGAGTATAGGGGGCTGTAGCGGGGGGTCAGGAGCCTGTCACCCCAGCTCGGGGGGTGACAGGTTCCCTTTAAAGCATCACTGAGCTATAAGCGCATAAAGTGAGACAGGTCAGATTTCAAAAATGAGCCTGGTCATTAAGGCCCAAATAGGCTCGGTCCCTAAGGGGTTAAATATATAAATGGTCCCTACAAAAAATATGGGAAAAAGATGTTCCAGGTAGAACCCCCTCAAAAGACAAGGGGGCACTGCCTCCGCATGGAGAAAAAAAAAAAAAGGGTCAATCTCCGGAGGTGACAAGCCTTCTTTACCATGAAAAATGTGTATCTGTGGAACAGTCTACCACAGGATCTGGTCACAGTAAAAACAGTAGAGGGCTTCACAACAGGGCTAGACAAGTTCTTAGACCAAAATAACTTAAATGCATATGTATAAAAAGTAGCCATCACCCATCCCCTCCTCGGCTGAATGTGTGTCTTTTTTCAACCATACTAACAATGTAACTATACATCCTCCCATTGACCCTGACTGTCAGCGATGGGGACATGGCCTTCCATTTGTACTCCATGCGGTCAAATCACTTTTCTGAGATCATGCCAAATGAGCATTAAACCAGGCCGCTGAGCAGAATTCAGGGGTTCTGGGGGCTGGTCATGAGGCCTCCGTGCTGCAACATCTACTAATAAGGATCAGAACTGGTGGATTAATCTTTAGAGCTCCACCAAAAGAGAATCCCTGTAAAAACTGGGGTAAGTGCAAGATGAAGGCTATAGCGTAGGGTTATTAAGAAGTAATACAGATGCCCTCATTCAAAGATCTGTCATGGTGACAAATGTAATAAATCAAAGGCTGCAGTGTGTGAATGTCACTGATGATGCTCAGCTACATGGTCCTGCCAATATCAATGGAAATCTCTTTGTGATGAACACAATGTGACGTGCAGTTTTAGCTGCTGGGGTCTCTGCCATGCACATTCAGGTTCCTATGTACACACTTGCTAAGTTCAGGACTCTAGTGCACGCTTCAGGCTATCCCCACTAGGAGGCTAAACAGGAAATAAATTTGGGTGCAACCTTGATCTGAGGTCACTGAGCTATTGTCTTCCCCCATGTGCAGCTCTGGAAGTGTATGAAGCAGAGGTGCCTCCATCAGACGTTTAGCACAAAAACAGGAAGCCGTCTGCCACGCCTCTGGTAAGGAAGTAAGCGCTGCTTTACCCAGGGCTTCCACAGGCTCCACATAGTAACTGGGACAGGCTGCCAGTCATACCAGAACAAGAAACACTAGCCAATTCAGGCTTACAACACGTCATCTGGAAGGGTCAAGATAACCCAAAACCAATACAAAAGTATGTCAGGTCACAGAGATTATATACAAAGGAAACAGAGCCATCTTATCCAGCCCTAAAAGCCTCCACACATTCTATACAGCAAGGTAGGGACTATATCACCATAGCCGTATAACCAGCCATACAAAAACATAGCAGAGACAAGGAAACATACGTTATTAACCCCTTCAAGACAGAGCCCTTTGATGCCCGGATGTCCAGGTCAAATTAATGCAATGTTCCTCCTCGCCTTCTTAGAGCCATAGCGCTTTAAGTTTTTCACCTACAGGGCTGGCTGGGGTGTCAGTTTTTGAACCATGATTTCTCGTTTTTATTAATATCATATTGGTGTAAAAAACATTTTGATCACTTATATTTTATTACACTTATTTTACAGTTTAACAGGCAATCATTAGTGTGCATGTACTGATCTATGCTATGCCATAGCATAGGTCAGTGTCATCGGCGATCTGTGCATAGAGCCTGCCTGAGAGCAGACTCTATGCATAAATGGCTGAACCAACAGGTCAGAGGTAAGTGGATTACCCCTGCCCCTTGGTACAAGCGATCGGGACACCCCTTTTCGTTTCTTGGTCGTGCCACCCTGGAAATATTGTTAGTTTTTTTTTTTTCCTAGGTTATTTGCACTAAAGCTGGGATACTGCTTCTAATAATAGACTCTCCGATTTTAAAATAAATTGAAGGAAAACACACACAGAAACACAGATTATTTATTCCCCCCACCCCCATGCCACCATCACCCAATGCTCCTCCACCCTGCACACCATAGTGACCACCATCACACACCCCTCCACCAGCACACCATAGTGACCCCCATCACATACCCCTCCACCTGCACACCATAGTGACCCCCATCACATACCCCTCCACCCGCACACCATAGTGACCCCCCATCACATACCCCTCCACCCGCACACCATAGTGACCCCCATCACACACCCCTCCACCCGCACACCATAGTGACCCCCATCACACACCCCTGCACACCAGTGACCCCCATCACATACCCCTTCCACCCCGGGAACCATAGAGACCCCCATCACATACCCCTCCACCTCGCACACCATAGTGACCCCCATCACATACCCCTCCATCCGCACACCATAGTGACCCCCATCACATACCCCTTACACCCCGCACACCATAGTGACCCCCATCACATACCCCTTACACCCCGCACACCATAGTGACCCCCATCACATACCCCTCCACCCCCACACCATAGTGACCCCCATCACATACCGCTCCACCCTGCACACCATAGTGACCCCCATCACACGCCTTCACCCGCA
This sequence comes from Dendropsophus ebraccatus, assembly GCF_027789765.1. Lineage (NCBI taxonomy): Eukaryota > Metazoa > Chordata > Amphibia > Anura > Hylidae > Dendropsophus > Dendropsophus ebraccatus. The sequence goes on along the minus strand of NC_091459.1, from coordinate 71,446,519 downwards.
CACCATAGTGACCCCCATCACACACCCCTTCACCCGCACACCATAGTGACCCTCATCACATACCCCTCCACCCTGCACACCAGTGACCCTATCACATACCCCTCCACCCGCACACCATAGTGACCCCCATCACATACCCCTCCACCCGCACACCAGTGACCCCCATCACACACCCCTCCACCCTGCACACCAGTGACCCCATCACACACCCCTCCACCCGCACACCATAGTGACCCCATCACATACCCCTTCCACCCCGCACACCATAGTGACCCCCATCACATACCCCTCCACCTCGCACACCATAGTGACCCCCATCACATACCCCTCCACCTCGCACACCATAGAGACCCCCATCACATACCCCTCCACCTCGCACACCATAGAGACCCCCATCACATACCCCTCCACCTCGCACACCATAGTGACCCCCATCACATACCCCTCCACCCGCACACCATAGTGACGCCCATCACATACTCCTCCACCCCGCACACCATAGTGACTCCCATTACATCAGAAAGCTTTCAGTAACCTCCCGTCCCTGTACCTTGCTGAACACCTCCAGGTCATCCACCTCATCAAAGCGCAGCGTGTTTAGGGAGAGCAGTGGGGCAAAGAGCAGGACTACCAGTGACATCACAGAGACATGGTCCGCGGTACGAACGTGGGAGATGTGGGGGGCTATACTGGCTGAGCACAGTGGTCATTATTCGCAAAGGAGAGCATGCTGCTAGGTCGCGGAATAGTTTAACCCACGTCCATCCAGCAGGGTAGGAGGCGAAAGCAGGGGCCAGGAAGACAGAATAAATACTGCAAATACAGTCTTGGCAAGGTTGAGGTCAACCAACGCCAGAGACAGTATCTGTATTTTAACAGTATATTGCTCAGCCCTACTTCTAGTACTTATCAGCTGCTGTATGTACTGCATGGAAGTGGTGTATTCATCCTATCCAACAAAATGGTGTCTACTGCCACCTCTCTCTTACAGGAACAGTCCAGATCAGGAGAGGTTTTCTATGGGGATTTACTACTGCTCTGGACAGTTCTTGTCATGGACAGAGGTGGAAGCAGAGAGCACCATGTCGGACTGGAAAGAATCCACCACTTCCTGTAGGACATATAGCAGCTGATAAATACTGGAGAACTTGATATTTTTTAAATAGAAGCAATCTACAAATCTGTATAACTTTCTGGTACCATTTAACCTGAAGGTCTTTTCTTTCCTCAGGAGTACTCCTTTGAAGGGGTATAAACTCCCCAAGAATATATAACTTACGGATATAGTGCCATCATTAATAGTAGTGGCTTCAACTGCTTTTCTGTCAGGACAGGAAATGGAAAATAAAGGGACTACAAAATTTGTATTGACCCCGGCTACTCCCTAAGTAGACAAGGAGTGAGAAGCAGGTGCTGCAATTTCACTTACTGTGCAAAAGTCTGCAGTGAATTGAGATGTTCTGCAAGAGCATTGGTGGGGAACTAGCAGAAGTGTTGGGGGACAAGCGTGGGCAGGGTGGGAGGACTGTGATGGAGAGCTGAGGGAAAGCAACGTATTCTGAGAATTAAAGTACTGAGTAACCACTCAACCAGGAAGTACAACCACAAAATACACACCTAACACCCAAAACAAATGGATTTGGGGGTTTCAGAACCAGGACAAACAGCTAAGCAATGCTATATGCTTCTGCACCAGGTTGTTTTTTTTTCCCTACCTTATGTCGGACTACCCGCTTAATGATTTTTTTCAGCAGCCAAGAGGCATCAATTTAAGTGAATGTGTCGCCTAGGTTTTTTTTTTTTTAGACTAATTAGATCCATGTTTTTTTCTAATGTTTCTATTTTTTTCTGAGAGCAGCCATCTTTCTTGTTTTTTTTAAGCAAGCCCCATGCGCATAAGCCTCATGAACAATAAACATCGCCAGGCCCTTTTCTCTGTAGAGGGCAGGTTTGTAAGCATGCTCTGTGACCTGTGCAAAGGTCAATATACAGGGAAGGGGAGGCTGAGCTGCTATTGTCTGCTATCTACAAGTGTCACCTTTCTTGTAATTCTGTAAAGATTACTTTCCAGCAATATCCTCCTTATCACAGAAAGAACATGAAATCTCATCTTAGCTTATGTTGGTGGGCTACAGTGTTATTGAGTACCTAACTTTTGTTAAGATGTAAATGAGGGCGTTCGGTGCACTGGGGGTAGTCCTTTAGTCACAAAATCAAAAGTATACTATAGTCTGGATATTCTATTTTGTCTAATGAATAATTCCTGCCATTTATACAACAATTCTCACTTGCTGGACCATACAGCAGACTTTATTAACTTACCGTATTTTACGGCGTATAAGGCGACTGGGAGTATAGGACGACCCCTGACTTTCAAGAAGATTGTCAGGGGTTTGCCTCATACATTGGAAAATGTTAACCCCTGCTGCGGTCAGGTAGGACTTAACGGCAGCTAAGTTAAATAAAAAAAAAAAAAAACTGTTCCCGGCTTTCGCCTGCCTCCTGTCCTATTCCCGGTGCAGGCAGTGTGACGTACACGGACCGCGTCGGGGATCGCCGGAAGCTCTCCCGAACAGCCAAGCGTCGCATCGTAGAAGCTTGGAGACGCTTGGCTGCTGGGAGAGCTTTGGAAGAATGACAGAGGCTTCGGGTACTTCTGGAGCTCAGGGTGGCCCTTTTGCGTCAAAGTTTAACTCTGTTTTTCCCCCCATTTATTTACGTTTAATAGAGGGAAATGTATCAATGAAGACTCTTAAATGAGTAATCCATTGGATTTTTTTGTCTGATCTCCCCAAGCCCAGTAACTGTGTTTTGTCAGTGTAAGACATGTGCCCCTTGCTGTTAAGCCTTTCTGTGCTGCAGCATGGAGGCGATGCAGAGTTATTATACTGTGCAGCACAGGAGTTGTTATAGCTGTGTCCAGTCTGGGGGAAGTCCTCTGTGACCTGTATGCAACTACAGAAAATGTTTCTTCCCTGCCCTAGAGTGAAGGTTGATAGGCCTCAGATGCACTGTTACACTATAACAAATCAGAAGCTGTGTAAAGCAGAAAGACTTGGTCAGGGCAGGTTTAGTCTTTGAAAAGGAAAATAGATATGCAGGAGGCCATCAGACATGAATGTAGCATCATCTGTTGGAGTGGACTGTACCTACAGGTGCTGCTTACTACAGGGCGATTGTCTACAAAGGGAGTGGGGTTACTGTGGGGAACACTACCTACATGAGGGAAACTACTAAGGGGGCTATCTACAGTGGCAGACGCATAGCGCTTTTCTTGATGTCTCTACCATCGTTGGCAGCCATCATTTCTGCTCAGCGTTAATCCACTCAGTGTGGGCAGGTGGGTGTAGTCAATACAGAACTGCCCTACACTCAGGGTACAAACCCACACACCGTATACGCAGCAGATACGCAACAAATACGCAGCAGATTTGATTCTATGTTCAGTTATTTAGATCTAATCTGCTGCGTATTTGCTGCGTATCGCAGCAGTAAATATGCTGCGTATACGGTGTGTGGGTTTATACCCTCAGGGAATATTTCAGTGACAAGCCCATACTACTTGAATACTTGTAACTGAGGCTCAAGGGCACGACAAGCCTTTGAGACACTGACCCCTTTTGTTGGGGTATACCCACCACTGGTGCTGGCTTTTGTTTCAATAAATTGTTTAACATGAGGAAATGCTTCTACTTAAAGGTGACCTGTCATCCTGGCTGCCGGGGTGAAGCCCGTCCGACCCCCCCCCCCCCCCCCCCCCCCCCCCCCGGTGGAGCCCCTTATACTTACCCCTTCCTCGAAGTCCCAGTCCTGGACCTGCACCCGCCGCCGAGAAATCCCCATTGGAAGCCGTGCCCGCCCTCACCAGAGACTATTCCGACGTCCATAGAGAATGATTGCTCCAGTTATTCTCTATGGGCGTCGGACTCATCTGTGGTGAGCGCGTGCACAGCTTCCAACAAGGATTTCTCGGTAGCGGGACGGGGTCCAGGACCGGGACTTCAAGGAAGGGGTAAGTATAAGGGGCTCCACAAGGGGCCGGACGGGCTTCACCCCAGCAACTGGGGTGACAGGTCCCCTTTAAGCCTACCATTAAAAAGGATTTTAACTACATGTAAGTGGTGAGAGAATGTAAGGTCTTGTCTAACCAACTCAAGAAGTCACAAAGTGAGTCAAACTGTGTACTTTTAAAAGGTCACATGATGTCCCCTGAATGTACCATTATAAGCATGCACTGCTCCCAAAACCTGTCTAGAATGGAGAAGGGTCATAGTTAGAGATGAGCGAACCTGGAGCATGCTTGAGTCCATCCGAACCCGAACTTTCGGCATTTGATTAGCGGTGGCTGCTGAACTTGGATAAAGCCCTAAGGCTATGTGGAAATCATGGATATAGTCATTGGCTGTATCCATGTTTTCCAGACAACCTTAGAGCTTTATTCAAGTTCTGCAGCCCCAGCTAATCAAATGCCGATCGTTCGGATGGACTCGAACCCGAACCAGGTTCGCTCATCTCTAGTCATAGTGCATCTGCCCCTTTATAATAGCGATTGGTGATACAAATGTCTGATATGTCAGAAGAATGGTGAAATGATAGGTAGGCTTCAAACATCCAGCTAAAGCTTAACTGTAGGGTGTAAGGCTGCATTCACATGTTCCGGGAAGTTGCCCGTGCTCACGGATCCGTGCGCACGGACACTTTTACAGTCCATTGCTTTCTATTGGGCTATTCAGATGTTCCGTGATCCGTTCCGTTAAAAAATAGGACTTGTCATTACTCGGAACGGATGCACAGAAAGGATTCCCCATAGAAATCAATAAGATCCGTGTTTTTCACGGATGTACACAGATGTGACATCCGTGTTCATCCGTGAAAAACACGGATGTGATGTAATCAATGTAATTTAAAATGCTTTAACACAGATCCGTGAAAAAAAGGGACACGGATGCAAAACGGATGAAAAACGGACTGTTTTGCACGGATCACGGAGGTAGCTGCCGGACCACAATCACGGACCGGGAAAAACACTGAACGTGTGAATGCAGCCTAAGGAAACATTTCAATGTTTTGGCATGACCTAGTCCAAGCCCAGCCCTCCATCCAATAGAGAACATGTGGCACAACATGAAAATGCTGTAACCTGAAGGAGCTGGTTATGCCTGGAAGAATGGACAAGAATGTCAATGTGTAAATGTGCTAGGCTAACACAGCTGTAACTAAATGCAGATAAACTAAAGACTTAAGGGGTGAATATTTAGGGGTGTTATTCTCAGTTTAGCTTTTTTTCTCCTAATTTTTATTTGTGTCACAGTTTAAAAAACAAAACAGGAAAAATGTGCATCCTCAAAGTGTTGGGCATGTTGTATAAATGGAATGGTACAAAAATCCCCAAAATGCCATTTAAATTGCCGGCTGTAATGCAACAAAACAGGAAACCCCAAGGGGGGTGAATACTTTCACAAGGCACAGTCCTGTTACCACTAGTAAGCAGAGCCGATTGCAGAGGACCCAGTATGGCATGGGTCTTCAAACTGCGGCCCTCCAGCTGTTGCAAAACTACATTTCCCATCATGCCTGGACAGCCAAATTCAAAGCTTTAGCTGTCCAGGCATGATGGGAGTTGTAGTTTCGCAACAGCTGGAGGGCCGCAGTTTGGAGACCCATGCAGTATGGTAGAATGCCTCTCCCCACTGCACTGTCCCACAAGTATTTAGATATCAGGTAGAAGGGTCCTGTGTGTTAATCGAAATAAAACAGCAGGGGTCACATGAATGATGCCATGTCTGTCTACTACCTCTTTATGAGCCCAAAGATGCATTATTTCGGACTGGTCTAAATATACCAATATGCCGTTATACCATTGTACTGAAGAAATAGGGGTCAGCTACACTGTAATATGAAAGCTGCAAGAGCAGAATTCTGAATGGTTATATATTGAAAACTGAATATTATCAGAAAAATACTGCCTGGCCCATCTAATCTGCCCTATTTCATTTCTTATTATCCTAGGATAAATATAGGTTCATCCCAGGCATGTAGATAGCTGCTTTTAATCCAAGATCTGTCCTGCGGTCCGTTCGGCAGGTGATGCAGTTATAGTCCTAAAAAAATACTTTTAAACTTGCAGCCCTGTGTCAAACGGGAGTATCTGTGCCCTTACTTTTGCACCACCCCTCGTCCCTCCTCCCCACCCTCTTCATCATTAGGAATGCCACTGGAACATTTTCTCCATGCTGAACATTGCACAGGTCCTTAACGATCCAGCCCATGTGCCATGCTGACACAGGTGGGGAATAGGAGGCAATCTGCCTGGAGCATTCCTAATGATGAAGAGGGTGGGGAGGAGGGACGGTGCAAAGTTAGGGCACAGATACTCCCGTTTGACACAGGGCTGCAAGTTTAAAAGTTGTTTTTTTAGGACAATAACTACATCACCTGCCGAACGGACTCCAGGACAGGTCTTGGATTAAAAGCAGCTATCCGAAGGTACAAGTGGTTTGGGGGTACAGAGTCGCTTTAACCTCAGTTACTATAGATTTACCAACCACATCTGCTGGAAGTTTGTTCTAAGCATCTACTACTCTTAAAGTAACGGTAACTTCACACACACACCGGATTGCAGCAGATTTACTGCTGTGAGTTCCGCAGCAAAATCCTCTGCAATTTCTGGTACTGTAATTTTCTATAGCTTCTCATACTTGGTGGATTTTTCATTCTGCTACAAGTATGTAAAGCCCCTTCCCACCTAACTCAGTGCTGCAGGGCTAATACGTTACCTGGCCGCACTCCTGCTTGCTTCTCAGGCTCCCTGCTCAGCCAATCAGTGCACTGTCCCACCGCAGCCCCTCATTGGCTGAGTGGGACGGCCCTATTTCCCGACTGAATCATATTTAGTTCTTTCAAATAACGAAAGGTTTCATGTCACGTTTTTTTCTTTTTTCACCAGTATAATATATATATTCTGATTGGCTGAGTGGGACGTGCAGACGCTGGGAGCCCCCAAAACGTGGAATAGGTACAGTATGATCTGACCAGCGGGGGATTAAAGGGGTTATCTAGCGCTACAAAAACATGGCTACTTTTCCCCCTCTATTGTCTCCAGGTCAGGTGTGGTTTGCAATTAAACTCCATTTACTTCAAAGGAACTGAGTTCCAAACCCCACCCAATCTGGAGACAAGAGAGGGGGAAAAGTGGCCATGTTTTTGTAGCACTGGATAACCCCTTTAAAGAGGTTATCCAGCGCTACAAAAACATAGCCACTTTCTTCCAGACACAGCAATGCTCGTCTCCAGATTGGGTCGGGTTTGCCACTTAGTTCCATTGAAGTGAATGGAGCTTAATTGCAAACCACAACTGACCTGAAGACAAGAGTCATGTTGTCTCTGGAAGCAAGTGGCCATGTTTCTGTAGCGCTGGATAACCCCTTTAACATACATACTTGCAGGGGGATATGTATTCTCATAGGAAATACAAGGCAATGGATCCACAGTGGATTTTGCTGCGGATTCGCAGCCTGAAATCCGTTGTGTGAATCTAGCCTTAAAAAGGGACCTCACACACAGGTGTACTACTGACGCAAGTCCTGACTGTGTTTCTGATGACCAGAACGGAAAGCTGGGAGTTTGGGCTGTCACACATAAGGTGACCTGCCGCTGTAATCCACCCTGTCTGTGGCGCCTACAAACCTGAGAAGGCCTAAAAGCTCTTGGCATATGTTGGATAAATGGGGGGCATTAGATATATTGGCCAAACATGGCAGTTTCTGAACATGCACTGCGAGTGTGAACACAGCCCAATCACTACAAAGCTCTACATCTGTAAAAGCATTTTTCTTCACATGTGCAAAAACTGATACTTTGGCCAACGTAGTGCGCACAAATACAGTGCCTGACAATTTGTATCAGGTGCCTAATGTAGCTCTGATTAGCAGATACATTCCTGCATTGGCCCATGGTGTATTTAGGGGGACATGCAGTATTATGCACCAGTCACCCATGTAATAACAACCACCTGAAGAGGAGATCAGAAGCCATGGGAGAAATTATTATTTTTCTGAGAAACTTCCAGCAGAAATGGTTGGTAAATCCACAGTAAAGACTCTACCAGACAAAATAATTATGAAACGTACTTGACCGATAATCGTTCAGTGTAATAGGACATGTCAAAAGACCAACATCAGCTCATTGTGGTCTTTTAAACTGTTGAAACGGCCTAATCATGACAGCGAGAGCAGCAGTGAGTACTCTGTTACCTTCCCTTAAAGGAGAAGTCAGGTGAAAATATTTTATTAGAGTATTGTATTACCCCCCAAAAGTTATACAAATTACTAATATACACTTATTATGGGAAATGCACATAAAGTGCTTTTTCCCTGCACTTACTACTGCATCAAGGCTTCACTTCCTGGATAAAATGGTGATGTCACGACCTGACTCCCAGAGCTGTGCGGGCTGTGGTTGCTGGAGAGGATGATGGCAGGGGGGACACAGGGCACTGGAGGGACACTGAGCATCCCTCTGCCATTATCCTCTCCAGCAGCCACAGCCCGCACAGCTCTGGGAGTCGAGACGTGACATCACCATTTTATCCAGGAAGTGAAGCCTTAATGCAGTAATAAGTGCAGGGAAATAAGCACTTCATGTGCATT